>NC_081362.1:67757798-68410023 GCF_030684315.1 Stegostoma tigrinum | reverse complement strand
TATAAATTAAAGTTTTAACTGGTAGGGATATTTGCCAGTGGTTCATTTTTGTTTAGTTGTAGGTTGAGTCTAATTATTTGTAATAGATCGTGTCCGCATTCTGTCAAGCTAGGTCTCAATGATAGTTCAGTTGGGATATTCTGCATACCTTTTAAAATCTAAGCTTTATGACAACGCTGGGGGTAGCAGGCATTGATTTCAAGTGCTCTGGCTCTAGAGGCATAATAATAATCAATTTCCTTGAAATATCCTGAACTCACCATCAACCATTTTACATTATTTTTATTCATGGTTCCCTGTAGTTCAAGGTATTACCAAACATTATTGTCATGTACTTTTACTGCTTTCCCTGAGTTGTGGCTTTTGTTAGAAACTGGTCCAATACTGGATTAATACTTAATTGACTGCAGGAGGCAGCACCTCCCAGTGGTAATGTCGTGATGACTAATGAAAGAGTAAGGTAGGACCTTAGGTGACAGATTTGCGCCTAGGTCTTTCTAACAATCTTTGTAGTACTAAAGAGCCTATTCTTGGGTTAAGTTTTAAAGCTACTATAAACTACTATAAACAATGTCATAAACTGCTATCCCCATTCCCACCTCCCATGTCCTGACTCTCCACCACTGAATCCTGTTTTGAAAGTGCACAGACTTCAATGCACATGCACAGTGCAAAGCTTATGTATGACAGCATTCTACATGAAGACAATGTCTGGTATCATGCACATGTGTGCTGCTGCATTACCATGCTGTATGGTTGCCTGCAAGTGCTGGTGTCAGCAAACCTGTTAATTTTAAGGCAGTTCCCTCTATTTTTGGACTGATCCAGGAAAGGAAACATCCTTTCCACATCTACCTTGAAAAGACCTTTCAAACATTTCAATCAAATCAATCCAAATGCTTCTTAACTCCAATAGAAATAAACCCCTTCTGTCCACTTATTTTCATAAAATAACCCACATATTCTTGATACCAATCTAGTAAATCTCCTCCAAACTAGTCCGAATGCATTTATATCCCTCATAAGTAGGGGAGCCAAAACTGCAAACAATATTTGAGATGAGATCTCACCAATGACTTGTGTAAGTAGAGATGATCATCACCTGCTGCTGGTGTAATGTGTATTTTACTTGCTACTTAGGAACCAATACCTATATGTTGCCCAGGTCCTGCTGCATTCAGATATTGGCTATTTCAGCATCTGAGAAAGTGTAAATGGTGCTAAATGTTATGCAATTACCAGTGAACATCCAACTTCCCACCTTGTGATGAAGAGAAAGTCACTGAAGAAGAAGATGATGTTTGGGAGGAGAACCTTGGAACTCCAGCTGAGATATCCTGGAGCTGCCATGACTGAATTCAAGTCTCTGTGCTCCAGCCTCTGGAGTGAGAGTCAGATCCACAACTTTTTGAGTTACACCTAACACTAGTAGCTGGCGCAACAAGACGGTGCATTGTATCAGTGATAATGGGAACTGCAGATGCTGGAGAATCCAATATAACAAAGTGTGGAGCTGGATGAACACAGCAGGCCAAGCAGCATCTCAAGAGCACAAAAGCTGATGTTTCGGGCCTGGACCCTTCATCAGAGAGGGGGATGGGGTGAGGGTTCTGGAATAAATAGGGAGAGAGGGGGAGGCAGACTGAAGATGGAGAGAAAAGAAGATAGGTGGAGCGTATAGGTCAGTCCAGGGAAGACGGACAGGTCAAGGAGGTGGGATGAGGTTAGTAGGTAGGAGATGGAGGTGCGGCTTGGGGTGGGAGGAAGGGATGGGTGAGAGGAAGAACAGGTTAGGGAGGCAGAGACAGGTTGGACTGGTTTTGGGATGCAATGGGTGGAGGGGAAGAGCTGGGCTGGTTGTGTGGTGCAGTGGGGGGAAGGGGACGAACTGGGCTGGTTTTGGGATGCGGTGGGGGAAGGGGAGATTTTGAAGCTGAAGTCCACATTGATACCATTGGGCTGCAGGGTTCCCAAGCGGAATATGAGTTGCTGTTCTTGCAACCTTCGGGTGGCATCATTGTGGCACTGCAGGGGGCCCATGATGGACATGTCGTCTGAGGAATGGGAGGGGGAGTTAAAATGGTTCGCGACTGGGAGGTGCAGATGTTGTTGCGAACCGTGCATTTTGATCCCTCCCACCCGGTGGCAATCAGTGTTTAACAAGAAACCCCGCTGAGCAGGCAGCTGTGACCGAGGCGGTGTTGGGTGATTGGAACATGACACAACCTGTAACTCAGTGACTGAATCATTCCAACCTCACAGGGTCTTGGGCTCGCACTAACATTGGGCGGTCAATCAGAACCAATGGAGCATCACTCGATCCTATCAATCTCCATCCAAGCTGTTTTCTGCCGGTAACTTAAGTTTTTCATTGATAGTGGACTGAATGACGATTTTTACTTCTGCGCGTCAATCTTGAATAAGTTGACAGCTAACGGACTGTTATAAATGCTAAATGTGATATAAACTTCTAACTGTGCCTGGCAATTCCTGACCGAAAGACAAGGGAAAACAAGGGACAAGCAAAATCAGCTCCCCATTGGAATAAGTGTAGAGCAAACTTTACCGGGAACGTTTTCTTGGTAACCTTTGGTGAAGAACTGCATTGCTGTAGCGGCTCTCCTGGGGGTCTTTAGCAGTCCCTGCCTCCCTGGGTCCTCCCCTAACCCCCTCAGGATGCTGGTGTAGGCTTCCTCCAGATCAGCCAGGACATCTTCTCCTCCTCGCTTCTTCTCGTCCTTCCACTGCACTGTGGCTTTCCTGGAGTCTGCAGTGAAGTCGTTGTAGCCCTCAAAGCAGCTGGCCATGAACTTCTTCGCGCAGCAGACCCCCTTAGTTTCCGCAGCGACTATCTGCTTGGCGTATTCCATGCTGCCGAGGCTGCAGTACTGCGATGTGTCCAGCGGCGCTGTGCTGACACTGCTCGTTCCCAACTTGCGCCTCTATTTATACCTCAAGAGATTACAGGAGACCCATCTCTGCGTTGCTCACACGTCAGAGCTTGTGCCGGTACAGTCGAGCCCTACATTAAAAGAGCCTGGCCCCCGGGGGGCAGGGTAATGCTGGAGAGAAAGGTAATTGTCTCCGGATAGATAAGGATGTTTCCAAGGCGCGCACAGTCAGGGCGCAGGGCAGCAGCGCTGCTATTAAAGCCAGTGACTAATTTTAAACTCTGTGGAAAGCAGCAAGTGGACCTTATCGCACCCGGCCATAAAGTATCCAGCCAGCTAACCATAAATGCGAGGACGGACGTCATAGACAAATATATGATCTGGCAATGTTCGAAGTAGATTTCATGGTAGCACTTTGTGTGTGTTCCTGAGAAAAAAAGGAACGGTGAACAATGATAAAGCTGCCTGAAACGACTGCTTTGAAAACTGGAAATAAGACTTGTCAATATTTATTTGTGTGACTAAGGAATGAAGATTTAGAAATGTCAAGAACATGGATCTTAATGAATGTAACAATAATAAGGTGTCAGGCTTTGATGACTCAACGTGCTTCACGGGGACTATTGTAAAACGATTTTTGACACTGAAAATATGTTATATGAAATATATGGAAATAAATGTTGACGTATGGAAATATGCGGTATCAAATGGGTAGACAGTTAGTGGGACTATTCTAACAGGATTTACACCAGGGCAACATGAGAAACCCCTAGCGCAGCGGAATCCAAGGGAATTACTCAACAACTTGAAACTTCCGATGGCCAATTTCCTTACATTTAGAATCCTCCAAAACAAAAGCTTAAAATTCGGCCTGAGGAATAGAACTAGCTGGGTTGCTGTTTGGGGAGCCCGTACAGTCATAATGGGTTGAATGGCCTCATTTCAGTAATGCAAATTGTATAATTCTGGGTTGTTGAGAGGGTTATCATGGGGGACTTCAACTTTCCTTTATTGACTGGGAACACTATAGTTCGAGTACTATAGACGGGTCAGTTTTTGTCCAGTGTGTGCAGGAGGGCGTCCTGACACAGTATGTAGATAGGCCAACAAGGGGCGAAGCCACATTAGATTTGGTACTGGGTAATGAGCCTGGCCAGGTGTTAGATTTGGAAGTAGGTGAGCACTTTGGTGATAGCGATCACAATTCTGTTATGTTTACTTTAGTGATGGAAAGGGATAGGTGCATACCACTGGGCAAGAGTTATAGCTGGGGGAAAGGCAATTACAATGAGATTAGGCAAGATTTAGGGAGCATAGGATGGGGAAGGAAACTGCAGGGGATGGGCACATTAAAAATGTGGAGCTTATTCAAGGAAAAGCTCCTGTGTGTCCTAGATAAATATGTACCTGTCAGGCAGGGAGGAAGCTGTAGAGTGCAGGAGCCGTGGTTTATGAAGGAGGTGGAATCTCTGGTCAAGAGGAAGAAGAAGGCTTATGTTAGGATGAGATGTGAAGGCTCAGTTAGGGCACTTGAAGGCTACGAGGTAGCCAGGAAAGACCGAAAGAGAGAGCTCAGAAGAGCCAGGAGGAGATATGAGAAGCTGTTGGCGGATAGGATCAGGGTAAACCCTAAGGCTTTCTATAGGTATTTAAGGAATAAAAGAATGACGAAAGTAAGATTAGGACCAATCAAGGATAGTAGTGGGAAGTTGTGTGTGGAGTCAGATGAGATAGGGGAAGCGCTAAATGAATATTTTTCAACAGTATTCACTCTAGAAAACGACAATGTTGTCGAGGAGAATACTGTAATACAGGCTACTAGACTGGGTGGGATTGAGGTTCACAGGAAGAGGTATTAGAAATCCTACAGAGGGTGAAGATAGATAAGTCCCCTGGGCCGGATGGGATTTATCCTAGGATCCTCTGGGAAGCCAGGGAGGAGATTGCTGAGCCTTTGGCATTGATCTTTAACTCGTCATTGTCTACAGGAATAGTGCCAGATGACTGGAGGATAGCAAATGTGGTTCCCCTGTTCAAGAAGGGGAGTAGAGACAACCCTGGTAATTATAGACCAGAGAGCCTTACCTCAGTTGTTGGTAAAGTGTTGGAAAATGTTATAAGGGATAGGATTTATAATCATCTAGAAAAGAATAAATTGATTAGGGATAGTCAGCACGGTTTTGTGAAGGGAAGGTCGTGCCTCACAAACCTTATTGAGTTCTTTGAGAACGTGACCAAACAGGTAGATGAGAGTAAACTGGTTGATGTGGTGTATATGGATTTCAGCAAGGCGTTCGATAACGTTCCCCACAATAGGCTATTGTACAAAATGCGAAGGAATGGAATTGTGGGAGATATAGCAGTTTGGATCGGAAATTGGCTTGCTGAAAGAAGACAGAGGGTGGTAGTTGATGGGAAATGTTCATCCTGGAGACCAGTTACTAGTGGTGTGCCGCAGGGGTCGGTGTTTGGTCCACTGCTGTTTGTCATTTTTATCAATGACCTGGATGAGGGCGTAGAAGGATGGGTTAGTAAATTTGCAGACGACACTAAGGTCGGTGGAGTTGTGGATATTGACGAAGGATGCTGTAGGTTGCAGAGAGACATAGATAAGCTGCAGAGCTGGGCTGAGAGGTGGCAAATGGAGTTTAATGCGGACAAGTGTGAGGTGATGCACTTTGGTAGAAGTAACCAGAAGGCAAAATACAGGGCTACTGGTAAGATTCTTGGTAGTGTAGATGAGCAGAGAGATCTTGGTGTCCATGTACACAGATCCTTGAAAGTTGCCACCCAGGTTGACAGGGCTGTTAAGAAGGCATACAGTGTTTTAGCTTTGATTAATAGAGGGATCGAGTTCCGGAACCAAGAGGTTATGGTGAAGCTGTACAAAACTCTGGTGCGGCCGCACTTGGAGTATTGTGTACAGTTCTGGTCACCGCATTATAAGAAGGATGTGGAAGCTTTGGAAAGGGTGCAGAGGAGATTTACCAGGATGTTGCCTGGTAGGGAGGAAAGGTCTTATGAGGAAAGGCTGAGGGACTTGAGGCTGTTTTCATTAAAGAGAAGGTTGAGAGGTGACTTAATTGAAACATATAAAATAATCAGAGGGTTGGATAGGGTGAGCCTTTTTCCTAGGATGGTGATGGCGAGCACGAGGAGGCATAGCTTTAAATTGAGGGGTGAAAGATATAGGACAGATGTCAGAGGTGGTTTCTTTACTCAGAGTAGTAAGGGAATGGAACGCTTTGCCTGCTAGATTCGCCAACTTTAGATACATTTAAGTCATCATTGGATAAGCATATGGACGTACATGGAATAGTGTAGGTTAGATGGGCTTGAGATCGGTATGACGGGTCGGCACAACATCAAGAGCCGAAGGGCCTGTACTGTGCTGTAATGTTCTATGTTCTATGACAGAAGTAGGCAGGGGTGAGTGTACTGAGGTAGCCAAACACAAGGATAACAATTTTAAAATCAATGTTGCTTGACTGAGCTCCAACATAGGCAAACAAGAAAAGCAGAGAATGGTGAAAGGGAAATTGTGTGAGGTAAGACACAGGCTCTAGATGAAACTGCATGGGCTGTGAGCCCCAGAGCAGCGTGACAAACAAGCCGGTACAGTGTGAGGTTCAAATCGGTACGATGTGAGGTATGAGCTGGTATGGTGTGAGGTAGGAGCCGGGACGGTGTGAGGTAGGAGCCGGGACGGTGTGAGGTAGGAGCCGGGACGGTGTGAGGTAGGAGCCGGGACGGTGTGAGGTAGGAGCCGGGACGGTGTGAGGTAGGAGCCGGGACGGTGTGAGGATCGAGCCAGGATGGTGTGAGGATCGAGCCGGGACGGTGTGAGTTGAGAGCCAGGATTGGGTGAGGAACGAACCAGGATGGGGTGAGGTTCAAATTGGAACGGTATGAGGATCGAGCTGGTACGGTGTGAGGTAAGAGCGGGGACGGTGTGAGGTAAGAGCCGGTACAGTGTGAGGAATGAGGCGGGACGGTGTGAGGAATGAGGCGGGACGGTGTGAGGAATGAGGCGGGACGGTGTGAGGAATGAGCCGGGACGGTGTGAGGAATGAGCCGGGACGGTGTGAGGTAAGAGCCGGGACGGTGTGAGGTTCGAATTGGTATGATGTGAGGTATGAGCCGGGACGGTGTGAGGATCGAGCTGGGACGGTGTGAGGTAAGAGCCGGTACAGTGTGAGGTTCAAATTGGAATGCTATGAGGATCGAGCAGGTACGGTGTGAGGTAAGAGCCGGGACGTTGTGAGGATCGCGCTGTGTCGGTGCGAGGTATGAGCTGGGACGGTGTGAGGTTCGAATCGGTACAATGTGAGGTATGAGCCAGGATGGTGTGAGGATCGAGCTGTGTCAGTGTGAGGCATAAGCCGGGACGGTGTGAGGATCGAGCCAGGACAGTGTGAGGAATGAGCCGGGATGGTGTGAGGTACGAGCCGGGTTGGCATGAGGTACGAGCTGGGACAGTGTGAGGATCGAGCCGGGACGGTGTGAGGATCGAGCCGGGAAGGTGTGAGCTAAGAGCCGGGACGGTGTGAGGTTCGAATCGGTATGATGTGAGGTATGAGCCGGAACGGTGTGAGGATTGAGTTGGGACGGTGTGAGGTAAGAGCTGGGACGGTGTGAGGATTGAGCTGTGTCGGTGTGAGGTAAGAGCCGGGACGGTATGAGGAATGAGCCGGTATGGTGTGAGGTAAGAGCCGGGATGGTGTGAGGATCGAGCTGGGACGGTGTGAGGAATGAGGCGGGACGGTGTGAGGAATGAGGCGGGACGGTGTGAGGAACGAGGCGGGACGGTGTGAGGTAAGACCCGGGACGGTGTGAGATTCGAATTGGTATGATGTGAGGTATGAGCCGGGACGGTGTGAGGATCGAGCTGGGACGGTATGAGGTAAGAGCCGGTACAGTGTGAGGTTCAAATTGGAATGCTATGAGGATCGAGCTTGTACGGTGTGAGGTAAGAGCCGGGACGGTGTGAGGTTCGAATCGATATGATATGAGGTATGAGCCGGGACGGTGTGAGGATCGAGCTGTGTCGGTGCGAGGTATGAGCCGGGACAGTGTGAGGTTTGAATCGGTACGATGTGAGGTATTAGCCAGGACGGTGTGAGGATCGAGCTGTGTCAGTGTGAGGATCGAGCCGGGACAGTGTGAGGAACGAGCCGGGACAGTGTGAGGAACAAGCCGGGACGGTGTGAGGTACGAGCCGGGTTGGCGTGAGGTAAGAGCCGGGACAGTGTGAGGATCAAGCTGTGTCGGTGTGAAGTATGATCCGGGACGGTGTGAGATAAGTGCCGGGACAGTGTGAGGATCGAGCTGGGACAGTGTAAGGATCGAACTTGGATGGTGTGAGGTACGAGCGGGGACGGTGTGAGGATCGAGCGGGGACGGTGTGAGGATCGAGCAGGGACGGTGTGAGGATCGAGCCGGGACGGTGTGAGGTAAGAGCCGGGACGGTGTGAGGTAAGAGCCGGGACGGTGTGAGGTAAGAGCCGGGACGGTGTGAGGTTCGAATCGGTATGATGTGAGGTATGAGCCGGGACGGTGTGAGGATTGAGTTGGGATGGTGTGAGGTAAGAGCTGGGACGGTGTGAGGATTGAGCTGTGTCGGTGTGAGGTAAGAGCCGGGACGGTATGAGGAATGAGCCGGTATGGTGTGAGGTAAGAGCCGGGATGGTGTGAGGATCGAGCTGGGATAGTGTGAGGATCGTTCTGGTACGGTGTGAGGTAAGAGCGGGGACGGTGTGAGGAATGAGCCGGGACGGTGTGAGTTAAGAGCCAGGACTGGGTGAGGAATGAGGCGGGACGGTGTGAGGAACGAGCCGGGATGATGTGAGGTTCGAATTGGCATGATGTGAGGTAAGAGCCAGGACAGTGTGAGGATCGAGCCGGGACGGTGTGAGGATCGAGCCGGGACGGTGTGAGGTAAGAGCCGGGACGGTGTGAGGAATGAGGCGGGAAGGTGTGAGGAACGAAGCGGGACGGTGTGAGGTAAGAGCCGGGACGGTGTGAGGTTCGAATTGGTATGATGTGAGGTATGAGCCGGGACGGTGTGAGGATCGAGCTGGGACGGTGTGAGGATCGAGCTGGGACGGTGTGAGGATCGAGCTGGGACGGTGTGAGGTAAGAGCCGGGACGGTGTGAAGTAAGAGCCGGGACGGTGTGAAGTAAGAGCCGGGACGGTGTGAGGTAAGAGCCGGGACGGTGTGAGGTTCGAATCGGTATGATGTGAGGTATGAGCCGGGACGGTGTGAGGATTGAGTTGGGATGGTGTGAGGTAAGAGCTGGGACGGTGTGAGGATTGAGCTGTGTCGGTGTGAGGTAAGAGCCGGGACGGTATGAGGAATGAGCCGGTATGGTGTGAGGTAAGAGCCGGGATGGTGTGAGGATCGAGCTGGGATAGTGTGAGGATCGTTCTGGTACGGTGTGAGGAATGAGCCGGTACGGTGTGAGTTAAGAGCCAGGACTGGGTGAGGAATGAGGCGGGACGGTGTGAGGAACGAGCCGGGATGATGTGAGGTTCGAATTGGCATGATGTGAGGTAAGAGCCAGGACAGTGTGAGGATCGAGCCGGGACGGTGTGAGGATCGAGCCGGGACGGTGTGAGGTAAGAGCCGGGACGGTGTGAGGAATGAGGCGGGAAGGTGTGAGGAACGAAGCGGGACGGTGTGAGGTAAGAGCCGGGACGGTGTGAGGTTCGAATTGGTATGATGTGAGGTATGAGCCGGGACGGTGTGAGGATCGAGCTGGGACGGTGTGAGGATCGAGCTGGGACGGTGTGAGGTAAGAGCCGGTACAGTGTGAGGTTCAAATTGGAACGCTATGAGGATCGAGCTGGTACGGTGTGAGGTAAGAGCCGGGATGGTGTGAGGATCGAGCTGTGTCGGTGCGAGGTATGAGCCGGGACGGTGTGAGGTTCGAATCGGTACGATGTGAGGCATGAGCCGGGACGGTGTGAGGATTGAGCCGGGACAGTGTGAGGAACGAGCCAGGACAGTGTGAGGAACGAGCCGGGACGGTGTGAGGAACGAGCCGGGACGGTGTGAGGAACGAGCCGGGACGGTGTGAGGAACGAGCCGGGACGGTGTGAGGAACGAGCCGGGTTGGTGTGAGGTACGAGCCGGGACGGTGTGAAGTACGAGCTGGGACGGTGTGAGGATTGAGCCGGGACGGCGTAAGGTAAGAGCCGGGACGGCGTAAGGTAAGAGCTGGGACGGTGTAAGGATCGAACTTGGAAGATGTGAGGTACGAGCCGGGACAATGTGAGGATCGAGCTGGGACGGTGTACGGATCGAGCTGGGACGGTGTGATGTAAGAGCCGGGACGGTGTGAGTAATGAGCCGGGACGGTGTGAGGTACGAGCCGGGACGGTGTGAGGTACGAGCCGGGTTGGCGTGAGGTAAGAGCCGGGACAGTGTGAGGATCAAGCTGTGTCGGTGTGAAGTATGATCCGGGACGGTGTGAGATAAGTGCCGGGACAGTGTGAGGATCGAGCTGGGACAGTGTAAGGATCGAACTTGGATGGTGTGAGGTACGAGCGGGGACGGTGTGAGGATCGAGCGGGGACGGTGTGAGGATCGAGCGGGGACGGTGTGAGGATCGAGCCGAGACGGTGTGAAGTAAGAGCCGGGACGGTGTGAGGTAAGAGCCGGGACGGTGTGAGGTAAGAGCCGGGACGGTGTGAGGTTCGAATCGGTATGATGTGAGGTATGAGCCGGGACGGTGTGAGGATTGAGCTGTGTCGGTGTGAGGTAAGAGCCGGGACGGTATGAGGAATGAGCCGGTATGGTGTGAGGTAAGAGCCGGGATGGTGTGAGGATCGAGCTGGGATAGTGTGAGGATCGTTCTGGTACGGTGTGAGGTAAGAGCGGGGACGGTGTGAGGAATGAGCCGGTACGGTGTGAGTTAAGAGCCAGGACTGGGTGAGGAATGAGGCGGGACGGTGTGAGGAACGAGCCGGGATGATGTGAGGTTCGAATTGGCATGATGTGAGGTAAGAGCCAGGACAGTGTGAGGATCGAGCCGGGACGGTGTGAGGATCGAGCCGGGACGGTGTGAGGTAAGAGCCGGGACGGTGTGAGGAATGAGGCGGGAAGGTGTGAGGAACGAAGCGGGACGGTGTGAGGTAAGAGCCGGGACGGTGTGAGGTTCGAATTGGTATGATGTGAGGTATGAGCCGGGACGGTGTGAGGTTCAAATTGGAACGCTATGAGGATCGAGCTGGTACGGTGTGAGGTAAGAGCCGGGATGGTGTGAGGATCGAGCTGTGTCGGTGCGAGGTATGAGCCGGGACGGTGTGAGGTTCGAATCGGTACGATGTGAGGTATGAGCCAGGACGGTGTGAGGATTGAGCTGTGTCAGTGTGAGGCATGAGCCGGGACGGTGTGAGGATTGAGCCGGGACGGTGTGAGGAACGAGCCGGGACGGTGTGAGGAACGAGCCGGGACGGTGTGAGGAACGAGCCGGGTTGGTGTGAGGTACGAGCCGGGTTGGCGTGAGGATCGAGCCGGGACGGTGTGAGGATCGAGCCGGGACGGTGTGAAGTACGTGCCGGGACGGTGTGAAGTACGAGCCGGGACGGTGTGAGGATTGAGCCGGGACGGCGTAAGGTAAGAGCTGGGACGGTGTAAGGTAAGAGCTGGGACGGTGTGAGGTAAGAGCCGGGACGGTGTGAGGATCAAACTGGGACGGTGTAAGGATCGAACTTGGAAGATGTGAGGTACGAGCCGGGACAATGTGAGGATCGAGCTGGGACAGTGTAAGGATCGAGCTGGGACGGTGTGATGTAAGAGCCGGGACGGTGTGAGTAATGAGCCGGGACGGTGTGAGTAATGAGCCGGGACGGTGTGAGGTACGAGCCGGGGCGATGTGAGGATCGAACCGGGACGGTGTGAGGATCGAACCGGGACGGTGTGAGGATCGAACCAGGACGGTGTGAGGATCGAACCAGGACGGTGTGAGGTACGAGCCGGGCCGGTGTGAGGATTGAGCCGGGACAGTGTGAGGATCAAGCTGTGTCGGTCTGAGGTATGATCCGGGATGGTGTGAGGTAAGAGCCGGGACAGTGTGAGGATCGAGCCGGGACGGTGTAAGGATCGAGCCGGGACGGTGAAAGGATCGAGCTTGGACGGTGTGAGGTACGAGCTGGGACGGTGTGAGGTACGAGCTGGGACGGTGTGAGGTACGAGCCGGGACGGTGTGAGGATCGAGCCGGGACGGTGTGCGGATCGAGCCGGGACGGTGTGAGGATCGAGCCGGGACGGTGTGAGGATCGAGCCGGGACGGTGTGAGGATCGAACTTGGATGGTGTGAGGTATGAGCCGGGACAATGTGAGGATCGAGCCGGGACAGTGTAAGGATCGAGCAGGGACGGTGTGTGGTACGAGCCGGGACAGTGCATGGGCTGTGAGCCCCGGAACATCGTGTCGGGAATCCCAAGTCCCAGAGCGGCTCACAAATCCTGGTGAAGCGTGACTTACCTTTGTTGCTGCTGAGTGCCAGGAAGTTGGTGTGATGCAGGACAGTTGTTGTACTTGGGCCTGCTGCCACGTGCTGTGCTGCTGCTGTTTGATCCTCTTACCCGTCTCTTATTTTTTTTGAGAATCCCTACAGTGTGGAAGCAGGCCCTTCGGCCCAACAATTCCACACCGAACCTCAGACGATCCCACCCAGACTTGTCCCCCTATAACCCAATGAATCTGCATGTCCCTGGGCAGTATGGGCAATTTAACATGGCCAATCCATCTAACCTGCACTTCTTTGGGCCGTGGGAGGAAAGCGGAGCGCTGGAGGGAACCCCATGCAGACACAGGGAGAATGTGCAAACTCTACGCAGAGTAGAGTTGTCCAAAGTTGGAGTTGAGACTTGATCCCTGGCACTGTGAGGCTGCAGTGCTTACCACTGAGCCACCATGTAAATCCTTACGTATTAATGCTCTTTTGTATAACAACATGTTGTTTTACTCTGTAAGATTTGTACCTCAGTACAAGCACCCAAGATGACATCATTAAAAGGCAGCCATTGTAAAACCATTTCACTGCACTCCTGTACTTCTGTACTGGATAAAGGATATTCTATTTACAGAATAAAGGATATTCTATTTACAGAGGATAGATTGTGGCTGACTGGAGAAAGATGCAATTTCAGGACTTGGGTAATTTTCGAGGAAATTTGGCTGGAAGAATAGAAGAAGGGAGGGAGGCTGTAGAGATAGCTTTGATCCTAATGAAATTCATAGATGAACTGCCTTTTGGGATTGTTACGCAGAAACAGATGGTGATCCATGGAGTTGCAATCCTTTTAGGAACCACTAGCATAAAAAGAACAATTCTGGATATCCGGGAATTAATTGCCAGAGCTATTGCACAAAATGTCATAACAAAGCAATCCTTAGTGCTTCTGTCAAAATAAATTTAACAAAGGAAGCACCACTAATTTAGCATTATAAGTTATGATTATAGATAGGCTGGTTAAAAAGGTGTTTAGCATGCTTGCCTTCATTGCTCAGATCGTTGAGTATAGGAGTTGGGCGTCATGTTGAGGTTGTCTGGGACATTGGTGAGACCTCTTCTGGAATACTGTGTCCAGTTCTGGGCACCCACTTATAGGAATGATATTATTAAATTGGAGCGGTGTTCAGAGGAGTTTTACCAGGATGTTGCTGGGTTTGGTAGATAGGGTTAATAGTAGGTGCCTTTTCCTTAGCATGGGGGAGTTTCAAGACTAGGGGCACATTATTAAGGTGAGAGGAGGGAGATTTGAAAAAGCTACGAGGGCCAAATTTTTAACACAGTGGGTGGTTTGCGTATGGAATGAATTTCCTCAGGAAGTGGTGGATGTGGACACAATGGCAACATTTAAAAGACACTTGGATAAGTACATGAATACAACAGTTTGGAGGGATATAGGCTAGGAGCAAGCAGACGGGACTAGTTTAGTTTGGGATTATGTTTGGCATGGACCTTTTGGACCGAGGATTCTGTTTCTGTGCTACATGACTATGACTCTATAAGACTTAGGCTATAAATGCAATTTTGTTTACTTCACTCCAAGGGTTCTGTTACGTGACAAAATCTTGAAGTTTATTCACTTTTCATGAGGGCCCTTTAATTTGCTTTTATTCAAATGGCCTTCCAACTTTTCTTTAAAAGCTCATCACTCTAGAATCCACGCCTCTTTGAAGTACCAGAAAGTGGCTGAAAGCATCAGGAAGTAATTTGGTTTCTGAAAGCCAATTGCTATGGTTTCAAACTGCAACCGAGCTGATTACTTCCAGAACTCCAACAGCTACAGTTTTAACTTAATTTCACTGAAAGAATTACTGTAAATATCCTCCATTACTTCCAGCTAACAACAAAACCTTTGACTTGTTTCTCTCCTTAACTATTTTGTCATATGCTGGATACCCACTTCCAACCTCAGGCTGCGTCATTGACAGTGGTTTTAGCATTTACTTTACTTTGGGAGTAGGTTAGATTTTATCTCTTGATTTGCAAGGAGCTGCAAGCTACAAAAGGCCCAAAGATGACATGGTCTCTGAGCTGTTTTTCCGAATAACAACTTCACCTGCTAGCTATTCCTAACTAAATCAACAGAGATAAAGTCAAAACAGAGAATTTCACTAAATTTCATTCATCTCCATTGTAATGTCACACGTCATTTGTTCCTAGTGTTAAGGTCCCAGCTACAATCTGGCTAGGGCCCAGTAATATTATTTTTAACAAATACAAAGTTGCTGGCAAAGCTCAGCAGGAATGGCAGCATCTGTGGAGGAAAAAACAGAGTTAACATTTCTGGTCCAGTGACCCTTCCTCAGTACTGGGCAGTAGGACCCGAAACATTAGCTCTGTTTTTACTTCACAGATGCTGCCAGACCTGCTGAGCTTTTCCAGAAACTTTGTTTTTTTTCCTGATTTAAAGCATATGCAGTTCTTTCAGTTTAACTTTATTTTTAAAGTAGGCAAATTTTGAGATCCAGAAGATTGAGAAAAGAAGGTCACCAGGTCTCACAGTTTTGAATTAAAACCAATAAACATCACCACACTATGTTAGAAAGATAATATGATCCACAATAGACAAACAATGTTTTTCTAATACCCAAAATTAACATGTGGCAAATATGGATAACTTTGAATATGCCACATTACAAATGTGATCAAATAGCAAGTACGAACAAGACACACCCCAAAGGTTTCTCAGCAACTCCACATAATATTAAGGAAACAGTGGGGCTTCATATCTCATTCAACTTAACACATGGTTATAATTTTTCAGCTTTATCCAATTTCATTTTCTTCACTCCAGCTGCAGACCTTGGGACTGCACCTAGACATATTGAAATGGCAAGGAAAGAGAGAACCCTCTGAGGCACATAGGTAGCATGTGTAGACTGCATTGTAAATAGAATACCACATCTGCAAATAGATGCACTTTCAATCCACATCTGTCTGATCAACTGACGTGTGGGCCTGACTATGGCCTAATCCCCAGACTGGAAGGACACAGACTCTGAATGCAGCAAGCACCTGACTGGCCATGGCCAACCAGCTGCACTGCGATCTGACAATGCACTGAAATAGCCCTGATTGACCATAAACCCGGATCATGCAACTGAGGACCACACCCCTTAGGCTTTGGGACATGGCCCACTAGGTTGGAATATATGCAGTGTAGTTGCTGCAGAAGACAATTTGGATTTCAGTAAGGCCTTTGATGAGATTCCACATGGTAGGCTGCTCTGGAAGGTGAGATCACATGGAATCCAGGGAGAGCAGGCAAATTGGATACATAACTGTCTTGATGGTAGGAAGCAGAGAGAGTAATAGTGGAAGCATGCTTGTTGGATTGGAGGCCTGTGACTAGTGGTGTGCATCAGGGGTCAGAATTGGCCTATTGCTGTTTGTTATCTATGTCAATGATTTGGATGAGAATGTACAAGGCATGATTAGTAAATTTATGGATGACGCTAAAATAGGTGGTGATCATGGACAGTGAAGAAGGTTATCAGAAATTGCAGCAGGATCTTGATCAGCTGGGGATGTGGGCTGAGAAATGGAAAAATGTAGATAAATGTAGATAAATCTGAGGTATTGCATTTTAGAAATCAAGGTAAGAGTTTGATGGTGAATGGTCGGGCCTTAAGGAGCGTAGTGGAACAGAATGACCTTGGAATTCAGGTGCACGGTTCTCCGAAAGTGGACTCACAGGAAGAAAGGACAGTGAAGAAGGCTTTTGGCACACTGGTCTTCATCAGTCAGGGCACTGAGTAGAAAAGTTGGGAAGTTATGTTGCAGTAGTACAGGACGAGGCTGCACTTAGAGTATTGTGTTCCGTTTTGACCACCATGCTATAGGAAGGATGTTATTAAACCAAAAAGATTATAGAAGAAATTTACAAGGATGTTGCCAGGACTGAGTTATAGGGAGAGTTTGGACAAGCTAGGACATTTTTCCTTAGAGCAAAGCAAACTGAGGAGGATCTTATAGAAGCATGTAAGATCATGAGAGGCATGGATAGAGTGAATGCAGTTAGTCTTTTTCTTAGAGTTGGGGAATCAAGGACCAGACAGTATCAGTTTAAGGTAAGAGGGCAAAGAATACATGGGAGCCTGAGGGGCAATATTTTTACACAGAATGAGGTACGCCTATGGAATGAGCTGGCGCCGGAAGTGGTTGAGGCAGGTACATTAACAACATTTAAAAGGCATTTGGACAAATACATAGATAGGAAAGGTTTAGAAGGATATGGGCCAAATGTATGGAAATGGGGTTATTGTGGATGTACGTTTTGGTCAGCATGGACCAGGGGGCCAAAGGACTTGTCTCCATGCTGTAGGACTCTACGGCTCGAAGCTATTATCCCATGTTTTACATGTGACGTTAACATGGAAGATGAAAGGATAATTCTGACAGAGGCAGTCAACATCACCTAAAGGAGCAGGTAGAAGGAAGATACCAAGATAGGCAGTCAGCATTGCTGGGAGGATCTCACAGCAGGCATTGAGAAACAGAGTTGCATTCATTGAGACTGCAGTTAAAATTTATTTTGGTTCTACTACAGAGACTGGAACTAGCTCTTCTATGAGTATCTTGTAAATGATAGAGGTCTTTTCTGTTCTTAAATTTTTAAGATAGTATGCAGGTTGGTGGTAAAGTTAATAAAATCTACAAAAGGAAACATAAGTATGTGAATATAATTAAATAACCATAAGACCATAAGACATAGGAATGGAAGTAAGGCCATTTGGCCCATTGAGTCCACTCTGCCATTTTATCATAATAATGATTAATAACTAAATAACAAAATAACTAACTCAATCAAGACAGCAATTCCAGTGATGTTTCAAGAATGTAGCAAGTGGGAGTTCCTGGGTTCCATTGTGATCCAGGGCAAACATGTCTAGTAAATATTTGAAGCTTGACCAGTTTTGGCTCAGAGTTTTTGAGTTGGAGGCTGAAGTACAGGCACATTGATACATCAGACAGGATGTTAGGTCACTGAATCTGTTATACAAGTAGGCAGAGACACCACTCAGAATGGAGTTGATCAGTGATTAGTGGCTCAGGGACAGATGGGTGTAACGGGTGATGAGACTGGTGAGGGTACCTAGAGGGGCAGGATTGTTAGTATCTGCAATTGTTCAATAGATTTGAAGTTTTCTCAGCCTGTCTGATTGTGAGTGGGGGCAGCAGGGTGGCATGCAAACTGACCATGACACTGTTGCACAGGAAACAATTAACATGGGAGGACCAACAAGGAATTAAGGAGATCATAGTATACTGAGGGGCATTGGGACCATTCTCTGCAGCAAAGTACAAGATTACACATGAGGTAAGTATGATGAAGCAGTGGACTGACAAGTTTTTGAGTCCTAACTGGTTTCATTCCAGGGTTTTTAATGTGGAGGTAGAGGCATCGGTGTTAATTTTTCAAAATGCACTAGAATCAGGAAAGATTCTATCAGACTGGACCTTTCAGGACCCCGCTATTCAAGAAGAAATGGAGGCAGAAGGCAGGAAACTGTGAGTTAGTAAGCTTGATGTCTGTGTGGGAAAGCGTTTCCAAACATTCAAAAATTTCTAACTGCACATGTAGAAAACTTTAAGGTAATCAGGAAGAGTCAAAATGGTTTTGCAAAAGGGAAATCATGTTTAATCAATATATTTAAGTTCTTTGTTGCATCAAGGATAACATTGGGGTTTTGGGTGCCCTGGAGAAGTATTATGCTTGGATTTCTAGAATGCAAGTGATAAGGCACAACATCAAAGCTCATTGCAGAAAATAAACACTCATGGTGTAAGGGGTAACATATGATGTATGGTAACATATAGATAGAAAATTGATGGACTGGCAGAAACAAGTCAGAATGCATACAATGAGCTTTGGCTGATTGGCAGGTTGTAACGAGTGGAGTTCCACAGAGGTCTGTGCTGGATTCTCAACTTATCACAATTTACGTCAATGACCTAGATGAGGGGAGCAAGTGCATGGCACCTAAATTTGCTAATGAAACCAAGACTGGTGTAAAAGTTGTTGTACGGGAGATATAAGAAAATTGCAGGTAGATATGGATGGCTGTGAATGTGAGCAAAAATCTGGCATGTGGAATATAATGTGGAAAAATGTAAAATTGTTCACTTTGGCAGGAAGAATTAAAAAAACAGGGTGTCATGTAAACAGAGATTAACTTAAATTCTGAGGTGCAGAGGGATTGCTGATGCAAGTCACAAAAAGTTGATATGCAGTTACAGCACAAACAGAAGAGGCGAAAGGACGCTACCCTTTATTATGAGAATAATTGAACACTAAAGTAAGAGCATTATTCTTCAATTATTAAAGACCTTTGTGGCACCATGCCTTGATTACTTTGTGCAGTTTTATTCTCCTAACTTAAAGAAGGCTGTAAATGCATTGTAAGCAGTCCAGAAGAGGTTTACCAGATTAATACCTGCAGTAAGTTGTCTTATGATGATATGTTGGAAAGCTGGGCTTCGACGTTAGAAGACTGAGGGGTGACTTGACTTGAAATATATTAGGTTCTGAATGGTAGTGACGAGGTGGGCACAGAAAGGATGATCCCTTTTGTGGGTCAGCCCTGAACTTTGAAAAGTAGGGACTAGCTGTTCAAGAGAGAGACGGAAGTTTTGTTTTCTCCCTGAAAGTTGTGTAACTTTGGAGTTCTCTAGCTCAAAAGACTGTGCAGGTGGAATCAGTGAGCATGTTTAAGATAGAACTGGATTGGTTTCATGTTAATGGGGTAATCAAGGGTTATTGAGGATAGATTGGGATATGGAATTTCGTACTGAAACCTGTTAGACATGATTTCATTGAATGGCAGGGACTAAATGGTCTAAGATAACAAGGTATGGAGCAGGATGAACACAGCAGGCCAGGCAGCATCTTAGGAGCAGGAAAGCTGATGTTTCGGGCCTAGACCCTTTTTCGGGTCTAGGCCTGAAATGTAAACTTTACTGCTCCTAAGATGCTGCTTGACCTGCTGTGTTCATCCAGCTCCATACCTTGTTATCTCGGATTCTCCAGCATCTGCAGTGGCTATTATGACTAAATGGTCTATTCTGCTTCGATTTCATTTGTGGCATGGCACATTACAACAACACGTACATCTCCTTGACTGTTCAAGCGTGAGAAACTGCTTGGCTTTCTTTGTATGCCAAAATGAAAGGCAAGACAAAGGATAGTAGAGCCTGTCAGTTCCAAATAAAGCAGCAATGCATTAAAAGACAAGACTACACAGAAATTCTGTGAGCATCTGAGTAAACGCAAAGTGAGTAAGTTCAGGAAAACAAGCTAAATGCCTTGAGAGACATACTGTGCAGACATTCGAGATGGGTGTATGTCCCTACACATAGAGAAACATGACAGGAGCATTGCAATGTAACATGTTGGCTCCCAAATTGTAATAGTGAAGTGCTGAAGTCTTTTGAAGTAGTCAAAGATGTATCATAATGATGTGGAGAAGCTGGTATTTTGCCTATGCATAATCAGTGAATGGAGGGTGCAGGCAGTCACGAGCTATCGAGCATGTCCTGAGAAGTTGGGGAATAGAGATACAGAGACTCAGAGAAGACACTTGCGAGATACCCCAGCCAGGTAACCATTCAGACTTTCAAGTCAGAAATCGGACCATTTATTTACTCACTGGAACCTGGGAAATCACAAACGGCATAGAAATAAACTGAGATCAGCCAAAAGTGATAATGGGATGCTGGAGAATCCAAGATAATAAAATGTGAGGCTGGATGAACACAGCAGGCCCAGCAGCATCTCAGGAGCACAAAAGCTGACGTTTCGGGCCTAGACCCTTCATCAGAGAGGGGGATGGGGTGAGAGTTCTGGAATAAATAGGGAGAGAGGGGGAGGCGGACCGAAGATGGAGAGAAAAGAAGATAGGTGGAGAGGAGAGTATAGGTAGGGAGGGGATAGGTCAGTCCAGGGAAGATGGACAAGTCAAGGAAGCGGGATGAGGTTAGTATGTAGGAGATGGATGAGCAGCTTGGGGTGGGAGGAAGGGATGGGTGAGAGGAAGAACAGGTTAGGGAGGCAGAGACAGGCTGGACTGGTTTTGGGATGCAGTGGGTGGAGGGGAAGAGCTGGGCTGGTTTTGGGATGCGGTGGGGGAAGGGGAGATTTTGAAGCTGGTGAAGTCCACATTGATACCATTGGGCTGCAGGGTTCCCAAGCGGAATATGAGTTGCTGTTCCTGCAACCTTCGGGTGGCGTCATTGTGGCACTGCAGGAAGCCCATGATGGACATGTCATCTAAAGAATGGGAGGGGGAGTGGAAATGGTTCGCGACTGGGAGGTGCAGTTGTTTATTGCGAACTGAGCGGAGGTGTTCTGCAAAGCGGTTCCCAAGCCGCCACTTGGTTTCCCCAATGTAGAGGAAGCCACACCGGGTACAATGGATACAGTATACCACATTGGCAGATGTGCAGGTGAACCTCTGCTTAATATGGAAAGTCATCTTGGGGCCTGGGATAGGGGTGAGGGAGGAGGTGTGGGGGCAAGTGTAGCAAAAGTGATATGTTAATGCATTGAAATAAGGTCTTCATCACTTATTAATCATTCAACAGTAAAAACCAGAAGGGGAAAACCAGACTTTTAAGTCTAGAATCTTATTTTCTCTTTCCCCCATTCTCCCAAATTCCCCCCATCACCCAATTTACTCAAAGGAAAACTTCAGCGGCAAAGTTTGAAAGAATGAAATATAGAACAGCTACCGGGTTTGTAGATTTACCTAAGAATGACTTAAGGAGATGCAATAAAATGACAGTGGATAAAATGGCACAAGGTGTTTTAAAACAATCATTGAATGGATTTTTAAGAATTATTTATATCCTTAAAGGCAAGTTTCTGCTGGCCAAAGTAGACAGCCATTGTTAGAGGCAACATTTTCAAAAATTTATTCGCAGGAAAGGGACATTACGGGCCAGGGCAGCTTCTATTGCCCATCCCTAGTTGCCTAGAGGGCAGTTAAGAGCCAATCACATTGCTTCAGGTCTGGAGTCACATGTAGGCCAGACCAGGTAAGGGCAGTAATTGTTTCCCTCAAGGACATTAGTTTTTCCTAGACAATTGATGCCAATAGACTCTTAATTACAGATTTTTATTGAATTCAAATTTCACTGTTTGCCGAGGTAGGATTTGAACCCAGAGTGTTACCTGGCCAACTGCATTAATAGTCTAACAATAATACCTGTAGCCAATCAACTCTCTTAAACCTAATAGAAAACAATACCCAAGTGAGAACAAACTGCTAAGATCTTGATGAATGGGAAAGATGCAGAGAATAACAGAGGATGCTAAAACAAATAGGAAAAGCTTCAAAAAGGAAATATGAAAAAAACTGACAAGGGAGATCAAAATTTACAAACATTATTTAATCCAATGATGTTAAATGAATGAAGGCGGCCAGGAGCTCCTTGACAGATAATGATGATATTATAAATGCAAATAAGGAAGTGGTAGACTTGTTAAATAATTATTTTGTATCCTAATTTCGTTAGAGGTAGAAGTTATCATACCCAAGTATCCCAAGGAAATAGTATGCAATCAGGGACAGGATCAAGCAGCGATCAGTGCCAAGAAAAGAATACTAGAAGCTGAGTTACACTCTCAATCTCGATGAGGAGCATAGAACCCATACAGGAGAGAATTTGGAAACTTTGAAGATATATTTTGAATCCCATGTTAATGTTACTTATGAATGGTGTGTGTTTAATGTCAGAAAGCAGGGGGAGAGAGAAACTATCGATTAGTATGTGCTGGTGCCAATGCATCTGATTGAATCCAATGATTTTGACAGTCAGAAGTCACATGGCAGCTAACGAAGGAGCAGTGCTTCAAAAGCTTGTGATTTCAAATAAATCTGTTGGCCTCCTATCTGGTATCATGTGACTTCTCACTTTGTCTACCCCAATCCAACATTGACACCTCCACACTATGATTTTGAGTAACTGAAGGTCAATCTCATCAGAGGTAAAATGGTGCTGTCATGACATCACAATAAAAAGCCCTCTGGCTATTCGGTTCACGCTGGGTATCAAATATTCATCTAGCCGAACCCTTAGAAAGGGTGGACGCTGGGAGGTTGTTTTCGTTAGGCAGGGAGACTAAGACCCGTGGGGACAGCCTTAGAATTACAGGGGGTAAATTTAGAATGGAAATGAGGAGATATTTCTTCAGCCAGAGAGTGGTGGGCCTGTGGAATTCATTGCCACGGAGGGCAGTGGAGGCTGGGATGTTAAATGCCTTTGAGGCAGAGATTGATAATTTCTTGATCTCGCAAGGAATTAAGGGCTACAGGGAGAGTACGGGTAAGTGGAGTTGAAATGCCCAACAGCCATGATTAAATGGCGCAGTGGACTCAATGGGCCGAACGGCCTTACTTCCACTCCTATGTCTTATTTAACCCCACATTCCAACTCTTGATCCATAATCTTGTAGGTTGTGGCACTTCAAGTATACACACAAGCATCTTTTAAAAGTTTTGTTCACAAGATATGTGCGCTTCAAGCTAGGCCAGCATTTATTGCCCCAGGGCAGGTGGTGGTAAACTGCTGTGATCCCTGGAGTTTTTATACATTTGCAGTGCGAGTTGAGTTCTAGGATTTTAGTAATCCTGGTTATTGCTTGCTGCTTCCTCTATTTAACATGCAAGTTGTCCTGTGTCGTAGCTTCACGAGTTTGATGCGATGGTGGAGTGGTGGATAGTTAGGCCATGAGGTTACAGACCGTGGGTGAATACACTTGTGTTTCTGCTAAAGGCCCAAAGCACTTGATTCATGTTCAGCTTTAAGCTGCTGGGTGTGTTCAAAATGCTGGAGAGATACTGCCTCAGATTTGGAACAGCAGCAAGCTGTGCAAGCATGAGTAACTTCATTTAACCTGAAGAAAGGCCACTGAACTGAAAATGTTAACTCTGATTTTCTTTTCCACAGACATTGCCAGACCTGCTGAGTTTCTGTTTCTAGATAATAAAATGTGAGGCTGGATGAACACAGCAGGCCAAGCAGCATCTCAGGAGCACAAAAGCTTCTGTTTCTGTTTTAATCCAGCATCGTCTGTCTGGACAGAGACCAGAGCTTCCTACTTGGAAGTCCCATGTCAAGTGGCCATCCTGTGCACTTCGGAGACCTATCAGAAGAAGATGTTTCATTGCAGGTATACTGGACGGCATTAATAGCATTCTGAACTCCACCTCTGGACAAAGCAGAGCACCACTGCCTCTCTTTCAACTGCATGGCACTTCATGAAAGATGAGTGACAGCGACTTTCCTGTATGTTTATTGCATTACGAGGCCACCCATGGCTGCAAGCTTCACTGTTAGGGTCAACTTCATGTCAGCGAGAGACTGATGCTCATCCTGAGCTTTCTGATGCTTGAATTTGTCAGGTACCCCTAGTTCAGCATCCAAAAGGACCACCATAGTAACTGTCAATCCACTGGGGACACTTACACTGAGACTTTGTGGACACCTTTAGAAACAAAGCACCTCCTCAGTCAAGTGATCATCCATTAGTTATAATAATAACACTTGAACAGCATTCTCCTGACCATGGCCCATGGAGACCTGAACAAGGAAGCCAGTGGGATATCACAACATGGATTTTGTACATCATTGCTCTGATTAAGATGTTTGTTGCTTGAGCCTTTTGACACACATACAGTAGGTGACTGTACATGTCACAGCAGTTAAAAAGAAACATCCCCCAACCCCTGTCATCCAGCCCCATTCCTCACATTATCCAAGCAAGGTGAATTGCAAATCGGATAATGGTGTAGGTGTTTTATGGCCCACAGAGGAACTGAGCAGTTCCTGCACCTTCTTCAGGTGTTTGGACAGTGGAAGGCGATTGTTACTTTGGTGACTAAGGTGAGTCTTTACAGGCTGCATGACATTACTTGTGCTTCACACCTATCAGTAGGATTGCCTTGTAATGGTGAGTGATGTGGTCCTGATTGCTTGAGGTCAGAACTTTATCAGTCAACACTGATAGTTAATGAATAAGGCCCATGTACAGCATGATGTGATAGCAGTTATATTTTGCCAGTATTTTGCGGGTGTCTGTTTCACTCTATTGACCTTTGAGCAGCCCCTCATGACACAAAAGTGGAGCCCCGTCCCTCAGAAGGGCATGGACAGAGTAGACAGTCAAAAGCTTTTTCCCAGGTTGGAAGAGTCAGTTACCAGGGGTATAGGTTAAATGTGCGAGGGGCAACGTTTAAAGGTGATGTATAAGACAGGTTTTTTACACAGAGGGTGATGGGTGCCTGGAATTCACTGCCGGGGGAGGTAGTGGAAGCAGATACTATGGTGAATTTTAAAGGGCATCTTGACAAATACATAAATAGGATGGGAATAGAGGGATGTGGTCCCTGGAAGGGAAGGCGGTTTTAGTTGTGACGGGCAGCATGTCGGTGCAGGCTTGGAGGGCCGAAGGGCCTTTTCCTGTGCTGTAATTTTCTTCGTTCTTTGTTGTTTGTTCCTTACTGGGAATCCCTGACTGAATATAGTTCCTGTCGCCTTGGATGAGGGCTAATCCACTCAGACCTTCAGACATAGTGCCTTTGCCTGAAACACATCCATTGTGTTCACCGTAAACGTTGCTGGGACATGCTGAAAGGGTGACCTTGACCCAGCACAGTGGCAGACAGCAACATGTCCACCTCCTTGACTCATCATTGCTGCATGGATCTGTGGCTATGCTAAAAGGTAGGCCTGAAGTGCAATAAGCCTGTAAGTTCTAAATGAGGTGACAGAGTGAGAAACAGAAAAGGCTGAGAGCATCTGGGTAGGCAGAAAGTGAGTGAGTGCTAAGAGCCGAGTGACTAGCACAGAGATGCACTAGAAATCCATGGGTTTCTTGTATACAAAGTGGTCTGGCAGCAGCTTTATAATGAAAGCTGTCAGCGTGCTCAAAGTGAAGTATTGAAGTGGAGAACAGTATCCTAAGTGAGCTGGGAATGTGCCATAAGCTGGTGGTGAGGCTGGCATGCGTCCAATGCCAGGCTGTCAGGACAGGAGAAGCAAGTAGTTTGGGCAGACAGCATTTTGTAGGTGATATACCTCCTTTCATCTTCTCATTGTCCCATCACTGTGGCATTTTCATTGTTTTATTCCCTATTCATTCTATCTGCTTTTTATAAACTGCCTTATCATGTCTCCTGCCCTCATTGTGACTGAGTGCCACTTTTACTTTCCAACTTATAACTCGATCCCTTGCCTCTTTGTATTTTTTAATACAGTTGTAAGTTACACAACAGACAGTGTAGGCCACCTTGTTTAGGCTGCTTCTCACTTCATTTTACTCTTCTGAATTTCATAGATAGTCTATCAAAGATAGACACATAATCCCCACCACATTCCTGCATCATCCCCAATCCATCTTTTCCTGCAGGTGCCTCAGCTTTTGCAGTTAAACTCTGGACCTGCCATTCCTCAGCAGAGGCCAATGCTGTTGTAACATTTGGTTTCACTTGAGAATTACTCCACACTCATTTAACTGCAATCTAAAACTGTTGCTCTTCTCGAATGTTGTGTCAATTTTACCCTGAGTTCTGTGGTGTCCCATTTCTGATACCAGCTACACAATTTGGGGAACTATAATGAACTACTGTAAACATCGCAGAGCAGTGGTTAGTTCACCAATCACACCAAAGTGGGAAATACTGCCGAAACAGTCAAAAAACTAATGCAGACAACACCATTGGAGACACAAGCATCAAATGCAGTGAGCAATTAAATCCGCCTACCCATCCTGCTCAAGAAATTTCTGAAGCAGACGATTCCAGGCAGGCTGAATATGGGCTGAGCAATGTAAATCCTTTCAAACCATTAGTTTTAAAGTGTGAAGCACCTAAAGCTTGCCATCACAGCAATGGGTGAAGTGTGTGCAAAGATGGCAACCACTTTTGGACAAGTTTCCAACAACCGTATGAACAATCATTTAACAAAACCTTTATTTACAAAAGGACTAGAAAACTACCTTTAAGGCAACCTTACAAAAGTAGTCACTTCTTTTTTAGGGAGAAAAACTCAACAGGAGGTAAAACTCAACTTTGGAGTGCAAACATGAAAATCAACATTAAAGTCATCTGACGTCACATGAACTTAAATTTGGCACTAAAGTGGAGGTCACTTTTTTTTTTCTGATGGACTTAAATGGCTAAAAGTAAGTTACCCTGTAGTCTTCATCTGCAGAGGCAAGAAAAGAACCAGCCTCAAAGTGAATGGTCAGCTTCAAACAACATTGAGGCCACAAAGACAGGGAAACCTCAGGTACATTGCTATCCACAACCAGGCTCATTCAATGCCTGTGTATGCCTCAACCTCATTCTTAAAGTGGGAGTAAAGTGTCAACAAACAGGAATCAGTAAGCCAAATCAAACAGCAATTTCCTAAACTTTTCAGGAACATGGGAAAAGCCCAGCAGAGGAGCTGGTGCTCTGCATCATGAGACTAGATGTGACTAGGCCCTTAGCAGCCAGGGCTGCCAGCAGCATTCAAGGTCATGGTATGTTCCTGCTTTATCCCTTTTCTCAATTCCTACCTTATCCTGGTGTAAGCTGCAAGCTGCAGATGATATAGCTATGGGCTTCTACCTTTACATCCCACCATCATCCTACTTCATTCCAAACTTATCCTCTTATTTTATGCTTTCAGATCGTCAAGAGCTGCCTTCTTGAAAGCCATGGTAGCCCTAGGAGGAATAGAAAAAATTGCATCAGCCCTCTGAGGGAGAAGCATGATTACCGCAACTTTCATATATGTAATAATTTTAACATACAAAATGTCTCATGGAACTACACAGGGTCCTATGAATCAAAATATGTCATAGAGCAATCTACAATGATCAGGTAACCAGATATTTGGTCATAGAGGTAGGTTTTAAAGGGTCTCAAAAAGAAGAAAGTGAGGGAGAGAAATGCAAATGTTTAGAGGGAAAATGCCGTAGCTTAGGGCCCAAGCCTCTAAAACCAAAAGTATTTGTGGGGCTAGAGAAGATTACAGATATCGGAATGATCGAGAATATGGAGGGATTTCAAAACTCAAAATGAGAATTTCAAAAATGAAGCATTGCTTAACCAAGAGTCAACGTAGGTAAGTGAATATAGGGAGATAGGTGAATGGGGCTTGGTGCCACGTAGGAGCTATTTGAATATGTTTTTGGGAGATGGGCCAAGCATACTGTGGGTTAGTCAAACCTCAAGGTAATAAAGACATAAATGAGGACTTCAGCAGCAGATCAGCTGGCACACAGAGGGGGTTTGGATGATTTTGTAGTGGGTGGAGTCTTAGTAATGACAGACATGGTGATTGGAAGCCTATCTCAGGCCCACCAGCTCAGATCCTGGCACTGCATGTACAGTGATTAGTAGTGTAGAATGAAGATCCATATGTCATTAGTCATGGGGCACTAAATTGTTTGCAACCAAACCAAGGAGAAAGAATAGCTTGTCTCTTCAGAGAGGAAATTTATAAATGAATGATTTTGCATGCAGGAGAACACTGTTGTCCATGTACACTACAATCCTGGCTGCATAGGTAAACCTGCCAGACAACCTCCTACCATTGTTAAGGAGCATGAAAGGATCTGAACCCAATATGGCACAAGACATTGAACAAAGTTTTGGAGCTGGTGTCTGACCCCATGGTAGCAACTGAATACCCAGCCATTTTTTTACATCATTTGTGGGGTGTGGGGATCATTGGCTAGGGCAACATTTATTGCCCATTCCTAATTGTCTTGAAGATAGTGGTATTGAAGTGACTTCTTGATTTTCTGCAGTTCTTGGGAACAGCAAGATTGTTCCAAGTTAAAACGACATGTGGCTTACGGGAACTTGCAAATGGTGGTCTTCCTATATATCTGCATGCCCTTGCCCTTCCAGATGGCAGAGGTCATGGGATTGGAAGGTGCTAACAAAAGAACATCAGTGAAGTATTTCAGCTTCTGTTGCAGCAGAGATGAGAGCCAGCTAATGACTCCATGCTGCAGTGAAATGTGAGATGGGGATCATGAGTTCCATAACAAAAACAGAAATTGCTGGAGAAACTCCGCAGGTCTGGCAGTATTTGCAGAGAGAAAGCAGAGTTATATTTTGAATCCAGTGACCTTTCTTCAGAGTTTAGAGAATTGGGTTTCTCCAGTAATCTGTTTTTGTTTCAGGTTTCCAGAATCCACAATTCTTTGTTTTTATCATCAAGATCCATGTTTGCAGTCAGGCTGACTCCTAGTGCTGCCAAGAAAATGGCGGATCTAGGGTGCTTACAGGCTGTCATGGTATGTTGCCCAAGAGATTGCCAGGATTGCTGAGGTATGATTCTAAGGGAGCAGTCATGGCTGTATAGAGCATGATACTATTATCCCCTTTCTCAGCATTGCTACTGTGCCAACGTCCTCATTGTTGTCTCTCATAAGAACATAAGGATGAAAAAAGTGGCATTAGAATTTGTTTGTAAAATAATAAGGGGAATAAGTGTGTGGTTCCTTAAAAAGATGAAGTGCTTTTTTAAAAAGTCTGTGAGCAGCAGCAGGCACAGAGAGTTCACGAAATTGAACCGTATGTATCAAAAGGATGTATGGTCAGCAACCCAGGCAGTGGTTGTCTTTTGTTGTTAAGGCAACAAGTTTGAATATCAGCTAATTAATTTAAACCAGACACTGAAATACTAAAAAGTCATTAAATTTAAATCTGACAGTTTTCACAACCTAAGACCAGTCCAATTGAAAGAAATTGATAGGTCTTCAAGGGTATAAAAGAAGAGGGCATTCGAAAATCAGCGTGAGAACAACCGCCATCTGTTAGAGTGAACAACCAGCAACCCTAAGGAGAGAATCACTGGTTGCAGAATTCTCTAAGCTCTCAGAAAACCATCATCTGTCTAAAGTTACAGCAGCACTGTTAGCTATTCGTGACACAAGAATTCAACGGAGAAAGGTGTTCTGAAGAACAGCAGCGAAGACACCGAACATTCAGGAAGATGTACTCTGGCTATAATTTTGTGAGACTAATTTTTCTGGTTTTTAAAAAATTAATTTGGTTAATATGAATGTGACTTGCATTTATTGGGACAGCATACCGTTACAATTGCGTTTTATTCGGGGATAGTTAGTAGTTAAGGGGGGGGGAATTGTTTGGTTTATTAGTAGTTTTGTTAATTTGTTCAGTGTTAGAATCAGATAAAGAAATTGTTACTTGTTGACTATAGAGTGAGTGTCAGGAGTTAATTTCATTTAACCTCACCTTTATAACACTTAGGATTGACAGTCGGGTTATACCACTTTTCACTCTCTCTTTAACAGATCACAAGACAAGGCAAGCTTCTCTGGGCATTTTGGTTCTAATTATCAGAGGTGGGGGCGGGTCTCAACCTCCTCCTCATAACAGACTGGGGGCTCTAGTCCAGGACCTGTCTGGTTTGTTTATGGGGTCCGAATAGATCTGAACAGATTTGAACAGATTTGGGGTACGAAAGGTCCCAGCAGATTTAAACAGACTTGGAGATTAGTGTTCTAGATCTTTAAATAAAACTTAGGTGAGAAGTTTAAAATCTGTTTAATTTTGGTTACGTGTCGTTAATTAAATCAAAAGTGGGGGAAATGGCTCTTAGCTTTGCTGGGTTGTGAGGTTTGAGGATGCTTCCTGAATTTGCCAAGATACTTTAGAAAGACAGTGAAAGGATAAACTTTTAGACTTGGCAAACAGTGATAAGAGGAAAGCTGAAATTGTAAAAGAGTTAGTCAAGCATTTTTGTATACCAGGGAAACCATACAACACTGTGGAGTTACAAATAAATTGAATTGCAAATATCACAACTGGGGTTAGAGAATGAAAGGGAATTGAAACAGTTTGAATTAAGGTTACAAGCAGAAGAAAGACAAAAAGGAAGAGAGAGTTTGAACTTCGGAAGGTGCAAGTTAAACAGGATAGCCAACTTAAAATAATGGAAATGAAAGTTGAAGATGAGCTTAGGGAGGAGGAGAATGATGATGAGCAGAGCTATTGTAGCAAAGACCTGACAGGGATATGTACAAATATGTCAAAACATTACCAAAATTCGATGAAAAAGATGTAGAATCCTTTTTCATTTCCTTTGAGAAATTGGCTAACCAGATGAACTGGTTAATTGTGGCTAATGTTAATTCAGACCACGTTGGTACGTAGGGCTAGTGAGATGTTTGTTTCACTGTCAGACGAGGTGTCAAGAGAATGTGAAGAAGTGAAACAGGCTATGTTAAGTGCCTATGAATTGGTGCCAGAAGTATATAATCAATGGTTCAGAAATATAAGAAAGGAGCCAGTTCAGACTTACGTCAAGTTTGAAAAAACATAAATAGAGTAACTTTGATAGTTGGGTGACAGCATTAAAGGCAGAAAAGACATGTGAAGATATTAGACATTATTCTGCTGGAGGAGTTCAGAAACTCACTTCCAGAAATGATAAGAACTCACGTTGAAGAACAGAAGGTTAAAACAGCGAGAAGAGCTGCAGAGATGTTGCATGAATGCGCATTAGCACATAAATCGAAATCTTGCTTCCGAAAGCAATTTCATTCCATGTGGGATCGAAATTTGGCAAAAGGGAGATCCTTCAATGAAAAACAAAAAGTAGATCACACTGGGAATAGTTTACCACATGTGGAAAATGAAACCCCAGAGGGTGGAAAGAAGATGAAAGTCCTCAAGTGTTTCCACTGCAATAGAGGGGGGAACACAAAGTCACAGTGCTGTGGATTAAGTCAAGCAGTGGGAAAATGAATATGATAAAAGAGGCTAAACCAGTGGGATTAGTTGAGATAGTGAAGGAAATCCCGAGAGAAGTCAAGGAGCTGCAGGAGAGTGCATAGACAAGGGCTGGATGGTAAGATCGTGCCCAATCTCTTCAAAGACTTCACCTCTGTGGGTAAGATTCACTCGGGAAAAACAGGGGCAGAAGATAGAGAAGTTAAAATATTGAGAGATATGGGAGCCAGTCAGTTTCTAATAGTAAGAAATGGAAGTGTTTACATTCCTTCTGAAATGTTACCCAAGAGGGTGAAAATCAGTGGAAATAATGGAGAGAGATTTAGCATTCCCCTGTGTAAGATAAAGCTGGAAAGCTGGAAATCAAAGATAATGGGAACTGCAGATGCTGGAGAATCCGAGATAACAAAGTATGGAGCTGGATGAACACAGCAGGCCAAGCAGCAGCGATGTGCTGCTGTGTTCATCCAGCTCCACACTTTGTTAAGCTGGCAATCAAGACTGGAGAAGTGAAAGTGGGAATGATTCAAAAAGTGCCTGGTCAAGGAATACAGTTTGCTTGTGAAAATGACCTAGCCAGATTAAAGGTCGGGGTGATGCCTATTGAAAGGAAAACCAGGGAAATGAGGAGTTAAAAGAAAAATATCCCGGAATTTTTCCCATCTATGTGGTGACAAGATCCCACAGTCATAGGTTAAAGCAAGAAGGGAAAACCAAAGGGAAAGATGGAGGAGTTGAGGTCCAGTGAGCTGACACCCCGTTTGATGAAATGGTAAAGGAAGAACCCGAGCAGGTAACTAATGGAGATACAACACAAAATGAGACAATAAAAGATTTATATCATAAAATCTACTTGGAAAAGGAATCAGAATGTATTCCAGAATGTTACTACCTTAAGGATAGAATCTTAAGGCAGAATGGAGACCTTGGCAGGTTAGTACAGAGCAGAAATGGGCAGTAGTAATACAGGAAGTATTGCAAGTAACATACAAGTTACCTGTAGGTGGTCATCTCGGAGTGAGAAAGACTCAGGCTAATTTGCACAAGCATTTCCTTTGGCCTGGAATACATAAAGATGTGGTTGAATTTTGCTGTACCTGTCATATGTGTCAGATGGTAGGAAAGCCTCAGGCAGTAATAAAACCTGTGCCTTTGATGCCAATTCCTGCATTTTGAAGAACCTTTTACATGGGTTACATCTGATTGCATAGGTCCCCTCTCTAAAACTAAAAGGTGGGAACCTGTTTTTGCTAACCACAATTCATGTGTCTACCAGGTTTTTGGAGGCAATTCTATTACAGAATGTTAAGGCAAAAAAAGTTGTGAGGAAGTTACTAGCTTTCTTCACCCATTATGGATTACCTGGCGAAATTCAGTCAGATCAAGGGTCCAATTTTACTGCCAAATTGGTCAAGGTCATCATGGATAGTTTAGGCATCAAACACTTTAAATCAGGTGCATACCATTCTGAGTCCTAGCGAGCATTGGGAAGGTGGCATCAGACCCTTAATTCCTGGCTTATTGCTAGGATTATCCAAATGATTGGAATAAAGGTATCCCATTTATATTGTTTGCTAGCAGAGATGCCCTAAATGAATCGACTCAGTTTACTCCATTTGCATTGATATTTGGACCTGAAGTAAGAAGGCCTTTTAAATTAATTAAGGAAAAGTTGATACCTCTGACAAAGTCAGAGATCTCACAGTTGGACTATGTATCTGAGGTGAGAGAAAAATTAAACAATATAGGTGAATTAGCCAGATAACATTTGATGGTGGCACAGCAGATAAGAAGTCTAAAATTAATCCATTTGCCCATGGGGATTAGAATTTTGTTTTACTCTGGGATAATTAATAGTTAATGAAGTAAAAAGACTAGGTATTACACCGTCTTCAATTGACATGGGGGTGTGGGGAGGTTTCAGGAGTGTACGAGGAGTGGACCACTGTGACCTGGAGGGATCAGCCCCTGCAGGAGGTTGACAAGGGAGGGGAGAGGTGGATATATGCCGCTGGACGTGATGCAAATGATGTCTTATGAATCTTCGGGTGTGGATGCTTGTGGGTGGAAAGTGAGGACCAGGGTCCCTATTGGTGTTATGGAAGGGAAAAGAAGGGGTGATGGCAGAAGTGTGGGAAATGGGTTGGATATGTCTAAGGGCCCTTTCAACTATTGTGGTGGGGAATCCTTGGTGGAGGGAGAGGTTGACATTTCTGAATAAGATGATTATTTTAGTTTTAAAACCCAGAGATTAGAAATCTTTAGATAAGCTCACCTGAGACCTGACTGGGGTCAGAAGCCAGTAGTGTTTTCTTTCCTTACAAGAGTTTAGGACATTTAGGACAGTCTCCTCAGTAATGTTCAGTTTGTGACTCTTCCAAAATGGAAAGTTTGGTTACAAATCTGCCAGTTATTAGATGTGAGAAAGCTCAGGTTCTCAGATTGGTAGAAGAGTTCATATTGTCAGATATGGAAAAGACTTGATAAACTCTCTCCAAAGTTCATGGCAAAGATGCTTTCAGGCATCTGTTGAGTATAACTTTCTGGAGTTGAAAGCTAGGATGTAAGTTCTTTGGATTTGAATCTCTTTAAATTGATAGTGTTGAGAGATAGGTTAAAATGTTTGTTTTGCTCAGTGTTATAAAGCAGACATCGACGCCCCTACCCCCAATAACTAAAACCAAAACACCCAGAGAATCTCGCTGTGCCTCAAAACCTGTTAAAGGGAGTGTGTAAAGTGGTGTAACCTGCCACCCAACCCCCTACTCTGTTATAAAGGGGAAATTAAATAAAATGAACTCCTGGTAGTTGCTCTGTTATCAACAAGTAACAATTTATTTATCTAACTCTAACAGTGAACAAATTGGCAGAGCTACTAGCAAACTGAACAATTCTCCCCCCCATTAATGTTTCTCACAGTCCTTGTATGGCATTTTGTATATCACACTGGTTTTATTGGTTGTGGGTATGGGATCCTTGTGGGTATAGGTAGCCCACAAACCAACAGCCAACCCACAACAGCTACTGACAAATATAAAGGACCCCATACCCGCAACTGATAAAACCAACATAATATACAAATTACCATGCAAGGATCATGAGAAAAATTATGTAGGCCAAACTGGAAGAGAACTGACAATAAGGATACATGAACTGCAACTAACCACCAACAGACAGAACCAATTCTCACTAGACTCAATACACACAGTCAAAGAAGGACACAAATTCGACTGGGACAACACATCCGCAATAACACAAGCAAGACAGAGACATGCTAGGGAACTCTTGGAGTTCCTGGCATTCCAACTAGAATTCCATCAACAAACAGATTGAACTGGATCCCATATACGAACCACTTAAGAACAAAACTGGAAGAAATACCAACCACCCCAGCAAACAGGCATATAAATAACAAACGGGAGAGAACACCAACGCTTCATCGGAGGCACACTGACGATGTTACCTAGCAGCATGACGAAACGTCCACAAACAAACACACCAGCTCAGCGAGCAAATCTACAACCTCAATACTGAATTTGATTTCCATAATTTTAGGGCTTTAACACCATTTCCATATCCTTTACATGCTCCCGTATCATCACCTGGGCTGCTTTCATCACAGCCAACCATTTACACCCACTAATGCTCTCCATTTTTCTCCTTCTCTGGCTCACTGTTATCTATCGTATCTTGACCCAACTGTATTTCTCTCCCTCTGGTCTCTGTCTTCACTTGTCTCATCACTCCTTTAGGCCCCAGTCCCTGATTTCAACATATATACCACTTTTTCTTGCTACTATTTGTTCTGAAGAAGGATCACTGGACCCAAAGCGCTGAATCTGCTTTCTCTCCACTGATGCTGCCAGACCTGCTGAGTTTCTCCACTAATTTCTGTTTATGTTTCAGATTTCCAGCATCTGTAATTCTTGGTTTTATTTTGTTTGAGCATTAAGTGAAATCAGAGTCACCAACCTCCTAAGAACTATTACATTATTGTTTTACGGTTATAAATATGAAGCTGTCGGCGTTTGAAAAAAACACTGCCACCTTGCAAAAAAATGTTATGGATTTTGAAATTCTAAAATGAAAATGAATGATTTTAGTTTGTATAAGCTCTATTATAAAATTATTTTGGTGAAGTAATGCAGTTTATACCTCTTATCAGAGATAATGGGAACTGCAGATGCTGGAGAATCCGAGGTAACAAAGTGTGGAGCTGGATGAACGCAGCAGGCTAAGCAGCATCTTAGGAGCACAAAAGCTGACATTTCAGGCTTAGGCCCTTCATCAGAAAGGTTTTCTGATGAAGGGTCTAGGCCCAAAACGTCAGCTTTTGTGCTCCTAAGATGCTGCTTAGCCTGCTGCGTTCATCCAGCTCCACACTTTGTTATCTCGTGTACCTCTTATCACTTGTGTTATTTGGGCCATAATTTAATAAGAGGCTTGTAAATTTCTGCATTGCTGTGATTCCCTGATATTGGCCCTTATAATACCATGTGGAATTATGGTAGATCACAAACCATTTGTTTTAAACAAGATTATTTTTAAAAAGTAATCTTATACCAAATTTTGTTTACTACTGCAGAAACATTTTTTTCTACCATTGAACAACCAACTGACTTCACCTGTCTACAAAGAAAAAACATAGGATGATTACCTTTGCACAGGGACTTTCACCATGATTAGGTGCATTTGCAAGAAGCAGAGAACTAATGAATAGATTACTTAGTAATATGATTATTATCTAGGCGTGGGACCATAGAGATATAAACATTCCAATTTCCTAACAAATTCACAGTATACTTTTCCTGTATTTTGGCATTTGTTCTTGCAATATTGTTGAATCTCACAGAATGGTTTCAAAAGAGAACATTCAGCTTATTAATTCTAAATTGATTCTCTGCAAGATCAAATCCTGTTCATCTGCTCTTTCCCCCACAGCTCTTGAAATCTGTTCTCTTTGATGATTTCTGGTTTACTTCGGAAAGCCATGTTTGAATCTGCCTCCTGCACACTCTCAGGTAGTGCATTCCAAATACTAATCACTCACTTAAAGGGTGAAAATGTTTTTCTTCATGATGCCTCTGGTTCATTTGCCTCAGCTTCCCCAATCTATTCATATAATTTAAGTCCCACAACCATCAATCTAATCTCATAATATTTTTCTGAAGTGTCTCCATTACCTCTGCCTAGAGCTGAACACATCACTCAGTTATATCCTTAGTTTTGTTTATTTAGTAGTATTTTATTCACTTTCTGATTATGGACATTACTGACAAAGCATCATCGTTCATTTTAGTTCTTCCTGAAAAGATGGTTATTTTCTTGAACCCCTGTCATTCATGCAGTGAAGATATGCTTACATTGTTATTCATTCAAGGGTTCCAGGATTTTAACCCAGTAACATGAAGGAATGTGATACATGTAAAAACAGATTAGGGTGCGTCAGATGGAAACTTGGTTGTGATGATATTCCTATGCACTTACTGCCTTTTTCCTTATAAGTGGTAGAGGGCAAGTGTGGAATCTTCCCAGGCCCTAAATGACAAGAGCATTCTCATCATCAGGAGCAACCAGACGCATTTTCCAACTGCATTCTGGATGTTGCGATGAGATTCTCAGTAGTGAACAAGGAAAAGCCTATTATCAAGGATTATTGCTCAGTATCACCTACGTTGTTGCCTGGCGTTGGCTGATTGATATGCATTCTCCTGTCACCCTCCAGATAGAATCTAGCCACTAAGAATTTCCACTTTGAAAGTAGGAGTGAATCCAGCTTTGTCGATTTCCTGGCTGCTCCACCTCACTGCTTGCTCCTCTGAGATTCTTGGACACTTGGCACCAATGTCACAGGAAACATGTTTTAGATAACTACCACAACCACCCACTGCCCTCAAATGCTGGCACCTAACATATGCCAACCTCAGCACATTGTCAAGGCACAGTTCTGATCCTCTTACAGTATGCTCATGAACTTTATGGTTCATTTTGGTGCAGATCGATGCGCCCCATTGGAATGCTGCTGCCCACCAGGGTATTTCAGTACTGCTGGCTTGCATTCTTATTCACCTTGCATCTACCTGCAAGCTCACAGTGTCCCTGTCTTGCCTTCCCTCTTATCACTTTACCCTTCTCTACACCATAAAAGCTCTTTGTATTCCTATACTACCTTAGCACAAAGATACAAAGCTAGGCAGCTTTTCATGGTTATCAACAGATACTATTCAAGGGAGTGGGCATGTTGCGGTATGGCACATTGCTACATCAACCTCAAACCCACAGCATGTGCCATCAGCTTGTGCAGCACATACAGTGCATGTACATCAGTCAAATGCCATCCCAAAATTGAAGGGGAAATCTGTCATCAAATGAATTGGAGGCTGGAGCTTCTATCAGTAGGACGTATCACCATCAGGCTAAGGAGCTTGGGACAAGTCTGTTTGTGACAGGGCTATTGAGCCAATCTCATTACTATCCAGTGAGTGGGCCCAGTCAGTCCTTAGGTTCAGAGCAAATAGTCCGTTGCAAAACTGAATGGAGATCAACTAGAGCTTTCACCATTTCCCAGTCAGGGCTGTCCCTGCAGGTCAGTCAACAGGCGAAGCACAGTCGGTCCAGTGGGTTAGCAGAATGAATGTGGCAGGGTATCAGAAAATACTGTCGTGATAAGAGCCAGGGCAGTGGGGGTTGGAGGGGTGGGGCGACTCAGTGCTTGGGAGTGTAGGCACCAGTCAGGGATGCAGAGACTACAAGGGCAGGGAAGAGGGAATATTCGATGCATAAGGGATAGTCAGTAGTGAACGCAGGATGCTGCAGATGGAGAGTGATGAGCAGTCACCATTACTGGCCCTCAATGGTGAAATTGTGGTGGGCATGGCCAATCTGTAGTGATGAGGCCCAGGGATAAGGTTCAGAGCTGGAGTCATAGTGAGTGGGAACATGTGGGGTTCAACAGAGGTGGGCTATCCAGGGAGCCTAAGTGGAAAGCAACATGGAAGTTTTGGTGGGGTAGGGAAAGGATTCATTGTGGTGGTATTCCCTGACAATCGGGCCAAACCTGGTACTCAATGTGTCCAGCACAACCTTCATTACCTTCCATGATCTGTCAATTGCTAAATGCAACCTATGAAAGGAAAAAAGCTGTGACCACCCAGACGAGGTAAAGTCAGTGTCAGAGCCAAAAACACAGCTTCACCTCTGAGCAACAGGAGCCCTTCAAAGGACAATGTATCAATCATGCAGATTGCAGACACAATGCAGCCCATTCTCTAACCAGTGCTTTAATGAAGCAAATTATAGGTGTCCTGGAGATGATGTTCTGCTGCTTGGATCAGTACAGTCCAGAAAGATGGCGCTTGATCCTAGGATGCTGTATTTTGCACAGCTCAAGTAGGCAAAAAAAGGATTATGATGGAGGCTGATGAGCTTAGAGAGCAGGATCATTCTTCTGAGGGGATGCTGAGGATATTAATCTTCTGCCGTAAGATTTGCACAGTCAGGAAGGAGAGATCACATCCAGAATGAGACATAGGCCAAATGAATATATTGTTTGGGGAATTGGGAGGCAGCATGGGAATTTAGTGCAGAGGGTAAGAGGTGCTTTTTACTTGTTTTTATTTTTGGCTCACAGTTTGTAAGGTCTTTTTAAACAAGATAAGTTGAAGCCCAGGACAAAAGAGTGACATCACAGGTAAACCATAAGTTCATTGTTTGGTGATAGCTACAAATTTGACTATATATTATAAGTTACTTTCAGATTGAAAGTAAATTGGGGAAATACTTGCAGGCTACAAACTAAAAGACCAGTACGAAATTTTAAAATATCAAATTAAGAACTAAGTAATTAAAATTGAGATGCCAGGCCAGCTGATGCGTTGTAACTGCATGATATTGGAGCTAGTGGACCCCATTGTGGTTCACAGGACCACATTTGCAACAAGTGTTGATTGTTTAAGGAACTCCCATTCGGAGTTGACGAGCTGGAGTCTGAGCTTTGAACACTGCAACACATCAAGGAGTGGGAGAGTTACTTGGAAGCTATGTTTCAAGAGGCAGTCACACCCCTTGGATTAACCACCTCGAGTTTATTCAGTGTCAGGGACAGAAAGGAGACAGATATGCAGTTCCAGGAGATAATGCTGAAGGGCCGTCAGCCCATGAGCTTGTCTAGCAGGTTTGAGATTATCACATTCAAAATCATCCGAGAGGGTGGCGAAAAGAAAAACATCAGGGATGGTATAATGAGTGGAATGTGCACTGTTCTCTGTAGCTAGGAGTCCCAAAGACTGTGTTGCCTACCTGGTGCCCAGGTTCAAGATTTCTCATGTGGGCTGCACAGGAACTTGGAGTGGGAAGGAAAGATCCAGTTGTTGTGGCCCACATAGGTAATAATGATGTAGTTAGAAAGAGGAAAAAGATTCTGCTGAGAAAATATGAGCAGCTCGGGGCTAAATTATGAAGCAGAATCAAAATGGCAATAATCTCCAAATTACTACCTGAGACACTTGGCACAGGGTAAATGCGATTAAAGAGGTAAACATATGGCTCAAAGATTGGTGTGGGAGGAACGGACTTAAATCCTTGAGACATCGGCACCAGCACAGAGGAAGGAAGGACGGGTTTCACCTGAATCATGCTGGGTCCAGAATCCCGGTGAATTGCATAACTAGTGCTGTGAATACGGCTTTAGACTAAATAGTCCAGGGTCCGGGGGTATGGGGAAGGATTCTGTTGCATGGAAAATTGTGGGAAAAGTAGAAGGTGGGGTAAGGGCTCAGAAAAGGTTTTTAAAGTGTCCAGAACAGGTTATAGGATAGAGAGTATTGAAAAAGTCAGGAATCTACCTTAGGTACAAGAGATGAGGCTACACGTATGAGAAGGGCAGTGCTTAATGCAGGATTGAGAATGTGTTGTACTAAAATGCACACAGTGTATGAAACATTTAAATAAGGTTATAGAGTTCAAAGGTCATGCAACTTTCAGAGAGATAAGGAATTCCCCTCATTTGTCTCTCAGATAGATGACCCCTAATTTTAAAACAGTGCCCCTTATTTCAAGAGGACAAGAGGGAATATTCTTTCCATATAACCCTGTCAAGACCATTCAGGATTTTAAAAATCTCCATCAAATTGCCCTTTATTCTTCCAAACCCCAATGAAAACAAACTCAGCTTGTCCAAACTTTCCTGATAACATAAACAACTGAGGGTATCAAACAGTGTTCAAGTTATCAAATTAGTAAGACTCCTCTCTGAAACATTTACATACTTCCCTAAATAAGGAGACCAAAACTCCAGTCCATCCCTGACTGTTCCTTTCCTTTGCTCGACGTCTCTGTTTCCATTTCTGGGAATAGACAAGCCACCGATATCTGTCACAAACCCACTGACGCCCACAGTTACCCGGACCATACTTCCTCATGAAATGCTTCCTGGAAAGACTCCATTCTATTCTCCCAGTTTTTCCATCTCAGTTGTACATGTTCTGATTATGCTAACGTCGAACGAGGATGCGTCCGAAATATCCACCTTTCTCCTCAACTGAGGATACCCGGCTGCTGTGATTGACAGGACCTTTGGCTGTGCCCAACACAATTCCTACACTTTGAACCTCACCCCCTTCTCTTCCCTCCCACAATGACAAGAGGATCCCTGGCCCTCACTTACCACTCCACCAGCCTCTGCATCCAGAGGATCATAAGCCATCATTTCTGTTGCCTCCAGTGGGATGCCAAGACAGACACATATTCCCTGCACCCACCTTATTCTGCAGAGATCATTTCTCCCAGGACTCCTTGGTCCACTCCTTGTCCATTCCCAAAACTTCACCCCCTCCCCCCACACCCCTATGGCATCTTACCATACAATTCCAAAGGTGTAACACCTGCCCATTTATCTCCTCCCTCCTCACTATCTGAGGCCCCAGATACACCTTTCTAGTAAATCAGTGATTTGCCTACACTTCACTCCATCTGGTTTACTGAATTCACTGCTCACAATGTGGTCCCCGATACATTCAAAACACAAATTCAAACACAGACTGGGTCATTGCTTTGAAGAACATGCTGTCTGTAAAAATGGCCATGAACTTCCAGTTGCCTGCACTTTAACACACCATCGTGTGGGTACACCAACATATCTGTCTCAGGCCTGCTGCAGTCTTCCAGCGAGTCTCAGTGCAAGCTCAAAGGATGGCATCTCATTTTCCACTTGGTGACCCTGCAGCCTCTAGGACTCAATATTGAGTTCAATAACTTTAGAACCTGATTCCATCCATCCCTGTTTTCTCACCCACCCCCTCACCCTGGTCCTGTCATGACCTGAGTTGCTTTCAGCATGCTCTTTACTGCTCTTAGCTCTCAATATCACTTATGCAGTTCCGTTCTGTCCTAGCCTATTATCAATAACCCCATCATTTGCCTACCCCTTTCATATCCTTCAGTCCCTGGAATCTGTTTCTATCTATCTGCTTGCCTCACCCTCTCCCCCTCCCCAACCTTGCCAGCATAAATACCATGCTTTCCGGCTGCTCTCAGTGCAGACAAAGAGTCACCTCGCTCAAAACATTAACTCTACTTTCTCCCCACAGATGTTGCCAGATCTGTTGAGCTTCATCAGCAATTTCTGCTTCTGCATCCACACTTTTATGTTCAGATAGTGTCTGCTTTTTGTTATGTAAAGGAGCTAAACAAAGTGATTTTAAAGATATTGAAAAGAGTTAATTGAGAAGATACATTTTTTTCCTATTGGTTGGACGACTGTAAAACAAAAGGACATAACTTTAAAGTCAGGTAAGTGGCAGGTAAATGGAGTTGGGATATTAATCAGTCATGAACTCATGGTGGAATAGGCCTGATTCGCTGACTGGTCTTTTCTGATCCCCTCCTCCTCATCGTCAGTGAGCAGCCCTACTTGTAACCCTGTAGGTGAGAAAAGGTGATTGATGAAACCACTGAAGATAATTAAGCCTTGGATTCTGCCTAGAAGAACTGCTATGACAATGATTTAAGACTGGGATGAATGGTTTCCGGTGACAGCTAGTACTTTTCTTTATATCAAGAAATATATATGATTCCAGACATTGGAGATTTCCCCCTCCGATTCCAACACTGAGGCTGAGACATTCTTATGGAAACCAAACTAAGCAACAGTGAGTAGATTGTTGGTGAACATTAAGATATGCTAGAAGTACAGGGCTGAGGAAGATGATACTACAGCACCATTATTGGTAGGAAGGTGCAATTTGGTGATAACAATGTGTGAAGCTGGATGAACACAGCAGGCCAAAAAGCATCTCAGGAGCACAAAAGCTGACGTTTCGGGCCTAGACCCTTCATCAGAGAGCTTCTTTGTGCTCCTGAGATGCTGCTTGGCCTGCTGTGTTCATCCAGCCTCACACTTTGATATCTTGGATTCTCCAGCATCTGCAGTTTCCATTATCTCTGATCGCAATTTGGTGATGATGAATTTAAGTTAAACAAACTGTTTTCATTATTTCTATTGACATTGGAACGCCTTCTGACAAGGAGTCATGTCAGATTTGAAACTTAAACTCTGTTTCTCTCTCCAATTATGCTTTCAGACCTGCTGAGTTTCTCCTTCATTTTCTCTATCTGTTTCTGTACTGTCCATGCATTTTTAGCTCCGGATCTACAATGGCTTGTTACTCTGCATGTTGCTGTTGATGCCAGTAGTTTTAGTTGTGTGTGTATATATATATATATATATATATAAACTTCCACTTTTAAATGTGGAATGAATCAACAAATCATGTATCAAATTACACAAAGACATGCACGTTCATTTGCAATTCCAGAAATGCACTTTTCAACATTAGTTGTTCAGCTGGCTTTGGAAACTTTCCAGAACAAGCAAATGAGCTGGTAGGTTCCATTTAAACTGGTACACTTAAAAAGGTCAAGGCTTTAATTTGATATACCAGTTATTTAGACTGTGGGCCAGAAAGAACACTGACTTTAGATTCTGAATGCACTTGATTTATAATGTCCTCTTGCTGTATTGTAACATTTGTTTCTTGCATCACATCAAGGTCTGGAGGAGGTTGTACGTGTCTTTAATATATTTGTGACCGTAATGTTGCCTGTAGCTAACAGGAAAAATTGTCATGTATCGTAAACTATATTATTAATCGTTAGTTTGACAGCATGACTAGCCCTCAGTAATTGTGCAATTTCAAACACACTCATTTTCTTTTCTTGGTATTCACATCTGCTCACATTATCCCTTTTGAAATTCAAGTTACAGTCAAGACTAATCATTTTCATTTTCCTTGTTTGGCTGATGTAATCCAACTGCATCACTGTTGTTATAACAACAATTGTAAAATGGAGCAGCTGGATAAAAATGGCAATGAGTATGGCTAGGGTGAACTGTTGACCAGGAGGTGAAAACCCTGCATCTTGAAAATGCTGTTTCCCCAGATCCTGTGTGCTTTTCAAAAAATATTTGCAGTTTCAAAACAAAAATACGTATTACATACATTTTCAACATCAACCAAGAGAACATAATGAACTTTTACTAAATGTTAAGTAATCACAAAAATAAACTTAAGGAAACACTGATATTGTTCATTGTATTTAAGCCATCAGTTCAAAATCAGGGTTTATTGTAATGAAGAAAAACTGTTGTGTTCATTTGTTTTCTTTTTATCATCGTCAAGAAGTGTTGGACTGAAGTACAGCCAGACAACATATACAAAATTGCTGGTAATCCATTAAATTGTTTTAAATACAATCCTGGATTGTGATAGTTCTAAGCACTTAGATTCAACTCCAGTGTTTCAATCACAACTATAAATCTCCTCTTCTTTCTCAAGAAATTAGTGTGCATAAATTCCCAGCACGTAAACGAGAGCTCACTGGTAGCTGCAGCTCATCAATGCTTGTCCTGACATCATTCGACTATTCATTCAAAACCATGTCCCTATATGTTCTTTCGTCACTGTACTTCTTGACTCTTTGCCCAGGCAAGTTAATATTGATAAAATACTAGGCTCACCAAATCAACATACCTGCTCTCAGACCAACTCACACAGCATTTCAGCCCTTTCAACACTTCACTTTGAAGCTCAGGGACACCTATGGGTTGCATGTTTCTGCCAGGCCTCTTAGCGTGCAGGGACACATGCTCAGTAGTGTCATAAAGTTATAGAGTCTTACAATGTGGAAACAGACAGACACAAACCACTCTCTGTTTTAAAAAATTGCCGCTCATGTCTTTCTGAAATCTTTCTCCACTTATCTAAAAAATATGCCCCCTAGTTTTGAAATCCCCCACTCTAGGGAAAAGACACCTGCCATTCATCGTATCTCTATCCTTTATAATTTTATAAACCTCTATTAAGCCACCACTCAATCTCCTATGGTCCAGTGAAAAAAGTAAGCATCAACACGAGATGAATCTCTTTTCTCTTAGTTTTCTGAGCACATCTTCAATTTGTGCTGACTTGGAGGCTGCTGACCTCTGTATACTTTGCTTTGCTTTGTTAGCACACCCTCACCAACCTCAGTGACTGATTTATGGGCTGCCAGCTTCTGTGCCTGCTGTATTCTTTTCTTAGTGCACAGGGTCTTCAGTGCTCAGTTACAGACTGTGGAAGCCTATGGTTTCCATTGCATTTCATCATGGAGAAAGGGTTGGAAGGCTTGTTATGGAGGGGAGAAGTGACTAGTTAAGGGAGTGGGCATGTCACTGTGAGATTTGTGCTATGTCAACATCACACCAACTGCATGTGCCAGCACCTTATGCAGCAAGCACATTGCACATGTTTCAAACATGTCATAGGGGACTGTTCCTTATTGGGATGAAGGGAGGCTACAGTTAGTCAGGAAGTACCCAATGCCAGTCCATGAGTTTGGCCACAATCAGTTAGGTGTTTGGTCCTATCATGGTCAGTGAGGACTGTCCTGCCAAGTCAGCCCAGTGCAGGCTTGGAGCTTTGAGGATCTTGGAGCTTTGGTCAATAATTATCAGGTCTAATTAGAGACAAAACCATCGTCTGAAGAAAGAGGACAAGTCTGGTAATGAGCTTCAATGTACTGGGCTGCTCAGAGAATGGTGACAACGATAGGGGACAATTGGAGGTAGTTGTGTGGGACCTTATAATGAATAAGAAGGGACTGGGATCTCTGGAAGGAGGGGTTCAAACAGGCCACATTAACTCTGGTGTCTATGTGGAGGGGGTGTGGGGTAAACAAAAGCACAGAAATTTCCACATTTATGGGCTCTGGGAGTAAAGTGTACATATTAGCAATATATAAAGAGGCTTAATGGAAATGAGGGAGGCTGAAAGGTTTTAGAGGCGACAGTGACAACATGCAAGGATATATGAAGGTCATGTTAAATAGTTTGTGTATTGCAGCCAGGTCCTGCACACCACTCACATTGAAATCAGTTTGGGACATTGCCATTTTGGCCCTCTGTGTAATGTGGGGAACTAAGTTATTGTTTTTCTCTTCTGGCATGGAGTAAAACTTTTGGAATTTGAGGCTCTGCTGCAAGCTATTGCAGTAATGATTCCTCACTATTCAGTAACGCCACCCCCATGGCTTCAATTTACATTTCATCAACAGGTCATTTCATTGTCCAAGAAGGCACACATGGACTCATGCAATCATGACCGCTACATTGTGCACATTAATAACCTCCTTGTCATTTCAGCTGAGCAAATGTAATGAGAATAAGGCACTTGAAAAAAGAGCATAAAGTGTTCATTTCACAAGCATTTCAATATCAAGCCTATATGTATATATTTATATGGTGGCTCAGTGGTTCGTACTGCTGCCTTACAGCACCAAGGGTTTGATTCCAGCCTTGGGTATCTATTTGTATGGAATTTGCACTTTGTCTGTGTGGATTTCCTCAGAACCTTCTGAGGAAGGGTCGCTGGACCTGAAACATTAGCTCTGATTTCTCTCCACAGATGCTGCCAGACCTGCTGAGCTTTACCAGCAATTTCTGTTTTTGTTGTTATGGTATGAGTTCATATGGCTTTGGACCATTTACAAAAACAATTTAGGAGATGATGATTGTGACATTGTTAGCAAGCCCACAGGGAACAGCGCCCTCCAGTGGCTGTCACATTGTCTTCAGAGGAAAAAGCAGCACATGAGGATCCACTGTGGAGGCGGAGGTGTATGCATTGGCTTATATGAGAGACAAGGGGGCTACACCCTCCCAACTGGCTGATAACACTTTGTGGAACTCTCAGCCTGAAACAGAACAATGACACAACACATTGCATGCCTCCACTGGGACCATTGTGGAACAGGTTATTGGCCTCATTAATTTGAGGTTTCAATACTGGACCACACCAGCACAGCTTTGCAATACATCCCAGCATTGTTGTGGCATTACTGTGCCCTTCACCACTAGAGATGACAGAAGAGGGGATGTCCTAGATACAGATATATGGAGCAACAACAACAATTCTGAGGATGAAGGTGATGATGAGGATCGTAACACCATAAGAAGAAGGAACAGCACTCAATTAACAAGTAAAGGCTGCAACTTTTTCTTCTAAAGGCAAACATGATCATCTTGTCTTGCAGACCAGCTCTGCAATTTCCTGCAAAAGTACTATTGAAGCATTGGATGTATTATTATCTTTGAGGAACCAATTCTAACTGTCTTCTAAAATGAGTCAGAAATATTGATTGCATCAAACAGGATACTTAGAGGTTACCTGTAACATTTCAAGAGGGGAAGTGTGAATAATCATTATTGGAAAATGTGGCATTGCAATTGCTACAGGCTTTTAAAACAGTACACAAAGTGGTTAGTAGGTACTGCCAGGCTATCAGAAAAGGACTGCTTGCCATAATAGTCGGTGGCGCTGTGGCTCAGTGATTAACACTGCTGCCTCACAATGCCACAGACATAAATTTGAGTCCACCTTCCGATGATTGTTCATGTGGATGCTGCATATTTTCCCAATGTCTGTGTGGGTTTCCTCCAGCGCTCTGGTTTCCTCCCACATGGTCCACCTATACTCTCTCCACCTATCTTCTTTACTCTCCATCTTCGGTCCGCCTCCCCCTCTCTCCCTATTTATTCCAGTTCCCTCTCCCCATCCCCCTCTCTGATGAAGGGTCTAGAACCGAAACGTCAGCTTTTGTGCTCCTGAGATGCTGCTTGGCCTGCTGTGTTCATCCAGCCTCACATTTTAAAATCTTGGAATTCTCCAGCATCTGCAGTTCCCATTATCTCTGGTCCAAAGATGTGTAGGCTAAGTGGATTAGCCATTGGTAATGCAGGGTTACAGGGATTGGGTGGGATCCTCTTTCGAGGGGTGATGTTGGGCCAAATGGCCTGCTTCCACATTTAAGGGTTCTATAACAACTTGAATTATTATACAATGGAGCTGAGCCTTGGTTCAATCACTGGTCTGTGCTGAATTGTTTGAGACAGCGATAAGAATGTCAATTAATTCCAAAATGCTCTAGGCGGTGAATCAAATGAGAAGGTCATATTGTTATTCGATAAATTCAGACATAGAGTCATCTCTGAAGCTTTCAATAATTAAGAACTATTATTATCTTTGTGTATACATGAAGACTGACTTGTCGTGTATGCCTGTCAAAGTCGATAGTTTTGTGGTGGAGGCTGAGCTGCAATTTCACTGATGGGAGAAAATGTTGAATTAAAGATCCAGTGTAACTGGTGGACTAAAGCTGAAAATAATGATGTCTCCAACAATGCCAACAATAACCAAATATCTACAAACCTTTTGCAGCTCCTTCTTTGAGCTGATGGTAACACATATTACAATTTAAGCCACTTGGAATACAACCGCATAGTCAAGATAACAGACTGTCCAATTTCAACCTTTAAGAGTCAGGAAAGGAAGCATCCATGGGATATTGTAAAGATGGCCTGCATTTCTTAAAATGGGGATACACCTTGTTGGCTGTCATTAATACAAGAAGTTCAGCATTTGAAATGGTGAGTGAAAGTAGCATAGGAGCTGTCAACTTTTGTTGGTGAAACAGGTGACCAAGATGAACCAGCTGCTCTTTGCCCTTGATGGGCAGGGGTAAGAAAGACTATCAGGACAGTACGAGTCCTGTGAACCCATTCTGTTGTTGTCATATCATGGCTGACCTGTATCTTGAATAGGTGGTGTAGTGGACAGTGAAGATTATCTTAGAGTACCATGGGACATTGATAACATGGGCCAATGGGCTGACGAATTGCAGATGGAGTTTAATGTAGGCATTGTATTTTGCTAAGGCAAGCCAGGGTAAGGCTAATATAGTTAATGGTAGGGCTTTGGGAAGTGTTCCTGAACAAAGAAACTTAGGAGTGCAGGTGCATAGTTTCTTGAAAGGGGAGTCGCAGGTAGACAGGCTGGTGAAGGCATCTGGTATGCTTACCTCTTTTGGTCAGAACATTGAGTATAAGAGTTGGGATGTCATGTTTTGGCTGCACAGGATATTGGAGATGCCACTTTTAGAATACTGTGTACAATTCTGGTCGCTCTTCTACAGGAAAGATGTTCTGGATGTGAGTTTGCTCGCTGAGCTGGAAGGTTTGTTCAAAGATGTTTCATCACCTTTTTTTTTATTTGAAAAAATATACTTTGTTCGTAAGATGTACAAAAAAAAAACATATTTACACACCTACACAGTCATGCAAGCCACTCCGTGTTACCCAGGGTGTACATACATCAACTAAAGGAAAAAAAAAGGAGAAAAAAACAAAGCAAAGAAAACACCCCGGCAGTCGTCACCGCGCACAGTCCCCGTTGGCCCCCTGACCAGTTGGGGAAGGCGCGAGCAGGGCCCAGTTACCAGATAGGGTTCTTTTTTCTATTCTGGACGAGGGGTTTCATACCGTGGTCTTTCCCCACCGCGCCTTGGCGGCGGCTGCCCCAAGCTTTAGCGCGTCCCTCAGCGCGTAGTCCTGGACATTGGAGTGCGCCAGTCTGCAACACTCGGTCGGGGTCAGTTCTTTCAGCTGGCAGACCAGCAAGTTGCGGACAGACAAAAGAGCGTCTTTCACCGCATTGATGGTCCTCCAGGCGCAGTTGATGTTGGTCTCGATGTGCGTCCCCGGAAACAGCCTGTAGAGCACGGAGTCCCATGTCACGGAGCTGCTCGGGACGAACCTCGACAAATACCACTGCATCCCCCTCCAGACCTCCTGCGCATAGGCACACTCCAGAAGGAGGTGATCGCAGTCTCGTCCCCCCCGCAGCCACCTCGAGGGCAGCGTGCGGTGGCGCAGAGATTCCGGGCATGCATAAAGGATCTCACTGGCAGAGCCCCTCTCACCGCCAGCCAAGCAATGTCCTTGTCAATTGTTTGAAAGTTCTGGCGATGAGGCATTCTGCCAAACGACTTTGGCAGTCTGCGTGGGGAACCACACGACGGGATCCACCCTTTCCTTTTCCCAAAGGGTCCCGAGGATATTACGTGCTGACCACTGCCTGACGGCCTTGTGGTCAAAGGTGTTTCCTTTCAAAAATTTCTCCACGAAGGACAGGTGGTACGGAACGGTCCAACTACTCGGAGCGTTCCGCGGCAACGAGGCCAGGCCCATCCTTCGCAACACCGGGGACAGGTAGAACCTCAGTAAGTAGTGACACTTGGTGTTTGCGTACTGAGGATCTACGCACAGCTTGATGCAACCGCACACAAAGGTAGCCGTCAGGGCAAGGGTGGTGTTCGGTATGCCCTTTCGCCCATTTTCCAGGTCTTTGTACATGGTGTCCCCGCGGACCCGGTCCATCCTCGACCCCCAAATGAAGTGGAAGATGGCCTGGGTGACTGCAGCGGCGCAGGTCCAGGGAATATGCCAGGCCTGCGCCACATACAACAGTACCGAAAGCCCCTCGCACCTGACAACCCGCGGGTTCTTACCCGCGATGGAGAGGGACCGGAGTGTCCACTGCCCAGCTTCTGCTTCAATTTGGTGATACGTTCCTCCCAAGTCTTAGTGCACGCCCCAGCTCCACCAAACCAAACACCCAGCACCTTCAGGCAGTCTGTCCTGACGGTGAAGGGGATGAAGGAGCGGTCATCCCAGTTCCCGAAGAACATGACCTCGCTCTTACCCCTATTGACTTTGGCACCCGAGGCCAGTTCAAACTGGCCGCGGATGTCCAACAGTCTACTCACCGACCGACGATCGGTGCAGAAGACGGCGACATCGTCCATGTACAGGGAGGTCTTGACCTGAAGGCCTCCGCTGCCTGGGATAGTCACGCCCTTCAGGCTCACGTCCTTCCTGATGGATGCGGTGAAGGGCTCCACACAGCACACAAACAAGGCAGGAGAGAGCGGGCAGCCCTGCCTGACTCCAGATCTGACGGGAAAACTGTCTGATTCCCACCCGTTGATCGAGACTGTGCTAACGATGTTGGCGTAGAGCAGCCGGATCCAATTGCAGATGCCCTCCCTGAACCCCAATTTGGAGAGGATGTCCCTCATGTAAGCATGAGAGACCCTGTTGAAGGCCTTCTCCTGGTCCAGGCTGACGAGGCAGGTGTCCACCCGCCTGTCCTGTACGTAGGCGATCGTATCCCTGATGAGCGCGAGGCTCTCAGCGACCTTCCTGCCGGGCACAGCACAGATTTGGTCAGGGTAATCACCGACTCCAGGACAGACCTGACCCAGTTGGCTATGACCTTGGCCAGGATTTTGTAGTTCACGTTCAAAAGTGAAATGGGACGCCAATTCATAATTTATTCCCTCTCCCCCTTCCTCTTGTAAATGAGGGTGATGATGCCCTTCCTCATGGAATTTCACATTTCCCCTGCCTGAAGTGCACTATCGTACACCTCCAGCAGGTCCTGGCCGACCAGGTCCCACAGAGCGGAATACAGCTCGACCGGTAAGCCGTCGCTTCTGGGAGTCCTATTCCTCTCCAAGGACTTGAGGGCTCTGGTCAGCTCGTCCAGGGATATCAGCCAGTCCAGCCACTCCCTTGTGCCGTCGTCTAAGACCTCTGTGGTAGACGACAGGAACGACTCGGAGGCTGTGCTGTCCGTGGGCTTCGTGTCGTACAGTCCGGCATAGAAGGATCTACTGATCCTCAAAATGTCGGGCCGAGACGACGGCACCGAGCCGTCGTCCTCCTTCAGCCGGCTAAGCACAGAGCTCTCTTTGTGCACCTTCTGAAAGAAGAAACGCGAGCACGTCTCGTCCTGCTCCACGGAGCGGACCCTGGATGGGAAGATTATCCTGGAGGCCTCCGTGGCGAAGAGCGAGGCTTGCTGGCCCCTCAACTCACGGAGGTCCTCCGTGACATCAACCCCCATCAACTGCAGAAGAAGCAGGTTCTGCACCCTTTTCTGGAGCCTCAACAGCTTTCCCCGCCTCTCTCTCGCCTTCTGAACACCCTTGAGGACAAAGAACCTCCATGTTCTCCTTCACCGTCTCCCACCAGTCGCCCGGAGACTCAAAGAGGGGTTTCACAGTTCTCCAACTGGCGTACTCCCTCTTAAGCTCCTCGACATTCTCTGGGGTCAACAGAGTGGTGTTGAGCTTCCACGTCCCCTTGCCTGCCGGCTGGTCGTCCTGTAAGTGACAGTCGGCCAGCAGGAGGCAGTGGTCAGAGAAGAACACCGGCTCGACGCCAGTGGACCTGACCGAGAACGCCCGTGACACAAACAGGAAGTCTATCCTTGAGTGGATAGACCTGTCTTGCCACGACCAGGTGTACCTCCGCTGCGCTCCATCTGCAGGGGTGCTGATGACGTCGAGCAGATTGGCATCCTTCACCGTGCCCATCAGGAATCTGGACGTGACGCCCAGTTGAGCCACCTCACCCGCTGTCCCAACGCCGGATCTTCCATCTGCATCGATGATGCAGTCGAAGTCTCCGCCTAGGATGACCGGCCTGGATGTAGCCAGCAGGGGTGGAAGCCGCTGCAGGACGGCCAACCGCTCACTCCGTACTGCTGGGGCGTACACGTTGATCAGCCTCAGGGGAGCATTCCTGTAGGTGATGTCAGCCACTAGGAGGCGCCCCCCTCCCACCACCTCCTGAACTTGAGAGGTGGTGAAGTCGCGCCCCTGCAGCAGAATAGCCAGGCCCGAGGAGCAACAGTCGTCACTCCCCGACCAGATCGAAGGCCCACAGGTCCAGGCGCCGGACCATTTCCCGTACCTGCTGAGGTGTGGTATCCTGCACTCCTGCAGAAACAGGAGGTCCGCCTTGATGGTGGTCAGGTAGGCCAACGTGGACACACATCTTGCGGTGGACTTGACACTGCGCACATTAATGCTCGCAACTCGTACCCCCATTGTGGGCAGTGACCGCAGTACCCTCCCCAAGTCCAAGGTCCAGCCCCTCCATCTGTCCCTTCATGCCCATTGCCCGGCTAACTACTGGACGCTCTCCGGGCTCAGGAAACCGTCCGTGCTGCCTTCCGGTTGGCAACCCCCCGTCAGGGGAGCGGAGGCAGGAGGGTCCGGCTCTGGGACAGGCTGGGGACGCGCTGTTTCCTCCTTCCCGCCTGGAAGTTCCGGGGGGCCCTCCAGTGCCCCAGCGGCACGTGACTGGGTGTCGGAGGGAGCCTCAGGACACCTCCCGTCACCTGGAAGCTGGGTGCTGCTTTCCTTCTCCCTCGAGATCTTTAACTTCTGCTTCGGGCGGGCCCTCTCCGAATCTCCCTCGTCAGAGGAGCTCTTATAGCCCCCCTGTAGCTGCCTCTTCCCGCCTGATGGTTGCAGTTCCTGGGACCGTCGACGCACCTTCCTCCTCACTTTCCGGACCGTCGTCCACTCCCCTGGGTCGCCTGTCGCCGCCTCCATCTACTCCTTGTTGTCGGGGGGGAGGGGGGGGAGTGGAGCCTGCAGGGGCGCTTTGCTGGCCTTGGGCCCATCCTGCGGGGCTGGGCCCTCCTGCACATTAGTGGGGTCCTTGCTGGGCCCTGGTGCCTTCCTCTCGTCCGGGGGGGCTGGCCCCACATTGCCCCTGACGGCGACCTGGGCGTAGGTGGTACCCCGCCGCGGGCATGCCCTATAGAGGTGGCCCGCTTCCCCGCAAAGATTGCAGCTTTTCTCTTGTGGGCAATTCTTTGCAAGGTGTCCCTCCTCCCTGCAGATGGTGGCTTTGCAGTCGGCCGCCACGTGACCTGACCTACCACAGGCATGGCAGACTTTAGGTTGCCCTGCATCGGTCAGATAGCCCCTGCTCCCGCCGATCGCGAAGCTGGACGGTGGGTGTACGATGTTCCCGTCCACGCCCATCCTCAGCGTCACCCTGACCTGCCTCTTACTGGTCCAGATGCCAAAGTGGTCAATGATGTCAGTTACGCCCCCTTCCACTTTCACGTACCTTAAAAGGAAGGTCAGGACATCAGCTGCTGGCACATGCGGGTTGTACATGTGTACAGTCACCATACGGCTCCTCTGCGCTGGCATCACAAACAGCGGGACAGCGGTCAATACAGAGAGGGGGCCCTCACCTCCTTTCTCCTTGAAAACCTCCAGGAAGCGCTCGCAAAGCTTGGCACTCCGGAAGGTCACATCGTAAAAACCTCCTCCGGGGAAATCCTGCAGGCAGTAAATGTCCGCAGCAGCGAACCCGCAACAGCCCAACAGGACCCTCTTCACGAAGAAGGTGCGGTCCACAGGTGCACCTTCATCCACCTTCTTTACAGAAACACGGATGGTGTTCTGGACCCCCTGACCTGGGGCACGAGCACTTGCCGCAGCCATCGTTGCAGGTTGGCTGCTCCCCTGAACCAGCGTTAGGCCGAAGGCAGCATTAAGATCCACTGGTCGCAAGGGTGCACAGCCAACCCGACGTCCTCCTTTCACCTCCAAGACAGCACTCTCGTCCTCTCAGTCCACAAGAGAGTGGGTCTTTATTTTGTTCCAGATGTAAGCTGGTTCACTGATCTTGAAGGTTTGTACCCAGATGTTTTGTCACCATTCTAGGTAACATCATCACTGAGCCTCCAGTGAAGAGCTGGTGTTATGTCCTGCTTTCTATTTAACTGTTTAGGCTTCCTTGGGTTGGTGATGTCATTTTCTGCATTGGTGATGTCATTTCCTGTTCTTTTTCTCAGAGGACGGTAGATTGGTCCACATACGGACCAAACACTGAACTACAGGAGCAACCATCCCAACACCCACAAACGAAGCTGCAGTAGAACATTATTCCAACGAGCCACCACGCACTGCAGCACAGAGGAACTACACAGAGCAGAAGAAAATCTCCTATACAGCGTATTCAAAAAGAATGGGTACCCAATGAACATAGTCCACCGATTTCTCAGCAACAAACCCAAACAAACAGACAAAACGGGCCCAGAAACCATAACCACTCTCCCCTACATCAAAGACATTTCTGAAATGACGGCCAGACTAGTCGGACCTCTTGGCATCAGGGTAGCCCACAAACCCACCAACACACTAAAACAGCAGCTAATGAACTTAAAAGAGTAAAACGAACGTCATCTACAAAATACCTTGCAAGAACTGTGACAAACACTACATTGGACAAACTGGCAGAAAGCTAGCCACCAGGATATATGAACATCAACTAGCCACAAAACGACATGACCCACTATCACTCGTATCCTTACATACAGATGAGGAAGGACACCACTTTGATTGGGACAACACATCCATCCTAGGACAAGCCAAATAGAGACACGCACGAGAATTCCTAGAAGCATGGCATTCCAACTGGAGCTCCATCAGCAAACACATTGATTTGGAGCCAATCTACCATCCTCTGAGAAAAAGAACAGGAAATGACATCACCAACGCAGGAAATGGCATCACCAACCCAAGGAAACCTAAACAGATAAATAGAAAGCGGGACATAACACCAGCTCTTCACTGGAGGCTCAGTGATGATGTTACCTAGAATGGTGACGAAACATCTGGGAACACACCTTCAAGCTCAGTGAACCAGCTTACATCTCGAACAAATTAAAGACCCACTCTCTTGTGGACCGAGAGGAGGAGAGTGCTGTGTTGGAGGTGAAAGGAGGACGTCGGGTTGGCTGTGCACCCTTGCAACCAGTGGATCTTAATGCTGGCTTCGGCCTAACGCTGGTTCAGTGGAGCAGCCAACCTGCAACGATGGCTGCGGCAAGTGCTCGTGCCCCAGGTCAGGGGGTCCGGAACACCATCCGTGTTTCTGTAAAGAAGGTGGATGAAGGTGCACCTGTGGACCGCACCTTCTTCGTGAAGAGGGTCCTGTTGGGCTGTTGTGGGTTCGCTGCTGCGGACATTTACTGCCTGCAGGATTTCCCCGGAGGAGGTTTTTACGATGTGACCTTTAGGAGTGCCAAGCTTTGCAAGTGCTTCCTGGAGGCTTTGAAGGAGAAAGGAGGGGAGGGCCCCCTCTCTGTATTGACCGCTGTCCCGCTGCTTGTGATGCCAGCGCAGAGGAGCCGTATGGTGACTGTACACATGTACAACCCGCATGTGCCAGCAGTTGATGTCCTGACCTTCCTTGGAAGGTACGTGAAGGTGGAAGGGGACCTAACTGACATCATGGACCCCTTTGGCATTTGGACCAGTAAGAGGCAGGTCAGGGTGACGCTGAGGATGGACGTGGACGGGAACATCGTACACCCACCCTCCAGCTTCGCGATCGGCGGGAGCAAGGACTATCTGACCGATGCAGGGCAACCTAAAGTCTGCCATGCCTGTGGTAGGTCAGGTCACGTGGCGGCCGACTGCAAAGCCACCATCTGCATGGAGGAGGGACACCTTGCAAAGAATTGCCCACAAGAGAAAAGCTGCAACCTTTGCGGGGAAGCGGGCCACCTCTATCAGGCATACCCGCGGCGGGGGACCACCTACACCCAGGTCGCCGGCAGGGGAAATGCGGGGCCAGCCCCCCCGGAGGAGAGGAAGGCACCTGGGCCCAGCAAGGACCCCACGAATGTGCAGGAGGGCCAGGATATGCAGGAGGGCCCAGCCCCGCAGGATGGGCCCGAGGCCAGCAAAGCGCCCCTGCAGGCTCCGCTCCCCCCCGACAACCCAGAGTCGATGGAGGCGGTGACAGGCGGCCCAGGGGAGTGGACGACGGTCCGGAAAGTGAGGAGGAAGGTGCGTCGGCGGGCCCAGGAACCGCAACCATCAGGCGGGAAGAGGCAGCTACAGGGGGGCTATAAGAGCTCCTCTGACGAGGGGGATTCGGAGAGGGCCTGCCCGAAGCAGAAGTTAAAGATCTCGAGCGAGAAGGAAAGTAGCACCATGCTTCCAGGTGGAAGCCTGGGGGTACGAGTTGCGAGCATTAATGTGCGCAGCGTCAAGTCCACCGCAAGATGTGTTTCCACGTTGGCCTACCTGACCACCGTCAGGGCGGACCTCCTGTTTCTACAGGAGTGCGGAATACCACACCTCAGCAGGTACGGGAAATGGTCCGGCGCCTGGACCTATGGGCCTTCGATCTGGTCGGGGGGTGACGACTGTCGCTACTCGGGCCTGGCTATTCTGCTGCAGGGGCGCAACTTCACCATCTCTCAAGTTCAGGAGGTGGTGGGGGGGTGCCTCCTAGTGGCTGACATCACCTACAGGAATGCTCTCCTGAGGCTGATCAACGTGTACGGCCCAGCGGTACGGAGTGAGCAGTTGGCCGTCCTGCAGCGGCTTCCACCCCTGCTGGCTACATCCAGGCCGGTCATCCTAGGCGGAGACTTCAACTGCATCATCGATGCAGATGGAAGATCCGGCATGGAGACAGCGGGTGGGGGGAGTCAACTGGACGTCACGTCCAGATTCCTGATGGGCATGGTGAAGGACGCCAAGCTGCTCGACGTCTTCAGCGCCCCTGCAGACGGAGTGCAGCGGAGGTACACCTGGTCGCGGCCTGACGGGTCTATTCGCTCAAGGTTAGACTTCCTGTTTGTGTCACGGGTATTGTCGGTCAGGTCCACTGGCGTCGTGCCGGTGTTCTTCTCTGACCACTGCCCCCTGCTGGCCGACTGTCACTTACAGGACGACCAGCCGGCAGGCAAGGAGACGTGGAAGCTCAACACCACTCTGTTGACCCCAGAGAACGTCGAGGAGCTTAAGAGGGAGTACGCTGGTTGGAGAACCGTGAAACCCCTCTTTGAGTCTCCGGGCGACTGGTGGGAGACGGTGAAGGAGAACATCAAGAGGATCTTTGTCCTCAAGGGTGTTCGGAAGGCGAGAGAGAGGCGGGGAAAGCTGTCGAGACTCCAGAAAAGGGTGCAGAGCCTGCTCCTTCTGCAGTTGATGAGGGTCGATGTCACGGAGGACCTCCGTAAGTTGAGGGGCCAGCAAGCCTCGCTCTGCGCCACGGAGGCCTCCAGGATAATCTTCCCGTCCAGGGTCCGCTCCGTGGAGCAGGACGAGATATGCTCGCGTTTCTTCTTTCAGAAGGTGCACAAAGAGGGCTCTGTGCTTAGCCGGCTGAAGGAGGAAGACGGCTCGGTGATGTTGTCTCGGCCCGACATTTTGAGGATCAGCAGATCCTTCTATGCCGGACTGTATGACACGAAGCCCACGGACAGCAAGGCCTCCGAGTCGTTCCTGTCGTCTGTCATGGAGGTCTTAGACGACGGCACGAGGGAGTGGCTGGACCAGCCGATATCCTGGACGAGCTAACCAGAGCCCTCAAGTCCTTGGAGAGGAATAGGACTCCCAGAAGCGACGGCTTACCGGTCGAGCTGTATTCCACTCTGTGGGACGAGGTCTGCCAGGACCTGCTGGAAGTGTACGATAGTGCGCTTCGGGCAGGGGAAATGTGAAAGTCCATGAGGAAGGGCATCATCACCCTCATTTACAAGAGGAAGGGGGAGAGGGAAGAAATTAAGAATTGGCGTCCCATTTCATTATTGAACATGGACTACAAAATCCTGGCCAAGGCCATAGCCAACAAGGTCAGGTCTGTCCTGGAGTCGGTGATTCATCCTGGCCAAACCTGTGCTGTGCCCAGCAGGAAGATCACTGAGAGCATCGCGCTCATCAGGGATACGAGCACCTACCTACAGGACAGGCGGGTGGACACCTGCCTCGTCAGCCTGGACCAGGAGAAGGCCTTCGACAGGGTCTCTCATGCTTACATGAGGGACGTCCTCTCCAAATTGGGGTTCAGGGAGGGCATCTGCAATTGGATCCAGCTGCTCTACGCCGACATCGTTAGTGCAGTCTCAATCAACGGGTGGGAATCAGACAGTTTTCCCGTCAGATCTGGAGTCAGGCAGGGCTGCCCGCTCTCTCCTGCCTTGTTTGTGTGCTGTGTGGAGCCCTTCACCGCATTCATCAGGAAGGACGTGAGCCTGAAGGGCGTGACTATCCCGGGCAGCGGAGGCCTTCAGGTCAAGACCTCCCTGTACATGGACGATGTCGCCGTCTTCTGCACCGATCGTCGGTCGGTGAGTAGACTGTTGGACATCCGCGGCCAGTTTGAACTGGCCTCGGGTGCCAAAGCCAATAGGGGTAAGAGCGAGGTCATGTTCTTCGGGAACTGGGACGACCGCTCTTTCATCCCTTTCACCGTCAGGACAGACTACCTGAAGGTGCTGGGTGTTTGGTTTGGTGGAGCTGGGGCGTGCACTAAGACTTGGGAGGAACGTATCACCAAATTGAAGCAGAAGCTGGGCAGGTGGACGCTCCAGTCCCTCTCCGCGGGTAAGAACCTTGTTGTCAGGTGTGAGGGGCTTTCGGTACTGTTGTATGTGGCGCAGGCCTGGCCTATTCCCTGGACCTGCGCCAAAGCGGTCACCCAGGCCATCTTCCACTTCATTTGGGGGTCGAGGATGGACTTGATCCGCAGGGACACCATGTACAAAGACCTGGAAAATGGGCGAAAGGGCGTACCGAACGCCACCCTCGCCCTGACGGCTACCTTTGTGTGCGGCTGCATCAAGCTGTGCGTAGATCCTCAGTACGCAAACACCAAGTGTCACTACTTACTGAGGTTCTACCTGTCCCTGGTGTTGCGAAGGATGGGCCTGGCCTCGTTGCGCGGAACGCTCCGAGTAGTTGGACCGTTCCGTACCACCTGTCCTTCATGGAGAAATTTTTGAAAGGAAACACCTTTGACCACAAGGCCGTCAGGCAGTGGTCAGCACGTAGTATCCTCGAGACCCTTTGGGAAAAGAAGAGGGTGGATCCCGTCGTGTGGTTCCCCACGCAGACTGCCAAAGTCGTTTGGCAGAATGCCTCATCGCCAGAACTTTCAAACAATTGATAAGGACATTGCTTGGCTGGCGGTGAGAGGGGCTCTGCCAGTGAGATCCTTTATACATGCCCGGAATCTCCGCACCACCGCACGCTGCCCTCGAGGTGGCTGCGGGGGGGACGAGACTGTCGATCACCTCCTTCTGGAGTGTGCCTATGTGCAGGAGGTCTGGAGGGGGATGCAGTGGTATTTGTCGAGGTTCGTCCCGAGCAGCTCCGTGACATGGGACTCCGTGCTCTACGGGCTGTTTCCCGGGACACACACCAAGACCAACATCAACTGCGCCTGGAGGACCATCAATGCGGTGAAAGACTCTCTTTGGTCTGCCCGCAACTTGCTGGTCTGACAGCTGAAAGAACTGACCCCGACCGAGTGTTGCAGACTGGCGCACTCCAAGGTCCAGGACTACGTGCTGAGGGACGCGCTAAAGCTTGGGGCAGCCGCCGCCAAGGCGCGGTGGAGAAAGACCACGGTATGAAACCCTTCATCCAGAATAGAAAAAAGGGCCCTATCTGGTAACTGGGCCCAGCTGGCGCCTTCCCCAACTGGTCATGGGGCCAATGGGGACTGTGCGGGGTGACGACTGCCGGGGCGGTTTCTTTGCTTTGTTTTTTTTTTCTTCTTTGTTTTTTTTTCCTTTAGTTGGTGTATGTACCCCCTGGGTAACCCGGAGCGGCTTGCATGACTGGGTAGGTGTATAAATATGTTTTATTTTTTGTACATCTTATGAACAAAGTATATTTCTTCAAATGAAAAAAAGGTGATGAAACATCTGAAAACTAACCTTTCAGCTCAGCGAGCAAACTCACATCCAGAACCTCAACCTGAGCTACAAATCTTCTCAAAACGCGCTAGGAAAGATGTTTTTAAACTTGAGAGAGTGCAGAAAAGATTTTCCAGGATGTGGCCAGGACTGGAGGGACTGTCTGAATAGGCTGGGGCTTTCTCTGTACCTTACAGAGGTTTATAAAGTGAAGAGGGACATGGTTAGGCAATTCTATGTTTTTGTGCATCTCAAAGGCCACCTTTCATTCAAGCTTTAATCTTCCTTGAACAATTTTCCTCTAAGTCTTGGTATGGCCTGCTCATTGGTTGAGGCGCTGTCTAACTATTTTCAGAACTGTTGTCTTCCCTTTTTAACACTCCCCTTTAATTGTCTCTATGCCTTTGAATTTGTATAACTTGTCCCCACACCTGCTCAAAACTCCTGCTGGAAATATGCTCACAAGCTGTGCCATGATTTTAATTCCGCTTTCAGAATTTCCGAGGAGAATCAGAACATTAGTTCATATCTCCCAGCCATCGAAGCCTTGCTAATGGGTTTCCAACCTGATGTCAACTCTGTGAATTCATGAACATGCATGAACGTTTCCTGATAAGTCATCCTGTAGACGGCAATGTTGAACAACTGCAGAACTTCGCCCATAGACACAGACTAGTCCATTAGAATCCCACGGCCAAACTCTCAGATATGAGGACTGGAGCACTGACAGGCTTACAACAGCAAAGGGTTCATTCAAACGCTTGGCATAAAACATTATCAGTAGGTGGAATCAACCAGCCGATGTGCATTTTGCATGAATGAAAGACTTGCCAATTTCAAAGTTCAGTTTTGGTGCCAGAATTTGGGATTACTTTGAGCATTAAAATGCATCTAATAATGCTGCTGTAATCTGGTTAAAGTCTTTGCTGAGGGACGTCAGGAAAGGGTACAGACAGGTCTCGCATGGCTTGACCTAATTCAGAAGTATGTTAGATGGCACTTTGCTTGATGTCTCCTTTAATTATCCAGGATATAGGAACAACTCAGAATAGTGGGAAAATAATGGGATAACAACTGGCTTGCCCCATTTGTTTGGGCTACAGCATTACAGTGTGTGACCTGTCCTTGTCTGTACCATTGGAGGTGGGAAGTTCTCAAAGTTGGTACTCCTACCTGACTAGCAGGATTGAGTTACTACCTCACTGTTGGCTGCTTATAGAGTACAGTTCAGCAGCGGGCATGAATAACAGGTGAGGTAGCCAGCTTTCTTCTCTTAAAGCTGTCTTTCCTTCTTTAAAGTAAGCTGCACTGCAAAATACTGCTGCAGTTTAAAGCATGGAACAGTGGAACAGGGAGTACCCAATGCCCTGTAGGCATTACTGGTGGAGGTAAGCACATGGAGTGACGTCATGGTTCTGTGAAGGGAAAGAAGTGTGGAGCCTGAATAGGTGGATCACCAGGGCAACAGTCAGATGGGGGAAAGGGAAAGGAAGGTCAATTCCTGGGGCCTGACCCCACACACACACACACACACACACACACACACACACACACACACACACACACCTGGCAGTGGTGTTACATGGAGCCTATTGCTTTTATGGAGGTGATCAATGTCAGTGATATCATCCCCATTCCTAGTTACTCCGAAGACCCACATACACTGCCTCACCCCTGCACACTCTTCTGTGGTCAGCCTCTCACGTACTCTCACTGCCTCCACATGCTTCCAGGTATTCTAAAGCACCAACTGCCATTCTGCTCACTTCCCTGTAAAAGACAGATGAGAGTTCTGAGTGGGGCTAAAGGGTCAAGAAACCCCACATGGTATTATTCCCAAGGAGCAGCTTGACGTCAATATTGGTAAGTTTAGTACGTTATTAATTAGTAAACTTAAGTAAAGCCTTTGGCAAGGTTCCACATGGTAGACTGATTAGATCACATGGCGCTCGGGGCGAGCTTGCCAATTGGATACAAAATTGCCTTCATGGTAAGAGACAGAGGGTGGTGGTGGAGGGTTGTTTTTCAGGCTGGAGGCATGTGACCAGCAATGTTCCTGAGCGATTGGTGCTGGATCCACTTTTGTTTGTCATTTATGATTTGAATGAGGATATAGGAGGCATGTTAGTAAGTTTGTAAATGGCACCGAAATTGGTGGTATAGTTAACAGTGAAGACAGTTATCTAAGATTACAAAGGAATCTTGGTCAATTAGGCCAGCTGGCTGAGGAATGGCAAAAGAAATTTGGTTTGGATATATGTGAGGTATTGCATTTTGCTGATATAAACAAGCACAGGACTTAAACAGTTAATGATAGGGCTCTGGCTAATCCTGTAGAACAGAGACCAAGAGATTCAGCTGCATAGTTCTTTGAAAGTTGCATCACAGTCAGACAGGGTGGTTAAGAAGGCATTTAGCACACTCACCTTCATTGCTTAGACCATTGAATATTTGAATTGGGAGGTCATGTTGAGGTTGTACAGGATGTTAGTGAGGCCACTTTTGGAGTACTGTGTAAGTTCTGATCACTCTGCTATATGAAGGGTATTATTAAATTGGAGAGGGTGCAGAAAAGATTTACCAGGGTGTTGCTGGGACTGGAGGGCTTGAGTTATGAGGAGAGGTTGGATAGGCTGGGACCTTTTTCCACTGGTGCCTAAGAGGTTGAGGGGGTGACCTTATAGAGATTCATAAAATCATGAGGTTCATAGATAAGAAGAACAGCAAAGGTCTTTTCCTTAAGGTGGGGGAGTTCAAAACTAGAGGTCACATTCTTAAGGTGAGTGGAGAAGGACTTAAAAGGGACATGAGGGGCAATGTTTTCACACAGAGGTTGGTTTGTACGTGGAATGAGCTGCCAGAGGAAGTAGTAGATGTAGGTACAGTCGCAACATCTAAAAGGCATTTGGACAAGTACATAGATAGGAAAGGTTTGGAGAGATATAACCAAACTCAAGCAAGTGGGACTAGTTTAGTTTGGGAAAATTAATTGGCATGGACGAGTTGGACTGAAGAGTCTGTTTTTCAAGCTGTATGATTCTATAACCCTTGACTCTACATTGTCGTGAGATAGAGCTTGTTGTACTCAGCATCACTGAAAATATTCAGGATGATGACATATTCCAGTCTCCTGGCCCTTCTCAACTCCCACTTCACTCTCATTCCAAGATCTACAGCTTTATTCTTTCAAGAGATATTATCATCACTGGCAAGGCCAACGTTTGTTGCTCACCCTTAATTGTCCTAAATCTGAATGACTTGCTGGGCTATTTCAGAGGGCAGTTAAGAGTCAACCACATTCCTGGAATCGTGTGTGGGTCAAACCAAAGAAAGATGGCAGATTGCCTTCCCTAAAAGGCATTAGAATGAATCAGATGTATTTTTATATAGTTGATTAGCTTCATGGTCACTATTACTGGGATTAGTTTTAATTCCAGGTTGATTAGTTAAATTTAAATTCCATCAGCTGCCACGGTAGGATTTGAACCTTTGTTCCTACAGCATTACCCTGTGCCTCTGGATTACCAGCCCAGTAACATTGGCACTATGTTATTGTCTCCGCTCAGCCAAGGTGATTGAGCTGTCAATGTTAGACCATGAGACTCTTGCTTCCCAATCCACCTTCACATCAACTTGCGCCTTCTGCTTTTAGACATCCAAGAATTGGCCCACCCAAAGCACGCCATGGGCACAGAGAGAGAACAAGTCCACACCATTGATAAGCTAGACCTGTCATTTGGCCTGACACATCAGTTCAGATGCTGGGGTATTGTACATATCTTAGGGGCTGGTATGGAGTGGGATCATTACGTGGTGAGCCACCAGACTGCAGCAATGCCAGGGATAGAGGATACTTCATTTGCCAGCTCAGTGAAGGTTAAGGTTGCAGATGAGTTCTGTGGCAAAGGAATATTCAGAGTGGAAACATGTAAAAGAGCACTGAGAAGCTGGGAGTACCAGCTAGCCTGCTGGAGAGTCTCCGGTGATAATAGGATGCTGGAGAATCCGAGATGACAAGGTGTAGAGCTGGATGAACACAGCAGACCAAGCAGCATCCGCTCCTAAGATGCTGCTTGGCCTGCTGTGTTCATCCAGCTCTACACCTTTTTATCTCGGAGAGCCTCCTGTCACGCTCAAAGATCATGCAGCGTACAGCTCTAAACTGACAGAGCATATTGCACTAAAATCTTCCTTGCCAGCAGCTTCACTCCATCACTGTGTCATGTTACTTACCCAGAGGTGCTGCAAACACAACCACACCACTTGTTGTATAGAATCTATGTGGACAGGTGATTTCAGCTCACCCTGAAGCACCCAAATCCAGGAGCTCATACCATGCCAAAGACACTACAGAATAGTTTCAAGAACTTTGCAGTGGCAGGACGTTTTCAAAATAAATGTAACTGTGCATTAAGTGCCTGCATGGCCCTTTAATTAGCACTGCTGCAGAATCCATAAGAGCTTGACCTTTGTACAGTGGCACACAAATTTGACCAACGGACCTTGCTTCAAATAGGAGGCCCACTGATGTATTTGTCGGTCAGGCTGCTTGGTGCCAGCTTAACATAAAAATAACATAAAAACTAGTTGCTTCTGGGGGTGAACGTGCAGGGGAGCATCTCTGTGAGCACACTTCTCAAGGCGGTACTCTGTGTAAGCAGGCAAGGACAAAAGCAGTTTGTAGCATGGCACAGCCAACAATAGAGCACAAACATACACCTCCAGCATGGATAAGGAAATCAAATTCTCAGACATAGCACTGAATAAGACTCATGATAAAACAATAGTCCAGTTTGCGAATGAAGCCAAAGTATTTTGGACACATGAATCACCAAGTTTCATTTTCTTTAATGTAAATTTCACATAGGACAAGGGTAAATGCCCAATGAGTCTATCACAGAGTCAAGACACGGGGTGGGCAGAACTGAATTGAATCACAGATCAACCAGATTTCTTAAACTTAAAGGCTTCCTGTGTCTAATGACGCATGAGGCAGATAAAACACATACTTATTTTTGTTTCCTCTAGCTTGTTTTTCCTGGAAGAGGTTACCAGCCCAAAGCCAAAGGCTATACCTTGAGGAGTGATCATTCTGCATCAAGTATGCCTTAACAGGAGAGTCTCCTGCTCTTACCACCGGCTAAAGGGTTGGTGTGTGTTGGAAAGATTTGCAGGTTAATGATCAAATTGGTTTGGCTGAGTCAGGACTGTACCTTCTGTTTTTGATGTACCGCACTGCAAGTCACTCCCTCCACCCCACCAACATTTCAAACCATGTCTTACATGAAGCTATTTTCCAGTTGGGGTTTTTGGCCCATTTTCCAGCCCCATTCTGAAGAAGCCAAATGGCAGAAGCTCAAGGCTACATCAAGAATTTCACCCAGTTCACTCTCCTAAGACATCAACGATTGTCTAATATGAAAGATGTATGTGAACACTTCTGAGGGCTCATGAAAAATGCCAAGCTTTTGTTGGACAAAGTAAAGATTGCATAGAAAATGAACCAATTTATTTTTATACTCTTTGGATATTTTCTTGGCTTCAGTTCTGCCTATTTGGAGATTGAATTGCTGGGCCTCCATTAGAGCTGAGACTGTAACTTACCTCACTCATGGATACAATTCCCGTGTAAATTTCAGATCAAGACTATGGCTGACTATTTCTTTTCCTACGGTTCTTCCTTATCACTGGAATATACTTCTGCTGAGCACCGTGAAAAATCGTTTTGAAAGTCTTCCACTCACTGTTCGTCAATTGACACACCATAAAACTTTTGCTCCCATTTTACCAAGGCATTCAGCTATGCAGGAAGAATGTCAAGGATCTTCTGTGCTCCACGAGCATAAGTAACGCTGCCTTCTCTCTACTTTCTCACACTTCCAGGGCCACTACATGCTCAAGCTCTGCCAAAGGCACACATTTCTCAACAATGCTTACAGACTACAGTTCTCACTGTTGCATGTATCATGTCCATTTGACAGCTCTGACCCACCTCATCCTCCCTAACTACTAACCATTGCTGCCCTCTGCTCACTCACTGGGGACACCTCACCACCAACTTCTGCTCATACACCACCACTAACAGCTCTTCCATTCACTTCTGTCATTCTCAATCCCTTCCTGTGTCTCATTGCAGGAAAACTGGTCCACAACCAGGGTGAGAGTTCCAAGGCCAGCAGTAGTGCTGGTGGACATCAGGCTCCCAAATCTTTGTGATCACAAAATGCTGGACTTGATGAGAAGAACAAGACCACTGAAGTGGGAAAGAGAGACCACAAAGGACAACCAACCCCATGAGCTTTCGCTGTGTTGTTCTCCCATTGCCAACACGGCTGACTCCTTTATTATCCGCACAAGTCTGTATTCCTCAAAGCCAGGTAACATCCTCTATTTGTTCATGCAGATGCAAACAATACCCAATGAACCTTTGCAAAGAGGCCAGTGCCAGAGACCCTCAGCTTCACCTTTATATCTCAGGAGGATGACACTGAACCCTCGTTCACCTTACAGGGTATTCTTTCGAAGTAAGACACATGAGTATAATCTAATGAGCACATCACCACCATATCTCCACAGATGGTTGAGACAGAAATGGCTCTCAGAGAACTGATAGAGATCAGAAGTTGCCTAGCACTGGAACAAAGACAATTGTCTCTTCTTGGCCAGTAATAGGTTTGACAAAAGGCACAGGTGGGCATAGGAACAGCGGGCAGGTCTTTTAGAAGCGCTTGCCAAACTGGATTGAAGGATGGAGGAATCCACTAACATTAACTGTACCATGTTCATCTCCAGCCAATGGGTTATATTTTAATGTGAACAGCTCTGAGGCTAAATGCAGGTGCATGGAATTTGCTAGGGCCTGGCTTGCTCATAAGACTCCATACTGACCCCCACCTTGTGAGTGAGAGTATGAAATCAGTGATGGCTCCATGCATCTCTGCAGAGAAAGGTTAATTCTATGTATCAACTTTTCATGCAATGGTGCCAAAACTAGGTGGTACCCAACGGTTATATGTGGACTACTACAAAGCCACTGCAGTTGCAAAGTCTGATTCATATCTCATTCCATATATTTCTAAGCTGGACTTACTAATGGGATACTGGCAGGTACATTCATCCGAAAGAATTAAGGAATACATGTAAGGGACATTTGAAGCATCTATCGGAACTGTTAATCAACTTTTGGAGGTGTGAGTGGTGATAAACCTGACTAAGAGTAAGTCCACAAAAGTCCAAGCCATGTTCCTGAGCCATATTATTGGAGATAGGCAAATGGCCCCACAGGATGTGAAAACAAAGGTTACTGGGGAGTTTCTCAAGTCATTGACAAAAAAAGGAAGTGCTACGATTCCTAGGACTACGCGTTTATTATCATATATTTGCACCAAATTTTAGCGGTGAGGTTGTTCCTCTGACTGACTTTCTGAAGAAGTGCAGAAAATTTCAATGGATGTTGCAATATCAGAAAGCATTTGACAGTGTGAAAGCTATGTTAACCATTGGCCCAGTGTTAGCCACAACTAATTATGCAATGCCAGTCAAGGTGGCTATCGATGCAGTTGATGGGGAGATGAGGTGGAGATACTATGACTTTAAGAGACGTGTTTCTTTTATGAAGAGAGGTTGAGACAGAGGTATGGAGTGGTGTCTCAAATCCAATAAATTAAACAGCTTGTGAGGCTTTGAGCCTTGTTTTAAAGTTGGAACAATAGAAGCAGCCTGAATGGGTGGGGACAAGCTCTCCCAGAACCAGGATTTTTAGTTTTCACTTTTTGTAGTTGCTAGAAGCTCAAAGCTGGATGTGGAAGCTGTTATTGCTCCCTCTGTTACAGCTAAAAGCTGGGCTCTCTCCCTGCTGCTGGAATTGCATGTGAGATCATCTATTTTGCTGACTTTGCCATTGCCAAGGGTGTGCTTGTGGGATGTTACTATGTCAGAACAGTTAATGACTAGTTTATTAGATCATTAAGTAAGTCAATGGAGTTACAGTTAAGCCAATTCTTTTATTTTATTTTTATTCTGTCTGCATTTTAACAAGATGTATAAATAAATTGTGTTTTGCTTCAAGCCTGGAAATTTGACCAACTCAACGCATGGCTCTTGCCTTTAAAATAAGAAATGTAGAGTATAAGCTATTTCCTTGATATGTTTTAAGGAGGGTTGAGTCTAGGAGGGTTGAGTCTGTTCTATCGTACTCTTGGCTGATCTTTCCTTACCTTTCAGCAATTTAACCTTCCTTTCTTTCATCATTTTATACATCTTCCTTTAATTCTTATTCCATGCACCTTTTTTCAAAGCCCATTACATTTCTAACTTTAGTTCAAATGCGAGGTCACTGGTGGGGAGCTTGAGGTTAGGAAGCGTATTTGAAACAATTTGGTCAATTAATGATTACTTAAGGGCATGACATTCTGCATAGCTGGCATGAACGCAGCTGCAGGAGGACCTATTGCTAAGCCACACACATGACAGCTACAATGGTGGACCCAGCTTATCAGCTTTTACGGTTGAGGATTAGAGGATGGTAAGGATAGTTTCCTTCAACCTATTGTACCTAGTGACTAATGGAGGAACTCAACATCAGGATGGGACATGTTCGCTGTGAACCACCATCCTGCCTTTCTACAAAACTCCCTCTTCTGCCTCCAAAACTTACCCCAATATCACTTGCAGGAGCAAATTATTGCAGATGCTGGAATTTATACTGAAAACAAAAAGTGCTGGGAATAAAAATGGGTCATGCAGCATCCATGGAGAGAAAGCAAGCTAACAATTTGTGTCTAGATGACGCTTCATCAGAGCTGATGCAAAGTGTAGAGGGGACAATATTTATGCAATAGTGAGGGGATGGAGTGCTGAGGAAGAAGTTATGCTAACAGTGCAGACTTAGAGAAGGAAATGTGAGAATGGCAGAACAATGGTGTGCCTAACTGCCAGACTGGAAAGAGCAGACGGTCCCACTGGAGTAGGGGGAGAAGATGTGCTGACAGTGAATACAACAAGTAAAGCTAAAAGAAAATGAAGAAGGGGAGTGAGTTTGCAATCTGAATGTGCTGAACTCAATATTAAGTCCAGAAGGTTGTAAACTGCTTAGTCTGAAGATAAGATGTTGTTCCTCCAGTTTACACTGTGATCTGCTAGAGATTGCAGAATGCAGAGGACAGGTAAATGGGCATGCAAGCAGGATGCTGTGTTAAAATGATTGGCTATGGGAGGTCAGAGACATGCTTGTACATGGACCGCAGATGTTCTGCAAAGTGGTGCATAGTTTTGATTTCCAATATCACTCACCTCTGACCCTGGCCATTCTGAGATCCCGAGATCTCTGTGAAGCCTGTTGTTCTAACAGCAGCCACTTCTTCTCCTGCAGCGCCGCTGAGCACAATAACTGCCCATCTCCGGTTGGCCAGCATCTCTTGCTTGATGGGACTTCTGCTGCCACTGTCCTGAGTCCAGGGGAAGGCTGTCAGCCATCATACCACTGCCTGACAGGCTCACGGTTCACCAGGTCTTCCCATAAAGAAGTAATATGGGTCAATTGCTGACTTTCTAGTCAGCCAACAAGATCTCTAATTCCTCAACAAGATTCATCCTGTTAACTCTGTTTCTCTCTAAATTGCTACCATTACTTGTGAGTAATTTGCTGTTTTCATTCCTGATTTTATATTTCCTGTATGTCTCTTTGAGAAGTGAATCCATGCCAAATAATAGTTCGAATGATATTTTGCCCCATCTGCCTCCAGTATACATTCCCTGATGAAGAAACATTTTGTGATTTTTAGCACATTAGTCTACATCATATCTTCAAACTTTCCATTCTTGGGCCGAATTCTTCTGACCACTTTCCTGGAATACATTCTGATGGTATCTGATTGCCTGGAGTAGCACCATTTCGTGCAGCTTTGGCACATGCCAGTAGATTGATGTAACAGCAGCAGGTCAAGCGTGGGACTGAGCAGAGAACCTGAACGAACACCAGGACAGAGCAGAGTCACAAAAGACCATGACCAGATGAGAGAGAGGAGTAACTAGTGATCTGTTGCTATGCCCATGTTTCACAATCAAACAAATTGAAAATGTGTGATACCACGATTGCAGGCAGGCAGTGTGCTGTGTGAAAACAGGCCCACATGACAGGAAGATGATTATATTAGCATTATGACACAAAAGGGAACATAAAAGCTACATCTAGGAGAAAGGAGAGGAAAAAAAATTCATTGTTGCACCAGATTTAGCCAAGTATCTGATTGACCAGAGCAGGCAATACAGTGCACAGGCAACAATACTGATAGATCCATCCTATCAAGACTGACCTGAGTTGTACTGAGGAAGCTTTTTGAGAAGTCATTCCATTGAAGATTCTACAGCAATGGAACTTTGATTGAGGGAAGCTAATGTCAGATGAGAATTGATTTCTTAAATCTTTGAATTGCTGAGCTGGTAAGTTCATTTGCAGAAACTCCAACAAACCGAGACACATAACTAAAAAGTCAGACAGAACACTGACACTTCACCAGAGGCGCACAGGCGATATTACCTAACATGGTGACAAAACATCTGCAAACAAACTCACCAGTTCCACGAGCAAGTCAACAACCAGAAGCTGTATACTCTGTCCATTGAGTCTATTACATATGCCGGTGCATTAGAGGGTCCTCTTCTGAAGTAGATACTAAGGAATGTTGTTGAGTGTCAAAAGATGAAAAACTGTGCCATTTAAACATTGAATCACAGTAAATACATCTGTTCATTCAATAAAATGAACAAGCTCGTCATTGTAATTTTAATATTGAGCAATGACAAAAATAACATAATGCTTCTTCAATATGCCAAAAGTTTGGGGATGGAAAGTGTAATCATCCGATAAGGAGTGTATGGCATGTGTTCATTAACCTCTGTAGACAGAGAGTACAATTTGACTTTAATCAAGTGTGATGACCTTTGAACAAAAAGCATACTGAACATTTTTTTTTAAAAAAATCACCAAGTGGATGTAAAGGCACTTGAATCAACATAAACAATATTACAAAGGCTTCAGGAAGATGACATTTTGAGGGAAACATGTTGCAGTTTGTAACCAAAATGTGCAGTACCAGCCCAGACATGGCAGTACTAAAGATTGTAATAAATGTGGATACTGGGAGTTGCAATTAAAGTTTATTGAATCTTCCAATACTCTGTTATATTACATATAAGCTAATGTAATTAGCACCAAATCATGTACAAATCCCTGCTGATGGTAAAATACTTGTATCTACAGCAAATATGAGGGCTGAGCATATCGCAGGCAAGTATCTGAATATGGTATGTACATGTATTTCTGTGCTCAGGCAACACCTTACAATATTGTCAGTGAATGCTACATAAGTAGATAAGGTAAATGTAAGAACCATATGTATAAATTTAGTGACACGTTTTACCTACATTTGACGTTTTTATCCAACAGCTACAAACAAAAAAGAAATCCTGTCCAGCCACACTTTCTATTCTTTTGCTTTACTTCAAAACAATGCAATAAATAATTTTACATTGAAAGGTGTAAATAGTACTCTCCATTGGAGATACACAAGTTACAATTAACTGCCCATACATTAACTGTTTTAAAAATCTTGTTGTGTGGGTGTGAACTAGTTAAACCAAAAGGTCTGTCTCATCTTGCACACTCCTTGCAAATCTGTGCTAGTAGATTATCTGTCACCAAGAATCTTTTGGGGGACCGAACTGAACCACTATCTTGATTGTCAAGTGAAGCCATGTGCCCCAGTTTAAAAGTGTAGACTACCAGGGAAACTCTTACTCTCATGCTATCTAACAAATGAAACAATACCCTGAACTCGGGCTCAATAGATTGAAAATAAAGTATCTCCTATTTAGGTCAGAGATGAGGAGAAAGTTCTTCTCTCCAATGGTTATTAGTGACAGAAATTTCCTTCCCCGTTAATGTTTGGATATATTTAAAATTAAGATAGACAACCTTTTGCTCAACAAGGTAGTCAACTGTTAGAGGACAGAAAGGAAATTGGAATAAGAAAAGCATGGCTACAAACAAATCAGCTGTTATCTTTTTGAATGTTGGAACAAACTAGAGAGGCTGAATGGCCCACTGCTCCAGTTTCTTGTGTTCCTATGTGATCATCTTCGGATGCATCAGCAAAACATAAAAGGTTAACCCACACACTAGTTAAGTTAAAAGTGCCTTAACACCTCCAATGATTCAATTGGTAATACTCATTATCAACGGAAAATTTTGAAGATTTACACTTAAGCTCTTATATACTTGCTCTTTGGTAAAACTTGTATTCATCAGCGTGTCTAATCACTAATAGTCATCAGCCAAACTTTCCACTTGCCAGAAAATCTAATCAGCCCTGATTTCTTGTTGATTGCAATTTGGATCACATCTGGCTTCTATCAAAAAGACGTTTCCTTAAAACATTTATTTATTTTATTCACAAAATATATGCGGCTGGTGTGGATCACACTGAAAGACATTTTCATTGTCACTTGTGTATAAATTCAACATTAGCAAAATGGCATTTAGCTTTTGTGACCCTTCTATCTCTCCAACAAGAAATGCTTTCTCTAGTTGTGTGAAAAGGCTATCTCTTGAACTGTTGCCGTAGTAATATACTTAAGGAATGCACTACTGCCATCTAGTGCTCAATTGAAGATTTATAATTAAAGACGAGAAATACGAACAAAAAGAAAACAAGTGGAACAATAATGTAGGAGAAAGTCCTGAGTAAGAAAAACAATTCCTTCACCATCACCCTCTTTGTGATTGTGCTTTTAATTGTTTCAAAATTGGAAAGATCTGTTTAAGCTTATTTGGCTTTTGTTTTCTGGTGCATACTCACAAAGCTTAAGTTCTTGCCATGAGCTCTGGATAGGTTTGTCCCGCTGAGGAAAGGAAGGAATGGTAAGGTGAAGGAACCTTGGACGACAAGACATGTGGAACATGTAGTCAAGAGGAAGAAGGAAACTTGCTTAAGGTTGAGGAAGCAAGGATCAGACAGGGCTCTAGAGGGTTACGAGGGAGCCAGGAAGGAACAGAAGACTTAGGAGAGCTGGAACAGGGTATGAAAAAAACCTTGGCACGTAGGATTACGGAAAGCCCCCAGGCTTTCTATACTTATGTGAGGAACAAGAGGACGGCCAGAGTGAGGGTAGGGCCAATTAGAGATAGTGGAGGGAACTTGTGCCTGGAGTCGGAGGAGGTAGCGAAGGTCCTTTCATTAATACTTTGCTTCAGTATTCAGCAGCGAGAGGGACCTCAATGTTTGTGCAGACAGCATGAAACAGGCTGATATGCTGGAATAGGTTGATGTTAGGAAGTAGGATGTGCAAGAAATTTTGAAAAACATGAGGATAGATAGGTCCTCTGGGCCAGATGGGATATATCCAAGGTTACTACGGGAAACGAGGGAAGAGATTGCTGTGTCTTTGGCGATGGTCTTTGCATCCTCACTGTCCACTGGAGTAGTACCAGATGATTGGAGGGTGGCAAATGTTATTCCCTTGCTCAAGAAAGGGGATAGGGATAGTCCTTGGAATTACAGACCATCAGTCTTACTTCTGTGGTGGGTAAATTATTGGAGAGGATTCTGAGAGATAGTATTTATGATTATTTGCAAAAGCACAGTTTGATTAGAAATAGTCAACGTGGCTTTGTGAGGGGCAGGACATCCCTCACAAGCCTAATTGAGTTATTTGTGGGTCTGAAAAAACACATTGATGAAGGTAGAACAGTGGATGTGGTTTGTTTTAAATGGATTTTAGCAAGGCATTTGATAAGGTTCCTCATTGTAGCTCATGCAGAAAGTAACTAGGCATGGGATCCAGGGAAATTTGGCCAGCTGCATACAGAATTGTCTGTCCAATAAAGACAGAGTGTGGTAGTAGATGGAAAGTATTCAGCCTGGAGCTCGGTGACCAGTGGTATTCCACAGGGATCTGTTCTGGGACCTCTGCTCTTTGTGATTTTTATAAATGACTTGGATGAGGAAATGGGAAGGTGGGTTAGTAAGTTTTCCGATAACACGAAGATTGGTAGTGTTCTGGACAGCATGGAGGACTGTGATAGGTTACAATGGGACATTGACAGGATGCAGAGCTGGGCCAAGAAATGGCAGATGGAATTCAATCCAGAAAAGTGTGAAGTGATTCATTTTGGAAGGTCGAATTTGAATGCAGAATACAGGGCTAATGGCAGCATTCTTGGCAATGTGAAGGAACAGAGGGATCTAGGGGTCCACATCCATAAATGCCTCAACATTGCCACCAAGTTGATAGGGTTTTAAAGAAGGCATATGGTATGTTGGCTTTCATTGGCAGGGGAATTGAGTTTAACAGCCGCAAGGTTATGCTGCCACTCTAAAAAAAATCCCTGGTTAGGCCACACTTGGAATATGGTGTTCAGTTCTGATCGCCTCATTATAGGAAGGATGTGGAAACTTTAGAGTGGGTGCAGGTGTGATTTACCAGGATGCTGCCGGGACTGGAAGGCAGGTCTTATGAGGAAAGTTTGAGGGCTTTTCTCGTTGGAGCGAAGAAGGATGAGAGGTGTCTTGATAGAGGTGTAGAAGATGATAAGATGCATAGATAGAATGGATAGCCAGAGACTTTTTTCCCAGGGCGGAATGACTATAACGAGGGGTTATAATTTTAAGGTGATTGGAGGAAGGTATAGGAGAGATGTCAGAGGTAGGTTCTTTACATAGAGAGTGGTGGATGCATGGAATGCGCTGCCAACAGTGGTAGTAGAATCAGATACATTAGGGATATTTAAGCGATGCTTGGATAGGCACCTGGAGGATAGTAAAATGAAGGGTATGTAGGTTAGTTTTATCTTAGAGTAGGATAATAGGTAGGCAAAACATCGTGGGCTGAAGGGCCTGTACTGTGCTGTACTGTTCTATGTTCTATGGAGGGCACAAAATGGCACTGAAAACAAGATAGTTTTGGAATAATTATTGTTGGCAGATAACAAATTAGGATTTTCAGTAGGAGGTGAGCAGTGGTGAGGAAAACGAGAAATGTATTCCTTTTTACATGAGGAATTACAAATGCACATCATAAACAGATAAAATTCATAGATTTTCCACAAAACAGATGATTTAAAATGTCTTACAGAGTGTAAGTTCCTTGAAGAATCATAGAATCCCTAGTGTGGAAACAGTTCCTTCAGCCCAACAAGCCCACACTGGCCCTGCAAAGAACATCCCACCCAGAACCATCCCCTTACCCCTTTAATCAATCTACTCACATACCCCTGAACACTTCAGGCATTTTTGGATGACTAATTCGCCTAACCTGCACATCTTTGGACTGTGGGAGGAAACTGGAGCACCTGGTGGAAACCCACACAGACACAGGGAGAATGTACAAACCCCACACAGACAGTAGCCCGAGGCAGAAATTGAACCCAGGCCCTAGTATTAAGAGGCAGCAGTGCTAACCACAGAGCCACCGTGCTACCCCTTCTGAGCCCTACATCATTCACACGTAGAGCATGCTTCCTCAGATTGAAAAATATCCCTTTAACCACTCTAGATGTGGTGGTAGATATTTTCCATTTCCATTGCACATTTGTGATTTGGATAAGGATGGAAGGCAATACAGATAGCTCTTCACAGAATGAGTTGCATGCTCAGCCTGCCAAAGTAAATGAGTCCCTAACCCTTCATGTTACTTTCTGCTTTGCATTCCATCAACCCTGTCAGGTTTGAGGCTCCCACCCAACTCTTCTATTTAAGCCTTCATCTCCTTGTTTTATCCTTGAAGTCCAGGGCCATAGCTTTGTTTTGCCATACATGCTTATACACTATCGTCCATCAATGCAAGGGTAATGGTGAAAGGCTATGACCCCTGTTCTCGGTCTATGCTGTGCCTCCCCGATCATCTCCCACCCTTATATGTTGCTTTGTCACCCTTCACAATTATTGTCCCCTCTGTATTCCAACATGCTGCTCCCCATCCTCACAATTGACATTTCCAACTGCCCACCACAGATGGTGGTCTTGAAAACAAGCCTTGACTTGCAGTGATTGGACCTCAAGGACTGACAGTGACCCGCTCCCACTGATGATTGACAGGACCCTTGTCTGATATGTGTGCAGCTTTCCAACTGGTTTACCACTAATCCTAGATAGGCTGCATATTTTTCCAGGTGTCTCTGACAAACCCGCATGATGTTCTTGTAAGATAATGAGGTGTATAGCTGAATGAACACACCAGGCCAAGCAGCATCAGAGGAGCAGGAAAGCTGACATTTTAGGCCTAGACCCTTCTTCAGAACTGGGAAGGGTCTAGGATAGGAAGGGTTCTGAAGAAGGACCTAGGCCTGAAACGTCTGCTTTCCTGCTCCTCTGATGCTGCTTGGCCTCCTGTGTTCATCCAGCTCTACACCTTGTTATCTAAGATTCTCCAGCATCTGCAGTTCCTACTATCTCTGATGTTCTTGTGTCTGTTTGTGCGTTTGAATTAAGTTATCAATGGTTAAGACCATGATGTCCTTTCCTGTATGGTGCTGGGAAGGTGCCTGGTATCTGGCAGTCCTCTGAATGCCAGTGGCCTGGATCATCTCATTTGTTGATCAAATGTGCAGATGTGCCAGTGATGTGCTTACCAGAACATGCTCCTGACTCTAATGTATCCACCGAAGTGGTAGTAGTTGAGCTGGTGGAGTGTGTGCAGAAGAGCACCTTCTTGGTGATTCCTTTGGGAGATCGGGTGGCTTCTTCCTCAGATGTGAAGAGGCAGATAATGTCTAGAGGTACATTGAGGGCAGAGGTGTATGAATGCCACTCATACCTGCAGGAGACAAGACAGGGAACGATTTGCACCGTAGGAGCGGAAGTTTGGGCATCTTAAGAATGCACTCTGGAGTTTCTAATGGGGGAGCAACACAACACTTGACATTGAATCATAATTGGGAGGTCTTAGCTTCACCACATTAAGAGTTTCTCTGTCTCGTAGGTGGTGAACAGACAAATGTGAGGCACTCCACCACCCCTCTTAACACTCTCATTCTGAATTAAAGCAAATGTGAATGCTGGAAATCTGAAACTAACACAGACAATGCTGGAGAAATTCAACAGGTCTGGCAGCACCTGTGGAGAGAGAAACAATGTTTATATTTTGAGTCTTTTACAAATGACCTTAGGACACTGTCATGTCAACCCCTTAATATTTTCTTATTTTTGCCTTATTCTCAACTCTGTAATTAAGCATCTACATCTATCCTTCTGCTGTATCCAAGAATTGTACCTGAGTTTTTGTACCTAAGATGTTGCTGTAAGAAGGCAGACATTGTAAAAGTTTTTCACTGTACTTCTACACTGCAGTACACATGACGATAAGGAATATTGTATTGTATTGGACTTGTCAATCAAACATTATGCTAGATGTTTTTTTATCAGAATTGGTAATGCATTTTTAGTCAAATGAAGGAAGGATAATTTTTCTATTCTCGTGTGTCTGCTTACCTCAATGCTGTGGGTTATGTCTCACAGCCAGCATGCAGTCCACTGTTAAGAGAAATGTTCATGGTTTTATTATGTCATAGCATGTGACCTAAACATATAAAGATTACATACTCCATCTTAACCTGGTCTGCGTGAAGAATGACACCTGATGGAGGTGTATGTGCAATGAATAGCCCAGATACTGATGTGCTGGTGACTGTAATTTATGTCTATAATAGAATCTATAACAAACATTTATTGCATCTTTTGGTACTCTATTACCGAAATCTAGTTCATAAGTTACATGAGCATCAGTTCTGAGGCAGGGTTGCCAGACCCGAAACCTAAACTCTGTTTTCTCCTCCACAGATGCTGCCAGACTTGCTGAGCTTTTCCAGAAAGTTTGTTTTTGTTCCTGACTTACAGCATCCTCAGTTCTTTTGATTTTTATGTAACATGAGTATTGCTTCATTAGGTATATATATCCTGCTGGAGGCAAAAGCCCACGGCATGGTGGCAGCTCAAACCTAATGAAGTACATCTCTCCTGTGACTGTCTTGGCCTCACAAAACATAACATTGTGTACATCAGTTTGAAGATGTTTCCTTTCAGCGTTACTAATAGAACAAAGTCAACCTTGAAGTTTATTTTAAGACTTTGGCCAGAGAGGCCACTATCAGCCACCATCAAGTTTACCATCACATAGACCTGATCTCAAGTTTCACTGATCAGAAGACAATTCTTGTAAAGCAATAGTTTGCAATGATTGCTTAGAACACAGTAACCATCGAGTCTCGACTACCATGTAAATAGATAAAACAGGCCTACAAAGATTAATCTTCTCATTTACACTTTTAGATGGGCCTATCCTACCTATCCTCCATTCTTTACCTCCCCTCTGATCTAAGTGAAACCAGACAAGAAAGGACAGGATCAATTTGCATCCCAGGACTACAGGGGACAGCCATTTCTCTCTTCTCTTTCCCTATATGACTTGTTGCTGAGGAGGAATACATGGATTCTGCACTTATTCCACACTTTCCAGGCATCTCTCAGCTGGATGTAGGCAGTAATCGACACTTCCAATTTCTTCCACAGAGTGGTGCCCTGGTGCTGTGAAGTTCCCTGCCTAGCTATTTAACTGAGAACAATGAAAATTTCACTGCGCAAATGCTTTCATGTATCAGACCTCACAGGCCTCAGTTCACAATAATTGGAAGAGACAGAAAATACGTCATCAGAAATATTGTGCGCAGTGAGTTAAGGCAGATTTTTTCAGAGCATAAGACTGAATTCATCAGAAACACAGACAGGAGTGAATAATGATGGTCTCTCTCACAAGTGACAGAACACTCAAATTTCACTTTCATTAGAAAATTGTTTATTCACAGTCTACTTCTCCTTGTCAAATCTTAAAGCTTCTTTAAATTAATTTTAGAGTGCTGTCTGCTGTGAACTAAAATTTTATATCAAAACTATGAATGCACCTGCTAGAGAAAGGACGTTTGACTACAAAATTCCAACATCATGAAGTCACAATGATTATAGATTATTAGTGACTTTCTTTTCTCTTTATTTGATTATGAAATGGAGGCATTGCTGGGTTGATCAGCATTTATTTCCCATCCTTAATTACTAAGAGGACAGTTAAGAATTAAGTACCTTGCTTTAGGTCTGGAGTAATGTGCAGTCTCGACCAGGTGAGGATAACAGATTTTCTTCCCCAAAAAGATATGAGCGTGCCAGATGAGTTTTTATATCGATGGAGTCATTTCATGGTCACTATTAGACCAACCTCCTTCCACAAACCCCCCAACACCCAACCCCCACGTTGGTCTGAGATTTTCTTTAAGTGAAGTCAAAATTCCATTATTTGCCATGGTGAGATTTGAATCCACATTCTCAGAGCATTAAAAACCAAACAAACTGCAAATGTTGTAAGTCAGAAACAAAAACAGAAGTTGCTGGAAGACCTCAGCAGGTCTGGCAGCATCCGTGAAGAAGTGTCGCTGGTCCCGAAACTCTGATTTCTCTTCACAGATGTTGCCAGATCTACTGAGCTCTTCCAGCAACTTCTGTTTTGATTTCTCAGACCATTAATCTGGGGTTCTGGAGTCTAGTGATATTGCTAGATGCTACCATCAACACAGCTTTGCTTCTTCATTTAGCTGCAAGGATTGTTTTGCATTAAATCAATCATGATAACATTATTGGGGAGCTATTTTACCAATAGGCTTTATAAAGTATGCTATCATTAAAAACTAGTTAATTCCTGCCTTGCCAGAGATACACAACAAAATGTGGCATCTCTGATGTAAATCAGTGGGATGAAATTTACTATAATTCAGCTGTGTCAACTTTGTCAAGGCTCATGGAAGGTTTCAAGGCTTCTCTCTGAATAGTCAGATTTCTAATGCTGTTTTTCAAAACTCACCTCGTCACCTATGTACCACGATGATATGGCGCACTGCTCATCATACCATCCCACTTGACACAGGCAGTAGTATTAACCACTGCCAGACCTCCAGGAATTGTTGGCACTGGCCCCATATTTAAACTGAGTCCCAAGCTACCCTGCATAATGCTTGTGAAGTGGCTCAGCCATGCAGGAAAGAGGGAAACTGGAACCCTGATTTTCCGACATGGACCTGGATGTTCTGGGAGATGGGTTGATGAGAGGAGGATCATCCTCATCCTTCTAGACTGGCAAAGGAGACCACATCGCCAGACCGGTCAGTCTGGTCTGAGGTTGGCACTCGGGTCTTGTGGGATACTCACAAGCAGACCAGCTCTTAGAAGTGCAAATAGAAAGTCAAAGACCATCTCTGCCCTGCAACGATAAATGTCAGTAATTTTCCCGCCTGATCCCTGCAGCATCCTACTGATAGCTCGGTGTATATTTCAGCTTGATGAGCTTTGGGAGAACATGCTGGCAAGAACCCACAGCTAGATTTCCATTAGTGGCTGGGGATGAAATTCTCTGGATAACAGGTACTTGGAGGTGTGCCAGATATCCCAGCCCCAGGAGAACACGCAATGGTATGGGAGATGCAGAACTTCATTGAAATGCACAAGCAGATACAGGAACTGCTGACAGGTCTATCTGACTCAAAAATTTTGGCAACTCCACTAATGTGTACCTGCTGTCCCTGGCACATGGAGAGCCAGGTCCTGCACCCTCAGTCCACAGAGTATGCCTCAGACCTGTACCCTATTGCTCCAGCCATTGATGCTCAGTACCAATGGAAGGGCAACAAGGGAATGAGGGACCTTGACATTGCTCCAGGTATGCATTTCTCCCAAGGAGACCAGTAGGCAGCCAAACAGAGCAGGAACAGCAGCCTTGAGGTCTTATCTCAGGTCACTGCAGAGGTGTCTGGGTCTTCCATCTCCAAACTGCCTGCCAGCCCTCAGCCCTACAGCAGTTCCAGCTGAGGAGGATGCACCTGCCTCTGGCTGAATACACTCTGGACACAAGTATCCGTAGGCCCACCTGACCAGAATTCTAAGGTCAGCAAGTTCCACTGGAGGGCAGTGTCCCTCCACCCCAGGCACAGATCCTGGGAATACACCAGCATGTAATTTGAGGAAAAGGAAGAAGATGACTTTCTGAGGGCACACATGTGGCACAAGTGACAATTCATTGTAACTATGTGTTCATTTTTCAATAGTATCATTGTGAGCGAATGTATATCCTATTGCAACTTACACCATTGATGGCCCAGAGGTTAGCCATCCCTTTCAGTGGTCTAAGGTATGAAGTGAGCAGCTCCTACATCACATTCAGGGACCTTGGAAGGTAACTGCTACTTTGGCAACTTGGAAGCATCTTGCTTGGCTGCAATACATTGCATATTCATCAGAGCCATGACAGAGAATGATTTCTGATGCGCTTGATGTAGTGACGAATCCTTGGGGCCAGCATTTGAAGTCCACACATTTGGTCAGTGCCTCAGGTTCACACACAGCATTTGGTGCTCACAAGGGTCTTTCAGATGTAGTGTATGGATATCTGTATAATGCTATTAGAGTGGGGTAGCTGGGGTAGGTGTGAAGGATAGGTCTGTAGGTACTAACAATAAGAAACACATTATCCACAGACCCACGCACAGACAGGACGCTGACCTGCAGGGTCCCCAAACCCTGACATTTTGAATGCATTGGCCTACCATTTACTGTACATGTCACTGCCCCAGAAATGGCTAACCACCTAATTCACATCAACACTTTTGGTCACAAAGGTCAGGAAAGGAAGCTTAGAATCATACAATTGCTACAGCGCAGAAATATACCATTCAGCCCATCAAATCTGCACCGAGCCTCCAAAAACGGATGTTGTAGGACAACAGATAACAGTGTCAGCGGAGCTGTTGCCATGTGCACACCTTGTTCCTCTTGCTTCCAGATATTGCAGCTGTCTCTCAATAATGACATCAACCTATGGTACATTATATGTGTCCATGAAGTTCATTCAGGGTTCACAGAGTGACTGTGACAATGCTGTGGCTTTAAGAGGAGCATTTTTACCTTATATTAATGAAGAAAGATTGAGACAGAAGTGGCTTAAACCAAAAAAAAAACAGATAACGAGGTCCTGGGGCCTTTTTTAAAGTTGGAACAATAGACGCAGCCTGAATGGGTGGTGTCAAGCTCCCAAACAACCAGGATTTTTGTTTTCAGCTTTAGTCTTCAGTAGCAGTTATTGTGGTCTTGTAGCTGTATGCAGAAGCCTTATTTCCTCTCTCTGTTATAGCTAAAAGCTAGCGTTCTCTTTCTGCTGCTAAAATTGCATCTATTTTACTGAATTTTCCCTTGCAAGGGGTGTGTTTATGGCATGTTATTATATATTGGAACAGTTACATATTATTAATTAAATAATCTATTATTCTGTTAAGTTTTTCAATAAAGTTAAATGACTCCAATTCTTTCTTTTTGTTTTCTTTCGACAATGATATATGGATAAAGTGCGTTTTACTTTAACACTAGTCGTTTGTCCAATTGGATTGCATCCAGAACACTTACAACTACCTTTAAAATAAGAAAGGCTGGGGTCTAGACTATCTTCCTAATATATTTTGAGAGGGCTTGGTCTGGCCCAAATCAAGACAAATAACCAAATACGACATCTGAAGTATATGAGAGGCAGGTTTAAACAGTCACCTGACAGGAAACATGTACAATGGTTTGCCCTTGTAGGATTTAATGTGGAGAGCTCCAAGACACTGAAGGAATAGTGATATATTTCCAAATCAGGATGGTGAATTACTTAGAAATCATAAAATATGGAAATCATAGAATCCCTATGATGTAGAAAGAGGCCATTCAGCCTATCAAGGCTTCACCTACCCTCTGATGAGTATCCCACCCAGATCCCAAGTCCCCCACATAATCCTATAATCCCAAACTTATCATGGCCAACCACCTGGCCTACACATCCCTGGACAACACAAGGAAATTTAGCTTGGCCAATTCACCCAACTTGCCCATCTTTGGACAGTGAGAGGAAACCAGGCCACATGGAAGAAACCCATGCAGACATGGGGAGAATATGCAAACTCCACCCAAGGCTGGAATCGAATCTGGGTCCCTGGCACTGCAGGGGAACTTTCAGGTGATGGTGTTCCTTTGCACCTGCTGCCCTTGTCCTTCTTGATGGAAGTAGTCATGGGTTTAGAAGGTATTGTGTAAGGATCTTCGGCAAATTTCAGCAAGGTACCATGCCGATAATACGTACTGTTACAAGTGAGCACCAGTGGTGGAGACAGTGGAAGTTTGAGGATGTGTGCCAATTAAATGCTTTGTCCTGATGGTGCCAAACTTCTTGATGGTTGGAGCTGCACCCATCCAAGCAAGTGGGGAGTATTCCATCACAGTCTTGACTTGAGCCTTGCAAATGGTGGATAGGCTTTGGGGAGTCAGGAGCTGAGTTGCTGCAGTACTCCTAGACTCTGACATGCTCTTTCAGCTGGTATATTTATGTGGTGAGTCCAGTAGAGTTTCTGGTCAATGGTAATCCCCAGGTTGTTGATAGTGGGGCATTCAGTGATGATAACACCATTGAAAGTCAAGGGCTGGGGGTTAGATTGTCTCTTATTGGAGATGGTCATTGCCTGGCATTTGTGTGGCATGATGTTACTTGCCACTTGTCTCCATCAGTACCTCGTTTCTAATGTTGTAGTATTCAAGGACTGCTTCTTCCCACAGCTTCAGTAGGAGCAGTCTGAGTAGTGCTTTCAACAGTGGGTCAACTTCATGGCCTGCAACCATAGAATTCTATTTACTACCTCCTAGAGGTCTTCTAGATTCCTGCAGACGATCAGGCAAGAGGGTCTTATGTTTTAAGTGTCTTCTCAGCCTCAACTAGCTGAGCCTGTCAAGCCATAGACCGCACAATAATGCAACACAAATGCATGCAGAAAGGACAAAATTGGAAGCTCGCCTAAAAATGAGATACAGGTTAAAACAGGTTGGAGCAGGCTCCCTGAGTTATCCATGAACAATTGATGGGCGATTGTTAATTGTTGGTCATTGAGCAGCCAATTTTGACATTTTTGGCTTTTGCATGTGAGCTGAAATTCTTCTGTTTATTTCCTTTTTAACTGGCTTCCAGCACTTAGAGCAAGAGAAACATTTATCTGCAACCAGTGTATTATCCAGGATGTGACATTCACAGAATATCAGTGCTTGAACCAGGCTAGTATACATGAATTCCTCATCTCAATAGCACTCAAAAACAACTTAGCCAACTAGCACGCACAGATCAGGATTAAAAACAGTCTTCTAAACCCACAGGGGAAACCACAAACCTGCCTCACAACCAGACTGCTGTCTTTTCAACCATCATGTTTAAATTCTGAGATCTTCACAGGTTATTAATTCAGTTCATAATGCATTTCTCTCTTTGAACCTTCCTTGATGACGTCAAGTCTGACATTCCAGGTATAGACATAATGCACCAGAGGTTCTTTTCCTGTACTGTACTGTAGATGTCTATGTTTAGACAGCCACTGGAGTTACATCTGCAGTCATCAGCTCTATCAGAGGCTGGGGAACCTATCAAAGAAATGTAAGTGACCGTTTATTACTGGAAAATCAACTAAGGTCAATGCATGATTAACATTTTGATGAATGGAATTCTATTTCTCCATACCAGTGCTGGTATAATGACTGAACAGAAAATCTAGGCATGTTTTATTATTGGATACACAGGAAGATGACTTTGTTTTTGATCAACTAGAAACCTAATCAAGATAAAATGGTTTGGGTCAGGTATAAACAAAAATTTCTAATGTCTGTTGTAGGTTGAAATATGGTCAATTTGTACATTTATGTTCTTCATAAACACCCAATTTGGTCATGGTTATATCTTTGTGTTTACAGACTAAATATTGCTGGTATTATTTAACCATCTCCTTTGTCTAGTAAAAACTAAAAGAAACGCAGATGCTGTAAATCAGGAACAAAAACAAAAGTTGCTGGTAAAGCTCAGCAGGTCTGGCAGCATCTGTGAAAAAAATGTCAGAGTTAATGCTTTGGGTCTGGAATTCTGAGGAAGGGTCACCGGACCTGAAACGTTAACTCTGATCACAGATGTTGCCAGATCTGCTGAGCTTTTCCAGCAACTCCTGTTTTTGTCATTCATATAGCAGGCTAGTTTTCAAAGCATGTGTCTGCTCTTTAAAAGAATTATGGGTATCTATATTTATTATAATTCTGTATGTGAGGCATGTATTTCCTGGAAAACCCATCAGCAAATACCCACAGTGCACACTTTTCTGCAGCTAACACTGTGATAGCTATTTTCAACATTAATCTGTCATATTTTGTGATGTAAAATAGCTGCTATTTTATGAGTAAATTGTCTAAAAATTGAGCAATCTATCTCAAAATTGACATAAATTGCTTAAAATCCTTTCTGAAAATTTTTGAAATTCTGAAAATGCTGCTTTTATCTGTATCTACAACTTCCAATCTCTAAAATAAGGGTTTAACCATAATTAAATTATTTTTTAAAAGTGCCTCTTTACAATAACACAGTAATGGTCTCCATTAATTTGTTATTTGTTCCTTTCAATGCTTTCATTAAATTTTATTTAGGGTCTTCAGCATTTTCCACCAAACCTACATGTAGACAAATATTTGACCCAGCCATGTGATTCGAGGAGCTGAAGTTAAATTAGGCAACATGAGAATGTACCATGCATTTAATGCCCCAGAACATACTGTTGAGGCAATTTTTCTGATGGTATCTTTTCCTTTGGCTGTTAACACTTTTCTCTTGGTAAATTTTCTTCAAATAATTTTGGCAAACAAGAGCATGTGAGGCGCACTTGCCCCTTTCAAAAACAGCCATTGTGCTCTGGCCCAATGTTTTAATGCAGCAGAGGCAGATTGAGCCCAATGCATTGGGCATTTAAGAGCCTTGATAGGTGTTAGTGCAAGCAGGCTAGGGAGCAACTTATCCACTCCATTATCATGCTGAAAAGGGCAGGAGTGGCTGAGAAGAAGATATACTGGGCACTTAACATAATTTTACACCCCTTCCAAAAAACTGCTGCGAGCATGTCTGGCAACAGATGCCATAAAGACCACCCAGAAACTCTTGCAAGGTTTTTGGGACTCCAGCTTTAAGCAGTGACTGAAAAGCACGCCATTGAGGCATTTATTTTGCATGCAAAGACTATCAGATGCTGAAACTTTTTGAAGCAAAGGATCTTTCTTGCCTTAAACACATCAGCCTCTGCACATTGAATGAACATTTTTTCAATCAATAAATCTACTGTTGTATAGATACAGTACCAATACAGCAGTGTTTTCATTCTCCATTTATAACATCAAAGCAGTTCCCACAAAATCCCTTATGGGATATTGAATATTGTGTTGCATCACTAACAGAATCCAATAATCTGTCATGGTATTCAGGCATCCTGCAGGCTTCTGCACATAAGCCTGTGAGTGCGAAGATCAAAAAGCTTTCTGCCTCTGGAATATGTAGAAGTGTAAGGTCACTATGCCATAAATAAATACAAACATGTTAGGCTCATTCTTCCACTAATGAGCTATCAATTTTATTCTCCCTCCAATTCCTATAACAAAACATTCAGACTCATTATCAGAGCCATAAAAAAGCTGGGCTGAGGCATTACACTCATGGAACATTCACCAAGTGCGATATCAAGAAGCCTGAACAAAACTGGAGCAATTTGGAATCGGGAAAATTCTGTACTGGTTGAAGTCATACATAGCACAAAGAAAAATAGTTGTGGTTTTTGGAAGTCAATTTGGCAATACCATCTTAAAACAGTGAAAATCTAACCATCTCGACTTGGCATTCAACAGCATGACTATCATCGAATATCCAATATCAACATCCTGCGAGTTACCCTGCTCAGAAACTGAACTGGACCAGCCAGATAAATATTACCTCTACAAGAGCATAACAGGGTTCATCATTCTGCAGCGAGATTTCACCAATTGTCATCCTAATACCTGCCCGCTATTTACAAGGTAAATAACAGGAGTGTGGTGGAATATTTTCTACTTATCTGGATGAGTGCAGCTCCAATAACGCTTAAGAAGTTCAATACCATCCAGGAAAAAATATAGTGCTTGATTGGACCCCCATCCTTCACCATCAACATTCATTCCTCCAGGTGTCAAAATTACATTTTTTTTTGAGGACTACACTTGTGATTTTGTTTTGAGGGTTACATTTTGATTATCAGGTTCTGCATTGTGGTTTTTGAGGGTTACATTTTCATTCCCACTTACCTCCTGCATTAGGTGATTCTGGCATATAGAAACAACTTTTTCTGTATTTATGTCAATATTTGAAGCATTTGGACTCACATTGAATCAGAATAATTTGTCAATATCCTCAACAATCCAACACAAATGGAAAGCACTAATTTCCTAGACACAGAGATAGTAAGAACTGCCGATACTGGAGTCAGAGATAACACGGTGTGGAGCTGAAGGAACACTGCAGGCCAGGCAGCATCAGGGCAGCAGGAAAGTTGACGTTTCGGGTCTGGACTCTTCTTCAGAAAATTTTCCACATTTAATGCATTTATGCTTTGCACACATTAAGCATGGTCATTCTAATGTTGTATTATTCTCCTATTTTACCGCATCTCAAAACTCAATCTCAGATTTACAATTAGCAATTGATAGAATGGTTGAGGCAGTCCATTTTTTTTTGACTTGCTTTTGTTAGGTATCTTCAAGAATACCAATGTAAGATTGAACAACACTTATATGAGAGCTATCGCTATAATAACAACTTTATGAGATGAGAGTGCTGATTGGTTGGCAAGTAGACTCTGATTGGTAGAGGCATTGCCATAGAGAATGTAAGCTCTGAAGAAGGGTCACTGAATTCAAAATATTAACTCTGCATTCTGTCCACTAATGCTGCCAGACCCGCCAATCTTCTGTTTTTGCTTCAAATTTCTACCATCTGTAGTTCTTTGTTTTATTTTAATGGCTGTTGCCTAATTTATACAGTTAGAATATGTACATTAGAACATTACATCTGTTTTATCTGCATGTTAACATATGTGAATGCAAGTGTGCTGCACTGCTCTGTGTCAGCACGATATATAGCACAACAATAAAGCTGTGCTGTGACCCTTCAAGGTCTGGATGAAGGGCAGAGAGCTAACAGGCCAGGGAAGGCAGGGATGCTGCTCGCATCCAGCCAGGCACAAGGTGAGTGAGCCTTAAGAGAGCAAACAAGCTGCGCTTAGATAATGGTCCAGTCCCTTAGCTGGGGCCCTGTCCTTGCCAGCAAAGTGCCCTTGCAGCAGCATTGTAATGAAAGAAGCAGTTTTAACATGCAAAGGCATCCTGTAAGTGGACAGGAGATATGCCATAAAGGTCTGAGAGGCCGGCATGCCTTGGATATCAGCACTTGTGGTGCCAGTATCCAAGACTGAAGTTCGGAAGTGCAAACACTGAGTTGGAGTCAACAAGTACCTGCTCTGATTTCCCCTTTGGGAAAAACTTGACGTCTAGTTTCTACACATTGAGTGGTAGAAAAGAAGACTGAATATTAATGATTGAGTGTTAACAAAGATGATGATAATCTTAATCCCCACTGAAAAGGATCTCACTGCTTCCTAGCATGAAATTTGTCTCAACAAAACTTAGTTGGAAAATGTAATTTTTGCTTCAGGCATCAAGAAAGTCTTCACACGATTTCTCACACATTTCTCCCATCGCACATGTCGTTTGGGGCCTGGTAAGATTCCACCCTCTGTTTTTCTCTTAAGATCCCATCGAGTATATAATAAGAACATAAAAACATAAGAACTAGGAGCAGGAGTAGGCCATCTGGCCCTTCAAGCCTGCCTTGCCATTTAATAAGATCATGGCTGATCTTTTTGAGACTCAGCTCCACTTACCCGCCCACTCCCATAACCCTCAATTCCTTCACTGCTCAAAAATTAATTTAGCCTTGCCTTAAACACATTCAGTGAGGTAGCTTCAACCGCTTCACTGGGGAGGGAATTCCACAGATTCAAAAGCCTTTGGGTGAAGAAGTTCCTCCTGACCTCAGTCGACATCTACTTCCCTTTATTTTGAGGTGACGCCCTCTAATCCTAGTTTCACCTGCTAGCAGAAGCAACCTCCCTGCCTCCACCTTATCTATTCCATTCATAATCTTATATGTTTCTATAAGATCTCCCCTCATTTTCTGAATTCCAATGAGTATAATCCCAGTCTACTTAGTCTGTCCTCATAATCCAACCCTCTCAACTCTGGAATCAACCGAGTGCATCTCGTCTGCATTCCCTCCAATGCTAGTATATCTCTTCTCAAGTAAGGAGACCAAAACTGCACACAGTGCTCCAGGTGTGGCCTCACCAGGACCCTATACAGCTGCAGCATAGCCTCCCTGCTATTAAACTCCATCCCTCTAGCAATGACTGGCAAAATTCCATTTGCTTTTTTAATTAACTGCTGCACCTGCAATCCTACTTTTAGTGATTCATGCACAAGGACACCCAAGTCCCGCTGCACAGCAGTGTGCTGCAAATTTTTTTTAACTATTTAAAACATAGTCCATTTCGCTGTTATTCCTACCAAAATGGATGAGCTCACACTATCAACATTGAACTCCATCTGCCAGATCTTTGCCCACTCAATTAGACTATCTATATCTCTCTGCAGACTTACTGTGTCTTCTGCACACTTTGCTCTATCACTCATCTTAGTGTCATCTGCAAATTTTGACACACCACACTTAGTCCCCAACTCCAAATCATCTGTGTAAATTGTAAATAATTGTGGGCCCAACACTGATCCCTGAGGCACATCACTAGCTGTTGACAACCAACCAGAAAAATACCCATTTACCCCTACACTTTGCGTTCTACTGGTCAGCCAATCCTCTGTCCATGCCAATACATTACCTATAATACCGTGCAACTCTATCTTATATAGCAGCCTTTAGTGTGGCACCTTGTCAAATGCCTTCTGAAAATCTAGGTACACCATATCCACAGGTTCCCCATTGTCCACCATGCAAGTAATGTCCTCAAAGAATTCCACCAAATTAGTTAAACATGACCTACCCTTCATGAACCCATGCTGGGTGTTCCCAATGGGACAATTTATATCCAGATGTCTTGCTAATCTTCCTTAATGATAGATTCAAGAATTTTCCCCAATACTGAAGTTAAGCTAACTGGCCTAGTTACCTTCTTTTGTCTACTTCCTTTTTTAAACAGTACTTCCAGCTCTTTCTGTTTTTGTGTCAAAGTTCCACCATTTGGAGTATTTGGCTATTATTATTAATAGGAGTGTGAATTCACTTCTCTCAAAAAGAACCGCTACAAATGTAGTGGGTGGAATTGATTGGAGTCTGAGTGATAAGACCTATGGTGCAAAGTGGCACTTTTTTTTGACAACAAAGTATGAAGCTGGATGAACACAGCAGGCCAAGCAGCATCTCAGGAGCACAAAAGCTGATGTTTCGGGCCTTGACCCTTCATCAGAGAGCTCTAGATGAAGGGTCTAGGCCTGAAACATCAGCTTTTGTGTTCCTGAGATGCTGTTTGGCCTGCTGTGTTCATCCAGCTTCACACTTTGTTATCTTGGATTCTCCAGCACCTGCAGTTCCCATTATCTTGGGGTGTTCAGAGTCCAGATTCTGCCTGAATAAGGAGTAAGGAGCCTAACAACAGGCTGCTCACCACCTGCCTTGACACTTTATGCCATGTAGAGCTTGTGGTTAGGGCTTGTGGTGTGTGTGGATGGGTGAGAGTGTGTCAGGAAAGATATAGCAGGCAGTGGTGAGAATGATTGAGCATGTGTCTTTACTGGGAGGGGTATATAGTAGCAGTGATAGAATGGTTGTGTGGTTGGAGAGAAAATGATGGAACTTAACCCGGAGCAATTGGAGAAGGTCATTGACGTTCTTTCCACATTGTTAGGCATTCCTCCTGTTTCTGACTGCTTCGCCCCTGGTGACAACCTTAGATCAGGCTGGTATAGGTCATTGTCATGGCCTCCACTGTTGTGCTAGGAGTGGGAGGAGCTCCCACAACAATGCCATTCAGGACCCTGCCACAAAGGTGGGATGCCATTTTATGAGAACATGGTTGATCTGTGGCCGAGGTCTATATACCTGCCTTTGGCCCATGTCCCTTAACACCTCAGATATTAGAGATGCTGGGGGTTGGGACAGATCATTAACAAGGAAGGTTGGAAAAGATTATGTGGGAGATAGGCCTCATGGCAAACTTCCCAAAACATTCGATGTATGTCAGATTGAACCGAAGAAAGCAAGATTCAGCCTGATGTGTCAAATGGCCTCCTGCGCTGTCGTTCTATTGTTTAATTAGATACAGGCCATCACAGTTATTCATTTAGAGCCTAAAGGAGCCTTGTCTTGTGAGCTGGGCTCCATTTGATTGTAAATCACATTGTTAAAGAGTTAGCATTCTAATCCATTGCATCACTTACTCCAACAACTGAATTCATAACTATGCAAAAATGTTGACTGGTACATAAAGCTGATGATGAACTACAAAAGGCTGGAATTTCTCTTCTTATTCATAGTCAATAAGGGAAAATTCTGCTCATAGTCTGCATATTTTGAAGCAATAAAAAGCAAGAGCTACATTCTTTTTCGGTTAATGCATCATAAAATTTATGCATCAATTAAATCAACACATAATTGGAAGGCGCAGTGCTGCACAGTATAAAATATAGCTGAAAGTTATCTTATTAAAATGCATGTCATTTTGTGGTCGCCTTCTCTCGTGTATGTCATTGTATTCTATTAATTCAAACTTGACTGTCAAGTGCAGATGAGCCATCAAAGAAAACTTATTACAGTCTTGCCATTCCAGATAAGGCATAAAATTGCATCTACAAATCTTTTTCAAGTCAATGGATTGATCCTGTCAATCACATAGATTATTATCTAAAGTAGTGATTCAGGTTGGCAGCAGATTACTGTAAAAGTGCATTTAACTCTTTGATGGATTCTGATCATCTTTTTCTTGTTTTAAAAAAATGGAGGTATTCTAACCTAAATGTTAGACTGGACCTTTAGGAAGAATTTGGGAAACATGTGTCATAAAGTCCTTGATTGTGCAAACACATCTTCATTTCATTTTCATGATGCAGGGGTGGGATGGAGATGCCTCTGGAAGCAGGACTGAAGAGACAATGGATACAGGTGGATGTCCGACAAGGCTCAACTCTGATTCCTCGGAGATTGACCCAGTTATGTAGATGAATGTCAGATACTCAAGCCCTTATCCCTCTTCAACCTCCATCCAGCATACTTAACCTCCTCTGCCATGTTTCCATACATCTTCATATATTGCATGTCTCTTCATGTTCTTGATGTTCCCTCCAAGACCCCCATGATTTAGAACATAGAACATAGAAAAGTACAGCACAGTACAGGCCCTTCGGCCCACGATGTTGTGCCGTGGAATATTCCTAATCCAAAAATAAAATAACCTAACCTACATTCCCCTCAATTCACTGCTGTCCATGTGCATGTCCAGCAGTCGCTTAAATGTCACTAATGACTCCGCTTCCACGACTACCACTGGCAAAGTATTCCATGCGCTCACAGTCTCTGGTTTCTCCCTAACCACTCACAATGTATCCACTAAAGATGGACCTCAAGCATCACTAATAGCACTATAATCTCTTTGAAATGAATAGGCAAAAAGAAAACTTCCAACAATCGAATAAAGCAGACATTCAAACGTACTTCATGCTGAGAAAACAAAAGTCAGGTGGTTATTCAGTTTTAAAAGCAAATAGGCATCCATCCACCAACCATATCAAAGATACACAATCACTGAATGACTTTGTAAGACTGTCTTTCAAACTGTGAACAAAATCAACTGGCCTAAATAGGTCAGAAGCATTTGAAATTCATCCAAGTGTTCACAACGGACTCATCTATCAAAAGAAGCCATTATGCTCCAAAGAATAGGCCTTACATAATCTTTGACCCTGCATCTAATACAAAACTTATGTAACTTGGACTTGAGTAAATCAATGACCGAGCCTCGACTATTTTATGGAGAAGAGACTTCCGCCATTAATGAGAAACAAAACTCTTATCTTCATCTTGAAAGGGAGACTTTTTAATTCTTAGATGGCTTTCACTAGTTCTCGTCTTCCCCACACGAGAAAACATCCTCCTTAAATCCATCCCATTAAGTCTATTGAAGATATTATATGCTTTTGTAAGATCACCTCTCATTCTTTTCAACTCTAATGAGTATAGAAACGGAAAGAACTGCAGATGCTGAAAATCAGAAACCAAACATACATTGTTGGAAAAAGTCAGCTGGTGTGGGAGCATCGGAAGAAAGAAATCAGAATCAACGTTTTGAGTCCAGTGACACTTTCACAGAACTGTTCAGTGGAAGATCAATGCACCTGAAATGTTAACTCTGATGCTGCCAGGCCTGCTGAGCTTTTCCATCAATTTTTGTTTTTATTTCTAATGAGTCTAGTCTTAACCTATCAATTTTACTTCATAAGGCTTTGATCCTAGGAATGAGTCGAGTGGAACTTCTTTCAACACTTCTAATGCATCTATATCCTTCCTAAAATAAAGAGGCCAAAATTATTCATAACATTCCAGATGCAATCTCAGCAAGACTCTTTAAAACTGCAGTAAATCTTCCCGACATTTACATCCTATTTCTCCCTCGTAATAAACACCAACTTTCATTTGCCTTCCTAATCATTTACTGTGCCCGCATGCTGACTCTTTTGTGATTCATGTACCAGGATACCCAGATCCACAATCTTCACTATGTTGTGATTTGAAAGCTATATTGTTTTTCTATTCTTCTTGCTAAAATGGGCAAGTCCAGATTTTCCCACAGAATACAGCAGCCGCCAATTTTTGTCCACTCACTTAATGCCACTAGATTCGCCAATTTTGGGTACATTTAAGTCATCATTGGACAAGCATATGGACGTACATGGAATAGTGTAGGTTAGATGGGCTTGAGATCGGTATGACAGGTCAGCACAACATCGAGGGCCGAAGGGCCTGTACTGTGCTGTAATGTTCTATGTTCTATGTTCTATATCTCTTTGCAGATGGTTCACTTCCTTTTGACAAATTATTTCTCACTTATCTTGGCGTCATCAGCAAATTTAGCGAACGTACGTTCAGTCTCCACATTCAATAGTTGAGGCCTCAGGACTGATCTTTGTGACACCCTATGAGTTAACAGCATGCCAATCTTGAATAAAAATCCATTTATCCCAACTCTTTGTTTCCTGTCAACTAACAAATCCTTTATCCATGCTAATATTAGATTAGACTAGATTCCCTATAGTGTGGAAACAGGCCCTTCGGCCCAACAAGTCCACACCGCCCCTTGGACCATCCAAGCCAGGCCCATCCCCCTATAACCCATAGAACCCTGAACACTACGGGAAATTTAACATGGCTGATCCACCTAGCCAGCACATCTTTGGACTGTGGGAGGAATCCAGAGCACCCGAAGGAAACCCACGCAGACACAGGGAGAATTTGCAAACTCCGCACAGACAGTTACCCAAGGCTGGAATCGAACCCTGGTCCCTGGTGCTTACCTCTCACATTATGTGCTTTTACTTTACCCAAGATAGTAGAGTTTAATCAATACGTTTTTAGTCTATTACAGTAAACATCTTCAAACATTAAATCTTATCATGTCATCATTTAGCTCATAGCTGGAAGTTCAAACTTCTTTTTAAAATTCATCAGTCTTTGTGGGGAATCACAATACTCTCACCTTTCAATTTATGCTAAGTTTACTTTGCCATGTATTCACCCAATTCTGAAATCAGTCATACTTTTTTAATGGGATAGTAGGAATTGCCGATGCTGGAGAATCTGAGATAACAAGGTGTAGAGCTGGGTGAACACAGCAGGCCAAGCAGCATCAGAGGAGCAGGAAAGTTGACGTTTCGGGTCGTGACCCTTTTTTTCTGAAGAAGGGTCTCGACCCGAAATGTCAGCTTTCCTGCTCCTCTGATGCTGCTTGGCTTGCTGTGTTCACCCAATCATACTTTTTAAATAATATTTTTCAATGTTGTCTCTCTATATCGCTGTCTCATTTTATAATATTTAAATTACACTCTTTATAGTTGAATTTGATATCCAATGTAGATTTTGAATTATTGACCAAAGCCATTCAAGTCTTTTTCCCTTAATTGGACTTTGGGGATTAGAGGTAAGATCGAAGGTTTTTGAGTAGATTTGTATCTCGGGTCATGGATGTTGTGGTTAGTTGGCTCGCCGAGCTGGTTCATTGTTTTGCAAACGTTTCATTGTCCTGCTCGGTAGCATCATTAGTGCAGACTCCGATGAAGTGCTGTTGTGTTTTCCTGCCTGTTATTTAAACTCTGGTGTCCATTGAGCTGGATTACCTCACTTCCAGTCTTCCTTCGTAGTGGTGTATATATAGGGTCTAGCTCTATGTGTTTGTTGATGGCTTTCTAAGTGGAAGACCAGGCTTCTAGGAATTCCCAAGCTTGTCTCTGCTTTGCCTTTTCCTTGATCCTGGTGTTGTCCCAATCAAACTGATCATTTCCCTTATCTATGTGGGATAGGGATGAGTGAGTATTAGTCATGTCTTTTTGCTGTAGTTGACGTTCATGTACTCTTGTGGTTAATCTTCTTCTTGTCTGTCCAATGTAACGTTTGTCACAGTCTTTGCAGGGAATCTTATAACATGACATTGGCCCTGTCCATAGTGGGGAACAGGTAACCCAAACCAAAGACCCGCTAAGAAGGCCATCAACAAACACATAGAACTAGACCCTATATCTACTCCACTACGAAGGAAAACTGAAAGCGAGGTAACCCACCTCAACGGACACCAGAGTTCAAATAACATGCGGGAAAACACAACAGCGCTTCATCGGAGGCTGCGCTGATGATGTTACCCAGCAGGGTAATGAAACGTCTGCAGAACAAAGAACCAGCTCGGCGAGCCAATCAACCACAACATTGCAGGTTAGAGCCATACTAGGGTGCATGTTCAGGGTGAAACGGAATAATTATTTTAATGGGAACTATGGCATCCAAGGTGGTAGTCAGGGTGTGGTTAAGCATACTAGCAGCTATGAAGTGTTGCAATTAATGGAGAGTCAAAGGTTACATAGCGAGATTTTAAGAGTGCAGTTCTGAATGAAATGGGATAGAGTATCTACCAGAATAAGATAGAGAAAGAAGGAGATTGTGGGGTGATGTTGGAATGGAGAGTGGATGGTGAATGATACAAGAAAGTAATCAGAACTAAGCTTATCTGTGATTGATGCAAATGGAGTATCAGGTCCTTGTGAGTTGACTGTGTGCAGGTGTGGTCATAAATTTAAGTTATGGAGATCATACAGGAAATGAGACTAAGGGCTGACAAGAAGCTCCCGGTAGAACTAAGTTGAAGGAGCTACTCAATACAGAGACTGAAGAAAGCAGACAGACAAGATAGCATGCCACCATATCACTGGTGGCAGGGCCTTCTAATATATTCATCTTGCTGTCTGGAACTCACTTTATTTACCCGTTCCAATCCATCCCCATTCCCTAAATCTGAACTAGGACATATATGGTAAATAACTGGTTTGGTCATCAACTGCCAGATTTGTGTGGACCACACATTGCTTTACTGGGTCCTGTTCTTGTCTGTGAAAACTGTTTACTGTTCCAGGATCATCCTGGAGTGCAAAGATAACCCTGGCTCCTATTCACGCCATCTCCCACACAGCCAATGATAAAGAAACTGTGATTTTGTCGCAGCTAACATTCAGAAACTGGCTCCCTCACTTCCCTTATTTTCCCTTACAAATATTTGTTTTTATTTTGTAAAATCTTCTTAAGATTCATCCCTTCTGCTCAACTCTCTTTCTCATTTCCTAATCACTCTCTTCAAGGCTTGGAATTCATTTCTATTCTAAATCAGTGAAATATCTTGGAGTAGTTTCGACATTTAAGACATGTTTTAATTTCAAGCTGTTCTGTTCACTGAGGCTGTTCATTTTCTAGATTCATATGGAGTCACAGAGTATTACAAGATGGAAAGGGGCCCTTTTGCCTAAACGTACTTCTTCTTAAGTTCTTGTTATGCCAGAACTTTTACAGCATGCCTTTTCAATTTCATCATTTTCCCAGAATTTGATGTTAGGATAAAGGCCTTGTAATTTTCTGGATCAGTTTTATTTCCCTTTTTAAGTGCACGTATTATATCACCCTGGTGCTGATGCTGTTGTACAGTAATAATTCTGCTATTTCCCACCTGATCTTTCAAAAAGGTACAATTATTTAGTAGTCATGAATTATATAAACCACTCCTCAAATTTAGCAGTAATTATTCACTAACATGTTGTACATGCCAGTCATCTTACAAACTCTTTAATCCACGTGTTAGTTGAAATGAAGGAATAAAGTGATTTTAAATACTAAGCTACTTTGGGTGGTCTTAATGCTGCAGATGTTTGACTACTCTCCAATTATTTATTCTGCTTACATCATGTAGACCTGGTCAATTTAGGTAGAATATGTTGGAAGGACTCATCTTAAGTGATGCAACCTTATTCCTCAGTAATAATTTCAGCATGAGACCTATTGAACTGCATGGCAGCAAACTCAAATGGGCTGCATAGCTATAATATGCTCGGTGCAAGAAATAAAATACAAAAGAAACAGTGCAGGAGGAAATTGCTGCAGATGCTGGAATCTGTACTGAAAGCAAACAATGCTGGAGATCACTACAGGTCAGACAGCATTCATGGAGAGACAGCAAGCTAACGTTTCGAGTCTAGACAACTCTTTATCAGAGCTTGAAACGTTAGCTTGCTCACTTTCCATGGATGCTGTCTGTCCTGCTGTGATCTCCAACATTTGTTGTTTTCAAATGAGACAGTGTCTTTGGTAGAATATTGAATGACAGGGTGCAACTTCAGGATTTCTGCATTAATCTGCAGTAACACTAAATCTTTATATTGCAGTTAAATTCAGAAAAGTGATGGGGGGAACAGTTGACTGCATTAGTAAAAAATTGACAAATTTTGGAGCAATCATTTTTGCATTAACTAAGAGACCTCTTTAATAAAGTAGGGAAATTTGCTCTTCTGATTTGTGTTGAATTTTTTCATCAGTTGACTGCTTTAAGATTGAGTTTGTGAGTTAATATGATTACTAATCATAGTTTGTCAAGGCACGACACTCATTATGAGTCACATATTCCTTAGCAAGCACCTTGGGAGGTTTAATTATTTCAAAGGTGATAAATACAAGTTGTTGTTGCTCTAGTAATTGGAAGTTTTAACAAGCAAGCTTATATAAATAATTAGTGGAGAATTTAGAAGGTAAAAACAGGCTTACTTACTTTGTTAAACCTCAACACAAAGTCAAATCCATAAATTAGTACTTAATAAAAAAGGACTTACTAAGGACTTAAGCCATTACTAAAGGCCAATTGTAAGAAATTAATGTGCCAATCACTTTTGCAGAGTGATTTCCCATTAGCTTTGATAGATTTTCCTGAGCTGATTATGTGATTTCTCTGGACTTCCAATTTTCTGCTGAGGTTAGAGTGGGGGGTCAGGACCAGCGGTAAAAGGTGGTGCCACAGGATTCCTGACTTTGTTGTTGGTTGGGCCCAGTGTTGACAACAGTGGTGGTGGAACAGCAGCTCAGGCATCATTGATGGTGATGAGCTGGTTCAGGACAGATGGACTGTCTTCAAGTTTTATCTTTTTATTTCCCTATTCTTCAATTATTCAAAAGGGCGCCTTTTCATGGTGACAAACAAAAGCTTTTCACTGTATTTTACTGCATACTTACTGTAAAATACACATGACAATAAAATCCAAATCAAATGTGGTTAAGAAGCCTGCTCCACATTGAAAGTAATCTCTCAATATGATTGTGTCCCAGAGTGGCCAATTATTGAAGGTTGATGGGCATGCTTACAAATCCTGAGAGTCAATTTATCCAGTCTTTCCAGATTGGGTGCAGAAGCAAAATGCGATGGCAGGTTAGTGAGGAATTGGGTACATCAAAATGGAGGCATTCTCTCTCAACATTTTCAAACTGTAGATATAAAATGGCCCTTCCAGCCAGGCCACCACAGCAATGGTGTGTGTGTGGGAAGAGCTCTTGACAGGGTCCTTATGGGTGCTGGTGCATGCAAGCAAGCGGATTCTTGAAGTATGTCTGGAGCAGTAGCTCCTTTGCCTATTGATGCAAGGCTGCTTCCAGGCAACAAAATTGACACTACTTGTGGGAACCTGATAGTGTGCTGAAAAATCCCGTACAAATGGCCTTAAATAATCTGTACTAAGTTAACTCACTATCCTTTGCAATTCCCCACATCCCATCTCTGGGAAAATGGGATTTCAGCAGGTTAGAGCTGTAAAAGCAGCACATAGGCCAACTGCAATATCATTAGAATCCAAGCATCTGCAGTCCCAGGCCCCAGTATTTGACAGTTAACAATTATGCATGCATAATGATGTAATTTGGCTACATTTATAAATATGATCCTAGTTCATCATAGATAGTAAATTGACTTGGCTTCTGTATTCCGTGGTCAATTTGTTTTCAACTTTTTTTTCTTTATTATCATTGTTTTGCATGGTATCATTAAAAATGCATAAATATATCGAAACTGAAGTAGTCCCCATTTTTGCTGGGCTGCTGACTATCCTTTTAGCTCTAAATATTTCTTTTTGATTTGCACATGTCAAGACGTGTATCAGACAAATTTTGTTATTTACCCTTGGGTGCGAGTGATAGTGTGCTAGTGCGAAAAGTGTCAAAACCCAAACTGATTTAGGAGCATCTAGCAGATAAGCACAAACATAATACAATGAGGAGATAAGAAAACCCTATGACCTTAAGAAGGACTGTTGTTCACCTTCCCAACACAAAGTGATATTAGAGCTGTCTTGGGCATGCAGGGTTGGCCAGTGCAAATCTGAATAGGCCTTTCTGTTGCTGTTCAGGTGTTTGAAGAATTGAGAATGTCGGAAGATTGTGCAGAAGATTTTGAAATAAAGTAGAGCTGGTTTTCTCCACCTGATAGTTTCACAATCTCAGCCCTGGCAAGAATCTGTGAAAAGGAATCTTTTAACGTGGGGAGGCTGCTGGGCTGCAGCTACCGCATTGTCCTAGCTAACTCAGAATGTTGAGCCCATTTGTATATTTGTAGGATTTACACATTGGCCAACTATTTCACTACTTTTTGACTCACCTTCTATGGTCTTCAAGTCCTGAGTTGGGACTTGAACCCAGAAATTCAGGCCCATATACAGCTCCTTCCCCTATAACGCAATTAATGTGCTCTTGTGTGACTTTGCGTTATAGAAAATCGCTAAAGAAAATTGTGTTATAGAGAAATCATTATAGAAAATAATTATACCCATAAAACAAAAAGTTCAGGTTATCCAAATAGCATCCACTGTTCATCAATTTGTGTTAACAAAACATGTGCTACAGCAGAACTACCTGTATAGGGACACTTTCATGGCACTTCCTGGAGCTAGATCAATAAACAAAATATATACATACATTTATTGCAGTTTTTTGAGGAAAACTCAGCCAGTGTGAATAGAGTGGGATCAGTAGATAGAGTTCCAGAAGGCATTTAACTAGATATGTCACAAAGAGTTAAGTTATCAGAGAAAAGCCCATGATGTTGGACGTAGTAGACTGGCATGGATAAAGAATTGGCTCATGTGCAGGAAACAGCAATCTCTAACCAGTTGGATTCAACAGAGATCAGTTCTGGGACCACAACTGTTCACAATATATATTAATAATATGGACAAAGAAAATAAATGCAGAGTAGCTAAATTTGCAGACAAAACTGAAGTGGGTGAAAAGGCGGTTTTGAGAGGGATACTAATAGTTTACAAAGAGATATTGATAAGTTAAGTAAATGGGCAAAATGTTGACAATTGGTGTGTAACGTAGGAAAATGCAAAGTTGTTCAATTTGGAAGTGGGTACAGATAACAGAGTATTGTTTAAATTAAAGAAACTGCAGAATACTGTAATACAAAGGGACTTTGGGGTACTTGTTCATGAAACACAAAAAGGTAACACACAGGCAAAGCAAGTCATTAGGAAAGCAAATGGAACCTTTGCTCTTATTTCAAGGGGGTTGAAGTACAATGGTTGGGAAATCTAACTGCAACTATACAAGGTGCTGGAGAGATCACACCTGGAGTACCGTGGGCAGCTTTGGTCTCTATTTAAGGAAAGTCACAGTTTCAATGGAGGCAGTTCAGAGAAGATTCACCCAAAAGATACATGGTATAGATACATTGTATAGCTCTCTGATGAAGGGTCTAGGCCCGAAACGTCAGCTTTTGTGCTTCTGAGATGGTGCTTGGCCTGCTGTGTTCATCCAGCTCCACACTTTGTTATCATGGTATAGAGGAATTGTCTTATGAGCAAAGATTAATCAGGAGTTCAGAGAATGAGAGGTGATCTCATTGAAACATGTTGGATTCTTAACTGGCTGGACAAGGTAAATACTGAGAGGATGTTTCCCTCATGGAGAGTCTAGAACCAGAGGGCACAGTCTCAGAATAAGGGGGCACTAATTTAAGACTGAGATGAGAAGGAATGTCTTCTCTCAGAGGTTGTGAATTTTTGGAACTGCTTGCCATAGACAGCTGTGGAGGCAGAGTCCTTGAATATATTTAAGGCTGAGAAAAATCAATTCTTGATCAATAGGGGAATCAAAGGTCACGGGGAAAGGACAGGAAAGTAGAGGTAAGGAATGTCAGATCAGCCATGATCCAATTGAATCACAGGGTGGCCCAGAGGATTGAGTGGCCCACTCCTGTTCCTATTTTTTACAGTTTTATGATTGTAATCATTTTTGTGAATGAAAGGAAAGAATTCTGAAATTCTTTGCTCAAAGCACAAATAAACAACCGATAATATTAATAGCAAGTTTTGAGAAGATTTGTAGCTCAGGTTGAGGTTCTGGATGTGAGTTTGCTCGCTGAGCTGGAAGGTTAGTTTTCAGACGTTTCGTCACCATTCTAGGTAACATCATCAGTGAGCCTCTGACGAAGCGCTGGTGTTATGTCCCGCTTTATATTTATCTGGTTAGGTTTCCTTGGGTTGGTGATGTCATTTCCTGTTCTTTTTCTCAGGGGATGGTAGATTGGCTCCAAGTCAATGTGTTTGTTGATGGAGTTCCGGTTGGAATGCCATGCTTCTCGGAATTCTCGTGCATGTCTCTGCTTGGCTTGTCCTAGGATGGATGTGTTGTCCCAATCAAAGTGGTGTCCTATCTTATCTGTATGTAAGGATACGAGTGACAGTGGGTCATGTCGTTTTGTGGTTAGTTGATGTTCATGTATCCCGGTGGCTAGCTTCCTGCCACTTTGTCCAATGTAGTGTTTGTCACAGTTCTTGCAAGGTATTTTGTAGATGACGTTCGTTTTTTAAAAGACCCTATACAGACAACAAATAAAACGAACGTCATCTACAAAATATCTTGCAAGAACTGTGACAAACACAACATTGGACAAACTGGCAGGAAGCTAGCCACCAGGATACGTGAACATCAACTAGTCACAAAACGACATGACCCACTATCACTCGTATCCTTACACACTGATAAGATAGGACACCACTTTGATTGGGACAACACATCCATCCTAGGACAAGCCAAGCAGAGGCATGCACGAGAATTCCTAGAAGCATGGCATTCCAACCGGAACTCCATCAACAAACACATTGACTTGGAGCCAATCTACCATCCCCTGAGAAAAAGAACAGGAAATGACATCACCAACCCAAGGAAACCTAACCAGATAAATAGAAAGCGGGACATAACACCAGCGCTTCGTCGAAGGCTCACTGATGATGTTACCTAGAATGGTGACGAAACGTCTGAAAACTAACCTTCCAGCTCAGCGAGCAAACTAACATCCAGATAATATTAATAATGAGTAGAATTTGACCTATTCTGTCATCGTAAATTGGTCACTTTAATGATAGTATGTGGTAAGTTCAATGTTACAAGATCTAATTATGCTAAAATTACATTTTCTTTTATTCTGTGTGTATGTGTGTGTACATGTATGTGTGTGTGCATTTGTGTGCGTGTGTGTGTGTGTATGTGTGTGTGTGCGCGCGTGCACGTGTGTGAGAGAGTGTGTGTATGTGAGAGTGTGTGTGAGAGAGAGAGCGTGTGTGTATGTGTATGTGCGCGCGCGCGTGCGTCTGTGTGAGCGTACGCGTGTGTGTGTGCGTGTGAGAGAGTGTGTGTGTATGTATGTGTGCGCACGTGTGTGAGAGACAGAGAGAGAGAGACACACACAAGGATTGCTTTATAACCATCCAAGTATAGATTCTCACAACCAAGAAGTGATGTTAGTAAATTCCCTGAGAATCTTAAAAGCTGATTTGTTCCACTTGCTTGACCAAAAAGGTCAATGAAAAGATATGTGAGCATGGAATAGACTATGTTAAGAAAGACAGGAAAACATACACCAAGTCAATAAGACAATGGTGAATCAGGATTAACACAAATGAGAATGGTGAATGGTGATTTATTGGAAGTAATTAAATAAAAGTGAAAAAGCCTGCTAATTGAGGTCATTTTAGCAATAAAATCCCTAAATACCTCAGCACAATTACGAAACAGCATAGGAATGTGAATCCAAACCTTGAAGCTGCCCAACAAGTTATTAAAAATGGAGATAATTACTTTACCAGAGATTTAGTTTAATCCCAAGTATGGCCAAGAATTTCAAAAAGGCTTTAAAATGTTTAGATGGCATTATAACTCTAACTAGAGGAAAGAGAGCAATGTCAGTCAGGTAGAAACTACTCTAAAAGTAGATATACCCTTAGAGGAAAAATTTAAAAGCAATATAGGTGCAAAACTATGATAATAAGGTTATAAATTTCTTTTAGAAAGTTGTTATGGAATAATGGGGTAAGGTAATTGTTATTCACATTTCACAAGCAAATAAAACACTGACAAGGTTGCTCTTGTCACCCATGGTAGAGATGGTGTTAAAGTGAGCTTAATGAATTATTACAGTGTATTCTGTAGATAGAACATACTACATCAACAACAGAGATGTTAAATATTGAATTCTTGGAAAAAATCAATCAGACATCCTCCTGTCAGAGATAGTATTAATGCTTTTGTCTGTCACAGTGGCTACACTCATCCAAGCAAGTGATAGTTCCATCGATGTTCATGATCGCTTCCTTCTTCACCATCCCACCTCGTAAGGACTAGAAAGATGCCCTCAGCAAAAATACGAAAACTAGAACCTAGTGTGCCTGGATCTTAGCCAAACTTCAACAATTTCTGACTCAGCCAAGGGTTTGCAGGCAGGAGACAGACCTGTAAACAGAACTCAGATTTACTTCTCCAACTTGCACTGTAGTCTAGTGAGGGTCTCTGGCAATTCTGTTGGATGTTCTATTGCCTATCTCTGTGTCTCCAACATCCCTCTTATGGCCAAGTCCAGAGGCATGTCACCTGCACATGGCTGAGCAGGAATCTGACCTACACCGGACCCTCTGTGTCCCTCTGAGATCTTCGATGATACTTCATCTGCTAGCTGTGGAATTGTGTCCCTAATGTACTCATTGAGTAATCCTACTCAAGTTAACACGTGCACAGAGGTGAATGTCTATGTGCTGGTGAAGGGTGCACTATGTTGGTGCACCCTCTGTAGTTGCAGAGACCTCAGCATCAATGGTGGAGGTGCTGAAACTGGAGATGCTGTTTTTTTCCTTTTTGTTCTTTTGCCTATTTGTATGTGGAGTGGAGAAGAGCAAAAATCAGCTGTTGCAGGTGCACATTCCTGTACCTAAATAATATCTCAGTGGATGCACTTCTGACAGCAGAGGATTTGAACCCTCCAAACTGATTTTCTGTGTGACTATTATCCCTTATCAGTACAGAGATGGTCATGGTCCTTTGTTCTGAAGAAGGGTCACAAGACTCAAAACATTAGCTTCGCTTTCCCTCCACAAATGCTGCCAGACTCAGCAATTCTTGTTTTTGTTTCAGATTTCTTTGCCTTATTTTGGCCATGGTCCTCCCTGGCAGTTCTGAGGCCACTTCTTCAAAAAGGGAGTTTTTGAATGCCAGCAGCCCTCCTCTGGTTATGCTCCCTCTGATTCAAGTGATCATTTTGTGCAGACAAAGCTGTCTGTATTTGACCAGTTACAGAACAGTGTGATTCATATTCACTTACTGGGGAGGCAAAGCAAGATTTGGCCTTGGGCACGCTCATGACGTGCACGTGCACCTGTCACGATGATACTCAAAGCCATGTTCTGCGACCTCCAAATATGAATGACATTCACCTCATTAGAATGTCCTGACCCTGCCTGATGCTAGGATTGGACATAGGCCACAGAGTGTTCGAGAAGAGTGCACAGAGAAGGATAAAATGAGCAACCCAGAGTCCCAGCTCTTTCTGCTATTGCCCCCTCCCCAGCAGAGTCACCAGAAAACACCTTTGACTGGCAGCCAAGCTGCCCAGCATCTCCAACTCCTCCTAACTCATGGTGAGCATCATCAGACTGACCAGACCCAGAGACACCACCACACAAAGACAACCTAAAGACCAGAGCAAGCCCAAGGCAAGATAGTAGGTGCAACTTCACAACTGTCTGTCCTGAAACATTGACCAAGCCTCAAAGGCCAAGAAACAGCCTGTCCCAGCTTTATTGAATGGATATTACTAAAGTCCCTTCAAGCAAACAGTTCAAGTGTGGATGCGGGTACAATCACAATGCTTTGAATCATAGAATGGCTACAGTGTAGGAACACACTATTCAGCCCACCAAGTCTACACTAACCCGTCAAAGAGCATCCCACTCAGTCCCTCACCCTCACCCTACCCTATAATTCCTGTAATTAATCCACTTGACCTACACATTCCTGGACACTGTGGGCAATTTAGCATGGCCAATCCAGCTAAGCTGCATATCTTTGGACTGTGGGAGGAAACTGGAGCACCCAAGGGAAACTCACACATACACAGGGATAGCGTACAAACTTCATACAGACAGGCGGCCAAGGATAGAATTGAACCTTGCACTGTAAAGCGATAGTGCTAACCACTAAGTCTTTGTGCCACCCTGTGTTTAAAAGATATTTGGATAAGGACATGAATTGGAAAGTTTTGGATAGACGTGGGCCAAGAGCAGGCAGGTGGGACTGGTCCAGTTTGCAATTATGTTCAGCATGGACTGGTTGGGCCAAAGGGTTTGTTTCTGTGCTGTATGACTGTATGATTCTATGACTTCATAAGTAAAGCAGTAGGGGCCAGTGGATAGGGTGTAGCGAATCCTAAGAAGCATATGTCAGAAGTAGATAGCTAGTGTAGATTTAAGACTGTTTACTGAAGAGATCTGTGAAGATATTGCTATAATTTAAATAAAGAACAATAGTCGAGCCTGATAAATATCAGCTTTCCTTGGTAGAATGTTCAATGCAGTTGTTTTGGACCTCCCCTGACTCTTATCTTCTTTGTCTATCTCACTGTGTAACACACCTGAGTTTAAAAGGGTTACTGCAAGCTGATCAAGATCAGTCAGGGTACATTTACCCACCCATCACTTTACAACAATAGCAGCATGGAATAAAGAAACAAGGCAGTAACGTGAAACCAGTATGACACTGGATCAGCCTCATCTGGAGTATTGCACTCAGTGTTGGGCATCATGGTTTTTGAGGACGTGAAGGTGTTTTCAAAGATGCAGTGAATGTTTATGGGAATGGTTCCAGGAATGGGAAATTTCAGTTTTGGAGAAGCTGATTGATTCGTGAAGGTTTCGAGGGAATAGATTGAGGTATTCAATGTCGTGAGGGGTCTGAAGAATTGCTCCTATGGTTGGAAGGATCAACAACCAGTAGGTCCAGAGTTAAAGCAGTTAGCAAAAGAAGCAATTGAGGCAAGGGGAAAAACATTTTCACCCAGTGAGGATAGAATTTGGAATGCGTTGACTGAGATTGTGGTGGAGGCAGGTTCAATTGGGGTTTGCCATGAGGAACAATTTGCAGGACTATGGGGAAAAGGCAGGGGGATGGTAATAGATAAGTTATTCCTTCAAAAGGGATGGTGCAGGTACAACAAGCTGAATGACTTCATATGTTGCTAACATTCAATGAAGTCTTAAAAACATGCCAACATAGCTTCACAATTTCCCATTTTTCAACTTTTCTGCTTTGACCATCGAAACATCCATTTGGCTACAATTCTGAAACAAAATACACCAGAAAAAAAAACAAACGACATTATCCAATAACATTTCCAATAATATATGTGGAACTGAGTTATTCAACACCTTGTTCGCTCCACACTGCCCTCCAACCCCACCACACCCGGCACCTTCCCCTGCAACCGCAGGAAATGCTACACTTGCCCACACACCTCCTCCCTCACCCCCATCCCAGGCCCCAAGATGACATTCCACATTAAGCAGAGGTTCACCTGCACATCTGCCAATGTGGTATACTGCATCCACTGTACCCGGTGTGGCTTCCTCTACATTGGGGAAACCAAGCGGAGGCTTGGAGACCGCTTTGCAGAACACCTCCGCTCAGTCCGCAACAAACAACTGCACCTCCCAGTCGCAAACCATTTCCACTCCCCCTCCCATTCTCTTGATGACATGTCCATCATGGGCCTCCTGCACTGCCACAATGATGCCACCCGAAGGTTGCAGGAACAGCAACTCATATTCCTCCTGGGAACCCTGCAGCCTAATGGTATCAATGTGGACTTCACCAGTTTCAAAATCTCCCCTTCCCCTACTGCATCCCTAAACCAGCTTAGTTCCTCCCCTCCCCCCACTGCACCACACAACCAGCCCAGCTCTTCCCCCCCACCCACTGCATCCCAAAACCAGTCCAACCTGTCTCTGCCTCCCTAACCGGTTCTTCCTCTCACCCATCCCTTCCTCCCACACCAAGCCGCACCCCCAGCTACCTACTAACCTCATCCCACCTCCTTGACCTGTCCGTCTTCCCTGGACTGACCTATCCCCTCCCTCCCTCCCCACCTATACTCTCTCCACCTATCTTCTTTACTCTCCATCTTCGGTCCGCCTCCCCCTCTCTCCCTATTTATTCCAGCTCCCTCTCCCCATCCCCCTCTCTGATGAAGGGTCTAGGCCCGAAACGTCAGCTTTTGTGCTCCTGAGATGCTGCTTGGCCTGCTGTGTTCATCCAGCCTCACATTTTATTATCTTGGAATTCTCCAGCATCTGCAGTTCCCATTATCTCTATTCAACATCTTGTATGTCTTTAGTGCCTGTCAATGAGGAGTCTTGGCCAAGTGCAGTTCCTATGCAGCTCTACCCCAGAGGGGACATTGTGATTGTTGGGAGGCTTTCAGTGGAGGTGACTGCAGGTAGCCTTTCAGGATAATCTTGAGCAGGTCTGGGCCTAGAGACCCTAGTTTCAGAGTACATTACTTCAGTCAGGATGCCATCAGCCTAGGCTGGCTGACGGAAAGGCAACAGCAAGGAAACTGAGAAATGGCTTATTTTGGATGTACAAATGTTATCATCCACTGCCCTGGGGAGACACACCCGCAACCTTAGTTATTTGTGGGACCACAGATTTTCGGATTGCTATCAAAGCTTATCAGTCCTTTGAACATTGGCGTGGGAGAAAGCCTGAGGCTATAGGCTCTTGCATGGCGAAATGTGGAGTCCCATGATAACAGACTGCAGCACTGAGACTGAAAATTTCTTGCTGTGATATAGTGGAAGCTGAGACATTGGCATCCTGAAGCTGTATCATGCTGAAATTTCAAGAGGTGTAATGGAGTTGGCCATCACTTTCTCATCATTAGGATGGGCAAAGAACTCTGTGAAAAGCCTTGTAGGTTTATCAAACAGTAATAATGTCAGCTTTGTCCTGGTGGACACCCATTGCATATCTGAGAAGCCTACAGCAGAGCTGATCTGTGATCGCAGCCTCAAAAAAGTTTCTCTCTCTCTCGGGTCTGAGTCCACTCAGATCTCGAAATGTTATATTTGCTAATGAAAGATAATGAAGCATTTTGTTTTTCACTCATTAGGCAAAAAAACTCAAGCATGGGCCTGTGTCCACTACTTTTGGCCCAGAGTTATGCATAGTTTACCTCAGTTTGGCCTAGAAGGGGAAGATGTCTAAATATTTGAACAACAGGTAAAGCTAGCTGTCTTGTGCTGCTACATTAATGTAAAGTCACAAATGCTTTTCTCCACTAATAAAATGCTGTTGGCAAGTGAAGAAAGATGTTTTGCTTTTCGTGCCAGTGTGATATCAGGTACATTTGTACATTCCAGCAACTGATGGACCATGTTAAATAACACATCTCATTGGCCATTCATTGCAGACAGCATACTTCAACTATGCTCAACCAGCTCATGCTTAGAGACATCTGAACAGTGTGTACACCATTAGATGTGATTCAGTTATTGGAAATCATTTACTAAGTAATCCAAACTGTGCTAAGAATAACAATAGGACCTAATTTAAGATCATTAGTTGGGATCACAATCTCATGCCAAAACCAAATACATAATAATATACAAGACCCTGTTTTGTGTAGACGAAACAACAGTATGCGCATTGTATAATTTTCACTGATAAAAAAGACGTCATGGAAACTGCCTAACACTGCTGCTTTCCAATGTTCCCATGACAACATCTCAACATCACTGCGCCTGGTCTGAAAACTAAGATTGACACTGAACTGTTTTCATTGCACCTCTACACAACTGATGGCCTAATCCGTCATCAGCCTCTTCTCATCCTGTTTCAATTGGTATCCCTTTTCTTAAATCTATTAGTTGTGTCTGAGGTCTGATGGAGAGCTTTAACTTCATGTCTGTGTTTAACTACATAACTCTGTAGTAATAATCCCACATTTCTCCTGTGCTTTACTGCCATGCATTATGGTTGGTGTGATCATTAGGTCAATTGACCGTGCTTTTTCGTTAGCCATCTGCAGCTATTTGTACCCTTCATGGTGAAGCTGCACTGCCCAGATAGGCGGAAAATCTTGAGTGTCCGAAATGAAAAATGCAGAAGGGGAAGATTGGATTGAAAGCAAAAGGTCCACAGTAACACCACCTGCATCATAGATTTCATGGCAGATAGCAGAAGGATGACCTGGGATTTGAGAGGCAGGAATATACCATTAGATTAGATTCCCTATTCCCTAATTCCAAGAGTAGAAACAGGCCCTTCGGCCCAACAAGTTTACACCGACCCTTGGAGCATCCCACCCATACTCATTCCCCTATATGCCACGTAATCTACACATCCCTGAACACTACGGGCAACTTAGCATGGCCAATCCACCTAACCCGCACATCTTTGGACTGTGGGAGGAAACCGGACCACACCCACACAGACACGGGGAGAATGTGCAAACTCTGTACAGACAGTTACCCAAGGCTGGGATCAAACCTGGGTCCCTGGCACTTGTGGGTTGTCGTGCTAACCACTGAGCCACCGTGCCACTCCTAATTGTGAATGTTCTCAGTGATACAGGATTCTAGGTGTTACAATTACCATATAGACCAGTAACTTTCAAAATGAAATTTGAACTTACAGTTATCAGCCATGAAGGATGGGATTTCATTTCACTTTTTTAAGATCTTTTCTGTAACAAATGACTAAAAACACTATTACTTAATGTGGTGCTGGAGATCCGAAACAAACAAAAACAGAAATTGCTGGAGAAACACAGCAGGTCTGGCAACATTAAGATTCCTTCATGGTTCTTCCTTGACTACTCTTAACCAAATATGGCCTGAGACCTAAACTAGGAAGGTCTGGCCTTTAGGGACTGGCGGGCACCAGAGGGGATGGAGTGCATCATCATATGGATAATGATATTTGAATTTGATTTTGATAAGCTTCTGCATCAGTTCCCTAAGCTTGCATTGGTGATTTAAAGTTGTTTATGTTTTAGCGTCCTACCAGAGGCTATCTAAACTGAATAAAGATAACAAGGTGTAGAGCTGGATGAACACTGCAGGCGAAGCAGCATCAGAGGAGCAGGAAAGCTGGCGTTTCGGGTCTAGACCCTGTATTGATGGCCAACTTGACCAGGCCCAATTCTCCTTGCTGCCGTTTAAATAAATAAACCTAGTGGGGTACCATAGCAAAAACAGGGTTAACAAAAAGTTATCAAAATTAAATCAAAGTTCAGTTGCTGGAATTGACAATGTACCTCTGACCTTGCAGAAACCACTGGTCCCTAAAGACCTCTATTGTGTTGCTGGATTTCTACATTCTCCCTCTCCATGGAATTTCGATATGACCATGAAAGAGGGTCATGTGCTATAACCCTCTTCACAGCCCACTTCCTGGGCCTGTTGATGACCACTTGGGCCAGGCCCCAGCCCCCCTTTCTAAACTTTTAAAAACAAAACTTTAATCAATTTAGAGACAGTAGGAACTGCAGATGCTGGAGAATCTGGGATAACAAGGTGTAGAGCTGGACGAACACAGCAGGCCAAGAGGCATCAGAGGAGCAGGAAAGCTGACATTTTGAGTTAGGACCCTTTTTCAGAATTGGGGAGCCATTAGGGAACTGGGAAATAAACAGTGAGAGAAGGGGTGGGGCTGGGGAAGGCAGGTAGGATGTTGATAGTTGGATGCAGGTAGGGGGTGGTGGGGATTGGTCAGTGGGCTGGGAGGGGTGGATAGGAAGAAGAGAAGATGGACAGGTTGTGTTGGGTCAAGGAGGCCTAGATGAGAGGGAGGGTTGGACATGGGATGAGACCAGGGGTGGGAAGATTTTAAAAGTGGTGAAATCTATGTTTAGACCATTGGGTGTCGGCTCCTGAGGCAGAATATGAAGTGCTGCTCTTCTAGTTTCCAGCATCTGTGCTATGTACGCGACAAACATCAACACCTTCCAGTCACTGACCACTTTAACTCCCCAATCCACTCCCTGGTGAAATATCTATCGTGGGCCTCCTCCAGTGCCACAATGATGCCACCCGCAAACCACCTCAAACTCCCCACCACTCCCTACCTGCACTCGCCTATCACCATCCTACCTACCTTCCACAGCCCCACCCCTCCTCTCTATTTATTTTCCAACTCCCTTCTCCCTTTCCATTTCTGAAGAAGTTTCCCAAGCTGAAATATCAACTTTCCTGCTCCTCTGCTGCCTGGCCTGCTGTGTTCCTCCAGCTCCACACTACATCGGCAGATCTTGCTATCTCATTTTCAGACTAGGCACTTTACAACCTTCCGGACTTAATATTGAGTTCAGCACCTCCAGATTGTGGACCCACTTCCATTCCTTCCCTTTCTTTTGGCTTTACAGTTTGTATTCTCTATCACCATGTCCTCTCCCCCTCTTCCCACTCCCTTGGAAATATCTGTTCTTTACAATCAGGCAATTAGACACACCATTGTTCTGCCATTGTCACATTCCGATCACTTAATCTGCACCATCAACACCCTTTCTCCCCTGCACTCTACCTGCTCCCATTACATAAATGCTGTCCCCTCCACACTTCATGCCAGCTCTGGTGAAGGGTCATCTAGACTCGAAATGTTAGCTTTCTCTCTCTCCATGGATGCTGCCCGGCCCACAGTGATCTCCAGCATTTTTTGTTTTCAGTTGGCTATCAAAATGTTCAGGTTTGAGCTGTGGGGGAGGTATTCTTGGTTCCTGGCTCTGTTGCCCTCTTGTGTGATTTTGTCAATGTTTGGGTGCCTGTGAATAGGGAGCATGCACAGTCCACTGGCATAGAGTGAGCCTTCCGCAAGATATGGGCACTATTGGAGCTGGAGTACATTATCATACCCAGAAGTGGCACATTGGTTTGATTTGGATAAGTTTGCTTTGCAGGTCTGTAAGTTTCTGTTAAACCTTTGATTTTCTTTTTTCTCTTTGACACAGTTTTCCACCAGGGACCGTTTAATTCATTGCTTATTTCAAAAGAGTAGAAAAGATGGCAGCACTGTAACCAGCCATTAGCTGGTAATGGTTGGTACAGCAGCATGTGAAATGCCTTTAAATACTACAGGAACAAAAACAGAAGTTGCTGGAAAAGCTCAGCAGGTCTGGCGGCATTTCTGAAGAAAAAAATCAGTGCTAACATTTCAGGTCCTGTGGCCCGTCCTCATTTCTGTTTGTTTTTGTTGCAGATTTACAGCATCCGCAGTTCTTTCAGTTTTTAATGCCTTTGAATACTTGAGTTGAATATGCCGCATGCATCATCGCACACACACGGCCCAATACGTCAAGAAAACCAGAAAAATACACAAATACAGGAAAAAGTCCACAAACAATCAAATGCACTGAACCTAGAGGGTTTTCTATCTGCTTCCAGGAAACCCTCCTCCCAGAACAACCCCCAAATGACTACTACTCCCAGTGTGTCCACAATTTGAAAATGAGAGTACATTTTCTACAGTTATAATGGAAACTGAGCTGAAGAAATGAATTGTTATTATGGAATAAGATTTGTGGACGACTCAGATGGCAGAAGTTCATGAATGCTGATGGAAGTAAGAAAGGAAGTGAAATTCTGGCTGAAACATTCTACAGATCCTTGGAAGCAAAGCAACAGATAAAGAAAAGGTGCATTACAAGCTGCCATGAAATATGATTTTAATTTTCTCGAGTGAAAATGACTGGATGACTCCCAAATAATGAAGTCGCGAGTGAGATTTCGAAGAATAAATTATACTGCACAGCGAGCCAAGAGCTGATACGTTTATAACACTTCTGTCATTCAGGTATTTTGTGTTTTTGCGATTTTTGTCAAGATTGTACTTTCTTTTCCAGGCTAAGATGAAATTACTTAGCTTCTAACCAACAATATCCAATGTATGTGTTCAGATTTGACCCTTCTTGGAAGTCAGCCTATCTCATTGTTGCATTCTACATCTTGGGTGGTGTGGCATAATCTTTTTCGTGACACTGTTGCCAAATATGCAGTGTAACTGCTGCTGTCTCTGAAAGTGGGAATTTGGCAGCAGTAGGGAGGCCACCTGGAAGAAGTAATCTCCTGTCAAAAATGCAGCATTTGTTTGAAAAGTTTAGCTCATTTTACTGTCTTTAAATTCCTAATATCACAAAGTGGCATCATTGTCTTTTCAATATTTGAAGTTTTACCCAGGCAGTAATAGGAAAATCAAAAAAAACTTGATGTTTGTTTAAGTGAAGCTAGTGAACCTAGCTATACTTTGCCCAGTTTGAGGCCTGTCTGAGTGAATAGTGTAACCACAGCTGTCTACTCATATCAGTCTCAGAAATTGCCCTGATACTGTACACTTTAGCAATAGTAAAGCTCAGACAATACTGATGGAGCACTAAGAGAAGTATGCAATCTCAAAACAATAAAAATAAGGTGGAAAAAAAAAGCCTTTTTAAATTCATTTATGGGATGTGTTGACTAGACCTGCATTTATTGCTGATCCCTGAATTGTCCTTGAGTTATGTTTTTACAACAGAAATGCATGTTCACACCATGTACAATTTCATGAAAATTTAAAATAATGACCTGAAAATTCTTCACAGTATGTGTGTGAATTTGTGGTAAGAACTCAATTTACCGAGGGTCACCTCTACATGCATATAATCAGAGAATTACTTCTCAGTGGTCCTGTGACTTCTCTGGCAGATTGCTTAGTTCATCCGTGAGTAAGAGTAGTGATTGTTTGGCATGCTATTCAACTGTAGTGAAATTATAGTGAAGCTAATCTAATCTAAATCAAATCAGGTTAATAAAGTTGTAGAAGGAAACTCAATCATTGGGATTAATATCTAGGTGGATAGAACTGAGGGGCAGAGAAGCTATTTTAAATTTGCATCGTCAGGCCATGGAGTGCTGTGAAAATCTCTAGTCTCCATAGTATAAAAATGATATGCATTGGACAGGATGCAAAAACAATCAACAAAAATGTTGCAAGAACTGGGAGGAAACACTTATCAGGAAAGGCTGAACAAACTATGGCTCATTTCTGTAGAAAAACTGAAGTTAATGGAGTTACCGTAGTAGGGGCCTTTAGATTTCTGAAATAGATTATTAGAACAAGTGCTGAGAAACACTCATTTTGCTGAGGAATCCAAACTAGAGATTACAAGTACAAAATAATTGCTATAAAATCCAACAAGGAATTCAGATACAACATATTGACTGAGTATCCGGTTAGAATGTGGAATTTGCTACCACAGGAAGCAGCTAAAGCAAATGAGTGCTTTTAAGAGGAGGCTAGGTAGCCAGATGACAGAGAAAAGAATAGGTCTTGCTGATGGTGAGAGATGAGGGGTAGTGGTAGAAGGTCCGTGTGAAAGATATCATGGGTTACAAGAGCAGGTGAAATGCTGTCCATCATCTCCAAGGCACAGGTCAGGAGTATGATGGATTAATCTCCACATGTCTGACTGAATAAAACTTGGATAACTCGCAAGAAGTTCAACAAAATCCAGGACAAAGCAGACCACTTGACTGGCACCCTAGTCACTATATTAAACATTCACTTTTTTCAACTACTTTCACAGTGACAGCATTGTGTACCATCTACAAGATGCACTGGAGCAACTCATCAAGGCACTTTTAACAGCACCTTCCAAACCTGTGATCTACTGCCTAGAAGGCCAAGAGCAGCAGGTGTCCAAAGTGGCATGGCTTGTTGGATTGTGTCCTACTTCTGTACTGTAGACACCCTGTCACTTGTTCTAGATGTATCTCAGTCAATATCTGCACAGACACACACACACACACACACACGCACACACACACACACACACACACACACACACACACACACACACACACACACACACACACACACACACACACACACACACACACACCTGGTAGATTTGTACCTTGCCATATCTCAAGGAAAATTGATCCTACCATGATGCTCCTGATGAAATGGAGCGCAGAGAGATAGCGTGAGAAAAAAAGAGGTTAGGCTAACAAAAGAAAGCTGGTGATAAGTTGAGAGAGAGACAAATACTAGATTGGGCAGTAATGAGAAGTGTGAATATATATCCATCTATACATCTTGCTGCCTTAGGAAAGCAAACAATATAATCAAAAAGTTCCTTCCCACCCTGGTTATATGCTCTTTCACCCTCTTCCATCAGGTAGAAGATATAAAAGTTTGAATATGAGTATGAACAGATTCAAGAACAGTTTCATCCCTGCTGTTGTTGGACTTTTGAACAGATCTCTCAAATATTAATTCTGATCTTCCCTGCAGCTGTAATATTATTCTGCACTCTGTTTTGTTACCCTGTTGCGCTTTGTATGGCACGATCTGCTTATATAGCACACAAAACAACACCTTTCAATATATCTTGGTACACGTGACAACAGTATCAAACTAAGATGAATAGTTACCTATGGGTGTGGTGGAGGGTAACTAACAGGAAGGATCATGGTCAACATTCTGAAATTGTTAAACTCAGTGTTGCGTCCAAAGGCTGTGAGATGCCTAGGTGGAAGGTGAAGTGTTGTGATGAGCTATTCTCTGAACACCAAACTTCGACTAAGAATGCTTGTGGGAAATTGGGCACTCCTCCAACTCATTTTTCCACTCATCAGAATTAGTGATGGAAAATCATGAAGTACATATCCTAATTCCCAGCACCTGTAGGCTTTCCTACAGTCATGTGATTTTATAAAATTATCTTTTTTGTGCTTTACATGCAATATGGGTGAAAATTGGATGGTGTGTAAAATGAATGATTGATTTCTGATTGAGGATATCTAACCTCAGAATTAAAGATAAAGTGGCCCCTTTTAAAAATGACATTGTGATACTAAGCAGCAGAACTCCAGAAAAAAGTTTGCCAGAAGCACATTTAACCCCAGCAGTAGAGTTATGCTCCTCTATTAATTGTATTTATGATGTGATCTAACTTTGCAGCTTAATCTGAACTGGTTTATTTCATTAAATTTCCAACAAACCAATCTGAAAGGCAAGTACTAACAGTCCCACAGGTATAAATAACAGTCGCTGATGTCCTCAAAAGCATTGTTAATGCTTTCAGAATAAGATTATGATTGCGACCAGATTCTGTATAAATCCCCTTGAAAAGGTCACGTAAAAGAGCAATATGAAAATGCCAGACTTTAGGCAATTTCCGGCCCTTATCACCCATCAATGGGTTGGATTCAAAGCCAACTTTCCAGAGGCCAACGGAAGTCTCTAAATATTGCTTGTCAGCTGCGAAAACTGAATTTTGCCAAAATTATTTTTGAAATGGAGTTCATCATTGTTAGCTGGCGGCCCTATTTGCTATCACTTGGCTGAACATTTATAGTACTCGTTACTCAATTGATTTGTTCTTACTCTCCAAGTCATTTACATAGAGTGACATAGCACAAGTGGTCTGTCAAATCTCTCAATATTCCCAGATCAACAAAAACTGTTCACAAAAATGAAATTGCAGAGTTTATCAGACAGCACTAAACTGATTAGAACTATATATTTTACTTAAACTCATCTATTTGACATACATTTTGTTTCAAGGGCTGGACAGGCTGTTTTACTGCAACTGAATTGGTCTCACATGGGTTTTCTGCATTGGATTTGTTGACTTTGCATCCACATTATCTTAAGAGACTTATCAAGTATTGCATGACAAATAGAAGAACTAATGAACATATTAAGAATTTGGGGTATGGAAACCTACTTCATTGAATGCATCTGCATTTCTGAATGTGTGTCGTCAAAAAAGTCTATGTTGAAAAGTCATGACTGTCCTTTCCATAATATTCCATTGTGCTGGCTGCATGCAGAAACCTTTCCCTCAGTTCATAATCAGAAAAATACAGTCCACTGCTTGTCTAACCTTTTAAAATGTTTCACATGTGTAGTCTGTTTTCTCCATTACAGTTGTTATATTTTCTTACTGTCACCTACTGCTGCCAATATGCTGCTAACTTTAATTGTACAGACTCATGTCACATATGGTGGCGCTAGGGCCAAGGGGCGGAGTTTTCCCAGTACCCTGACTCCGATGTAATTATAATGGCATTACCAGACAGCAAACTTAGCTTCACTGTAAAACAATATTCTCTGTCTTACAGGTGTCTAGCACTTTCCTATTTATTATACCAGGCGCTAAACTTAATGTCTTACTTTATGAACAAAAATAACACAACCCTTCCACGAAACCGTCTGTCCAGGGATTTCATAGAGGTTTGACAGCTGTTAGCAAACAGCTACACAGAGAAGTCCACTATTTTCCAATACGTGCTGGCAGCAGTTAAGGTTCTCCATCTCCACCACTATCGGAAAATTGCCTCCAAAATAAAAAGAAGCTCCTGTTTATTTAATGCCTGATGTTTTACCATCCCAGACAGTTTTTCATTATCATCGCTAATGTTTCATTGATCTATTAATACCTGTCCCCTAAGTGGGAGGCGATGGTCTTGTGGCAATATTGCTGGACTGTTAATTCAGATACCTAAGTAATATTCTGAGTTTGAATCCACAGCAGACAGTAAAATCAAAACCTAATTTTTAAAAAACCTGGAATTACGAGTCTGATGATGGCCATGAATCTGTTGTCGATTGTCAGAAAAACACATCAGATTCACTGATGTCTTTCAGGGAAGGAAACTGCTGTCTTTACCTGGTCTGGTCCTACGTGTGACTCCAAACCCACAGTAAGGTGGTTAACTCTTAACTACTTTCTGAGCAATTGGGGATGGTCAATAAATGCTGACCTATATACTGACATTCACATCCCATGAATGAATAAAAAAGTTGCATAAAATTATTCAACGAAACCAGCTGCCCTTTTGGAAGATACTAAACGTGACAAATCAGCATATTCAGGAAAGATCTAACTCCCTTGGCTAACCAACATGGAATTTTCTGCAAATCTAAGAAGGCAGAGATAACTAATATATTAGCACAGCTCTTGGGACTGATGCAAATACACAAGAGATCAGGTATCCAAGCAGTGAGTCATTGGACATAGTTACGATTGTGTTACAGTTAACGCAGCTTCAGCATGAAAAATGATTGAGGCAGCTTGAGAGAGAGAGAGAGAGAAAAGGAAAGAACATTACATTTGAAAATGACAGAGATAGAGATGAAAAGACATGAACTTGAGAGAAAAACAGAAAGTAAAAGAGTGAGAATTCCCCAGATTGGAAAAGTGTGAAGAGAATTTGAGAGGCTGGAAGATGAATTATGAAAGGGGAGAGAAGAGAGAAAAGTAAAGGAATATTGGTTAAGAAGAAATGGGACAGCACACTGGCTCTGTGGTTAGCAATGCTGCCTCACAGTGCCAGGAAACCTGGTTTAATTCCAGTCTTGCGTGACTGTCTGTGTAGAGTTTGCACGTTCTCCCCATGTCTGCGTGGGTTTCCTCCAGATGCTCAGGTTTCCTCCCAAAGTCCAAAGTCGTGCAGGTTAGGTGGATTGGCCATGTTAAGCTGCCTGTAGTATCCAGGGATGTGCAGACTAGGTGAATTAGCCATGGGAAATACAAGATTACTGGGATAGGGTAGGGGGTTGAGTCTGGATGGTATGCTCTTCAGAGTGTCAGTGTGGGCTAGTTGGACCAAATGGCCTGTTTCCACACTGTAGGGACTCTGTGATTCTGAAACCGTATCAAGTCATTGTCATGCTGAGATTGGTATACAGAAAATACAGGAAAATATTGGTGTACAGGAGGTAATATGAATTAGCAACAGGAACTTCCGTTTGTTGCAGTGAACATGGCTGCTTACCATTATTAAACTGGATCTCTGTTTCACTAAAATACATTATCCATTAATGTCTTTATTTCCCTTCTGAAATGTTTGACATGCCCACCAGGATTTGTGCTTGAATTATCAGTTTGTACATAACTTAATTCCTCTATTACAGTTTCAAGCAAAATCAAACTGCTCTCATTCTTATAATTTTTCTATTTTTCTTCGTTCTTCAAATGTGGATCAGCAGGACCAGCATTTATTATCAATTTCCCAATTAGAAGGTGATGATGATGTTCTTGAACTGTTGTGGTCCGTATGTGTAGATGTGCTCACAGTACAGCAAAACAGAGATCCAAGATTTTAGTGCAGCATTGATGTAGGAATAGTGATGCAGTTCCAAGTCAATAATAGTGCATAAAGTTCTGAGGAAAGGTCACCAGACCTGATATGTTAACTCTGCTTGTTCCCTTCACAGATGCTGCCAGACCTGCTCAGCTTTTCCAACAACTTTCGTTTTTATTCTGGTTAGTACATGGCTTGAAAGGGAAGTCAGTGTTCCTATTAGTTATCTGCCCTCGTTGTCTAGGTGATAGAAGTCTCAGTTTTAAGATGTACTGTCAAAGGGGCACTGTGTTGCCATTGTAGTATATACTGTAGATGGTTCACCCTGTTGCCAATGTGCGTTGGTGATGGAGGGAATGAATGTTTAAACTAGTGGATAGGGCACAATCAAGCAGGCTACATTTGTCCTGAATTGTTTCAAGCCTCTTGGCAGTTGTTCAGTTGCACTCATTGAGGCAAGTGGAGAATATTCCATCAGTGATAGCCACATTGTGAAATCAAAATGATCAAATTCTTTACTGTTGGGGATGGTCATTCTCTTATTTGACATGACAGTTCCTTATTATGTGTCAAACCATTCCTGAATGATAGCCATGTTTTGGTGCATATTGGCATGAGTTACTTGACTGTTTGCAGACTTGCGAACGTAATTTGACACTGAAATCTATCAGTGAACAATCCGTAATACTGGCAACGTGATAGAATGAGGGTTGCAGGATTCTTCAGACGAGAAAAAGTCAGAGATTCCCAAAATTATAAGCACATGAGCAACATGACTTCTTCATTAAAATGCTCCTCACTTCTGCTTGCAGTCTCCCTCAGCTGGTACAATTCTGAATGGTAATGTCAAGTTATCAAATTATCATATCACAATTTTAAATCACAACAACCCAACAAGTGTTATTGGTGAAGCAGCATGAAAATGCTGTGACTGAAGTCACTGCCCAAGGAATTTCTTCAGCAAAGTTCTGGGACTGAAGTGATTGGTCTCTAACAGTTCTGAAGCTCTGAATTCTGAAAGACGTTCACTGGACCCAAAACATTAACTCTGTTTCTCTCTCCACAGATGCTGCCAGACCTGCGTAGTTTTTCAGAAATTTCTGTTTTTGTTTCTGATTTCAAACATTTGTAGTTCTTTCAGGTTTTGTTTTCCTTTGAATTAGGTTTGACTCCAATCAATTGATTCCCTATGATTCCCACTGATATCAAATTTAGAAAAGCGCCTTGATATTACATTTGGTCAAATTCTGCAAAATCTGCAAGAGCAGTCACTTGTATTTCATCTTTGGAATTTAGCTCTTCTGTCCATGCATAGAGCAATGCTGAAAAAAGGTCTGAAGCAGTGGCAGAACAAAGTGAGCAAGTTATTGGAGCGCAGATGCTGCTTGATGGCACTGCTGAAAATATCTTGCATAACGTTTTGATAACAGATTCAGAGTAAGATTAAAAGTGACTTTTTTTTGAACAGGTAATTTTCTACATTGCTGAGAAGATGCCAGCGTCGTAGCAGTACTGGGATAACTTAGCTAGCTGCATGGCTGGGGTTGGGGGGGAGGTCAGAGATAATAGGAACTGCAGATGCTGGAGAATCCAAGATAACAAAGTATGGGGCTGGATGAACACAGCAGGCCAAGCAGCATCTCAGGAGCACAAAAGTTGATGTTTCAGGCCTAGACCCTTCATCAGAGATACATGGCTGGATCTGGAGCACACATTTTCAGTACTATAACGAGAATATTGTCTGGGACCATGGCCTTTGCTGTCTCCTTTAGTCACAGCCATTTCTTATTATCATGTGGAAATAACTGAACTGACTATCCCAAAGTTTATACAATTTCATCACTACATGAAAAGTACTAAACTAGTTAGCCTGACAATAGTAGCTCAGCCTCAATTGAGGAGCAGCAGAATTCCAGTTGCTGGTAGTTGACCAGTGTAGCAGTGCTTGAATAATAGGATCTAATAATGCTTGCAAGTCTCATACAGTATTCACAGCATCACAGGAGAGCCATGGCATTTTTTGTTTGAGATTGTCAGAAAATCTTTTATTTTATCCCTAAGTATGTGATTTACAGATGAAAGTGAAATCACTCTCAAGGTTTTTTTTTTAGGAAATCTATTTTTATAACGATTTTATTTTAGTTGCATTTGCAGGCAACTTACAACAACTCCTTGTTCAGTAGGCATGTCTTGATTCTCTAATATCTGAAATCAGAATGAATGTGGTATCTGTCCCCACAGAATGTGTGGATCCAGGGATTACATTAAAGCAAATGCTGGCAAGCTACATACTGGACTATGTGTAAGATTTCTACTACAGACTATGAAAGCAATGGGGAATATGACACATAGTGTACAATAAATAAATTGTGAGCGAGCAAAGTATGTTTACAAAATCAAGTCATTAAGTAATGTGGCTAAGTGTAATTCCATACATTTGGAATTTGTACAAGGCAGATCTCTTTCCATTCTCAGTATTGGAAAAATTATACAACGATGATCATTGTATCATAAGGTTAAAGATGTTAGAAATGAACAGCAGAAAATCCTGAGTAAAAGTAATTAGCTCGAGGAGATCTGAATTTAGTGGGGCAAGAACGCGGGTTGGCAGGATAGACTAGAACCAAAGGGTGGCAGGTAAACTGTAGCTGAGCAATGGGCTCCCTTAAAAAATGGTTAAGGCATATTTAGTCAAAGGGCAAAAAGAGGGAGAAACAAATCCAGTGCTCCTTTTAGCCACGAGGCCTTGCTGGTTTTCTCACCCAACCTTACCAAACGTGCTTCATTAACTACCTTTCCCACATGTATGGCACCACTCATGTCCAATTCCACCAAGTGTCATTCCCACAACAACTCACACTCAGCAGGTATCGACCAAAGGACCAGCATACCATCTTTAAAAGGCCACTGTACACCCTGACAAGCACTAACATTTCAAAACTGCAAAGCCTGATCAAGGACATCCTGGGAAGATGTCTGAGAAGGGGAAGATGGTACTGTAATTCTCTGACTGGAACATGGAAGTCCTGGTCAAGGCGTTGTTGCAGAAGAACAGCATCTTTTCCCGGAGGACTGCCAGAGAAGGCCATGCCACCACCCCCTGGCAGTCTGGTCCAAGGTCACTGTCTAGGTCAGTGCCAACTTCATGTGCAGAGGAAACACTAGAAGTGCAGAGAGAGAGTCAATGACCTTCTCTGTTGTGCCATATTGAGTGCCACATTCTTCTTGCTGCGTCCACACAATCATTCTATCTCTGTTACTGCATCCACCTCCACCAAGACTCATGCTCTACCACTCCCACAATTGCCTGTAACATCTCCCCTCAACCACTCTTACCCTCACCGATCTCCCATGCCACTAATACTGCATGGCCTCTGTACAGTCTGCTGGGTCACTTGGGAAACCTCACAACCCTTCATTTACCTGCACCAGGGCTAACAGCTATGCCAACCATTTTCATCTCACTTAATTCCTGTCTTTCTGTCATCATAAGAGAAGTCACCACAAAACAGAGCAAAGAGTCCCCATGCACATGGAGAACAATTAGGGTCCTCACCCCATTTAAGGAACAAATCCCATTCCTCACAGTAGAAAGCCAGGATCACTCCTATGGGAACACTGAGACATTCATGTCCTACTAACCAAGTAAGTGCCACTCTTCATTCCAAAGCAACTCTCACATTAACCTTACAGTTGTCCACTACACACTATTTCTAACTACTCACCACAAGGCCTTCTGTTTCTTCTGTGTTGTAGCTTATGAAGGACGTAATAGCAAAATGTTTAGAAATACTTAATATGAAATGCAGAATCGGAGTGGCATAATAAAGGGGAAATCATACCTGTCAAATTTATGAGAATGTTTTGAGGATGTTACAAACAGGATGGATAAAGGAGAAGCAATGGATGCCATATATTTGGATTTTCAGAAGATGCTTTGGAATTTTGATATGGTATTAAATATTAGGCTACTTTATAAGATAAGAACCCATGGAGTTGGAAGTTCAATAAATTTTGTTTTAACGAGCACTTAATGAACTCGTACTCTTGATAAACTGGCAAAGAAAAGGTTTAAAATACTGAAAGGTTTACTGTATTATTCTGTTCAATTACTACAGCTTTTTAATTTTACCTCTACATAAATATACTTATTCAGTCGAATAGCCACACAAAATACCAGCAGTTGATTTAATTTCGAGTTACTTTCTCCTCAAACACAGCAATTAACATGATATCCGAGTTGTCAGTTGAGAACAAGAGTGAGAACGCTCTCTGCCAGTGTATTTTATTAAGGGCAAAGTTACATTATTAATTAAATGGTTTATGGTGTAAATAAAGTATTATAGTGTTGTGTATACCTCTGCATTATGTTTCTCTTACTCAGTGTGTGTTTTTACATTTTTCATGATTACCTCTTGATTAACCAGAATATTTGATCAGCAAGCACAGTCCTCATCTAGTAGGTGCTGGACAATAAAAGATTTACTGGATGTGAGTTTGCTCGCTGAGCTGGAAGGTTAGTTTTCAGACGTTTCGTCACCAAACTAGGTAACGTCATCAGTGAGCCTCCGACGAAGCGCTGGTGTTATGTCCCGCTTTATATTTATCTGGTTAGGTTTCCTTGGGTTGGTGATGTCATTTCCTGTTCTTTTTCTCAGGGGATGGTAGATTGGCTCCAAGTCAATGTGCTTGTTGATGGAGTTCCGGTTGGAATGCCATGCTTCTAGGAATTCTCTTGCATGTCTCTGCTTGGCTTGTCCTAGGATGGATGTGTTGTCCCAATCAAAGTGGTGTCCTTCCTTATCTGTATGTAAGGATACGAGTGATAGTGGGTCATGTCGTTTTGTGGCTAGTTGATGTTCATGTATCCTGGTGGCTAGCTTCCTGCCAGTTTGTCCAATGTAGTGTTTGTCACAGTTCTTGCAAGGTATTTTGTAGATGACATTCGTTTTATTTGTTGTCTGTATAGGGTCTTTTAAAAGATTTACTGTAGTTTATTAGCATGGGAAAATGGATTAGCTAACTAACAGTTGTTAGAGGTTATAGATTTAGAGGATGCTTCCAAAGAAATCTTGGTGATTTGCTGTTGGGGATTTGTAGATGGTACATACTGCAGCCACTGTATTGTTGGTGAAGTGAGTGAATGCTTATGATAGTGCAGAGGGTGCTGATCAAGTGAGTTGCTTTGTCCTGGACACTGGCACCCTTCTTCAGTGTTATTTAGACAAGTGGAGAGTATTCTATCACACCCTTGACTTGTGCACAGTGGATGGTTGATAGACTTTGGAGTGTTAGAAAGTGAGTTATTTGAGGCAGAATTCATAGCCTCTGATTTGGTATTGTAGTTACATAATTTAGTTTGCAGTTCCATTCTGCTCTGGTCGATTGTAATCTCCAGGATGCTGATGATGGGAGAACTCATTGAAAGCAGTGCCATTGAATGCCAAGACATTTGCTGCCTGGTTAGAGTCTCTCTTGTTAGAGATTGTCATTGCCCTACCATTGTGTTACTTGACTCAAGATTTCATCATAGCCTCGAATGGGATATGTTCATGTTATTTGGAAATTTTTGAACCTCGTGGTTACGTTTAGGCCTATGTTTTAAGGGTCTGTAACACAGTAGATTGGGGCTTCAACATGCGAATCACGGTGATGTTGATGGAGGAAAGACATTTTAAGATATAATTTTCCATGTTTTAACCTGTCACTGGAAATCTTTGACAAGTTGAAACCTTTGATGAATCTTAACCGGCAAATTTTGTTTACTTCCATGGTTCTGTCATCACAGACTCTCAGGTTCATTGAACTATCATGAATTACCTTTAGTTTGTGTTGGCGTCACTGGTCTAAGTGATGCATTGTGCTTCAGGAAATTCTCAGTGATAATACTAAAACAATGCTTGCAAAGATTTCCTTCCCATACGTCTGAATGACTCTATCATGGATTTTAGAGAATAATGACTTCTAGGTTTGCACTTATGTAATGCCAAATATTAACCCCTAATTTTGCATTGTTCATAGCAATTATTACACAATTACACAGAATTTTATCAAAACCAGAATCTAAATTGAGATGAAAAGAGGTAGTCTGGTAAATATTGTGGCACAAGAAAAGTGCCATATATGTATAAATATCTCAGCTTGTTTCTACAGGTCAACCATTATCCTATTGACATTATGGAAACTAATGTTTGAACCTAACTAGCCATTGTCCTGGCACATATACATGTTGTAAATCGGATAGCTTCCAAAATGGGGATAAGGATTGTTGTGCAGTGCACATCTTTTATTCATTCACATGATGAGGGTGTCACTAGCCAGGCAGCATTTATTGCTCATCCCTAATTGCCCAGAGGGCAGTTAAGAGTCAACCACATTACTGCAGGTCTGGAGTCACATGTAGCTCAGATCAGGTAGGAATGGCAGTTTCCTTCCGTAAAGAACATGAGTGAACCAGATGGGTTTTTCCGACAATCAACAATGGATAATGGATTCACAATCATCATTAGATTCTTAACTCCAGATATTTTATTGAATTCAAATTCCATCACCTGCCATGGAGGGATTTGAACTTGGATCCCCAGAACACTATCTGGGCTTCTGGATTAATAGTCCAGAAATAATACCACTAGGCCATTGTCTCCCCACATGTTGCATACTGAAACCATCAGCCTTGCTACTGCTTGCCCAGTATCCACTCTTTGGTTTGCCATGGTGGGAAAAATACAACTGGCAGAGAGGCAGCCACTAAATGATGTCATTGTGAATGCTATCCTATCACCAGCCATCTAGTTTACTGCCTATGGTTACACAGGAGCTGGAACTGAAGGAATTAAATCTATCAGGTCTTAGGATGAGGCAGAGTTGACCTGCATTGCCTGCAAAGCAATGTGCATGAAGTCAATAGCATCCTGTGCTATGGGGAAGCTTACACTGCCAGGCAATCTGCATGGTTACGGTGCCTGCTGCTACCCAGTAAGAGGAAATGAAATGTAAGTAGTTTTCTTTGAATAGAGAGCCAGTGAGCACAGTTGTGGAACATGAAAGGGGAAGTGAAAAATATTGCAAGTATCTACAGATGCAGCTTGGAAGAAGCCAACTGTATGAGCGTTCATCACGAGAGTCATCTTCATGGTTTTGGCAATGTGTCTTGTTGTCCCCTAAGGATGCAACTGGATTTCAGCCAGAGACAGATTCCTTTGAGGACCTGAAAGTGCAGTATGGATGTTTCATCACTGTTCCTGCCTGAAGTTCAAATATAAACTTGTTCTGTGAATACCCTAAGCAGATATGGTTTTCTGACAAAAGATTTTCTGTCTTCCCTTCCTCCTTCTTCCTGCACTTCCACTACTTTGCATGGTTTCTGTTCATTCTCAGCTAGGCCACGTAATATACTTAGGGGAATGTCTATTACTTACATAACAGAAGACTTGATGGCACTGTATATAGTCCTTCAGCACTTGCCACATCACACCCTACAGACTTTGCTGCTCACTTGTGTTCAGCGTTTTGAGATTCAGTGGGAATATTGAGATCCAAAATGACCTTGTGGGTATCAAACCAGAATCACAAGCTGGACGGCATAATGATCTGCCTGTTTCTGCCTGCTTCATGCTGATGGGGTAAGGCTTTTGAGCGTGTCCGCTTTACTTTTTGTTTCTTTTTGTCCTTTTTTCTCTTTTCTTTTTTTTCTCTTTTATTTTACTTACTGTTTGTTGAAGAGCTCAGTCACAGTGACAGTATCAGTGGTTGCAAGTGAGCCCAGCGCAGACTGGAATAGGCCCAGAAGCACAGACTCGTGGTGGTGGCATTGGAGGCAATGTTGGGTTCCTGGCAGTTTCTGCATCAATGAGGCAGTCCTGGTGCCAACTCATGGCTGCTGTGGCGGAGCGAGCTTGGATTCCCCGACGGTGTCTGCATCCAGCGCAGATTCATGGAGGCAGCGGACGAGAGTTTTGGCCCAGGACAGAGCTTGGTGGCATCAGAAGTGGCTGCGTCAGTGAGGAGGGCTTGAAGTGGACTCACAGCGGTGGTTTGAGCTGCCAGTGACATTGGTGGCATTTGCCTCGGTAAGTTCCAGCGGGGACTCGTAGTGGCGAGGCCACCGATGGAGGTGAGATGGCGCTGAAAGGTGGTGGCTTCTGTTCCTGCAGTGCTGCGAAAGGGACTCATGTCTGGCCTTCAGGACCATGGCCCACGACCCACGGTGAGTCACTTAACAAGAAGAACTGTAAGGGTGAACACGTTTTCTTTCATTCTTCATTTTTCTGCCCTTAAATTCAATGTTTTAGCTTTTCTACATTTCAAGATGACACTGGGGAGTGGTGACACAGACCACACTTTTCACTGTACTTTGTAACAAAATGCACATGACAAGAAATAAATCTTTGGCTGATGCATCCTGTATGCACACAACTGCTTCACTAATATGGTGTCAGAGATGATTCACTGTCCAATTCCCAAACTGTCAACAAACTTCACTTTCTTGCATCAATGACATATTTAAGCCCAGCTTATTTAAGAAAATGAAACTTTGGAAGCTTTTCTCTTTTTAATAGGTAAACATCTGATCCTGTAAAAATCAGCATACAGAATGAAGATTTTGAAAATGCTGCACAGGTCTCAGTAAGGTGTAAGAACCAAATGCATATGCAATGATACTTTGATGTCAAGCTGAGGTAAATCAGTTAACAGGCCATTTGCTATGAAAGGCATGATGCAATTCCAAGTGTATTTCGTGACTATGTTGAACATTCCTTCAAATTCCAAGCATACTTCTTAGCCTAGTGAATGTGAAAAAATATTTTTGTGAACAGAAATGCTTCAAAATATACTTTAGTATTGCTGAAAGAAACACATTTTACAATACATTTATCTTGCACCCATCAGAACCGTTCGCACAAAATACCAAAGTAAAGGAAAAATAATATTTAACTCAGTGTCAGGAATGAGTACTGATTGATTGGCAAGTCGATCATGATTGGTAAAAGTTTTACTAGGGAGGATGCACCTGTTTGCGGGCAGTTGCTAACAGAAAACTACCGAGCATTGCTTAAGTTTTAAACAAGTTTAGTTGATTCTAATTAGTCAAGACATTCCCCCAAATATTGAATGAGAGAATAGCTGTCATCATTTTCGTTGAGTTGAAACAAGCACAATGTCTTTACATGTTCATTCTTTCTGCAAAAAACAGAGCTACATATTCTAATATATGCTGCTTCCAGCATGTTTCTAAGACAAATATCTTATCTGGAATAGGAATTTCAATGCCAGAGTGATTCACAGAAAATGCTGTGGAAACCCAGTAGATGTGGTCGAGAGAGAAAACAGAATTAATGTTTTGAGCCTTGATGTGACACTTCTTCAAGCTGCATATATGAACACACAAGGACCTGTCCTCCACAGACTTGTTCTTCACAGACAAAAAGAGCATGACAAGCATTACATTTGTTTCAACTCAACAAACAGATGACAACCATTCTCTGATTCATTTCTTAGGGTAATCACTCAGCCAATCAGAGTCAGCCTGCCTTCATTAAAATTTAAACCAAAGCTGGCAGTTAATTGTCGGCCATCATCTAACTGGTGCACTCTCCATCTCAGCCAACCAGAGCCCACTTACCAAGCAATCAGTAATCTCTTCTCATACAGTCTAAAATGTGCTTTCACTTTACAATGACATTTTTGCAAATTCATCTGCTAAGTTTAATGTTGCAGCTTTATACAACCTTAGTTAGGCCGCATCTGGAATATTATGTTCAATTCTTGTCATCACACTACCAGAACAATGTGGTGGCTTTGGACAGGGTACAGAAAAGATTTACCAGGATGTTGCCTGTCTGGGGGGCATTAGCTATGAGGAGAGGTTGGGGAAACTTGGGTTGTTTTCACTGGCACGACAGAGGTCGAGGGATGACCTGAAAGAGGTCAACAAGATCATGAAGGGCTTGGACAGAGTGGACAGTCTGAAGCTTTTCCCCAGGGTGGAAGTATCAGTTACTAGGGGGCATAGGTTTAAGGTGTGAGAGGCAAGGTGATGTACGAGTCAAATTTTTTACACAGAGGGTGGTTGTGCCTGGAACTCACTGCTAGGGGAGGTAGTGGAAGCAGGTACAATAGTGACTTTTAAAGAGTGTTTTTACGAATGCATGAGTAGGATTGGAATAGAGGGATATGGTCCCCAGAAGGGCAGGATGTTTTAATTGTGACAAGCAGCATGTCAGCGCATGCTTGGAGGGCCGAAGGCCCTGCTCCTGTGCCGTAATTTTCTTTTGTTCTTTGTTCTTTGTACTAAATACAAGATGAAAAGTTTCAACAAAATGTGTTTTACAGTCGTAGAGTCATACAGCACAAAACCAGGCCCTTCAGGCCAAATCGTCCAAGCTCACAAGGTATCCTAAACTGAACTAGTCCCAGTTGTCTGCATTTGGCGTCTATCTCTCTAAAACTTTCCTACCTGTGTACCTATCCATATGTCTTCTAAATGTTGTAATTGTACTAGCTTCTACCACTTCCTCTGGCAGCCCGTTCCATATACTCACTACCATCTGTGTGAAAATGTTGCCCTCAAGTCCCTTTTAAATCTTTCCCCTCTCACTTTAAACCTATGCCCTCTAGTTTTGGACTCCCCTATCACGGGAAAAAGACCTTGGCTATTCATTTTATCTATGTTCCTCTTGATTTTACAAACTTCTTTAAGGTCACCCCTCAGCCTCCGACACTCCAGGGATAAAAGTCCAAGTCTATCCAGCCTCTTGTTATGTCTCAAACCCTTCAGTCTCAGCAACATTCTTGTAAATCTTTCTTGCACCCTTTCCAGTTTAATAACATCCTTCTTATAATAGGGCGATAAGATTGTACGCAGCACTCCAAAAGTAGCCTCATCAATATCCTGTTCAACCATAACATGACATTCTGAACTCAATGCTCTGATCAATGAAGGCAAGCATGCAAAATGCCTTCTTCACAACCTTTTTGTGCATTAAAGGCACTTTGCAAAATATGAATTGCAATATCATGATACAGAAACAAATTTCACCATGTCCGTAGTTTAAAAAAACACACCTGAAAAAGTGAGAGAAAGAATCATTTTTCAAAGTATGCTATTCCACAGATTCGAAGCAGCAACGCTTTCTCTTGTTCCTTTAATACACTTGACCTGACTCATAGAGTTCTTGCTACCAGGCAGAATAAGTTCTCAGCTAGCCAATTAGCTTCTTGCACTTGCTGGCAGGCTATAGGGGTAAACTGATTCTATTATTATCTCAGAGTGTGACCTCAGATGCTTTAAGAAGCATATCTTCCTGACTTACCTCAAGCATAATTGCCAAGAAGTCTGTGAAGCAGAAATGTATTGTCCAATGTGTTCACTGTTGATTGAAGAACAAAGCAGCCACTGCAGGAAACAAAGTCTAATTTTAGGTCAAGGCAGAAAACGAAAATATTCAGATGCAGTCTTCATGATAGCAAATGCACCGTGAATATCCTCTCACTGAGCTGTGTAGCTGCAAGTTAAGAGTCAACATTGGCAAAAGCTAAACTAGAAAATTGCAGCATTTTTAGAAAAATGTCAAGTACTGCCAGGAAGGAACACCAACACATTGCTCTTACAATACTCTAGAAAAGAAAAGGTAGCATTTTCAAGTGGGGAGCAAACGAAATGAGGCACTCATCTTTAGGTGACAATCTTACAAAGTCTGTATTTTCTGGAAACTACTTTATATAGGGATAAAATGGTTTTAATAGAAGCCTATGAAGCAAAATGTAAAAATCGGCAGAAATGGTGTGCCTTGTATTTATCACGAATGTGTTTGAATTACCTATTAATAGTCAGAGTAGTAGCAGAGGCAGGTAGATGTCAGATAAAATTAGAAGCTAAATATAAAGCAATTAAATACTGATGAAGGGTGCAGTTGGTGCCCAGACTAGGCTGCCCTACATATTTGACTTGTTACTCAGAATAAATCAGCAACAACAGAACAAAAAGCAAAGTGATAAATGTATTTATTGTTTGATTCCAATGTATAAAGAAATCTAAAGATGTGCTAATTTTAAAACAAGATAGGAAGGAGGGGGGATTTCAATTATGACCTATATCGCTGGTAGCTGCCTATGGTTAAAAGGCCTGAAGTTCTTTTTTAAGTTTTAGATCCATTTAAGTAAGTGCTTCAATGAAGTTCTCCAGTTTGATGCTTTGGAAAAGTATCCAGCCTTTGCAGAATATCTGTCACAAGACTGAAAGGCGAACTGTGGAATCTTGGCTGGATAGATCAAGAATGGGACAGAAGACTTTGAGGACAGTAAAAATCATTTTTCAAAGCTCAAAAAGCCTATTTGTTCTAGAATAGCATTCGCAGATCCTGAAAGATCCATTATAGGATTCATTATAGGCCACTTAATTTCTTCAGACTGGAACTGCCATATGCATTGTGTATTCCATCCAGTTGTAAATAAATATTATACAGTGTAGCCCTCTGATGTGCAACATTAAACAGTGCCTGTCTGTTTTAGTTAGGTCTGCAGTGCTAGCCATCAAAGATCATCTGAAATTTCATCAGGTGGGCATCCAGCAGACTTTCCTCTCCTAGTCCCGGTTTATTCAGACAAAAAGTGTGCAACCAGTAGTTGAGCATTTAACTGCACACAGTTTGCTTTTATGACCGATCTTCAGAAAACGTATCTTGTTTGTTTCAGAAAAAAAAGACTTAAATGCTTGAAAATGATTATAAGCATGATCAGTATTGAACATTATTAATTCCAAGCTTCCTAGTCAATGATTGAGTTATCTTTGAATAGAAACAGAAAATGCTGGAATTACTCAGCAGGGTTGAGAGAGAAACAAAGTTAGTGACCTTTAGTGGAACTGGAAAAGCTAGAGGTGTAGCATGTTGTAAACAATTACAGAAGGAAGGAAAGTGAAGAGAAGGAGTGAACAAACAGAAAGGACAGTCGGGGAAGTGTAAGGAAGGTGGAGCTGATTAAATAGTAAAAGGGATAACGGTGCAAAGCAAACGAATGTAGCAACACCATCAGTAAGAAACAAAGATCAGCCTGAAACATCAGCCTTCCTGCTCCTCTGATGCTGCTTGGCTGCTGTGTTCATCCAATTCTACACCTTGTTATCTTGGGTCAGGAGGAGGTGTAAATGGCAACTGCAGAATTACTACCATCATTTGCTGCCCAAAAGCATTTGATAATATTGAACTTTATATTTAGACTGGAGGACTGTGAAATGCCCAATTGAAAGATGAAGTGATGGCACATGAGCAGCAGACTAAGTCTTGCATCCTTTGTGCTGGTACAATAAATTGCCATGAATAGGGAAACCAGGCAAAGGACCAGAATGATACCAAGAGAATGGTCCCTTTGGATTGTTGCAAAGTAACATCATGTTGCAAGATGGCTGCAACAGCTGTCAATGATCCATTGGCTTGAAGCCTCGCTGGGCAAATGCAGGGATGGTAACATCAATCCTTTCCTGTGCTCCCATACCCAATATCCAGGTCTCCAAATACTCCTTCCAGGTGAAAAAATGATTTCTTGGTACTCAGTACTTCGTATTGTATTCACAACTCATGGTGTGCTCTCCTTTAAATTGTGGAGACCAACTGCTGAATGGGTGCCTCAGGGTCCCACTTACTCAAGTCTGTGAGTGGGACCTGAGCTTTCTACTGTTTATGACTTTAATGCTCCATCTCACTCCGACCTCTTTGTCTTTAGCTTCCTGCAATCTTCGAAGGAAATTTGAGTTGCAGCATGTCATCTTTCAATTCAATATTTTACGGCCATTCAGACTCAACTTTGAGTTGATGGAAAATCACCAACCTGAAATTTTGTGTGGAATCTTACAACCTTTGAAAATTTCTGAGGTTATTAAATTATTTATATTTATTAAATCCTTTTAAATGCCAATGTTAAAGCAAATAAGGAGGGGGTGGTGTTTCAACCTCGCCTATATTGCCAGTAGCCATTATCGTGTAGTTGCCTCCATGTGTGCCATCCATTTAAGTACAGTAAATGGACATGCACTCAGCTGGCTCAGTGGTAAGTCCACATGGTCTTTCTCACAGCCTGACCAGATCAGGTGAATGCCATTGAGGCACACAAGAAGTTGCCAAGCTAATTCCAAATGAAGGTGCCCTGGGTGTGACATTTTTTAAAAATTACTTCAGTCTCAGGTGCTTGAGGGAGCTGATAAGAAAGGAGGTCTTTGAGATATCCAGCCAGTCTCAAGAAGTGTATCTTACGTCATATACCAGGCTTTGTCCTCAGCAGTGTCCTTTATCTGCTCTATTCAACTCAGCTACCTTTGGTGTCAACGGGAAGCTATTATCATCAATAATCTGCCTCTGGCAGGTCACATCAGTGGCCTAAGCAACACCCTCCAAATTTATATATTGATCATGCCTTCAAGTGGGAGTGTGTTCCGAAGAATTGTGGTGGCAGCAGGATCAAGTTCCGAAGGCCTGTGGTTGCACTGAGGTTTGAGGCCTTGGGGAAGGAGGCCCACCTATCTTACGGAGATGATGAAGGGTCTAGGCCCGAAATGTCAGCTTTTGTGCTCCTGAGATGCTGCTGGGCCTGCTGTGTTCATCCAGCCTCACATTTTATTGTTACGGAGATGAGACTACCTTATGGAGATGAGGACTTTTAAATCTGCGTGCTTCTCCCTTTCTTCTCGGTTTTTTTTTAACTCTGGCTTTTGTATCTTAGATGGCAGTTTTGGTTTTTGTATGTAAGACGGTTGTGTTTTTTTTAATTCAGGTTTTTGTACCTAAGGTGGCACTGGCGAATGACAACTGCGTCCACTTTTCACTGTACTCCTGTACTCAAGGATACATGACAATAAAACAGAATGTTAATTCTGTTCCAAATCCATCGCCCCCAGGGCCAGCAAGGTTCCAGCCATCGTGACTGTTCCTCTCTATGCAAATACTTCTTGGCATGTTAAGTATTTGCAACATATTCTGTTCCTGTTTCAGATTTCCAAAATCTACACATTTTGCCTTTTATATATAGTCATCTTTGTTCAGTTAAAGTGTATAAGGAAACATTTTGAGCGAAAACATTATCTTTTTGAGATGACATTGGTATTCATTCATACAAAGCCAAAATAAAAATCTGGTTCTTCACCTCCTTTATCCAATCCTTCTTTATCTTTGTCTCTCTCAACTTCTAGACAAATTGCCTACACTCTCTTTTATACACTGACCTTCTTTATGTAACTGCCAATGTTCTTTGCAATCTTTGTTCTCCTTTATCTAATCATTAGTACTTCTGCTCATTGATAAATATGGTCATATGAAAAGCCCACAGACAATTAGACCACTGGAATTATAAACGTGTGGTAATTCTGTGCTTGCTTTGTGAGTGTCCATACCTCCAGGCCACCTTTCGCAGAATAGGTCATTTTGACATTATGGGTGGCCAAGTGGCTCAGTGTTTAACACAGTTGCCTCACAGAACCAGGGACCCAGGTTTGAATCCACCATCAGGTGACTGTCTGCGTGGAGTTTGCACGTTCTCCCCATGCCTGTGTGGTTTCTGCTGGGTGCTCCGGTTTCCTCCCACAGTCCAAAGATGTGCAGGTTAGGTGATCTGCCATGTTAAATTTCCCATAGTGTTCAGGGGTGAGTAGATTAGGTGTGTTAGCCATGTGAAATGCAGCATTACAGGGAAAGGGTAAAGGGTTGGGTCTGGGTGGGTTGCTCTTTGGAAGGTCAGTGTGGGCTTGTTGGGCTAAAGAGCCTGTTTCCACACTGTAGGGACTCTATGAGTCGATTCTGTGCCAGAAAACATGCCATAGGGCTGCCCTGGGGTCCAAAAGTAGATGCTTCCTATGGACATTTGAAAGGATAGTCTGTCTTTCTGCTACAGAAACTTTGTTAGTTGTTTTCAGGATGGTGGCTCTCACATTCAAATGCGTTTCTGTTTAACATATGCACCTGCTTCTTGAAGCCATATGTACTGCTGATGGTAAGAGGTACATTTCAAGCAGGATTTCTGCGAGTACCCAGGAGTGTCACTCCTGGGCAGGCCTCAAAAGATTACTCACACCATTCTGAGCAGATGTGGGAAATGGCTGTCGCCTCTATCCCCAAGTCACAAAAACAAGGTGGCAGCAAAAGCCTGACACAGCAGTTGGTGATATTAAGAAAATCTCAGTATGCAATTACAGTCAGGAATGTTCTGTCTGACAATGTGATGAGAGCTGGGTTCAATCGAGGCCTCCAGAGAGAATTGGATAATTACCTGAAGCAAAATAATTTGGAGTTCTGCAGGGAAAATGTCAGGGAATGGAACAAGGTGAGTTGTTCTTCCAGGCAACTAGCATCGACGTGAGCTGGACAAACTCCTTCCTTGATATAGCTGTTCTATGACTCTATGAGATTGGTCCTACCTTAATTTTGATTGTAGCGATCTTGGGACTTTTGACTTCTGTCCCAAATTGTGCTAAATATTTAATGTCTTTGTCAGAAACAATTCAACATTAAAGGGAAGCCAATTCCCAGCAAACAACCTGGAAAATATTAACAATTGTTTATGCAAAATGCTGAACCATCTGGAAAATGTCTGAAATCTGTCTGAGCCCTTAAGAGTTGAGCAATATTGAGGGGTCTCTGGTGGTTGCAGATGTTGCATGTTGCATGTATCAATGAGAGCTTAGTGCAAGTTTTAACCTGGTTAAGTTGTCCCTCATTAATTATGGACAAACCAGCATCCACCAAAGAAAAGGTTTTAAAAAACATGATTATAGTTACTCTTTGTTCCTCTCAGCTCTGCAATGGGAATGTTTTCCACAGGTTCATGCTTGCAAAGTCCAAAACAAAATGTCTGCTGTTGGATGTGATTCTGTGAGTAGGCAGTACTTGCTGAACAGTCCTAAGCATGCTAATAACTACACTATCCACCAATAAGACACGGTCAGTTGAGCTTATGCAGTGGCACATCTACAGGAAATGGCCCAGATTTATACACAGCGAGATAGTAAGAACTGCCGATGCTCGCCTGGACATCCACTAATATGGTCTACTGTACCTGCTGTTCCCAATGTGACCTCCTCTACATCGGTGAGACCAAACGGAGGCTCGGAGACCGCCTTGTAGAGCACCAGCACTCTATTCACGACAAACGACAATACCTCCCAGTCGCAAACCATTCAACTACCCCTCCCACTCCCTGGATGACATGTCCATCCTGGGCCTCCTCCAGTGTCACAACAATGCCACCTGGACACTGGAGGAGCAACACTCCAAATGCAGCCTTGAGAGCCTACAACCCAACGGTCTCAATGTGGACTTTACTTGCTTCGAACTCTCCCCACCCCCCCCCCCCCCCCCCCCCCCGCCACATCCCAGGCCAACCTTGCCTCTCATCCCTGCCTCCCTGAACTGTCCATCTTCTCTCCCACATATCCACTCGTCCCGCCTCACTGACCAATTGCTACCAATACCTACCTGCACTGACCCTTCACCATCCCACTTACCTTCCCAACCCAACCACACCCCCTTCTCTATTTATTTCACAGCCCTCTTCCCCTCCGCCATTTCTGAAAAAGGGTTCCAGCCTGAAACATCAGCTTTCCTGCTCCTCTGATGCTACCTGGCCTGCTGTATTCTTCCAGCTTCACACTATATTGTCTTTATACATAGAGTCCTGTTCTCTTCAAACAAAAGGAATATGTTCAAGTTTTGCACCTTTTTTCAATTTCTGGAGAGTTGGCACGCCTATATTTCTCCGTTGCGTTCTCTAAGACAATGCCTCAGCCAAGCAGACTTGCCAATGAATCACCACCTTTTTCTCCTGAGGAGCGATTTGTTCTGATCAATTGAAATTTGACTTTAGAACATAGAACATAGAACATAGAACAGTACAGCACAGAACAGGCCCTTCAGCCCACAATGTTGTGCGACCATTGATCGTCATGTATGCATCCTCAAATTTCTGTGACCATATGCATGTCCAGCAGTCTCTTAAATGACCCCAATGACCTTGCTTCCAAAACTGCTGCTGGCAACGCATTCCATGCTCTCACAACTCTCTGTGTAAAGAACCTGCCTCTGACATCCCCTCTATACTTTCCTCCAACCAGCTTAAAACTATGACCCCTCGTGCTAGCCATTTCCGCCCTGGGAAATAGTCTCTGGCTATCAACTCTGTCGATGCCTCTCATTATCTTGTATACCTCAATTAGGTCCCCTCTCCTCCTCCTTTTCTCCAATGAAAAGAGACCGAGCTCAGTCAACCTCTCTTCATAAGATAAGCCCTCCAGTCCAGGCAGCATCCTGGTAAACCTCCTCTGAACCCTCTCCAAAGCATCCACATCTTTCCTATAATAGGGCGATCGGAAAGAGTACAGAAGCAATTTACAAGAATGGTTCCAGGGATGAGAAACTTCAGTCATGAGGACAGACTGGAGAAGTTGTGACTATGCTCCTTGAAGAGAAGACAGAGGGGAGATTTGATACAGCTTCAAATCAGAAGTGGGTTGGATAAAGTAGATAAGGAGAAGCTGCTCCTATTATAAAAAGGAAAAAGAATGAGAAAGTGATGTTCAAATACAGCAAGGGTGATGCAAGAAAAAGAACATTTTCACACAGTCAGCAGTTGAGAGTATAGGACGTCATGCTTGGAAATAAGTTGGAAGCAGATTCGAATGAGGAATTCAAGATGGTACCAGATGAATTTTTGGATTGGAGCGTGCAGGGCGTGGGAAACGTGCAAGTTTGGAAGTGGTCACAGAACTTGTGCAGGTACAATGGCCAAGTGGTCTCCTTATGCACTACCAATTCTGGCATTCTGTGAAAATATTCAGATGCACACGCAACCCCACTCTCACTCCACAGATGCTCTTACCTGCCTCAATCGTCTAAAATAGTGAAGTGCTCCTAATTGATCACACAACCTAATTAAACATTATGAAACATTAACAACAAATCAAGACTGCGCCAAAAAGCTGGAACTGAATCTGGATTTCCTCAAAAGCCTAAGTTCAGGCAAACTCATGGTCCACTAGTCCAGAAAATAAGGCCAATGGTTGAGAAATCAGTGTATTAACTTAAATAGTACTAACATAAAAATCTACAGTTTCAACAGGTAGATTTACATTGCCACATGCACATTTCCAAAAAAGTTGTAAAATAACATCTGTATACTTCATGTATTAACATTGAGAAATCAGGTGGACTTAGTACCGTAAAGATCAGAATACGGTTCAATAACCAGAATTCAGCCGAGTTGGGAACCAATGAATTTATATCTTAAGATGTTCCTTTGATGTAGTCAAAAGGTAAGAAAGATTGGAAGGAAAAAAAAAACAAAGAATCAACGGACTTGAACTAATATCGTATTTTTCAGAGCCACATGATGTCTCAAGATTGTTCCACAACATACTGAAATACCACTGAAGTATAGCCACTGCTGTTTGGACGTGGAAAGGTAATTTGCACCTTCAATGAAACAGCAACAGATCACTTAAACATGCAAATTTGTCAGTTTAAATGCAGGCATGATACAAAATATAAAAAATTAGAACAGATTACTATACTCATTTTGGTTCTCCAACTCTGTTGGCTTATTAGTGGTCTTCAGTTTGACATCATGAATATTTAAAACTTAGCAACATACATTGACAAACTTAAGTTACCTAGAAGACAACTGTAAAACCAGTGCTGGATAAACTGAAATTTTTGATCCATGACAGGATAGTACTAAAGCAGAGCACGAAAGATATAACATTCAGCGCAATAAAAAGATATCACACAGTTGATATGTAAATAAAACTCATTATTTATTTTCCTCTTGTCAATTACTACTTAATTCACTTACTATGTTTAGAAAAAAGAAGAAATAATGAAATAGAACCCCATTTGATTCCAGCAGGCATCTCATACCAAAATCTAAGGAACAAGTAATACACTGGCTCTTTTAAAACTCCATGAAAGGGTAGACAGAATGCAGAGACAAAATATTTGATATTAAAGGTGTCTCTGCACATTGGCTGTGTGAAAGTTAATCAACTGAAGTTGGAACTGAATACAATACCTGTTAACTTACCACAAATTACCAACGGACATGGCTAATGACAGATGTCAAAAAGATAGACAACATGCGTACTATCACTTGACAAAAAGTAGTGATTAACCGCCCTCTCAAATATCTACACTGATATATCTTGTACCAAGACAGCTTTGGGGCAGGAGGGGGTATTCTTACCTGTCAGGTTTAATCTCTGTACATTGGATTCACTTTGCTCATTAACCAGAAGATCTGATCTTTTAATAACAGACTTTCTCAAGCTTGTCCTAATGAGTGCATGAAGAAAAGTTTCAATAATACGTTTCCAATTTCAGCAATATTCTGGAAAACATTTAATCCCATTCACAGTTAAGTAATAGATTTGACAAATATTAAATGATAATAGGGCATTTGCTGGGTTCTCAAGTTATTTCCTTCTTTAGTGTCACTTTTCAGGGTTCCAACTGTGATAGATGAAGGGCTTCAGAGTTGATTTGTGGATGACAATTGCCAAGGTCTTAAAACATATTTCTAAGAAACTGTCCAGGGACAGATGTACTTGTAGAGTTATTTAATGTAGCTTTAGAATGTTGATAACGCAGTTCTGATGGCTTGACAAGTTAAGTTAATATATTTCTGAGAAGGTCTGCCAAATATGTCTGGCATACTGTGTATTGCATAGCACTGCTATCTGTGTGTCAGCATGGTGCAGGTTCCAGTGGAATAGCTTCCTTCTTGTCAGCATTCTCCTCCTTTCTTTTCCTGATGGCTTTGAATTCTTGCTAAATGTGTTTCCAAAGACAGCCCTGTTGCCTTACTAAATAGGTCTTATCTGTAAACAACACTTTTTGTGCAGAATCACACCTTTCACAGGATTTCACACACAGCCACTCCACAACTATTCACTGATGACTACATGAAGGGGCTGATGCTGAACTGGTTTGTTCTAACTTACATAAAAAGGGCCAGATGTGGTGGGATACTCATGATGAGACAGTTAAATTGAGCACGATCCAGTCCCCACTCCAAGCCCAGGCTTGCATGTTTTTAAAAAGAGTTACTGGACAGCAATTAATTATTCTGAATACCTCTCAGAGCAGAGTATTAGATTTCTCTATCCAGAAATGCTGACTTGATTCAAAGTCGATTGGCACAGTTCTTTGCTGAACCATAAATTTGATTCCCCCCATTAGCATGTGAAGGAAAATTCCATCATTCGTGTTGTTGGCAAAGCTTCAGTTAAACCCTACAATCGTAAGTCCCTCAGTGACAACATGCAATAAATTGGGAAAGTGGAGAATTCCAGCCTGTAATAGCCTGTCATATTCTACTGAGGGAGTCAACTTTACCGAGGTCAGATCTCTTTGCCAGGGTTGAACATGAGAGAACCTAGATGGACAGCTGGTAAAGATTAAGCCCAATACCTGGACTGAACTTCCAAATCTAGCACTTCCAGTGACCAGCATATCAGAAATTTCCTAGGGTAGATCCCTCTGTAACACAAAAGTTGGGAAATCACTGTGAGAAAACTCTGGTAAATGCTGTAAAGTTAGGAGTCATTCTTGTGGATTGTAAACATGTTGGTTTTGGTGTTAAACAAAGCAGGCCAGGAACAATTTTAAATCAATAATCCCATTTTGAAAAAGAATTATTTTAAATTCAAAACATTCACTGCTTCTCTCTTTCCTGATGCTGCCAGGTGTGTTGAGTTTCTCCAGCCCTTCCTGTTTTTAGTTTGGATCTCCAGCATCTACAGCATTTTGCTTTTCATCATATTCAGGGAATGCTGCCCCAATCCCATTGAATCATCCCAGGTCATCACTGAGAGATGACGTTGTAAATCAAAAGAATAGACAGAGAAACTGCACTATTTGAATAGACAGTTGAAGTAGTTGGGTATTCAGACTAGAGATAATTACTGCAATAAAGCATGCTGGTTTAAAGAATATTCTAACGCTGAAACATGCAAGAAGGTAACACAAAAAGAAAATACTGCAGACTTTTATCTAAATGATTTGGATGAGAATTTAGAACGTATGGTTAGTATGTTTGTGGACGACACCAAGATTGGTGGTATAGTTGACAGTGAAAAATATTATCTCAGAGTACATGTGATCTTGATCAGATAAGTCAATGGGCTAAGGAACGGCAGACAGAATTTAATTTAAATAAATGCAGGATGTTGCATGTTGGTGGGTCAAACCAGGGCAGGACTTACACACTCAATGGTAGGGCCCTAGGTATTGTTATAGAAAAAATAGATTTAGCGTTACAGGTTCATAGCTCCTTGAAAGTGGTGTCACAGGTAGACAGGTTGGTGAAGAAGGCTTTTGGCATTTTTTCTCATTTTGTTGTATTGTACATGACAATGGTGAGGCTGCTTTTGCAGTGCTGCATGGAGTTCTTGTCACCCTACTTTAGGAAGGATATCATTAAATTAGAAATAGTGCAGAAAAGATTTACGAGAATGCTATCTGGACTGGAAAGTTTGAATTATAAGGAGAGGTTGGATATGCTGGGACTTCTTTCCCTGGTGCATAGGAGACTGAGGGGCGACCTAATAGAGATCTATAAACTCATAAGAGGTATTGATAAGGTAGATGGCCAACAGCTTTTCCCCTTGGTAGTCTATAATTAGAGGGCATAAGTCTAAGGTGAGAGGAGAGAGATACGTAAGGATCCTGAGGGACAATTTATTTCACAAAGGATGGTGAGTGTCTAGAACAGGCTGCCAGAGATAGTGCTGGAAGCAATCACAACTTCATCATTAAAGAAACATTTAGACAGATACATGCATAGGATAGTTATAGAGGTGAATGGATCAAGTGCAGGCAAATGGGACCAGTTTAATTTTGAAAACCGGATGGCATGGGAAAGTTGGGCCGTCGGGCCTGCTTCCATGCTGTAGACCTCAGTGACTCTGTGCCTTGGGAAATCAAAATAAAAATGGAACACACCTTCCTAGGGTTCTGGAGGGGAAGCATCTTGCAATTTAATGCTTTGTGAACATAACAGAAGTCTTTGATTTAATTTTCTTTTTGAAATTTTGCTCGTATATTATGAAGATATGTTAACCAACTAGTAATTTATAATAGCATTGACTGGAACAATATATCCTGAATTTTTTTTTGGCAAGATCAAAGGGAAAGTTGCAAAACAAAGTGCACTGGCCACAACAGTATCAATGTTGTATTTGTAAGGAACGCGCTACTTGGAAGGAGACACCAGAAAGAGATGGTGACCTGTGGATGAGTGAGGCAAAGAAAGAAGTTAGCACACCCCTCCTAATCCGAACATGACAGCACATAAAGTACAAGATTTTATTTAGTGAGAGAATAGGAGTTGTTCATTGTGTATTAATTATATTTAGTTTTTGGCAGATGATGGGCATTCACTGGGGATTTATATGTGCTTTTACAGAAAGGAACGGACAGAAACTGTGATTGTTAGTGAGGAGGTACATGTTTGTAACATGAGAGATAATGGGAACTGCAGATGCTGGAGAATCCAAGATAACAAAGTGTGAAGCAGGATGAACACAGCAGGCCAAGCAGCATCTCAGGAGCACAAAAGCTGACGTTTCAGGCCTAGACCCTTCATCAGAGAGGGGGATGGGGAGAGGGTTCTGAAATAAATAGGGAGAGAGGGGGAGGTGGACCGAAGGTGGATAGAGGAGAAGATAGGTGGAGAGGACAGTATAGGTGGGGAGGTGGGAAGGGGATAAGTCAGTCCGTGGAGGACAGACAGGTCAAGGAGGCTGGATGAGGTTAGTAGGTGGGAAATGGAGGTGCAGCTTGAGGTGGGAGGAGGGAATAGGTGAGAGAAAGAACAGGTTAGGGAGGCAGAGACAGGCTGGGCTGGTTTTGGGATGCAGTGGGGGGAGGGGACGAGCTGGGCTGGTTTTGGGATGCAGTGGGGGAAGGGGAGATTTTGAAGCTGGTGAAGTCCACATTGATACCATTGGGCTGCAGGGTTCCCAAGCGGAATATGAGTTGCTGTTCCTGCAACCTTCGGGTGGCAATATTGTGGCACTGCAGGAGGCCCATGATGGACATGTCGACTAAAGAATGGGAGGGGGAGTTAAAATGGCTCACGACTGGGAGGTGCAGTTGTTTATTGTGAACCGAGCGGAGGTGTTCTGCAAAGCAGTCCCCAAGCCTCCGCTTTGTTTCCCCAATTTAGAGGAAGCCACACCGGGTACAATGGATGCAGTATACCACATTGGCAGATGTGCAGGTGAACATCTGCTAAATATGGAAAGTCATCTTGGGGCCTGGGAGGGGGGTGAGGGAGGAGGTGTGGGGGCAAGTGTAGCACTTCCTGCGGTTGCAGGGGAAGGTGCCGGGTGAGGTGGGGTTGGAGGGGATTGTGGAGCAGACAAGGGAGTCATGGAGAGAGTGGTCTCTCTGGAAAGCAGACGAGGGTGGGGATGGAAAAATGTCTTGGGTGGTGGGGTCGGATTGTAGATGGTGGAAGCGTCGGAGGATGATGTGTTTTATCCGGAGGTTGGTGGAGTGGTATGTGAGGATGAGGGGGATTCTCTTGGTGCGGTTATTGCGGGGGCGGTTGTGAGGGATGTGTTGCGGGAAATGTGGGAGATGCGATCAAGGACGTTCTTGACCACTGTTGGGGGGGCGGGAAGTTGCGGCCCTTGAAGAACGTGGACATCTGGGATGTGTGGGAGAGGAATGCCTCATCCTGGGAGCAGATGTGGCAGAGGCGAAGGAATTGGGAACGGAGAATGGAATTTTTGCAGGAGGGTGGGTGGGAGGAGGTGTATTCTAGGTGTATTCATCCCGCCTCCTTGACCTGTCCGTCCTCTGTGAACTGACCTATCCCCAACCCCCCACCTATCTTCTCCTCTATCCATCTTCGGTCCACCTCCCCCTCTCTCCCTATTTATTTCAGAACCCTCTCCCCATCCCCCTTCTCTGATGAAGGGTCTAGGCCTGAAAAGTCAGCTTTTGTGCTCCTGAGATGCTGCTTGGCCACATGTTTGTAACATGTATGTTTATAATTAAGTAAATTTAACAGCATGTAAATATTGGGTATACCTCTATCCCTTATCATCTGGTCTTCTGGAAGATCATTACTTCAGAATTTAGACATAGCCATTTGGCCCCTTAAGCCTGCTTCACTGTTTAGTGAGATGAGGGCTGTCCTCCCAAGAATCTTACGTTACTAAAATTCAAAAATTGGCTTTCTTTACAGAGGGTTTGATGTTTCTGAGACTGGGGGGTGCTGTGATGTGAGGCCCTGCTATTATCGGCATCCACATTCTCACCTAATGGTAGAGATAACGAGTGGATAATATTTAAATGGGGCAAGTTCCTTCTGCCTGCCCACTTTATCGCAGAACTTTCTGATGAGTAGATCCTGGTAACTATGTGACGATTGAGTGCCTATTGAAATTTGGAGCATCAAGATAGGATTTTAGACTGTTAAAGAGTGTGCATTCAGAGGAAGGCAAAGCATTAGGCCAATATACTGGTTTCTTATGGGTGACAAGCATGCTCAGATTTCAAGATAGCCACAGGAGGCAACTTGCCACATGTCAGTAGTGGACATTTAGGGGCATTAATAAGCATGTTGTCGGACCAATCAGGATAAATTTGGATTTTATTTTCATAGATGAGATTTGACAGACCATAAGAAACCCTACATGGAGGAGGAGACAATGGCATACTGGGGAACAATCTGCAAATGTGACAGAGAAGAATATGAGATGGTGCTGGGAGCAGCAACAAGTTAAAGTTCTTAACAATGTCAAACTGCACTGGAGAGATAGGATGCAATGCACTCCACTATAAATCCAGTAACTTCTGTGAACATGATAGTACATCTATTGGCACCTGAGAGAAGAAACAACAAGCTAATATTTAAATATGACCACTTTCCGCTCCTTCTTTAGTTTTGCATTTAGTTTACATTGCACTTCTGTTTAGGAGCTTTCTCTACTTTGAAAATGTTATACACAGGGAAGGTTTTATTGCTGATAGGACTGACTGGATCTGAACATGATATCTCTGATGAAGGGTCTAGGCCCGAAGCATCGGCTTTTGTGCTCCTGGGGTGCTGCTTGGCCTGCTGTGTTCATCCAGCCTCACATTTTGTTGTCATGATATCGTAATTTATCTTTTCCTCTTAGGGGTGTTTGTGGAGCTACTGCCTATTTGTACCATTGGACTCTCAGCCTTCTGCCCTCTGCTCTCTGCTCAGGCTAGTAGCTCCATTCTGTGGATGATGAGCAGCCTTAGTAATGACTAACCACTCACCATTTAAATCGTACCTGCTTCTGACTTAATCTTGCCAAAGGGACAGTGTTGGCAATGGTAGTCATGAATAGAGAAGCACCAGCAAGGAGGACATGGATCCAATGTTATAAAAGATTCAATTATCTAATTTTTTTGGAAAGGCGAGCGGCAGGATGCTCCTGGTTGATAATTTAAACAGTAGCACACACCTGAGCTGAGGAGACCAGATGACCGTAATTCACCCTTACATTTTCTGAAATTGGCCAGTGGTGTCACTGAGATGTCAGCCACTATCACATGTAGGATGTCACTGACAAGCCATGATGTGGAGGTGCTGGTGTTGGACTGGGGTGGACAAAGTAAGAAGTCATATGACACCAGGTTACAGTCCAACAGGTTTATTTGAAATCACAAGCTTTTGCGGAATACCCTCTTTATCAGGTGAAGTGAGAGGGAAGCACACAGACATAGAATTTAAAAGCAGAGAGATCAAGGGCAGAGAGATCAAACAATCATACAAATCATGTGAGTGGAGTGTCATGAGTCTCTGCAGATGATCAAAAGTGTCAAATGGTGTGAGTAGAGTGTCAACAAGTTTTATCCCAGCATCAGACTTACCATGGACTACTCTTCAGAATCAGACTCATACTTAGACACATGCATCTCCATCAGGGATGGGTGCCTCAATAGCTCACTATACTGAAAGCCAACAGATAACCTCATGATGCTCCACTTTTCTAGCTTTCACCGTAAACATATTGAAGTAGCTATCTCCTTTAAATAAGTCAAGCACATAACAGGGTCTTCTCAGATGAGGAGAAATGTAACTGACACCAAAAAATTTTGATGGATGCCCTCGTAAGAATGGGATATGATGTTCAACTCATTGATCACCAGTTCCGATGTGCCACAGCAAAAAATCATAATGACCTCCTCAAAAGGCAGACACAGAATACAACTGATAGAGCACCCTTCGAAGTCTAGTACTTCCCTGGAACAGAGAGGCTATGCCATGTTCTTCCCAGCTTTCAACATGTTATTGATGATGATGAAGAACATCTTGCCTAGATCATCCCCATGCCTCCACTTCAAACCTTCCAACAAGTACCAAACCTTGAACAGACCGTTATTTGCAGCAAACCTTCAAGCCTTAAGGGCAATATCAACCACAACACCACACGACATTGCTATGGCAACCTCTGCAAGGTCAGATCATTAACATGGATACTACCATCACACGTGGGCACACCACCCACCATGCACGTGGCAGGTACTCAGCTAACTCAGGCAACATTGTCTATCTCATATGCTGCAGGCAAGGATGCTCCAAGGCATGGTATATTGGCGAGACTATGCATTCACTACGACAACAGATGATTGGACACCATGCAACAATCATCAGGCAGGGATGGTTCCTCCCAATCAGGGAATATGTCAGCAATCTGGGACATTCAGCCTCCGATCTTCGGGTAAGTGTCCTCCAAGGCAGCCTTTTGAGAAACACAACAACATAGAATCACCAAGCAGAAACTGATAGCCAAGATCCATACTCATGTAGATGGCCTCAACTGCAATCTTTGGTTCATGTTGTGCTACATGTGACCCACCATATTGTTCTGTATCTGTAAAATCTTCATTACTGTCCTGTTTTGACACCATCACTTTGATAAATTGTTATGATCTCGCTACCTTAATGAGTTTGTACAGTTTTGGATTACTTATTACTTTGTTAGCCCCTCAGCATGCAACTCTTATGCCTATTAAGTTATTCCAGTCATTTAGTTTGTCTCCAGCCCCACTTTATTTTTAACTTTTTGTAATTATCTCTCTGCCTCATTTAATTGGATCATAGGTAATCCCTTCAGTTGCAATTCAGCTCTTGACACTTTACTCACACCATGTGACACATTTGATTACCTGAAGGGACCTATTATTTGACACTCCAATCATACATTTGTATGATCTTTTGATCTCTCTGCCCTTGATCTCTCTGCCTATAAACTCTGAGTCAGTGTGCTTACCTCTCACTTCGCCTAAAGATGGGACTATGCTTCAAAAGCTTGTGATTTCAAATAATCCTGTTGGATTATAACCTGGTGTCATGTGACTTCTGATTTTGGCCCTTGAGAAGGGGAGAGCTGTGAGGAGCACAGCAGCTCATTTCAGTGTCATTCTGGATAAGGTGAGGAAAGCCAGATTATTCACGCATTGTTCTGTCGTCACAAAAGTAGCGAGATGTCTGAAATGAGTGATAGTGTAGTGGGCCTGTGCAATATAACGCTGAGTGAGGGGTCACCATGGACGTCACAAGGTGCCAACATGAAAGGCTGCTGGCAATAGCAAAACCAGAGGTTGTGAAGGGTACGGCCATTGATAGCTCTGTCTTCAAGTGAAGGGTATGGAAAGGCCCAATGTGTACTGTGGTTATAAAATAGCAGTGAGGTTGGTTATGCTGAGGTACCTGCTGAGTATCCTGCTTTCTCAGCACCAACTCCTTGTCTCTATGACATCATCTACCTTGAAGGGGAGCTAAGTGACTGAGTACAGTTGTCACTGGCCTGCTTGGCCGAAGCAGATGGAAAGAAAGCTGTTTGGCACAGGGGTGTACGGAGAGTATATGTCAGCTGCATCCCAGCTGTGGTCTCACCAGCATGCCAGACTACGATGAAAGGACTGAGGCAGTTGAAGAGGCTAATGAGCCTTATTTCAACTTCCCCTGCTGTCAGTCCTTCATTCCTTTGCCAAACATTGCTGTCCAATTGATGCCAACAACTTCACATCCCTCCTGGATGGCAGGACTCACAGTTTGCACGTACAAGCTTCTCAGTACCGGTATGAGCAACTCTGTGCCACCAGCTCAGCAGCTGAGCAACATTCTCCTTTCCTTCAATATGTCAACCGGTTTGTCCATCAGACCCATGATCCCCAGCGTATTCATGGCAGCTGCATGTACCAGACACTGTGTGTTCTCTCTACCTCCTTACTGAAAGCTTCAAACGATCCTTTGAGATCTGCAAATGAGCTCATCAATGAGCTCATCAACCAGTTAATCAAAGGCAAGTAGATTCCCAGCATACCTCTGAACATATACTCAAGCTGAATGAAGCAAACGATATTGACATGCAGGAAGTAACATTGTCAGTAGCTTTCATGAATAGAATATCATACTCAAGCCCACAGAGGACCAGTGTGTAATGTAGCTGAGTTTCTAGAGGGAGGCAATTACTTGTCTATATCATTTGTTACACTGAAAATCACCCTAAGATCATGACATACATTGCACTATCTTTGGTAGTGAAAATCACTGCAGTTCTAATGCTTTTGGCGACATTAGCCATATCAATCAGCCTGCAAACAGCCATTTGGCAGCTTATCGATGTATTCATTGTGAGATGTCAACAGTTCAGCATTTTGTTCCTCACAGAGGCTGACAAACAGGAAAAAAGCACATTGGGATTTCCTTTCAGGCTTGGATTCAGTCAGGTGCAGGGAACTATACAGTATACCCTTGGCCACAACACCCACACACACAAACAGCCATGTGTGCGCACACACACACACACAGATACACACACACACACACACACACGCACGCACACACACACACACACACACGCACGCACGCACGCACGCACGCACGCACGCACGCACGCACGCACGCACACACACACACACACACACACACACACAAAAGCATACACACACACAAGCATACATACATACTCAACTCCATCTGGAACCAATGGTTCCACAACAGGAAGGACTTCAAATCACTCAATGTTCAACTTATTTGAAACCGCAGGAAGAGACTCATATAGGTTAACACCCTGTTTCTTGGCAGCGGTCATAATGATTTTATACTCTGCTAGTCCTCAAAATATCCTCTGTTCCCAAAGCAGTGTGTGACTTCTGGCTGTTGGCAAGGGAACATGGACTATCCCTGAACAAGATCATGACTCCTGTCTGGAACCAGAGCAGAGACATGAAGCACTGATATAATAACAGTCATGCAGCAATAGGATTCTAATTGAGAGAACAACTGGTGCCTTGAAATAATGATTCTGATGGTTTGGGAAGTCAAGAGAGTCGTTTATTTAATTCCAGCAAGTTTCAGAGACATTATCATTGCTGCAAAGTCGCCTCAATCTTGCTATGCAAAGTAGACTTTGCTTAGATATATCCAACTGGGAAGTGGTGGAGCAGCGAAATGAAGAATGAATTGTAAGTTGCCAAATCAGACCCAGGTCCAACCAGTGCAATGAACTGCCAGAGTTGTGAAGGCAGCACATTATTGGGAGATTCTCCAGAATAATCGCTCCTTTACTTTGTGCACCAAAGTAATATGTTTCTATCTGATTCAGTCCCAGCACCCAACATAGAACATATGATATCATAAAACAATGAACCAAAGAATTACTGATACTGGAAATCTGAAACAAAAACAGAAATTTCTGAAAAAACTCAGTAGGTCTGGTCCTATCTCTGGAGAGAAAGCAGAATTTACGCAAAGAAGGGTCTTCTGAAGAAGGGACACTGGACTTGAAATGTTAACTCTGTTTTCCCTCCATAGATGCTGCCAGACCTGCTGAGTTTCTCGAACAATTTCTGCTTTTGATACAAACATGCAAATTAGGGGCAATAGAAACCATTCAGCCTCTCGAGCCTGCTTTGCCATTCAATAAGATGATGGCTGATCTGATTGTGGACTTAAATCTACATCCTTGACGGCTGCTGAAATTCTTTGACTCCTATGTTAATCAAAAATCCATCAGCCTCTGCCTTAAAAATATTCAACGTCCATACCCATTACGTTCTGGAGAAGAGAGTTCCAAAGACTCATAGCTCTCTGACAGAAAGAAAACTCCTTGTCTCCATCCCAAATGAGACACTCCTTACTTTTAAACTATATCCCCAGTTCTAGATTTTCCAATCTGTCAGGTTCAGTCAGAACCTACTTTGTTTCAACGCAATGTTCTCTCGTTCTTTTAAACTCCAATACGTAGAGGCACGGTTTACCCAATCTTCATGTATTTTCACTGAACTGTTTCCAAAGCAATCATGTTGTTTGTTAAATAAGGAAACCATAACAGTAAACATACTCTAGATGTGGTCTTGCCAATACCCATTATAATTGTAACAAACCATTCCTGCTTTTATTTTTAATTTCTCTTTCAATAAATAATGACTTTCCACTTGCATTTCTCATACTCACTTTACCTACATACTAATCCATTGTATTACTGCCTTCAAACACGACTTCATAAGTGTTCCTTACCACATAACTAAGGTTGTGAAAAGCAGTAGCTATCTCAAATAAAACATCTTTACTTACGACAGATTTCATGTTTGATTACATATCTGCTATGTATCCACACATTGCCCCTATTGGAAGCCTAATGTGCTTATGGACCTAAGCTTGTGCTTCTACAAGTTGACTTCACAGTTTTGTTTGTTGCACCTCTCCTGAAGGCACTTGAGATGCCACGCTGAGCGGCCTCAAGTGACTCTGGCCGGTGACATCTTGGTGGCAGGGAAGTGGAATTTATCATCAGTCATCACTTCCATTTGGCTCAGAGATAGTAGGAATTGCAGATGCTGGAGAATCTGAGATAACAAGGTGTAGAGCTGGATGAACACAGCAGGCCAAGCAGCATCAGAGGTGCAGGAGGGGTGACGTTTGAGCCTGGACCCTTCTTTAGAAATCTTCAGAAAGCTTTGCGCGGTGGCAGTATTGTAGCCGATGAGGTTTACCCAAGGCACAAGTATTGCTTATTGAAAACTCTACTTCTGATTGACTGTCTGGTATTATTGAGGGTATTGCTTGAGAGTCTGGTGAGGGAGAAGACGTGCTGTTCATCTGACAGAGGGCAGCAATTGCCCATCTTGTGTAGGAAATGCCATCCCCGCCTTCTGTGCCTCAGTATTCTTACTGCTCTGAAGCAGGACAGAGAGGTGTGTGCTGGGAGACCTATACACAGTTTCCTTCAGGCCTTGTAATCCAAATGGGACAATGGGGCCAAGGTTGCAATGTTTTGAACTCTAATCAAAGCTGCTAGAGCAATTTATTGGTCCCTTTACAGCATCTCTTTTATATTTATGGTTTGTTTTATATCTCAATTTGTCTCAGTACAATGATAAGATGATACAGTTTTAAATTAACAACATACTTTTTGACGGTGCTTTAAAATGTCTCAGCAACAATGGCATTTCCACACTTGTTTTCATAACTCAGACTTCTCATGTCTTTCTGACGTTTCCAATTGCTTTTTCTATCAGCTGCTCCATCCAGTCTTAACCGATTAAGCAAAGTCAATATAGTTCAGTGAACAAACCAATGTAACCAAACACAGATAAATTAAACCATTGAACATTACAGTGCCCGGACAGCAAAGGCATGCACCATGTTTGACTGCCTAGTCTTGATTTATTTATGTATGTGTGTGTGTTATATATTATATATATATAATGCAGGTAGTACCTATATGCACTTAGAAGAATGTTTCAACAACAATTGCCAATAAGAACCACACCATCAAGAGATACAGGACGGTTTTAAGTGGCATCAATAATACACAGAAGTGATATTCCCAATGAAGACAGCTGCCATTAAAAAGCAGAAGTTTCCTTGGCAATTTGCCAATTTAATTTTAGTTAATGAGAGGCATGAAATTGTGGCCTTGTTGAAATTGGAAACATGGTAACCATTTCTTGTTTGAAAATACAATTTCAGCAATTCATACACAATGCATCCCCACCTGAATGTAATGTAATTTAACGTAATGGGGAAAGGAAGACTATTAGCAGCTAAAACTATTTTACTGAGCGCTGTTCCATCATATCGATGGGTCTCGTTTCACCTTTGCTGATCAGAAGAAAGGTCACTGAACTTGAAATATGGACATTCCTCTGTCTCCACAGATGCTGCCAGACCTGCTGAGTTTCTCCAGCAATTCCTGTTGTAGTTTCAGAATTCCAGCATCTGCAGTTCTTTGTTTATTTTTCTCACATCTCATCTCAAATCCCCCATCCTTCCCCCACAGTCATTATATGGTATAAGAAGAAAATAGTTTACAAATTAGCTACAAAGCACTCAAGTACAGAATGGCAGAAAAGAAATTGATAGTATTACTCCCATTCACAGTCATAAATATTATTCTCATGGGGAGTGTTGAATGGAAAGTCTACAGAGGGCATCACCCCAAAATACTCTTTATTTTGGCAGATTATGATGGTACATGACTTTGGGGCCGTCTTCATTCAGTAATAAATGAAAGAGCAATCACAATATCACTTGACTACCCCTGGAGGTCTATTTGGTATGAACAAGCAAATGTGGCTGTCAATCTTTGTACAACACGGTCCCAAAATGTAGCTAATGAGATAAATGATCAAAATTGTCTTCTAGTGGTGCTTCGGTGAAGAGTCTTAATTCTAACTGGAATTATACCTTGCTCTTCTTCAAAATGTATCATTTTGTTCATATAAATAAATGGATTACACCTTAGTTTATTACAAATGATACCTCTAACAAAGCAATGCTCTCTCCGAACCAAATTGAAGTGTTTAGATTATATGTTCACACCCATTTTGGAACTCAAATACTCAACCTTCTGAAGCAGAGGTGAGATACACGCAAATTTATTCCAATGAGTTGACAATTAAGGCATTTTGGAGATCTCAAAGAATGGAAATATCTTATGAAAATTTTGCATACTCAATAGATCCAAATCTGTGATTGAAGGAGAAATTTATTGCAACAAATCATGACGTGGGTGCCAAGCAAACAGATCTCACTGCTCGCAGCATGTGTAAATCTTATTCAGAAATTAAGCCAATGTTCTAAGCTGCTGATTCACCAGCTATCAATTTTAACACAATTTAACTTGTGCATTGAGATCTCCTTCCTACTCTTTAAAATAAAATCTTAAAATTCTTGTAATTTGATAGATTTAGACTAGACAACAGTTGTTTATATATTTCTTGAAACTGGATGAAGTGTAATTTAAGATGACTCACTGGGGCATTCCTTGGCATTATGATGGTATTTTGCAGTAGCTAAGAACAGCTTGGTTGTTACCTAGCCATAAACATGTTAAGCAGTGAAGAAAATACAATTCACCCCACTGAGTTTCCCCCAGATCATGTGACAGGATATGTGTCTCTCTTGCAGAGTAGGCTGTTGCCACTCAGCTTTCACACTCTTTGCTCCTTTAAGAATGCATCTTTCCTGAGCAAAATGGTCAGGAAAATGCGAATAGGTGACAGTCTTAATGAATCGCATCCCCCTCTTTGAAGTAGGCCTAGGATTTCATGGCTTCCTGGGGAGAGAAGCACAGCTGCCAATTCTTCCACAATTCTTCCAGCTTGCCCAGGAGCTAATTGCAATTGATTTCCCAGTTGCAGCTGGTGGTAACACGGGGAAAAGTAGGTCCATATTCTAATTTTCTTCTTCACTGCCCTTCTCCTTATATGCATTTTATGTAATTCACCCCAAACATGTGCCTCAATCAGTTGTTTACTTCACCAATCAGAATGGAATTTCACAGTGCCCATAAGACATTGGAGCAGAAGCAGGCCAATGGGCCCAATCAGTTTGCTCTGCCATTTGGTGAGATCATGACTGATATGATATTCTTCAATTCTACTTTCCTGTCTTATCTCTGAAACCCTTGATTCCAGGAATCAAGGATTATGAGAACCAGGTAGGAATAGCCCATGAGGGCTATCAGATCAGTCATGATTTTGTGAAGGAGGGAGCCGACTCAGTGGGTCAAATGTTGTGCTTCTGCTCCAACATTTTTGGACACTGTCAATTTATGTTCTGATTGATTAGTAAAAAGAGTGATTGAGGCACACAATTGAAATAAAATATGGAAGGAGAAGGTTATGCTAATAGGATTAAATGAAGAGGGACCATATGAGCCATTTAGGCTAGTTATCATCTTTCAATGATGTATGTCCAACGTAATTCCATAAATAAATTCCTTTTTAGTACCCTTCCATTGCAGCTGTTGAGACTTGCAGCAAAACACAGTTAACCTATTAAGCAAATCTATTAATGTTTGTGGACTGTTGACTTGTGATTGAAATTTGAGGAATAGATTAAACTAGAGACAGTAAATCTCGTCTTCACTGAATCAGGCTGAGCATGTTGATCCAAATGGGACAAAAGAAATGTCCTGTGTTGACTGTTTTTGTACATTCAGCTGTGGAGCACCCTGGCAAGGAGACAACCAGTTCCTCTAGCTTTGCAGCTTGGCAGCAGGATTCTCCCAAGGTGGGTAGGATTGAGGACGCACCTGGACATCCAGGTTGAAGACCAGGACAAAGCTAGGTGGGATTTTAGAGCAAATATGCACATGAACCCTTGAATTTGGGATTCCATTTTTCTGACAAGTCCGTGCATCGAGTAGCCAAATGGAAAGAGCAAAATTATATTGTGCCTTTAAAGTCCTCAGTATATCCCAAATTTAGCCAATTAATAACCTTTGGGATGCAGTCACAGTGGCAATGTAAGGAATCCTGAAAACAAACTTGTCCACAGAAAGGTTTCACAAACAGTTAATGACCAGTTAAGTTTTATTTGCAACATTAATTATAGGGTAAGTATTAGCCAGGACGTTGGGACTAACCTCTCTGTTCTTTCTCAAAATATTGCAAAGAATCTTCATGCACAACACAGCTATTGGGCCTCTATTTAGTTTGCACCCGTTGGTGATCCTTAGTGCCAATTTTTTCCCATCTATGTTTGTATCATCAAGTTCCCCTCTGGATGTATCTTTAATGCCTGTAGCTGGGTGACTAGACAGTGGAAATATTGTGCAGTTATTAATTGGGGTTAATTGCAACCTTTGGGTGGCATCACTGTGGCACTGCAGCAGGCCCATGATGGACATGTCATCTAAAGAATGGGAGGGGGAGTTAAAATGGTTCGCGACTGGGAGGTGCAGTTGTTTATTGCGAACCGAGCGGAGGTGTTCTGCAAAGCGGTCCCCAAGCCTCCGCTTGGTTTCCCCAATGTAGAGGAAGCCACACCGGTACAGTGTTCATCCAGCTTCACACTTTGTTATCTTGGATTCTCCAGCGTGTGCGGTTCCCATTATCTCTATCTGACAAATTGCAACTACGTATCAGGTGTAAAATGGTCAGATCTGAAAAAACATCAGCGATGGACCTAGAACCGGCTTCTAGGTCTAGAGGTCTAAAAGGTTTAGTAATGTGCGGTGGGTAAACATCAAAAGACGTAGGAGTACAAATCTGGTTACAATAACAAATCAATCCATCAGCTTTCAAGCTGCTCCTGGACGTTACAAATGTTTTATTTGAGTAAGTATTTCCAGATCCAGTGTCCTTATGTTGCAGCCTTCCCAGATCTTTGGACAGAGGATTAGGGAAATAGTGGCAGGGAAGTCATCTGTTTATTTAACTATTTTCTTTGAAGAGCTATAATTGAACAGATTTAAACTAAAAGCAGTAACAGAATTTCCAGTAAAGCTGGCATTCAAGTGAAGTATTTTTTGCATCTGGTCACGTACAATCTGGACATGCAGTGAGCAGTGCCCTTCTGTCTCTATCTTGGCAACTAGGCATTTATAAACAGGAAAGGAATTGAGCAGGTTTATAGTTGGTGGCTCATAATAGCATGTGGTTGTCATTTGTGTACCTTATACAGGAGTCTGAAACACAATAACCCTGTATAGCACCATAAACATTGTTTTCCCAGACTGCCAAAAAAAAATCAGTCAAGTACCCGACTTATGTATTCAGATGGTCCCCTTTGAGATATTGCACAAGGCTCCTGTTGCTGCATATTTGAGATAAATGGCATTCAAATTTAATGCATTCATTAATTTTAAAGGTACCAGGCAAATGCTGTTGGCTCCAATCTTCATACAGTTGGTGGCACATTTATTGGCAAAGCATGCCCTTCATTTACACTGTTCTCACTCAGGTCTTTGTAGTTTTTATGTGGCATATAAATCCTCCAAAGTGGGCTATTATATTGTTGAACATTTTCTTTCAAATGCCTCATTTTTTTTTTCATTTTGGATTGCTCTTCTTCCTCTTCCATTACATCTACAGTCCAGCAAAGACTGCTGGACATCTTGTACCTGGTACTCAACATCGCTTCTTCTGGGTGAAGGCAAAAATAGACGTCAGAAACTATAGCATGTCAACTCCATCTAAGTGCAACACAAAAAAAAAGCCTTTCTCTTCCAGTCCAAAAAATAAAGCATCGGTACGAATAGTTCCAGAAGCAGTCTTATTTTGATTTCAGCTTAACTCAGCCATGCAGAAATGGGAGTTCAAATTATGAAGTTTAGGAAATTCAGCGCCATTTCTTCTCAGTTTAATATATACAGGGTCAATAAGTACACACACAGAAAATCACAAAATATAGGATGAATTTTATGTTCCAACATTGGCAGCTACTATGCAGCACTTGGATAAAATTTGTTAGTATGACTTCAGGTCACTAACCAACTTACAATGTTATGTAAGCCAAGAAGGTGCTGAAACCAATGGACCACCTGTCATTTTTAAAAAGTAGCTTCCGATGCACGGAATAATATTTTGCCCACTCTATAATGCACTGGGATCATGGGAAATACATTCAGAGGAAGTCATATTTTTGGTCCTGGAGTGTTGCATAAACAGCAAATGGAACATGAGTCGACTTTAAAGACAGTCTGCTGATGAAACTGAAACACTGCTACTGTTGATAACTTTCTTTCTTTCCACTTCATTCTTTACCAGTCCCTTTCCCTGTTGAAGTGGGTAAAAATTTGTGCATAAATTTGTGCAATGAATCCAGTCCCTGAAGAAAATTGTCCATTCTTTTGCAGGCATCTTCACCAAAGAGCAGGAGAGGGGGAGGAGGAGAAGGAGAAGGGCTGTTGGCCGAGTCCAGGGCTCCATAAGGTATAGCAAAGTGGCAAATCTGTTATGAGCAAGGGGCAGTGAGGAGGAGGCTGTAAAATTATACAGGCAGATATGGGTGAACATTAACTTTGCTAACCTTCTAACCATGACAGCAGCATCAGGCTTCTTGCCAGTGATATTGGAACAGCGCACAGAAAGTGCCAACGACTTACATCAGTAGCAGGATTTCCAAGGTTTTCAAGGGGTAATTGATTGTAACCATGTTGGAATAAAGGCTCCATCTGGGCAGGTTGGGCATTCATCAACAGGAAAGGAGATGATTCCACCAATGTCCAGACTCTGTCAAAGGATTATGGAGATAAGTGTGTATGTCATATGAGTGTAGCACACAAGGTGAACTGCAACATACATTCTTAGACAGTCTGCCTGGGTGCAAATCTCTGGTGGTTTCTGGTTGGGCTAATGTGCTGACACCAATCCTCCTTTATATGCTAGTTTAAGGGGTTCTTCAGTAATCTGTGATGGAGGAATGTACTAAGAACAAGTCTCAATACAAAAGCTTTGTTTGTCATCGAAAACAAGATGTAGTTTATTACATCTCACTAACTATATACAGGCTACATATTACTAACAAGAAGCAGAGAAGATATATGTGCCACCATCAGGAGACTATGCCCAAATATCACTGCTCAATACTTGAGAATACCCAAAGCTCCACCCAGTGGCTGGGTTAGTTACCAAACTGGGTGAAACTCAGTAATGGTCATAGGTAACCCTTTCATATCAATTACCACATACAACTTACCCCAAACATTTTACACTGTGAAAATTCCAAAGCAAAGTGATTCCAGCTCAGTAACAGCTTCTCAGCTCTTGTCACATTTCCCCATTGTCTCCCTGTCATGAACGCCTGGGCCTTATCTACCATGGGAAATGTTGAGTCAGCAACAGTGTCAAGCAGAGAGATCCACACGAACACAAAGCCCCCTTAACACCAAATCCAATTCAAATCCACTACAGCACACACAGATAATGCCTTTTTGCAGCCAGAATTTCATGTGAGAACGTCAATCATTGAATTATCCCACATTATTAAACATTATTTCTAACTTACAAATATGAACATCACCCACATGAGCCTAAATGCAATTGTTGGGTATTTTTAATTCTCCTACAGGTGCTATGGCATGATGTTTCCACTTCACTGCCGGCTAGAAACAGTCCACTATTCTTATGCCCCCTTACTTAGAATGAATTTGATGTGTGTCCTATGGGCTCCTGATACAATGAGCACCCTGACATCAAGGAGTCACCAGCATTGTAGCAGAAGGCTCATCTACAGCTGTAGCTATTGGAGGTATGAGTGACATTGGCAGAGGGCTGTCTCCCTCAGGGACATCCTAGGAAATCCCCCCCAAAGTTATGAACAAATGTACAGCCTCCACTGTGAGGCTCAGTTGGGCTTATCTGCTGTCCTGAGGGGATGGGATTCGATTCTATGATGATCTATGATCTATGATTAGTAACCTGATGTGACATCAAGCTACTTGTCATGCTCTCAGGCTGGCTCTAGGCACCAGACAGAACTGGACATATTATTTTGTCTTTCATGACAGTCATTAGTCTCTCAACCCAAGCAACTGTTTGTTTTGAAGAATGGGTGTCAAGAGTGCAGGTGGCCTGGACAGACTCTTTCCCTCTCCTTTCCAGTGCCTGAATCTTTGCATCATCTCCACACACCGTGCCTTGTGTGTCCTGCGTCACTTGCCTGTTGCAAGAGGCTTATCTTCCAATACTCTTCCAGTTACCAGACAGCTGCTCCATCTTAGTCTCCAAAAGTTATTTTTGACTGTCGAGTGCTCTCACCAGAGCTTGAATCCCTTAGAACTGATTTACGCTTGCTCACTGAGGTTTTCATATCTGTGCTAGTGCATGATGTGAAGTAAGGATGTGATGTTGGTCCCTCTGAGACTCTCTACTCCTCATTAGACGTTATCGGCAATCTCTTGGGGCTGGTGGCTGCAGCTGCTGATATTAGGCCTGATGTTTGTGGAGAAAATGGAAACAAGTAGATTGCTCTCAGTGAGGTAGCTATTAATTGGTCATATTATCAGAGCTGTAAAAGGTGATGCTGGTAAACAGTGATCCGTACACTTCTGGATTGCACTCCTACTCCCCCATGGAGCAGCTTAAACGTCAGCCACATGTTACAAGCTACATCACTATACTCAGAACTCCAGTTGGGAGAACTCTGTCCCAGAATGTACCTGCACAATTCTTGGGGTATTGAATTGGTTACACTGCTAGAAAGTGGGATGATTATCATTAGGTCAATGCAGACTCAATGGACCAAAGGGTCTCTTCTGTGCTGTATTACTTCATGATTATAAGAGCAACTCACAAAAACAGCAAGCAAACTCCTCAAATTTACTTCTACTTGTAGATAACTATCTGGTATCCCTGAAAGCTTGTTTTACTCTGGCATTCAACTACACAGACAAACTTTAGATAGTAAGACAGAGAAGTAAACTGTTGAATACAAGTAGATATTTTAAAAACATTTGCATTTGGTGGACCCTAATCCAGGTGCTTCTGTTAGACAGTAATGTTGTACCAAGTGAAACATTTCTAAGGGTCTGACTCTGAACAAGAATTCAATGCTAAGGCCTTGCTAACCCAGTTACTTTTGCAACTCAAATATCCTTTTCCACTGAATGTTAGTGAAATGAGAGTGGCAGAATGCTGTGTGTATGCAGCCTAGAAATTGATGGGAAACTCTCCTACTCTAGAGATTTGAAATGTTGTTTACTCCCATCAGTTGTGGTGTCTTCAGAAAACAACAGAAATTTTGGTAAGGTTGCCAACAGGGATTACGTACAGGCAACAAAATTTGCTAAAAACAGTTACAAAAATATAGGCACACGAGAATGTTCTGCGAGAGACTATTTCTATGTCCTCTGGACTCCAATTAAAGTCAGCTCTTTCACCAAGTCTGATAGTCTTTGTTCTCAACAGAATTATCTGTACAGTCAGTCGATGCATCAGACCTAACTCCTTTGGTGTTACTGTAACAGGAAAATATAACTTTCTGCATATATTCTGCTTCTATATTCCCTCAATCTAATTTCTCATTGTGTTATAGTACTGAAACAGGAATTGTAAAAGTCAAATATGACAAATGTGACTGTTACAAAGGTAAACTCATACTTCTCAAGCTATGCATCTTGTGACATAGTTGACTGCTTCAGGTTCCTCCAATGTCACCCACTGGGACGGAACAACACATTGGATTTTATTCTTAGCTATTTAATCATCACTAGAGAATCACCTCTAACAATGCTCCTACACAGTTCCCAATATATGTCCTAGCTTACTTCTTATTTCTCATCTATATGCTGCGCCTTAGCAACAGAAACTAAAAACCTAGCATCAAGTTCCACATGAATATTGATGACACCCAGCTCTACCTCAGCACCATTTCTTTCAACACTTCCATCATTTTAATACACCATCCTTACTTCTGGTCTTTCCTGGGACGTAGGCAAGGCCAGTACTTCTTGCCCATCCCTAATTGCCTTTGAACAGTTGCTCGCTCAGCAATGTTGTATGCAACCACATTGCTATGGAGACTGGAGTCACATGTAAGCCACACAGATGACAAACTTCTTTTCTCTGCCCAATTTTCTTCCATAAAAGGGACTTCTGTAAGTCATGTTTTAAAACAGTAGTTTCATGACTCGCATTATATTTGACTTAACATCTTAGGTATGAAACTCAAATAGTTGCCATGGGTGGACTTGAAACCTGGGCCTCAGGATTACTAATCCAGTAATGGCACCATTATATCACTGTGTCCCCTAAACATTAGATGAGTACAAATTTCCTCCAGATGAACATTCAGAAGACCAAGTCTTCAATCATTTCCACAAGCTCCATCCCTAGCCATCAACTTCATTGTTAACTGCCTGAGGCTGAGCTATATTGTACACAACCTTAGCGTTTTGCTTAGCCCTGACATGGGCTTCTAACCATGTATTCAGACCATTACTAACATTGCCTATTTCCATCCCTCTTAACTCATTGTAATGCTGAAATATCCTTATCCATACCTTTATTGCCCCGAGTGAACAAATGAGTAAAATGTTTTGGAAATGAAAATTAAGGTGATCCGCAGAGGTATACGCAAAGATAAAACCTTACTTTTATAAAGAGAACTGTGGACTTTGAATACAGAAATCATCTTTATAAAAAACTGAAAAATCATTTATGTTTCTCAATTCATATTCCAAACAGATATTAGTTTTTGTAGTAATATGGGAATGCACGTGTTAATAACACAACGATGCTGGTTAGACATCAACTGATTAAAGCCAATGGCAATCTACCTACCAAAACTAAAATAATCGTGTGGTATTGAACTTGAATTCTGTCCTGAAGTTTTTCACTTTCAATGTGACCGTCTCAAATTTCTGGTTGCTTTCCTTGACCACACCTAAGAGAGTAGGACTTTTTTTTTTAAATCGCAATTCCTTCAAATTTCTGCTTTTTCAAAAGTATTTTCCTTTGCTGGAAACTTCCCCCTTTTGGGAACATTTTGCAGGATTCACTTCTGCAAAATCATTGAACATGGTGATTGGGATTTAGCTTTATGAACCACAGATCAATGCCTTTGGATAACAGATATTCACCAGCGGAGTTATTTAAGGGGAGATTGAAAGCTGAAATTCCAATACCACACCAAAACCCCAGAATAAATATCACATCGCAAAACCAAGAGATAGAGAGAGCAGTGATAACGGGAACTGCAGATGCTGGAGAATCCAAGATAATAAAGTGCGGAGCTGGATGAACACAGCAGGCCAAGCAGCATCTCAGGAGCACAAAAGCTGACGTTTCGGGCCTAGACCCTTCATCAGAGAGAGCAATTGGGATTCAATACAAGGGGACGCAAAATCATTTGCGTTATTCCAGGCATACAACAAGGACTTTACCAATTTTGGTACCAGCCAGAAATTATTTTGGGTAAAACACAGAAAATCAGAAGATGCAGTCTACAGACAAGTAAAACAGCCATAATTTTATCTTGTTGAAACTTCAGTGAGAACACTAGGACAGTATGAGAACATTATTTGGAATGGGCCTAGAGGGCACCATGGTCAGCATGGACCAATTTGGGCCAAAAGGCCTGTTTCCATGCTGTATTACTCTATGACTCTAGAAGCATCTGAAAGAGAATGTTAAAGTTGGAGACAACACAGTGGGGAGCTGGAGGGACACAGCAGGTCAGGCAGCATCAGAGGAACAGGAAAGTCATCATTTTGGGTCAGGAAAGTTGATATTTTGGGCATTTCTGAATCACTTAAGCTTAACAGTTATCCAGAAAAAGTTAAGATTAAAAATTTACTCTAATCGTTTGTAACTATTAAACTGATTCCCTGACTCACCACAGATCTCCACACACACCCCCAACTAACCCTTCATGCCCACAGACTCCTGACAACCACCCTCTGATCAAACCAACACACCTCTCCCCAGAACCTGACACCACCTGCCAGACCAGGTCTCACTTGTGGAGAAAATTCTCCCAAATCATAACTGGATCTCAGTCTGAAATGCGCAGGGCTACCCAACGTGTACTGACACTCCAGCCCAGCTGGCAGTAGCACCGACCAGTCCCAAAAGTCTGATGGAACACTGACTCAACCACCTTCAAACCCTTCAGCTTTCAGAAAAGATATGGCAGTTGACCCCTCCTGCAGACATGACAAAACTCCTTTTGCCTGTTGGAACCAGTCCCAGCATCGAGATGCAAATCACCCTAATGTCCTTAATGGAAGGGAAATGCCATCTTTATTCGGTCTGGTCTACATGTGACTCCAGACCCAGAGCAATATGGTTGACTCTCAGCTACCCTCTGAGCAAGTAGGAATGGACCATAAATGCTGGCCTAGCCAGAGATACCCTCATTCTAAGAATGATTACAAAATATTCAAAGCTAGCTCCACTGAATAGGACATATCCTTCCTATGCTTCAGATTAGAAGCAACTGTTCTATTTGGAACTCAGTTGTGGCAGGAATCCTTCGGGAATGTATTCAAAGTATCCCTGAAGAGGTTTATCACGTTTGTCAACTCGTGAAGACCCTGACTTGTCATCAAGCAAAATGGAGAAGACTTGCAGGAACTCCCAAGTACATCTAGAGACTTTGTCAGAAGTCACACAACACCAGGTTCTAGTCCAACAGGTTTATTTGAAATCACAAGCTTTTGGAGCACTGTTCCTTCATTAGGTAAAGTGAAGAGACTCACACAGGCACAGAATTTATGGGCAGAAAAATCGAAAGATTGTACAAATGGTGCAAGTGGATTGTCGATAGGCTGAATACTAAGTCTTTGCAGGTGATCAAAAATGTCAGACGGTGTAAGTAAAGTGTCACCAATTGAATAGCAAGTGAAGGATGACCTATGATCCAATTAATTGAGGCAGAGAAATAATTACACAACATTAAGTGTAAGATGGTGCTGGAGACAAACCAAATGGCTGGAATAATATGATAGGTATGAGTCATATGACAAGGGTCTAACCAAAGTAACAAGTAATCCAAAACTGTACACACTAATTAGGTAGAGAGATCGTAACAAGTTGTCAAGATGATGGTGTCATGTCAGGACAATAAGGAAGATTTACAGATACAGAACAGTATGGTTGGATTACATGAAGCGGTGGTTTGACACCATCACCATGGTAATCCCTTTACTTGCTATTCAGCTGTTGACACTTTACTCGCACTATCTGACACTTTGACACTTTTGATTACCTCCAGAGACTTGTTATTCAGCCTGTCGTCACTCCACGCACACCATTTGTAGGATCTTTTGATTTCTCTGCCTATAATTTCTGTGCTTCTCTTCACTTCACCTTACGAAGAAGCAGTGCTCTAAAAGCTTGTGATTTCAAATAAACCTGTTGGACTATAAACTGGTGTTGTTGTTCTTCTGACCTTACCCACCCCAGTCTAACACCAGCACCTCCACATCACATCTAGAGATATTGTAAGGGAAATGCACAGGTGCAGAGGAAGTGCACCATCCTCTAAACAAGCTATCTATCCAACCCTTAGAGTACCACCTGACCCATATATGGCAGGGTCTACAGATCTCGCATTGACTTTATCAACCAACTCGGAACCCATCAAACTGAACATGTTTTCCTCTATTCCAAAAGAAGAAGAGCTTTTTACATCTGCAAGTTATCTGAACTTTAAAATCTGGATTCTTAAATTTATTACCCGGTCTGTTGCATTCTAATTTGATACTTTGATCTGCTGTCATTGTCTCCAAAGTGTTCATCCTTATATTTTTCAGGCTATCTATACGCACAAAAATCCCTGTAAATTCAAAGTCTAGCTGACTTTACTTAATTGATTAAATTGATTTACAAGTGCCATTTATTTTGACCCAGATGCTGAATTCTATGTATTTCTTCAAAATGATTAACTCACTGTTCTGCAGTTACTTGGCTGAGACGTGAGAATTATCCTCTCGACAGATGAAATAGAATGAGACTATATTCACTGGAGTATGTAAAAATGAGAGGAGAACTTATTGAAAGGTAAAAACTTCTTAGAGGGCTTGACAGGGCAAATGTTGAGAGGCTATTTCTCCAGAAAGCAGAGTCTACGACTTGGAATCAGAGTCTGCAGATTTTAGCTGTATCTGGGTCAGCTATTTAGGACTAAGATGAAGAGAAATTTCTTTGAGAATTACCGTGGCATCGTGAATCTTTGGAAATCTTTGTCCCTGATTCAAGGTTAGATCTACTCAAGGTTGCCATCAATAGATTTTTGAGCACTGGGGTAATGAGGGACAGGTGGGTAAGTGCAATTTGAGTTTGAAGATACAATCTTATTGAACAGTGAAGCAGGCTTATGTGGTCATATGGCCTACTTTTGTTCCTATTTCTTTTTATCTTGTTCTGTTTTTGTAATGTTCACTATTTCACAAAACTCTGGCACTATTCTTGAACATCATTTTTCAATGTATCTGTTTACAAAAAAAAGTTTCATTTATAACACTTCCATCTTTTTCTCTCCTTTAAGCCTGACAGGAAATTCAGTCATTGTAGGGTCTAAATGTAGTTATAATCAAATGGCCAGCTGCTTTGTTTTTGATTGAAGACGTAGGCCCAGAATGAAATCCCAGCTAATAAGCCAAGACCTCATGTGTGACAGAACTCTGTGACTCATATTAGCAATCACTTCAAGGTAAGCTTCAAGGAATAGGTCTTTTCAATGGTTTGGAGGCCCATCTGAGGCAACTCCTTCAGCAGCTGAAGACACTAAAAGAGCTAGAAGATGACAACGGGCATGTTTTAAAAAGTAGATTGAAATTGCATTAACTTGGGCCAAATGCAGCGTACCCCAAATGTAAAATGAGCTGCACTTCTGCCAGTTTTGCTGAGCCATTCCTGAAGTTATGCAACAACCAATCCTGACTATAGCCTATCAACATCACATCCTTTTGTGGAGAATCCACCTCCACAAGGCTGTACATGATATCTTGATATCAGGTGTGGGCTCAGCAAATCCAGGCCCCGTGTTTGCGGCTGTTCTGTCAGATGTTTGTCAAATTGATGGCAGGAATTTCCCAGAACAATTGAGCAGTTTTGGAGCTGCAATACATCAAAAAATATGTGTGTATAATTATTTCCTAAAGTAACTTTTGCAAACGATCATTAATTTGTCAATCCATCATGAGTATAAATGTTACTTATTTGGCAGACTGCTTCTTTGTCTTTAGTTTAACACATATTGGTTGCCTGTGACTTTTTTTTATTTTGTTTAATTCTTGTAACTCTTCCCATCTTCATCATATCCAACATTTTCCCCCCTCTCTATGATATTTTCAAATTTTGATTGTACCTAGATGGGTAAATCCTCTCCTCTGCTCTATTGATTGTGGGGACATGTGTATCAGTTTAATCTAGGTGAAGGCTAGCACACATGCAAGTTCCAAGATCTGGATCCAATATTCCAGAAATCTGAGACGTCCCCTTCCATGTCATTTGTTATGTGATGCTTCACTGCCTAATCTGCCTCTCTCTAACTGATCCAATATGTGGCCACAAGAATAATCCCTAAATCAGCTTAGTTTTCTTCTCTTTAATCTAGCATTTACTACTCAATGTTCCTCTTTAGACAACCTTCACACAATTTTTTCTGTTATAGGTATGCCCTTTCTGCCCACCCTAACATTGTTCTCACTGCTGTGGTACTGCTTATGGTTATTCTGTTTATTTCAATGACCTCATCTGCATCATTGACATCCAGCATGGTATACTTGTTAAACAATTCTAAATACAAAGAAATTGCCTGAGTCTTCCTTTCACTTCAATGAATGACCATCTGCTGCTTTTCCTCTGCATCATTCTGTGTCTCTACCTGACGCATGACCATCTTCAAAAATTTACATTTTAGAATATTGTCCTCTCCAGTTCACAGGTTTGTTACATACTGTTTGAATCTCTAAAACAGGCCTTCTAGGTCCACATGTTTATATTACTCATGTACTTTAGTTATAAGCTCAAACAAGTCATTTTTGCCCACTTGGTTGTTCTTAGTTTTCAGGAACACTCAGGTCATGCGAATTCCTCAGAATATTGCTCTTGCTTTCGTTGACATGTTAGGTAACAACTGTTTAAGTTAACAACTACCTGTTAACTGACATTGTGACAAATTAACCCAATTCATGCTTAGTCAAAGCCCTCATTTTGGGTCAATTGCTCTCTTGCTGTCCCAAATTAAAAGATGTTGCTTTAGATTAGTTAACTAAATATTTCAGCCGGTATTTACAGATGGCTTTCTTTTAACTCGGTCAGCTGATGCAATTCTGTGTATACTGTATTCTGGAACAGTATTGAGCGCCACATTTAAGCAAGCGTATGAAAGCAATGAAAAAAGCTACAACACAGATAAAACTAAAACATCATCATGGGTGAGAGCAACATTTACCTAAACTAGGGAGTTTCATGGAGCTGAGAATGAGTAGAATAAGCGTGGCAGGATTGAGGTCTTCAAGCTTTTGAAAGGTTATGTTAATTTCCAATTGCAGGTGACATGACAATAATTGAAAAATGTAGCAAAGAATTTTTTTTTAATGTTTCAAAATAAAGTGGTTATGTTATCAAAATTTATGTGGCAAATCTTTGCTAAAACAGGGACCACTGTTAAAGCAGATTATTACTTCAAAAAGAAAAATACTTAAGAGTTGGGGTGGGGGGGAAATGAGGCAGGAAAGTGGTATTAGTCCAAATGGTTCCAGTGGAGTAAAACACCAGCATAGGCTGTATGGGCCAATTAAACTGTTTCTGTGCTGTAATATTTTATGGTTCAGCACAATTAACACTAAGGAGTCAAACGTGCAGTTGCAGTTTCAGCACTTACAAGGGTTTAACCCTGTTATTATTTATTGCTAATCCCTTTCTGTTTCTCAGCAACCTAGAACCTTAGGTGCACTAATGTTCTCCAGTAGTACTAATGGTCAATCTGAGGCATAAAGTTGTTAACCTTGAGGACCATTCAAAATATATAGTTCGGGGAAATGGATTGAAAAGCATATCAAGGAGGAGCCATCGGGTGTGTAGAGTTTTATTGGGAGAGAAGATAACAGTTAATGTTCTTCGTCTTTTAAAGTGCATTTTAAGCATTTCAAAGACAGAATTAGTTGAATCATCAAGTGACTCCTTGCTGTATAAGGGATTTTGACACAGAAGAACTTCCACAAGACTAAACACTGTTACTGGAATCGCCATTAATTGTCAGGAAGAGAACACCAGAATTGGGATGTACAGAGCTGTCAACAGGTGACGAATGAAGTAAGGTATGTTGAATTTGATGGAACAGTGAACAATACTTTCAGCCAGGCTTAAAACTAACTGGAGGAACTTAGTCTCCTCCAGCACACTTCTGTTCTGAACACTTGATTTAGCACCTTCACACCCTGGCCTGCTGTTTTATTTTATTATTTATAAAAATACCATGAGACCATCACCTCCACTAATCAAACCTGACCTCAAAAATTCAAGTCCTGGATTTTAAAAAAATGTTTTCTACATAAAAGTCTTTCTTTTCCCAAACAAATTCATTTGTAAAACATTGTTAAAGCAACATTAACTTGTTTATTTTAAGAATAGCATCAAAAAATTGCCAGTAACCAAGTTTACTTAAATTGCGCTGACAACTGTAAATGTAATCACATACAGTAATTTCATGCAAACACATTAAGGAATGCATTACCAGAGGTGGCAGTTAGGAAGCAGGTTCCAGGTTTTTGACCCAGACACAGTAAAGGAATGCTGATATATTTCCATGTCAGATACACCCATGATCAAAAAGGGGTGTAAAGATAAATCAACAACTAAAAGCTAGTCAATGTAGCAGATGCACTTGTCCATGACAGTATTGGAAAGAGTGATCACCTGACAGTCCTTGTGGAGAGAAGGTCCCAGCTTCACACTGAAAATACCCCCTATCATGTTGAGTGGAGTCACCATTGGGCAAAATGGGACAGACTTCAAACAGATCTTGCAACTCAAAATGGGACATGAATGAAATATCATAGACATTTGATATTAGCAGAATTGTATCCAACGACATCTCCAGCCTAATGGCCCGGCATATTCCCAAGCCAGCAAAGCCATCAAGCCATGGGATCCAGCCTGCTAAATGAAGAGTGCAGACGGGCATGGCAGGAGCAGCATTAGATGTACCTAGACCAGCCATATAAATATTGTGGCTATAACAGCAAGACCATGACTAGGAATTCTGTAACTGAGTAACTCATCTTCTGGCTCTTGCAAACCTGTCAAGTGTGTACAAGGCACAAAACAGCAGTGTACTGGAATACTCACCACCCTACTTTTCACCTGGATGAATTTAACTCCAACATCAGTCCAGAAACTTGATATCATTGAGGACAAAGCAGCCTACTTGGCTGTAATCCCATTCACTTTGTCACCTTCAGCATTCACTCCCTCAATCAGTGATGCATACATGCAACCATGTGTACCATCCACAAGTCGGACTGAGCAATTCATATAGACTCTTTCAATCTCCACATCTATAGGAATTCTGTTGGGACTAACTCACCTCACAATTCCACAAAATTGTCATCAGGCTCAAGTCAAGAATGTAATGGAATACTTCGCCATGACTCTGAGTGACTTTTCTAAAGACTGTCTTCTGTGCTTCATCTGCTCGGTCAAGCAACTGGGGTCATGACCCCACTTTTCATGTAATTACATAGCAGTAAAGGAAATTGTGCTCATCACTGCCATGACCTTCCATCAATCACATTGCTTGCATATTTAGAGTCCACCTGCATCCTATTGCAGTACCTACAGGCCAGGAACTAATCAACACACTTGGCCATTATGGCACAGAGGAAATGAAAGCTGACATCCCATTTTGTGGACAGGGATCTGGAGATATTGGCGTACAGGGTAGTGAAGAGCAGGGTTGTTCATTTTCCTGTGAATTTCTATAAGAGTGTGAGCCAGCCTCAACTGAAGTAGTGTCTGTGTACCAAGTCAGAAAGGACACCGGTAGTACAGTAAACAGGTCAATGATCTTCTATGCTCGGCAAGTGTGAACGTCACCATCTTACCTTTGTTAAGTCCCACTCACATGGCCACTACTGACACACTCTGTTGCTACATACACATACATCTCACTGAAGATCATGGACTACCACTCTCACTGATGCATGCAACATGTCCACTCAAAGGATCTTGCCCAGATCATACTCCCAAACTATGAATTCTGCATTCTGTGTCTCCTACCTTTTCATTGGCAACATTTAATCACCTCTCCTGTATAAGATATGTCTGTCTGTCCATCAAGTCTGCTCCACTATTCAATTAGATTGTGTCTGATCTGATAATCCTCAACTCCACTCTCTTACCTTTCACATAGCACTTGATTCCCTTATTGGTTTAAAATCTGTCTATCTCAGCCTTGAATATTCTTAACCACAAAGTCTCCACAGCACTCTGCAGCAAAGGATTCTACAGATTTACTACACTCTGACAGAATAAATTCCTCATCTGCCATGAATTGTCAACCCTTACTCTGAAATTATGCTCTCTGGACCTCGACTCTCCCAAAAGGGGAAGGTGGTGGCATTATTGTAACGAAAGTGAACTAGCAATCCGGAATCCGCAGGCTAATGTACTAGGAATATGGGTGTGAATCTCGCCTTGGCAGATGGTAAAATTTGAATTCAATAAAGGTCTGGATTTGAAGTTAGTTTATAACCACTATAGATCACGGTATATACACATCAGATTTACTTAAGTCCTTGAGGGGAGGAAGCCTACTTTGGTAGATCCTTAACCAGCGCAGCTTATTTATGACGACAGACTGGCAGCAATGTAGTTGATTCTTAACTTCCCTCTGTTAATTATGATTGACCAATACATGCTGATTCGGCAGTGATTCCCACAAAGAAAATAACCGTCAAACTGCCTAAAAATCTTACATATTTCAATAAGGTCACCTACTGTTCTTCTAAACTGGAATGAAAACAACATTGTTTGATTTCTCCATATAAGATGATGCCAACATACTGAAGCAACCTTGTGAACCTTTTCTGAACTGCCTCCAAAGCCTGCATATCTTTCCTTACATTAGGGGACCAAACTTTTTCACAATCATCAATGTATAGTCTGACTAGTGTCTTGTATAGTTTAAACTAGGCATTCCTATTTTTATACTGTTCCCTATTACCTGCTAAACTTCTATGTAAGTTTTGTTGTGGTAAATGCATGAGGATCACAAATCCCTTTTTTGCTGCAGATTTCTGCAGTCTTTCTCTACTTAAATAATGTGCAACTACTTTATTCTTCTTGCCAAAGTGTATAATCACATAATATTCCATCTACCAAGTCTTTGCCCATTTACGTAACCTGTCTATTTTTGTCTTTCCCAATTCCTCCGCCTCCGCCGCATCTGCTCCCAGGATGAGGCATTCCACTCCCGCACATCCCAGATGTCCAAGTTCTTCAAGGACCGCAACTTTCCCCCCGCAGTGGTCGAGAACGCCCTTGATCGCGTCTCCCACATTTCCCGCAACACATTCCTCACACCCCGCCCCCGCCACAACTGCCCCAAGAGGAACCCTTCATTCTCACACACCACTCCACCAACCTCCGGATACGACGCATCATCCTCCGACACTTCCACCATCTACAATCCGACCTCACCACCCAAGACATTTTTCCATCCCCACCCTTGTCTGCCTTCTGGAGAGACCACTCTCTCCATGACTCCCTTGTCTGCTCCACACTCCCCTCCAACCCCACCACACCCAGCACCTTGCCCTGCAATCGCAGGAAGTGCTACACTTGCCCCCACTCCTCCTCCCTCACCCCCACCCCCAGGCCCCAAGATGACTTTCCATATTAAGCAGATGTTCACCTGCACATCTGCCAATGTGATATACTGCATCCATTGTACCCGGTGTCGCTTCCTCTACATTGGGGAAACCAAGCGGAGGCTTGGGGACCACTTTGCAGAACACCTCCGCTCGGTTCACAATAAACAACTGCACCTCACAGTCGTGAACCATTTCCACTCCCCCTCCCATTCTTTAGATGACATGTCCATCATGGGTCTCCTGCAGTGCCACAATGATGCCACCCGAAGGTTGCAGGAACAGCAACTCATATTCCGCTTGGGAACCCTGCGGCCCAATAGTATCAATGTGGACTTCACAAGCTTCAAAATCTCCCCTTCCCCAACTGCATCCCAAAACCAGCCCAGTTCATCCCCTCCCTCCACTGCATCCAAAAACCAGCCCAGCCTGTCTCTGCCTCCCTAACCTGTTCTTCCTCTCACCCATCCCTTCCTCCCACCTCAAGCCGCACCTCCATTTCCTACCTACTAACCTCATCCCACCTCCTTGGCCTGTCCGTCTACCCTGGACTGACCTATCCCCTCCCTACCTCCCCACCTATACTCTCCTCTCCACCTATCTTCTTTTCTCTCCATCTTCGGTCCGCCTCCCCCTCTCTCCCTATTTATTCCAGAACCCTCACCCCATCCCCCTCTCCGATGAAGGGTCTAGGCCCGAAACGTCAGCTTTTGTGCTCCTGAGATGTTGCTTGGCCTGCTGTGTTCATCCAGCTTCACATTTTGTTATTTTTGTCTTTAGACTCTTTGTGTCATCCTCAACATTTTCCTTCCCACTTATTTTTGTGTCATCTGCTAACTTGGTGATAATATATCCACTTACCTTATCCAAGTCATCAATATATATTGCAAATAATTAAGGCCCCAGCAGTGAACCCCATGGCGTTCCACTAGTTACAGGTTTCCATCCTGAAAATAATCCCAATAATATCCCAACTTTTTATCTTTCATTAATTAGTCAATCCTCTATCCACACTAATGTACTAGTCTTAACACAATGTTACTAATTAGCAGTATACATGGTACTTTATAGAATGCCTTTTGAAAATCTGAATATATTACATCTGCTAGTTTTCCTTTATCTTACTTGTTACTTCCTCAAAGAATTGACTCTTAGCCCCATTAGTGTCCCTTTTTTCCTGGAGTGGATGTTTTTGGCATTTATCTCTTTCTCATTTTTTGTCCCTTATGTTGGTAGTTTTTGAATACTGATTATTTTCTCTCCTGTGAAGACTTACGCAAAGTATTTATTCAATTCCTTTGCCAGTTACTGGTTCCCTTTTTATTACTCCCAAGCTTCATTCTCTAAAATCACTGTTAACAGTTTTTCCAGTCTCTTCCATGAGACTCAATCCCTCCCTTCATCTCATTGCAAAACAAAATTGGCCCACAATCAGATAAACATGTTTAAGGCAGATGTGGGGTGTTGGGGTTGGCTGTGGTGGTGACGCATGGTGGAAATCAGGCTCCATACTGCATACAAGGAGAAACTTCTCGCATTAGCTGGAGTAGAGTATGTCAGCACTAATGACGATGTGACCTCAGTAGTCAGTCAACTAAATGACCTTTATTGTGCTGTGCTTCTCTCCCAGCGTTACCAGCAGCACCTATTCTTAATTTACATGAAATTTTATCTGTCTTAGACAACTAAATCCCACTATTCATATGCAGACATCAGCAGCACCCAGCAAACCTCCATAAAGTGAGGCCTCTGACTTCATCTCTATCTCTGAGAAGGCCACTGACTAGTACATTTGTGTGGATAGAGGATTGACTAACTAATGAAAGGTAGAAAGTTGGGATATTATAGGGGTTATTTTCAGGATGGCAACCTGTAACTAGTGGAATGCCATAACTCGATGGATGTCCTCTTCAGATTAGACACAAGACAACAACCTGGTGAGCGCGCCTCTGCAGCTGGTTAAGGAAGAAGCTCCCCAAATGTTAGGGTAGTAATGAGATCCAAACGGATAGAAATAAGGGGATCGCTGTCCAGCCTTAAAAGGATGGTGGAGACAGATTCAAACGTGACTTAGGTAAGGAGGGGAAAAGTGCAGGTCTACGGCGGGGAATGGGTCTAACTCTTGAAAAACGTTAGGTTGAATTCTGTGGACTGAGAAATCTCCGTGCTCCTGATCCTATGAAGGCTCCTCACTTTGAGGTGGAAACGCTGCTCTCAGAAAATGCTGGATGTGCAATTTTGTCGCAGGCTTCCATAAAGGAAAAATTTCATGACTGTTATTGTCCTGTTTGGCATCAGATTCACTGACAGATTTACTTTGCGTGATGCACAATGTGCTGAGAAACACTTTTAGACGTATGTTGGCAATGTTCTTGACAATAATTTTTTTAAAAACAGAAAAATTTAAAATCAAACACCATCATGAGTACTTTCAGATTTTTTGCACGCGCTGGACAATGCTCAGTAATCTCATCGTCTGCAATCCCATCTGCTGGGGTTGAAGGTGTAGGAGGTTTGAGCGGTAGAGAAGGGAGACCTGCACGGAAGCTGGGGAGCAGGCGACTGGGATGACTCACCACCTCCTGCTCATCCAGCCACGCCCACGCCCCCACCTTCCCCGGTCTCCCATTGGCGCTCCGGTTGCCAGGCGCCTCGGCCGCGAGGGCGCCTCGCCAGTGGTCGGGAGGCGGTGTCAATCACCCGGTCGCCATGGAGTTCCGGCTGGCGATTTCGGATGTCCCACCCTCCTCCCCTCACCCCCCGCCCCCCACTCTCCCAGCGCTCCGAGATTCCCGTCCATCTTCGTCCGTCAAACGCTACGCGATCACCATTAACTGTCCGGCCAGTGGTGCGAATGCAGCCAACCGGGGTGCTGCCATCTTTCTCGTTCTCGGACAGTGCCCGGGGTCCGGGAAGCCGGAGGCGGCCGCTTGTCCTGGTCTTCCCTTCCCTGAGTTCAGTTGGTGGCAGTTGGAGCTGAGCCTCTGGCCGGTGCCGTGTCCCCCCCAACCCGGTCCTTTATCATTTCTCTCTCTCCCTCTCTCTTTCTGTGCTGCGTTGCGGGTTGAGATGTTTCTGAGGGCGAGGTGTTTGAGGGGGAGTTGAGGTAAGTGCGACAAATCCCCTCCCTCATCCCCGGTTTTTATTCATGCTCTTTGACAAAGGGGAGCTTTCCAATGAACTAATGTCGCGTATAATCTCTGTGCGAAATTTTAATACGTGTGAGAAACTGTGGATTTACGATTTTTAGGATGTCGGCTCCCTTTTCAGTTCAATCTTACCGATCGTCTCGGGAAGTGAAAGGGAAGACCTTTAGAGCTCACTCGAGCTCCCTCCCATCTCCCTGAGCACTCCTTGTATCAGTTGGCAACTTAATTTTGTTTGTTATATAAAGAGTCAAACATTACTGTTGAAGATTTGTTTATATATGTTATTTCCTTTCTAAGTAGTTCTTTACTCCGCTGCTTAAGCTATCCCTTTTGTTCCTGAATTGCTGTCACTCGACAGCAGTGTAACCTTGTTCACACTGTGGTTGTAGGAGCTTTCTATGTGCAAATTGATAGTTGTATATCCATCATTACGACAGCTCTTGCATTTCAAAATGCTTCATTGGCTGAAGAGTGCTTTTTGGATCTCCTGATGTTATCAGTGATGCTGTGTGAATTTGTCTGGTCAGTGCACGTGACTCCAAGTACATTTTTATAATTATTAATTGTGCCCTTCGGTTGTGTGCACAGGTGTGCCAGATGTTACATAAACCTGAGGGCTCTTTTTAAGTGTTCACGTCCCTAGCTTCTGAGCTGAGGTGCACCAGTTCAAATCCCACCTGCTTCAGAGGTGTATAACAACTTCTCTGAGCAAGTTTTGTTTTATAAATAGAGGAGTTCCCCATGACAATTCAGTATTACTTGCCATTCCTTATTATTTTTTCTTTCTGATCTACTTGTGATGAAGTAGATGTCTAAAACTCTTTTATTAATATTTTGGTTGATGCATTTCTATCGATGGAGTAAAACTGTTGATACGGTGTGGAGCTGCAGGAACACAGCAAGTCAGGCAGTAGCAGAGGAGCAGGAAAGTCGATGTCCTGCTGTGTTCCTCCAGCTCCACACTGTATTGACTCTGACTTCCAGCATCAGCAGTTCTTGATATCTCCTGGAATGAAGCTGAACAGATTTAGAAGTCACTGGTTTTCACTGTCATTTTTCCCAAGCTGAAGGCAAAGACTTGAGAATATTTCTAATTTAACTAGGGTCCAGTTTATTTCTTGCTTCCACAGCTAGGTCACCAAATAATTTGGAATCTGACTAGCCAAGAGTTGGAATGTTCCTTTCTCTGAGCAATGTTTTTAAATGCATTCTGTCTACTCTATCCTTGAATGTGTTGGTTGCAATATAACGAGTACACTCAAATTGCTGATTGTTCATGTTTTGACATTTTAATTTTACTTCCTATGAAGTCTGTTGAGACTGAATTTTTTTAAGAACGAGGGCAGAGCGGTAGACGTTGTTTACTTGGACTTTAGTAAAGCATTTGAGGTTCAACATGCTATACTAATCAGTTAAATTTGATCATATGGAATTCAGGGTGAACTTGCCAATGGGATTCAAAATTGGTTTTTTGGAAGGTGACAGGGGGTAGTGATAGAGGGCTCATTTTTGGACTGGAGGTCAGTGACCAGCAGTGTTTCACAGGGATTGGTACTGGGTCCAGTTTTTTGTAGTTTTTGTAAATAATTTGGTTGAGAGTATAGGAGGCATTGTTAATAAGATTGGGGATGACACCAAAACTGACTGTATAGTGGACAGTGATGGAGGCTATCTAAGATTAGAGAGATCTTGATCAATTGGATCAATGGACTGAGGAGTGGCAGATGGAATTTAATTTGGATAAATGCGAAATATTTCGTTTTGGTAATACAGACAGGGACAGGATTTATACAGTGAATGGTAGGACCCTGAGTAGTGTTGTCGAACAGAGACGTAAGGATTCAGATGCATAATTCTTTGAAATTTGCGTCACAGGTGGGCAGTGTAGTTGACGAGTTTAGCATGCTCGTCTTCATTTCTCAGACCTTTGCATATAGGAGTTGGGATGTCATGCTGAGGTTGTACAGGATGTTGGTGAGTTCTCTCATGGAAAACTGCATGCAGTTCTAGTCACCCTATCATAGAATTTATTAAATTGGAGAGAGCTCAGAAAAGATTTACTTGGATGTTGCTGGGAATGGAGGGTTGGAGCTATTAAAATAAGCTGGGACTTCTTACACTTGAAGAATCGAGGCTGAGGGGTGACCTTGTATAGACTTACGAAATTGTGAGGAGAGTAGATAAGGTGAACAGCTCCCCCATCCCCAACACCCCCCTCATCCAAGGGTTGGGGTGAGAGGAGAGGATTTTAAAAGGATGTGAGGGACAGCTTTTTTACAGAATGGTTAGTGTGTGGAATGAACTGCCAGAGAAGTATTAGGTGCAGGTACTGTTACAATGTTTAAAAGGTATTTGGATAAATACATGAACGGAAAAGGTTTGGAGGGTTGTGGGGCAAATGCAAGCCGGTGGGACTGGTTTAGTTTGAGAAAACAGTTGTCATGGTCTGGTTGGACCGAAGGGTCTGTCTTCATGCTGTATGATTCTATGACTGTATGGTTAAGACTGCTAGTGAGAGACCTGTCGTTTTCAAATTTGGCTTTATGCCTTATTGGCCAGATTCTAACTAACATTTAGGGATTTGAAATTATCCTTAAACTAAAATGGAAGTCTGTCTTTGTAGCTATGAATACTAAAGTATTGTAGCAAAGCATATTTTCTAATTTGTTCGCATTGTATAACCCATTTCTTAAACTAATACAAAAACAATATGCAGTCATGACCTGCACCGAAAGCTAAACAGAACTAATATTTCAAAACTTTTTTAAAAAAAGCTTGTCTTTGGCCTCATTAAGAAATAGTAACTAACTTGCTGATTTTATTATTTGTGAATTAATGTCGTCTTGCAATCGAGATTTACTTGATTTACTTCAAAATATGCTGTACATAACTTCAAGTATTGGAGTCTGGAAAAGATTGCTATTATGTACACGTCCTTTGCTCAGTGAATAAAGTATTTAAATTTGGCTGCTCTGGAATAGTTTTTCTTCAGGAAGCTGCTAGTTTTCTCCTGCATTGTAGTTTTTTTTTAAAAAAAGAGGAAATAGTGCCTATTTTAACATTGTGATATTGTAAGTGTTTTAATTTTAAGTAAATTTGATGAAATGTGAAAGCCAGTTGTATATAGCCAGCAGCAATCAAATAAAGCACCAAATTGTCTCTTCATAATGTTTGGTAAGGAATACGTTTTGACCAGACACCAGCAGAATTTCTAGTTTGAGTAGGGTGTTCAGATCTTTCCCATCTATCTAGGGGGACAGCGAAGACAGGGAGTCTGTTTAACATCTCATTCAAGAAATGCCCCCTCTGACTCTGTAATGCTTTTTCTGTATTACAATCATCACTGTTATGGTCAGCAAGGCTTCCTATTTATGATGCCATTAAGTCAAGACTAACACTGAAGCTGGATCTGATTTGGCTGAGATAGTTGGGCTGATTGGCCTTATTCCTACATTTTTTTTCTTTGTGGCTGTCAGTCATCTGCATGGAGCATTTAAAACATGAATTCAATGTAATAAACAAATTTACTGTGTAACTGACCATCTAGCTGTACTGCCAGATCTGTTGTTTTCCTGAAATGAGCAGGAGAGGAAACCTCTGTTTAGCTTGAGACAGTGCCTTGGACTTCTTCTCTACATATGAATAAGCTCCCTGTTAAAATTGAATCTCACCTTAACTTTAATATTGTTCAAATTCTGAGAGCCTGATTAGACTATGTAGACTGATACTCAACAGTAATCCTAACCATATTTGTGGAATGTCAGAACCAAAAGTGATTAATTTTATGATGACACTTAAAATGCCATAGCATACAAGGCTACAGGCCATGCTGTAAAAAATCTTTGACTATCTGACTGACTGACACAACCTGTATTTGCTCAAGGTTTGTGCAAAATCGTGCTGTTTGATTGCTTAAAGTCAATGGCAGAAAGTTGCAATTCATGCCCTGTCAATTAAGTCTGAATAATTTCATGGTGTGTTATAATAAATTAGTCATCAGAAAAACTTCTCATTCAAACTTTTGAGCCTTGTGATGTGGGGTAAAACTGAATGTATGTCAGAAATTCTGTAAAAACGATAATTCGTTGAAACTGTTCATTTATACTGGAACAGGTATCATAGTAAAAGTTGATCCAGTGATAAAATAGGGGAATCAGAAATAACAAGATGTAGAGCTGGATGAACACAGCAGGCCAAGCAGCATCAGAGGAACGGGAAGGCTGACGTTTCGGGCCTAGACCCTTCTTCAGAAAATTTCTAGGCCCAACACGTCAGCCTTCCTGCTCCTCTGCTGCTTGGCCTACTGTGTTCATCCAGCTTGACCTTTTGTTATCTTAGAGTCTCCAGCATCTGCAGTTCCTACTATCTATAAAATAGAAGAATTATGTTTTATGTTCAAGTCCAAATGGTGAGAGATTTGGGGGAGATCTTGTAAGTGGTGGTCTTCTGCAACCCTTTGTTCTTGTCTGCCTCTCTTTATGGAGGCTGTGGGTTGGAGATGTAATGTTGAAATAGGTTGCAACATTTTAGCTTGTAGCTGCTGTGCATTGCAGTCATGTCTGCTTACTGTATAGGGATTGAATATTGAGTCTAGAGGGAAAAAATAATGGTGACGAAGTAATCTGGAGCTGCTTGGATGATTTTTAGGTGATGCCATGCCTGTACATTCAATCAGGTGGTGGATGCCTTTCAAAGGTGTGGGGTTTGTTTGAATTCCTGGAGCCAAGCTGAATTTGGACCAGTGCTGGAGAACTTAATTATTGGAGTTATGAATGACACAGCCAAGACAGTGCTTCCCAAGCCTTTGCCTACTGTGACTCTCTCTTTTGAGGCTTAAGTTTGTCACACTTCCTCACTGAGCTTTGGGAATAGGATGAAATCTAAATTCCTAATAAGTGGCTAGCGATGGTGTCAACCATTAATGTCCTGGAGTTTGTGACCCCAAAACCTACCTTCCATATTAGTTACCCCTGCTGTAGTTCTGAGAGAAAAGTCTTAGGCAAACTTTTTATGGAGGTAAGGATATTAATGAAATAGCTCAAAACAATTGCTGGCCAATCATACAGACCTGAAAGACTAAAGCTTTTGAAGATTTGTAGCTTGGGTTGTTGATGAGATTGTAGATATGCTAAGCCTGGTTGGTTTGTTGCAAATGTTTTGTCACTCTCTATATCAGTCCACCTTCAGTGAACAGTTGACGTTCAGTCCTGCTTGTTATTTATATGCCTTGGTTTGCAGGGGTGGTTGGTATTTTTCTCAGTGGTTTGTACACAGCGTCTAATTCAACATGTTTGTTGACGGACTTCCGGTTGGAATACCAGGTCTCCAGGAATTCCCTGGCATGTTTCTGTTTGGCTTTTGCAATTATTGATGTGTTGTCAGAGTTGAATTTGTGTCCCTTGTCTGTGTGTAGTGAGACACATGAGAAATGCTCATGTCTTTTGGTGGTTAGTTGGTGTTCATGTATCCATATAATCAATTTTCAAGAAAATTGTTATAAAGATTTAAGTTTACAATTGCCTCTCCTTAAATGTAGCTTATTGTTTTACTCTTGCAGCAATGCTGAGCAGTTAATTTCTGGGAAGAGGTAACCCCAACTTCTAAAGCACCTTACAGCATGCTCAGTTTGGTGTTGTGACAAATCCACGTATAGGTAATATTGATTGTGGGATGCCTTAACTTAAGGTCGAGGTGTTCATGTTACAACTGGTCAGCAAACAATAGATTAAGTAGCTTTCAGATTGCCAGATCGTGGTTAAAACCATTCAGTAATATTGCTTAAAAACTTGTGAATTTTCTGAACAGCAGTGCATAATTTTTATGTTGGAAGAGTTTTAAATGATAGTTAGTTAAGCTGCATGTTGGGGAAATTTAGTGATTGTGTTCAGTTATTTGCAGATAAAGCTTCTGTTTGGGATTAGTTTTATTGCTATAATTATTGGATTAAATGTTTCATTTTCATTAGTGGGAAAGACTTTCTCAGGAGCACTAAGAGTATCTGACCAACTAATTCATTGGGTGGTTATTCTGCTCCTAGTGACAACTCAACTTGCCAAGGAACTTCAGTTTGGTACCATTTTAAACAGAATAGCTGTATTTTAAAGATTGTTCTGTTTGTATATTTGCTCCTCCATAACACTTAAATCACAACTTGGATGATACTTTAGATCATTCCTTCAAAAAAACTAGAAAATAATGAGACAATGCAGAGATTGTCAAAACTGGAATAGTAGAACGATTCTGTTTCTTTAAGGTTTTGGAGTAGATCTGTAGCTTGGGTTGTGGGTGTTGAGGTTGTTTGGCTCACCGAGCTAGTTTGTTGTTTTGCAGATGTTTCATGCTTGGTAACATCCTCAGTGCAGCCTCCGATGAAGCGTCGGTGTGTTTTCTCGCTTGGTTTTTAAACTTGGGGGTCCGTTGAGATGGATTACTTCACTTCCAGTTTTCCTTCATAGTGGAATGTATATGGGGTTCAGTTCAATGCGTTTATTAATAGCATGCTTCGTGGAGTGCCGTGCTGCCAGGAATTCTCGTGCTTGTCTCTGCCTAGCCTGTCCCAGGATCTAGGTGTTGTCCCAGTTGAAGTGGTGGTTCTCCTTGTCCATGTAGATTGAGATGAGTGAGTATTGGAGGCAATCCATCTCAACGGACCCCAGAGTTTAAAAACCAGACAGGAAAACACACTGACGCTTCATCGGAGGCTGCTCTGAGGATGTTACCAAGCATGGTAACGAAATGTCTGCAAAACAACAAACTAGCTCGGCGAGCCAACCAACCTCAATTGTTTCTTGTTTTGAACTTTTGAAGCTAACAACAAAGTATCTGGATTATTTCTAATACTTGATTTATAAATCAATCAGAATTGGCCATAATGGTATATACATCTACTTACTGGTTTTGTTGCTTTGCTGGTGGAACTTGGACTTATTGGCTCAAGAAACACATGACATAAGTGAACTTCCTATGTCTTGTTGAGAGGAGTGTTGGAGGTGCCATAATTTGGATGAGGCACTAACTTGAAGTTCCAGCTGTGTAAACTTGGAAGTAAAACATCCTTAGCTTTTTTTATGAATGACTAAAAGCTCACTTAACAGAGGAAGGTTTGTTAACTTTGTAGCTCTGGCATCCTTGCATCTATGAAAGATAGTAGAGACACAGTTATTTTCTGAAGTAGGATCCTGACTCAACACAGCTTTCCTCTGCTGACCTGCTGTGTTCCTCCAGCTCCACATTGTTACCCCTGACTCCAGCATTGGCAGTTCTCTCTATTTCTGGGTAAGTTACTTCAGAAGATATGTTTTCATATGCTGTGTCTTTGGCTAAAAGGGCATTTCTTGAATGATGGTTTCTACCTCAAGTGCTGTACATGAATCTGAGGAACTGTTGCCAAAATGCTGTAACCACTGGTCATTACAGTGGCCCATATCAGCCTGCAGCAGGTACCCCCATTTCCCCACTTAGCTAATGGCTTCCAGATGTAATAATTGATATCTTGAGTCTGTGTTGCACTTGGAAGCATCCATAGTCATCTAGCTCTGGCTGTCTTACCACACAGAAAATCTTTGAATATGTGACCATCTTCCATCCCATGGGTATACCTGAGCCAATAAGCTATCTCTCTTTATTTTAAGTGCAAAACATATGAGAGAAAACATATTTTTGAGAGACTCCTGTATCAATATGTCCTGCCAGAATATACTCATAAAGCACTATGAATGGTGAAGTAGAAGTTATTCAGCTCCTTTATCTGTAAGTTGTCTATGTCTGTTAGCCATAAAGTGTTATTGCTGCAAACATGGAACCAAGCTGATTGTTTGAGGTTTGAGAGTCAGTTTGGTCTCACTTCAAGTGTTTTTGTGAATTAGCCAAAGGTGGCTGCTGTTTTTCCTATGAGGATATCAAGTTTAGCTTTGAAGGGCAAGTTGCCACTACAAAGTTGAGGCAGCAGAGTGTTGTTTAATGTGATTGGGTGGAGATGCAACACATTGTCCAGTGATCAATGATTTCTTGATTGTAATAGTCTGGGCAAACAAGCTGTAGACATGGGAAAAACAGCCTGTGAGCTTCTTTGCATCAGTGTAGCGTTCTCCTCTAATGTGATGTGTTTTTCACTTGTTGGAATTTGCTGTCTGACCTAGTGTGCAAGTAAAGCCTTTCCAGATCTGCAGGGAATGCAAAATTCAGGATCATGGAAATCATAGTGCTGGAGGTGTTGGAAAGAGAACTGAGATACAGCCCTCCTTTCACTCTGCCTCTTTCATTTAACTTCCAGTCTATGTTGTCATTGAAGGAATGCTGATCTTAACTAACATCTTAGTTTACTGATTGTGTTAGGCTTTGCTGCAATCTAGGTAAGTTAAAGGGATGTGTACTGCCCCTACACTTACGTTTTAATCTAATTTATAAAAGGATTTTCGCAATAGATTGATCGGCAGAGAACTTACACTGCTTCAGGAAAAGCTCAACTGTGTTACTGGAATCTTTTAAGTATTACCCTAGCAACAGACCTCACTCTGACGCCTGCAGTGAGATGTCCCATTGTTGCAGTCTGTTCTGCCTTAGCTTCTGTAAAACATAAGACCTTTGCGTGCCTTATCATGTATGAAACTACTGCTTCCCGTCAAAAAGGTCACAGATGTGGCAATAAATGGAGCTTTCTGCACATCAGCCATTCGAACGGGAGTTCTTTTTGTTTGCTTAGAAGTCTATCACTTCTTAAGCTGAAGGGGAAGCTGGAAAGTGTCAGTGTGAAGTGGGAAATGTTCAGTGGGGCACAGATCATTGTGTTCAGCCCAGTGGTTTGTGGGGAGTGGGAGTCTTTGGTTGACCCATTTTTACATAACTCAGGGCTGCCCTTTGTCACAGGCAGTTGGATTTTAGTGCAAGTTAAGCCAATGTTTATTTCCATGCTATCTCCCTACTCTTTGGCTTTCCTGCTTCTATTCAGGAATTTCAGATCAACTATGCTCATATTGAATGGTGGTATAAGCGCTAGTGGCTGACTGGCCTACTCTGTTCTACTTTATTATGGTCTTACCTTCCCATCGATCTACTATCAATTATCACCTTACTAACAAAGGTTCCTTTGCTGGGAAGCAGTAGCATGTACACAGCAAGAATCTTTGCTCAGAGATACTCCATGGCTTCCACCAGGGTATCAAAGCTCTTGACCTCCTTTCCAAGCTTGATTAGTCAAAGACAAAAGAGCTATTCCCCAAAGGTGAGACGACAGTAACAATTCTCAACAGCCACAGTAGCATTTGATTGAGTATGACATCAAGGAGTCTTGGCAAAACTGGAGTTGATAAGAATCTGGGAAAATTCTGTAATGATTGCAATCGTTGTTTTGTCACAAAGCAGGATGGTTGTTTGCAGGCTAATGACCTCTATCCCAAAATTATCACTGCAGAAATTATTCAGTGGCATATTCTCAGCTCAACCATCTTCACAACTTCATCAGTAATTTTTTCTCCACCGTCTGGTCAGAAGTGTGATGTTTGCATATGATTACTCGTGTGCAACTCCTTGTACTTAAACAGCCTGTATTACAGCAGAACATTCAGACTTGGACTGATAAGTGGTAAGTAACATTTGTGCTATATGCTTGTCAGGAACTGATTATCTGGTGAATTTAAGCTCCTTGTCTGATGAGCATTACCAAAATTGAATCTGTCCTCTATCTGGGGCTGACATTGACCAGTAGTATACATCGGCCAGTTGAACAGGATGAGGCTGGGATTCTAATTGGGGCATGGATTATTGTCCGCTTGCTGGGATGGCTGCAGCTTCAATAACACAAGCTTGACTCAATCCAGGACATAGTCCACTTGTTTGGCACCCCATTTACTTTCATTCTTTCCCCCAACAGTGCACTGTGTCAGCCGTATATACCATCACCAAGATTCACTGCTCCTTTGTTTTCTAAACTCGTGTCCTTTACTGCATAGAAGGAAATCATCTCCCTATCTGCAAATTGCTGTCCGAGCCACTTTTTTAAAACTTAAAACTAGATCTTCATTTTTCACTCGCTGTTTCAAAATCCTGGATTAACTTCAGTAATAGCACAGTGGGTGTACCTACAATGGTTTAAAAAGGCGACTCATCACAATCTTGGACAATTGAGGATGGGCAATCATGGCCTGTAAGATAAAGAAGCATAATTACAGTATTCAGCCTGTCTTGTTGCTTTACCATTCAATCTTGGCTGATGTTTCTTAACCATATCCTTCTGCCTTTTTCCCGTAACTGTTTATCCTCCTAAAAAATCAAGAGCCTTTCGATGTCTGATCTTTGGTCTCTCCTCCTAATAGGAAAAACTCCAAGTTTCAGTGGCATCTCTCCTCATCATTTTAAATCCCATTGTGTACAGATCCAGAGTCCTCAACCATTTTGCATATGAAATGCCCTTCACCCTCAGGGTCATATTTGTAAACTTCCTCTGGACTCCCTCCAGTACCAGCACCATCTTCCTTGCTTACTGAGCTCAAAAGTGCTTCAGTATCCCAAAGGCAGCCTGACCAGAGCCTCAGCAGTAACGTTTGCTGTTACACTTGAGCTCACTCAAAATGAATGCAAACATTGTATTGCCTTCCCAACTGTCAACTGAGCTTGCATGTTAATCTTAAGAGAATTCTGAACATGGACTCCCAAGTCCCTTTCGTGCTTCAGGTTTCTGAAGCCTTTCCCTTTTTAGAAAATAGTCTGCACTCTGTTTTTCCCATCCATGTGCATTACCTCACGCTTTCCTACAATGTATTGTATCTGCCACTTCTTTGTCAACTCACAGCCTATCCAAGTCCTTTGACAGTGTCACCATGTGTAATTTTATTGCTAAAATCGCAGATGACATAATGCCCTCAGTTCTTTCACACAGATTGTTAATGTATAACTTGAAAAGTTGTGCTCCCAGCACTGACCCCTGCAGAATTGCATTAGTCATTGGCTACCATTCTGAAAAAGACCCTCTTTTATCCTCGCCCTATGTCTCTGCCAATCAGTCAATTCTCTGTCCATGCCAGTACCTTGCCCCTAACACCATTGGCTCTTATCCTTATTTAGCAGCTGTGCAGCACCTTATCAAATTCAAGTAGATCATATTATTTTGTCTAATACCTTACCACCTCAGAATTCTAACAGATTTGTCAGACGTGACCACCCCTTGGTAAAGCTAACATGCTGCAAAAAAATGAAGTTCAATTTACCTATGTTTATTGCCTTGCCTTTAACAAGATCATTTTTAGAGGCTTGGAAGTCTTTATGGACTGAATTTTTGAGTATTGGAGGACCAAGAAAACTGGATGGAGAGCGCAAGAAAACCAGTTGGAAGCTGGAGTTATATTACCCGAGCACATGATCCTGAAAGTTGCAGCCTAAGGTGCTTTAATTCTCTATTAGAGTTTGAAATATATATTGTACCCTTAAATTAGAGCTGTTGTTTGTTTATTCACAGTTAGAAAGCTACTTTGAGAAACTATTTTATGCGTATATTCAAAGGAGGGATGCCATAAAAATGCTTATGTAATCCCTGACCACAGAGGAAGCATAAATCCTTGCATTTTTACTCAGACCCCAAGCGGGGTTCTCTAATTTGTTACAATTTGAGACTGGATGCATGAAATGGCACACCTTGCAAGTGAGGGGGGTGGTGGGGGTGGGGAGGGGCAAGCCCGGTAGAGTGGCTCCCCTTCACTCACCACCACTCACCCCCTCCAAACAAAATCCTTTTGAGAAGGTTCATTTTAAAAACTGATTCTTAGCCTTGTGGATCCCTGCTCACCCCCCCCCCCCCCCCGCCTCCCTCAGACCGTTGTGAGCTTGTTTGTTTATTTACTGAAGTTCCCTTTTTCTGTTGTTAGATGTGTCATTCTGTAGCTAACTGTCTCAAGACAGTCACTTGGTTAACATGCGTAGCAGGTTTTGGCTGCAGGTACCCTGAAGGATGTTTTTGGAATTGCAAGTTAAAAATTCCTGCAGTACTTTACCTGTGGTCATGACATATGTTTGAATCATCCAATTGTTCTGATACAAGGTGACCATTTAATCCATGTCTGTGCCATGCCTCCAAAGGAGCTATTCATGTACTGGAAAACCCCCAACCTCTCCTTGCAACCTTTTGGTTGCCTCCTCCCAGGATATTTAGAAAATGTAAAATTCCATCTAATCTCTATTTTTTCCAGCAATTTGAAGTTTTCCCCCAAATTTTAGAAGCATTCCTTTACACATCCAGACTTTTGGGTTGAAGATTTATATCTCTCCCATCCTTTTCTTTCAGGCTGTTTACAAGACACCACCTGCAATCAGCATGAAACGAAACCTTGCCTCGTATCCCCTCTAATTTTTGTACCCATCACTTGCAACCAATGCCCCTAGTCCCTGACCTTTCTGAAGGAAAATAAAGCCCTCCATTCAGGCTCCTCACAACCTTGTATCCATTAATCACATCTTCTAAGAAATGTCCCATGTACCCCTCAAGTGTTATTACATCCTTGAGGTGACTAGGGTTTCATACCATTCTCAAGTTGTGACCTAGCTCATGTTTTACGTCACTCCTTCTTAACCTTTCTGGTCTTCTAATCCACATGTCAACTAATAAAGGCAAAGATTTTGTACACCTTAACCACTTTAGCAACTGATGTACTTTTTCCAGGGATCTGTACATATGCACTTCTGTCATCTCTCTTAAATCTTAGTCTTTCTCTGTACTGTAACTTACGCGACCAATTCTGTTTATACTGGGCAACAAAGATCTGACTATAATAATCCTGTTTTCCAAATTTTGGACTGTAATCCAGCAGACAGTGGCAATGCAAATGTATTACTTAAGACTACGTAAATGTTAAGAGTTTTTGACTTAACCACCCTTTTCTCAGGTAATGCATTTCAGGCCCCCTCCCCCATCACATGAACCTTCAGTTTCCTTTTGTCTTTCCACCTCTACCTTAAATCTTTACCCTGTGGTTTTTTACTTCCTTTGTACCTCTGAATCAACCTGTTTTATTATAATTTCCTCCTTGTTTGTTCCCTCCAACACTTTAACAGTGTATTGGTATTGTTTGAATTCCGTCTGTCTATTCTCTGACTGAGTCTATTGATTTTATGTTTCTTTGTCCTGCAGTCGCCTTTATCAATCATAATTGCATGGCCAGTTTCTTTGGCTGTAAGCTTCTCGATCACATCTCCCACATTTGCACCCAACAATGAAGACATCTCAAATTTGCACTGATCCCTGCAGAACCCAAAGAGAAACTGCCTTCGGCTTCAAAAATGATCATGAACCATGATAATTTGCTTCCTACCCTTGAACTGATTTTTTGATCCAGCTTTTTACATTCCCCAGTACCCCCTAGGTTTGTTCTTAACCAGTCACCTACTTGGGGTCCTTCTCATAAGCCTTGCGAGAATTAATGTTGACTGCATCAACTGCACCCCTCCTCAAAAAAAATTCAGTGATAGCCCCATGATTTTTTTTCCCCTGCCTTGGCAAATCCATGCTAACTGCCCTTGCTTGTATCTTTTCTAAATGCTTTATCCTGTTTCCTGGAATTGATTCTAATAATTTTCCTGCTACTAAGGTTAGACTGACATGAAATTATTCAGTTTTTCTCTTGTACCTTTTTTAAACAAGGGTACATCAAAGAAGTCTTACAGTTCTCAGCACCACACTTATACCCAGTGAAGATCAAGAAAAGATCAGAGCATCTACTTTTTTTCCTATCACATTTTAACAGCTAGGATAGATTTTTCTGATCATGGTGAATTCTCCCCACACAAGGGTGCTAATAAATACCCTGAATGCCTCATATCTACCTGTGTTTATTGCATGCACCATTTCTTTCAACATCTCCAATAATAAGGGCAAGAAGATAGTTGAGAGTAGACTATAGTGCGTCTCGTCTCGTCTCGTCTCGTCTCTTCCCCACCTGACCTTCACCCTAACAGCAGCTACAGTAGAGGAGAGAAGGTATGTTTTATATATTTTTTTTAAAAAGTTAATCATGATTAACTTGAATCTTGCTGATTTGGGGCAATCAAATGGTTGAAAGTCAAATAAGGAACAATTCAGTGTATTCAGAACTGTTTGATAGACCCTAGGCTATCATAGCTAATAAGGGAAGTTAAGGTTATCATCAAATTGAAAGTAAAACATACAATGTGTTAAAAATTTGTGGTAAGCCAGTGGATTTAAATTTTTTTTCTTAAGCCAATAATAATTAAACCGAAGATAACAAACTTTGAAGATAAATTTGCAGGTGAGTTAAGGAAGGACAGCATGACTTCCTTAAACATATAAAAAGGAAAAGAGAGGCTAAAGAGAACACAGACCTTTTACAAAATGAAGCTGCAGAAATAATGGGAACCAGAAAGTGACACAGGAGTTGAATAGATAGTGTCTACCGTGAAGACACTAAATTGCATGCCAAAAAAAAACTAAATCAAGAGGCAAAAAGGCAAGAGGAAATGAATACAACTATCATTAGAGAGCGAAAAAATGCTATGGGAACTAATGGGTTTAAAGATCCAGAAAAGATGCACTCTAAGATATTAATGAAAGTAACCACAGAGGTGGTAGTTGATATTTGATAATTTTCAAGAATTGTAGGATTCTGGCAAAGTTTTGTAAGATTGGCAGTTTTCCAGTGTAACACCCTTTATTTGAAAAGAATATTTTCATCCCGTTAACTTAACATCTGTTATTGGGAAGGTATTAGAGTCTGTAATATAGGATGTAATTGCAGTGCATGTAGAAATACATAATATAATCAAGCAGAGTCTAAACAATTTGAGGAGAAACTAATACTTGACAAAGTTGTTAAACAACTACAAGGTAGTAACAAGCAGAATAGAAAACGAGGAAATGTCCGAATTGTTCTAGTATGGAAGGAAATCATTTTTGCCTGTTGGCACCAGGTTCAATGCTCCTGCCTTTTCTCCATGTCTCTGTACCATTTCCATCCAAATAATCATGCAATGTCTTCATGAATGCTTCAATTAAACCTGCCTCCACCACATTTCCAGGCAGTGCATTCCATATGATATATCTAGATTTCCGGAGGATGTTTTTAAGGTGTTGCACATCAGGGTGGTACTTGAGGTAAGAGCCAAGATGGACTCTTGTTGAAGATTGGCCAACTAATGTAGACCGTTTGCAATAAAGGGGACACTTTCAGGGTGGAAACCTGTAATTAATAAGAGTGTCAGACAGATCACTGCTTGGGCCATAATTAATTATTTATTATATACAGACAGTCCCTGTGTCATGAACAAATCTGTTCTGGAGTCTGTGCTCTACTGGATTGCATGCTAGTTAGTACGCAATGTAGGATAATGTAAAATCGTAAGTATAGCGAATGTTTGTATGTTGGATTTTTAAAATTACCCCTCTCTATCGGATCACGTTGATAAATACCAACGTTGCTAAATTAGGGACCTCTATGTCTTGGATGAGGGAAGTGAATTTGCTTTAGTCCTGATTTTGGATAGCAGACACATAGCTGGGAAGGCAACTGGTAAGGATGACAGTCTGCAGAGGAATCTAGACAGTTTGTGTGTGGACAAAAGCTTGGCAGATGGAACAGATTGTGCTGTATGAAATGTGAGATTATGTACTTTCTCTGGAAGAATAGAGGAGCTGGGATGGAAAAAGACTGTAGAAATCTACAGCACAGCGGGTTTTAGGAGTCCTTGTGCTTAAATTACAAAAAACTAGCATACAAGTTCACTACAGGGACGTCAGTAGAATTATGTCCCCTTTTTTACTTCAAGGAGAATGGAGTTTAGGAATAGAGAAGCCTTCAAAACGGAGGCACCAGTCAGATCACAGTTGGAATACTGAGCCGTTTTGGGCCCTTTTTATCTATGGGAAGATGAACTGGCATTGGAGTCAGTCCTGAGAAGGTACAATAGGTTGATCCTGAGTATTGAGCATTAGTTATGAGGAGAGTTTGAGTTGGCTGGATCCCTGTACTCATTGGAGTTTTGGTAGAATGAGAGGTGACCTTTTTGAAGCAAAACAAATTAAGGAACCTAAGATAACAAAATGCGGAGCTGGATGAACACAGCAGGCCAAGCAGCATCTCAGGAGTACAAAAGCTGACGTTTCGGGCCTAGACCCTTCATCAGAGATGGGGATGGGGAGAGGGTTCTGAAATAAATAGGGAGAGAGGGGGAAGCGGACCGAAGAATGATAGAGGAGAAGATAGGTGGAGAGGAGAGTATAGGTGGGGAGGGGATAGGTCAGTCGGGAGGACGGACAGGTCAAGAGGCGGGATGAGGTTGGTAGGTGGGAGGAGGGGATAGGTGAGAGGAAGAACAGGTTAGGGAGGCGGGGACGAGCTGGGCTGGCTTTGGGATGCAGTGGTGGGAGGGGACGAGCTGGGCTGGTTTTGGGATGCAGTGGGGGAAGGGGAGATTTTGAAGCTTGAAGTCCACATTGATACCATTGGGCTGCAGGGTTCCCAAGCGGAATATGAGTTGCTGTTCCTGCAACCTTCGGATGGCATCATTGTGACACTGCAGGAGGTCCAGGATGGACATATCGTCTAAGGAATGGGAGGGGAAGTTAAAATGATTTGCGACTGGGAGGTGCAGTTGTTTATTGCGAACCGAGCAGAGGTGTTCTGCAAAGTGGTCCCCAAGCCTCTGCTTGGTTTCCCCAATGTAGAGGAAGCCACAATGGGTACAGTAGATACAGTATACCTATCCACTGTACCCATTGTGGCTTCGTTTACATTGGGGAAACCAAGCGGAGGCTTGGGAACCGCTTGGCAGAACACCTCTGCTCGGTTCGCAATAAACAACTGCACCTCCCAGTCGCGAACCATTTTAACTACCCCCCCCCCCCATTCCTTAGATGGCATGTCCATCATGGGCCTCCTGCAGTGCCACAATGATGCCACCCGAAGGTTGCAGGAACAGCAACTCATATTCCGCTTGGGAACCCTGCAGCCCAATGGTATCAATGTGGACTTCAAGCTTCAAAATCTCCCCTTCCCCCACTGCATCCCAAAACCAGCCCAGCTCATCCCCCCCCTCCCTAACCTGGGTTTTTAGATCTCCATCATCTGCAGTTATTTAGTCTTAATACTTGAGTTTCACTTAACATCTTCAGAGTTTGTCAGAGCCTGTGAAAAGCTCTCTAAGGTTCTTGACACAAATTTATACAGCTGCCCATGTTAGCGTTTTTTTGTTTCTAAGTTCAAAATAAAGGCCCGCATTCAGTAAGAGTAAAAACTAGTGCATGGGGATGGAATACACTCACCAGGGAATGTTTGAATCCTTGGAACTAGTCCAGTTAGTTAATGGGTGAAAGTCTTTCGTGATGCTGCTACTTAATGTTTTTTCGTAGGTAACAGATGTGGATAACACAGCTGCATTGCCAAGATGCTGGAACTAGGATAGTACTGACATTTCATATGGCTCAGAATCTGAGTATTCACAGACTTGCAGAACTGCTTTATTTTTGACTCAGTGGATATCATTCAAGTGCATTAATAGCAGCAGCAGAACTTATCTGCCAAGGAGTTGATTCTGTAAAGGTTTGTGTCCCACCAGGAGTATCACTTAAGCAGTTTTCATGAAGCATGGATGCAGTTGCTTGCCAAAAGCTTTATGCTGATATTTGTGTTCCTAATGCTGGAGGGCATCTCATGGTGCACCGTGTGTTGAGGCTGTGCATTGGATTCTGCAGTCTTGGACTGGAAGTATGGCTTAAACCTGTGTTTTACTATTGTGTTAAATTTTAAAGCTTTCTAACTGGCAGTCCAAGGCAGCAGAAGTCACTTGGGTTTACATCTTACATTTTTAACTTGCTAGACGATGTTACTAGCAAAGCAGCATTAGTAGACTGCTGGTTTTTTTCTTTTAATGCTGAGGGCAATGAAATCATTTGGGTTTATATAGGAATTTATTAGACTTTTGCAGACTTGCATTTTTAAAGTTTGGACCCAGGTTTCAGTTGATCATTTTTAAACCTAACTTAAATGTGAGCAGTTAGTTACAAATAGAGTTATCTAAATGGAATGTTATTTGATCAGAAGTGGCAGACCCTTCTTTAAGCAGACATTTCGCAACACTTGGTAACAACAATTGCATTCAAAAGGGACATAAGGATGTACCACCTGTGCTTAACAAAGGCAGTCAAGGAGAGCATGCAGTCAAAAACAAAGTCATCCAAACTGGTGACAGTGAATTGCCTGAGCATTGGAAAGTTATTTAGTAATCAGTGGGCGCCACATTTTTAAAAAAAAGACTTGAGCTATATAGGAGCTCTCAGGATATTGCAGTTATGTGTAAGCAGGCAGTAAGAATTGGTTAACAGACCAAATCAAGATAAATAGAACACTTTTTTTTTGGTTGGAAGGCCTCAAATAGTATATTGTCACAAGAATCAATCCTGGAGCCTCGGTTACCTGATCTGTAGAATTTAATGGCTTGGAGCAGGCAAAGTGTAATGTGTCTAATGTTTGATACAAAAATGGGTGGGAGGGCATGTTGTGATGACCCATGGAAACCACAGTGATGTAGATGGGTTGAGTGAGGAGGCAGAAGCTTGGCAGATGTCATTTTAATGTATGGAAGTGAGAGAACATCCATTTTCAGTAGAAAGAGTCAAAAGACCCAATTAAAATGGGGAGAGGAACCGGAAAATTGCAGTGCAGCAGGATATGGGTGTTCTTATACATGAATTGTAAAGTTAGGATACATGTGCAACAAGTAACTAATGAAGCAAATGGGATTTTTGAGTTTCACGATGGGAAATAACAGGGTTTTGGTGAGGCCACACCTGACACATGGTATTCAGTTTTGGTCCCATATTTAATAATGAGTATACTGACTGTTAAAGCTTATTCGGGAAAGATTCACTAGGTTAAATGGGTTAGGGCTGTTATTCATTTTCTTGAAGAATGATGGGTAATGTGATTGAAACGCAGATTCTGTGGGACTTAACAGGCTAGGTACTGAGATGATGTTTCCACTAGGGAAGGTATCTCAAACTAGGGCATGTAGAGTAAGGGGATACCTTGTTTTAAACTGAGATGCAAAGGAATTTCTTCTCTCAGGATGGTTAATGTCTTGAATTCTCTACTGCAAAAGGTTGTGGAGATTAAAATATTTAAGAAGTTGAAAAGAGCAGTTGAAGCTTGGGGAAAATCAGTCATGATATTGTTGAATAGATGACCAAGCTTGAGATGCCAAATAGCTCAGTTCCTCTTATTTCTTGTGATCTCACGGAATTGCAGCTCATGCAGCCATATTGACATTTTACCTCCATAAGCCATCAGATTTTTGTAGTGGGAAATCTGCATGAAAGCATTTGATGTGACATTATGTCAGGCTGGTCAGATTTCATTCTATTGGCTTTTTTTTATCATTAGCAGTAAATAAAATCTGTTTCAACCAAAGTGCTAGAAATGTGACTTCTGACCAAACAAATTTGCTAGTTGGCAGCATTCCCTTCTGCACTGTGATTAAAGGTGTGCTTGTATCAAGATCTTCAAGTGTCGGTGACTATTTAAAAGAGGCACAAACAGGCTAACTCTGTTTAAAGTGCTGATTTATAGCTATCCACAGGGAAGCAATCAAACACTGTTTGCTTCTGTTTCAGTCAGAGTGGTAGGCATTAATAAGTGGCTGAGATGGAAGTAAATCTGGAAAGTCGTGAAAGTGAAAAGGCTATTATGATTGAAACAGAGGATTGGAAGAAATCTGCAAACTTTAATATTTTACAATCTTTAATACTTTACTGCAGCTGAGAGAATAGGAGCTGAAAAGCTATGAGCAGCATCTGTTTGTTGGAACTGAGCGAGATTTAGACCATGGCCAACCTAGGCATGCGTCTAGTCTGAAGAGCTAGAGTTAATGTTTGTGAATGAGTACTGGAGAGCAGTGTTGAGTCTAAGTGAGTGTGATGGACCAGAACAGTAGCAGCCCATTGAGATAGTCCATGACACAACTGCTGTTGAGAGTTTTGGGGCAAGACTAGAAGTCAAGAATTATAATCCTTTTGAAGTTTAACGAGATTTGATGACTGATTTAATGGTGCAGTCCTGCCTAAGGGAGGTTGGTGAGAAATCTGAGTTTTGTCTTTGCTTGCTAAATTGCAAAAGCAAATCATGTAGATAAGTTGATCACAGTTTTGTTCCCATGTTTAGCGCATGACTTCTGGATTTTAGAAATAAGTCATACGTTTGAACTTCTTTATTCATAGTGAAGTATTGTTACTTGTTCAAAGCCGTGGAATCTTATACTTTAATTCTCAAGTCCTGTGGACCGTACTTTAAAGGTTCCTGGTCCCTAATCAGAGCATAGCATAAAGTTAGCAATTTGGCCTAGGATCAGAGAGGTTTTGCTCAAGTTTTATATTTGTGGTAAGTGTTGGGCCAAAGTTGGTAAACTTATTACAGAATGTGAGGCAAGAAAAATTAAGATAATATAAACTATATAGGTTGAAAGTGTTCTTTTTTAAAAAAATGTCTGTTGACAACTATCTGATTAAATTCTGACTGCGTGCTCACTGCGATTTTTCTTTTCGAGCTGTGTAATGTTCAATATGAAACAATTTTAAAAACTTTATTTTAAAAAATCCAAGCTTTTCTTCCAACAGAAATTTTTTGCTTCATCTTAGATGTGAGAATGATAATCTGTTATTTCAATAAATTTGTATTTTTTTGCTGCTACTGCAAATGCTCCTGCATATTAGTAAATGTGGCCTTTTTTTAAGTTTAAGGAAGCATAAAGAAGCTATGGGACAAGTTAACAAAGCATTTTGTAATCCTGGACTTTGTAAATTTGAGGCATATAAAAGCAGATGGTGGAAATAGTGCAGATCCTATATGAAACTTGTGCCATTTCGCTTTCTTCCCCCCACCCCCGCTGCCCCATTAGTTTGTTTAATTCTGACCTCTGTACATTGGGAAGGACATGAAGGCTCTAGGTGGCTACTGAAAAGTTTAAAGGTTCCAGGGTAGGAAATTCCATTTTAAAGAGAGCATACTAGAGGAGTTGTATTGTTTCTGTAGGAACAGAAGGCTAAGGAGACTTAATTGAACAGGACAATCATGGACGGTTTACAAAGAGAAGATATACCAAATATATTTCTAATGGCTGAGGGATTAATTTAGTGGGTTCTAATTTTTAAGGTGATTTGGAAAAGCTATGCAGTGTGTGGTCGGTATTTGGTATCTACTGACTGAAATGATGCTGGAAATTTTCTGTAATAACTTTTGAAATAGAATAGGATTAATATTTGAGGTGGGCAACTGCAGGCCTTTGGGGAGAAGACCGGGGAGTTAGTCTTAATTGAATTGCTTTTCAGAGTAGCTGATGCATGCTTGATGGGCTGAATGACTTCCTTGTATGTTGTGCTATGCAATGCTGTTCAATTCATCTGTAATACTTGTTTAAGTAAGCTTAACTGTCCACTCTCAGTGAAGAAAAATCTATGACTGCGGTTTGTAGCTGTAAAAGGTCATCTGTTCTGAAGTCTTCGTCAGCGATACTAAATGTAGTACTTTTTGCAGAGCAGGCAAGTTCTGCAGGTGCACTCTGGACATTTTTGTAAATGACATGAGATTCTAAAGAGTTTCCTTTTATGGAGGTAATGTCACTCTCTTAGACATTAAGCATTACATTTTGCAGAAGAATTTAATTAATGCGCAGTGTGATGGAGCAAAAGTTCTAGTTACCTCTGAGGAAGACTTTTTTCCCCATGGAGGATGATGTCAACAACTGAATTGCAGTAAGAATTAATTTGTCTTTAATCCAAGAGTTCTACTTATACTTGGACTTGCTTTAAGAAATGTTCCATGGGTTCTTAAGTTCTGTAAGTGCATTCATTTGCTATATTTTTGGAACGTCAAATGGAATTGAGCGTGTCCAAAGATACTCTTTGCCTTTTCTTAAAAAGAAATCCATGGATTGAAGGATCACTACATTCTTAAGAACCCGCTAATCATATGTTTTGACTTCTAATTTTGTTACTTACAAGCGCATAATTTCAAAAAGCTCTTAGTACCTGGTGTGTTTAAAGTTAGAAAAGGGGTGTGCGTGTGCACGCGCTGGACATGGTATGACATACCTCCATGGCAGTGAAACTTGAGCCCAGACTTTCATGCATGCCCACAGCTACTATCTCGGTCATCTACTTTCAGTTATCCTAAAGTTGAGTCTGAATCATTTTGTGACAGAACTGTATGAATCTGTCTGCCCATGGTTATGATAACCTCTGCTTGGCTTCCGGTGACAATTGCCAGTTGCCATGTTTGTTAACCATTCATTTCTATTGCTCTGGCAGCATCGCATTGCCTTTTCTTAGGTGCTATTAATATCGGTCATGTGTATTTTTTTAAAAAATCACCAATTCCACTTCTTCTCCAGTCTTTTTCTTTGTATAATCTTAGAACTTTTCAGCTGTGTATTACTCTGATGGGTTCCAGTAGGAATCACTTGCCTTGCTTTAGCTGTGTTGACTGCAAACTCTGTTTAAAGTAACCTTTTAATCCTTTCTTCTTTTCCTTGACCTTTGTTGCAATTACAATGATTGGCCTGTAACTCTTCTGCCATCCAATTCTGTGAAATTCTGCTTCAGTTGCTACCTGTTCCACTGCTTCATGGAACAACTTTTTTTTTCTTTGTCCTGACCTTTCAACAGAGACCTCCGTTGGCCAAAAAAATTCACTTGGTCCCTTTTTTGTCTTCTACATCAACGTGTTTTCCCCTCGTAACGTCAGTGATAAGTGTGGGACCAGCTTTTGCACTTGATCCTAACTTTTTAAAAAATTCATTATAGAATGGAGGTGTTGCTCACTAGATTAGCATTTATTGCCCAGAGGGTAGTTAAGAGTCAACCATATTGCTGTAGATCCATAGTGACATGGTAGACTACACCAGTCAGAGATGGCAGATTTCTGTCCCTAAAATTTTTTTTTCGTACTTTTTTGTTGAATTCAAAATTTACCATGCATTGTGGGATTGAAACCATATCTTCAGAGCATTATCCTGTGGTTCTAGATTACTAGTTCAGTGACATTGTCATTGCACTGCCACCTCCTGAAGGTAGAAAATCCAATTGTTTATTGGTAAACTATTAGCAGTATGCCACTGAGTATTATCACCTAAAGGGATAAGTCATACATTTCTTCTGCTTTCTCGAAAACATCTTTGGCAGATGCTGCATGAAATTTAAACTGAACTTGTGTAGATATTTGGAGAAAATAGGGCGAGGGAATTAAAATAGACTGCTTCAATCAAGTTCGGGCTGATCAAATTATAACTAACTGACTTCTTCTAGGTATAATATCTGATTATGCTTGTGTCCAGAAAATGGACCTGATCAATTTGACCATGTACTTGAAAAGCCTGTATGCATCTTGTACCAATTTTAGTCTGATTTTAGAGAAATGAGGAAATTTGTACAGAGCTGGGAAATGGCTAACTTCATGTATCGTTTGTGCACTGTTTCCTCTGTACAAATAGAGACTGATGTTGATGGATCAAGAAGGAAAGAAACAGGCCTGCATATTTTATGACTAAAGGTAAAAATGTTCTGAGAGGCTGGAGGGATTTTTAGCTTCAAGTGCCACTCAAATCACACTCTGTATTGGTTCAGAAATTCACCTGTTGCGTAACGTCAGGAAATGATCACTGAAATCCAATAATAAATTTTTAAATCAGAATCTTTCAAAAATGCACATGCTTTGAAAGTTTAAGGCCGTGGAGATCTGCAGCAGAAGAGAGAAGTCCTTTTTGGGCCAATTAAGTCTGTGTTGGTCAAAAACAACTGCCACCTTATTCTAATCCATTTTCCAGGACTTGGTGTATGGCTTTAAATGCCTTGTGCATCACAAGTGCACATCTAAATGCTATTTTAGAATATTCTGAGGATTTCCACCTGCACCACCCTTGCAGGCCGTGAGTTCTACATTCCCATAACCTTTCTGGGGGCAAGGTTATTTCCTCTCCGCTCATCTTCTGCAATCCATCTGCGATTTGCCTTTACCTTTACCTTTAAATCGATGCTCCCAGGTTTTTGATGCCTCCAAGAAGAAAAATTCCTTCCTGCCTCTCTCTCTTGCCGCTCATAATTTTAGACAAATCAATCGTGTCTCTGTCAATCTCCTCTGCTTTGAAGAAAATAATTCCAGCCTGTCTAATCTCTCTTCACAATTGAAACTCTCCAGCCCTGGCAATTTCCTGGTAGACCACCTCTGTGCACCCTCCTGAGCGGTCACATCCCTCCTATAATGGGCACTCCGGAATTGCACACAATCTAACTGTGGCTGCTAATTGAAGGAATGGAATGAAATGTTTTTTAAACAGTTGGATTGCGTAACTTTCAGAACAACGCTCGGTTTTATTTTTGAAAACGTTTAGTTCCATCCCTTTGACATTATAAAGCAGTTAGTTGTCTCCAGAAACAACACCAATGCTGTTCTACAAAATTATAAAAAAAATTTCAGTAAAGCAGACTTTAATCTATTGTGCCTGATCTGGCTCAGCGTTGGAGTTATCTATTCTGATCACATTTCCTGCTTTGCCAAGTGTTTAATCAATTTCAGTAACAATTCAGAATTGAAAAACATAATTTTGTCCCACCCACATTGTACTTTGCGTGCTGATAAAAACATAAAGCCTTTGATTTTTGGCAATACACGAGCTTTCAAGAATTAGCTGGTTCAGTGCTGTGAAATTTCTGTTTTAGTACGTTCAGTATCAATCCAGTGCAACAACATCTTGGAATAGATCTTTTGAGTGAAGAATTATTATTAAAATGAATTTGCATAGAATTGAAAAAAATCATGTTTTTAAAAATTACTCATGCAATGTGGGTATTGTTGGCTGGGCCAGCATTTATTGCCTGTCCCTACTTTCCCATTGAGCAGGTAGTGGTGGGCTGTCCTCTTGAACTGTTGCAGTCCATAAATCTACAGCTGTATTCGGGAGGGAATTCCAGGATTCTGATCCAAAGACACTGAAAGAATGGTCATATCTTGCCATGTCAGGAAGTGAAGTGACCTGGAGGGTCACTGCTGGTTGTGGAATTCCCATATATCTGTTGGCCTTGTCTTTAATGGAATTGTCATGGGTCTGGCAAGTGATTAGTTAACAGTGAAGATTGTCAGAAAATAAGCTAAATAGATCTACAGTTCTGTCTTGCTAGTCTAAAACTGGGATGTATGCGAATTTGAGAAAAGCAGTCTTATGTTTTAAAATAAAAAAAAGACTAAGACTCTTTGTATAAGAACATTGATTTTTGTTTCAATGTCTCAATGTAAACTGGTTCTCAAGGCTGTATCTAAACTTTTTTTGCATTTTTAAAAAGTCTGCCAGCAACAGTAGCACTGGAAAATAGAACACCTAGTATCCACAATCATTTCTACCCCCCAGCCCCCATCACCTCTCCATGAATGGCAAACTACAGTGTTAACTTTAATCTTCTTTTCTTACTTCATTTACTTTAAGCTTGCCTAAGTGGCCTTTCCAAGCAAAGCAGAATTGACAGCAATCTTTAGTATACATGGATAGGTTGCAGTGGTCGGATGTAAATCAGGTCCTAGAAGTTAAAGGCCCCTCTCAAACACTGTGTTGTTCTTGTTGATTGTTGCAGTATTCTGTGCCTCCAGCTTGATATCACTTGGATTGGGTTGAATTGAATTGATTGAAGACTGGCATGTATGATGCTGGGGATCTTTAGAAGAGGTTTTATTTCATATATCTTGAAGTATTTTAAATTTTGAATTGGCTAAATTAAATATCTTCTGTGGCGCATTTCCTTGAAGAAACTGTTCAAGTAAACCAATTGGAGTACTGTTTAATGTAGAGACTTTCTGTTCAAGCTTTTCATCTTACTTCCATCCTGATAAATGAAAGATTAGTATATTTCAAAGCGGCAACCATTTCTGCTGTATGAAGAAGGCTTAATTGGTAGGCAGTGATAGTAGGAACTGCAAATGCTGGAGAATCTGAGATAAGGTGTAGAGCTGGATGAACACAGGCCAAGCAGCATCAGAGGACCGGCAAGGGTCTAGGCCTGAAAGGTCAACCATCTTGCTCCAATGCTGTTTGGCCTGCTCTGTTCATCCAGCTCTACACCTTATCTCTTAATTGGTTAGCAAGTGGGCTACGGCCGGAAAATTTTCAATGGTGAACACAACAAAATAGTGCTCTCTCAAATTTTGTTCAGTTGAAAAGGGTGAGTTGCCTGGATCATATTCTTTCAGTTATTTATAAACTACATCAATGAGTTGGATGAAGGGACAATGTATTTGGCCAACTTTTTTAAATTCAGTTGGGGCAAATATTGGCAGTTGGATATGATGTGGGGAAAATATGAACTGGCTGCTTGGCAGGAAGAAAATTTATTGAATATTATTTAAACAGATTAGAGAGATTAGATAACTGTGTGCTCGTTTTCCTTGGCACAAAGGAAACTGAGGGAGGGGCATATGTATGGGATGTATAAAACTTAAGGAGCATAGATCGGACAGATCGGAAGGAACTTTTTCCCTCTTGATTGAAAGTAGATTTAAAGTCAGGCCTGTGGGTTTAGAAGAGAGTGAGTTTTTTTCCCACCAAAAAGATGGTGAGAATTGGAATGTTGACTGTAAGGGTGGTAGAGCAAGAAATTCTCAAAATTTAAGTGCCTTGGTATTGCAAGTATACATCTAAACAATGAGCCAAGGGCTGGAAAGTAGGATGAGAATAGTTGGGTTCTTGTTTTTGACTGACTCCATGGACTTTTCTATGCTGTAGACCTCTATGATCACTTTGTACTGGAGTTAGGTTCAGAAGCCCTGATACATGAATCTCAAACATAACAAGCAGGTGCCAAAAACAATTCAGGAGTAAATGGAATGTTGCTTATTGTGAGGGGAATCAAATATAGTTGCAGGGAATTTTGTTGCTACAGTGGTATAGACTGTATTTGCCTCATTTGGAGTATTGTATACAATTTGTGTCCTTAGTTAATTTAAAGGATTTAGGTGTGTTAGGAACAATTCAAAACATTAAAACATATGATACCTGGATTTTGCAGGGGAGGTTTATCTTATGAGGAAAGGTTGGACAGGCTGAGCCTATATCTGTTGAAGTTTAGAAGTATGAAATGATCTTATTGAAACACGAAATCCTGAGGGACATGACGAGTTGAATGGTGCTTCCCATTGAGAGAGAATGTAACCACAGGCTGCTGCTTAAATATAAAGATTGCCCTATACAAGATTGAATGTTGAGGTTCACAAGGTGTTGAAATGCTCTTCCCAGAGATTTGTGGAGGCTGGATTGTTAACTCCTTTTAAGGTGTGGGTAGACTAACCAAGGAATCATAGAATCCCTATCAAGTCTGCACTAATCCTCTGAAGAGTATCCCACCCACTCTTAGACTTTCGCCATGGTATCCCAAATACCCACTACCCACCATGGCTAATCCACCTAGCCTGCTGCTCTTGGACACCATGGCAATTTAGCTTTGCAAATCAACCTAACCCCTGTACATCTTTGGGTTGTCGGGGGAAACCATAGAACCCGGAGGAAACCCACACAGTCACCCAGTGCTGGAGTTGGACCTGGGTTCCTGGTGCTATTAGGCAGCAGTGCTAACTACATAGTCATCGTGCTGTCTGTATGCGCACTTCAACCAAATCACCATATTTGAAACTCAAAAGTGGACATCCCTCACTCCTATCAAGGAGGGACTATGGTCAGTCAGAGGACTGATTTGTCATCAATAAGGGGAGGTGGTGAGGACCCCCAAATGATTAAGTAGGAAGTGCAGAGGGCAGAAAGCATTAGCAGTTTAGAGGAATGAAGTGTGTGACAGCCATTGAGGGAAGATGCTGCATGCAGTATTGAACATAATAGGCCATGAGCCTTGGTAGGACATGGGTTTGATAGCTGAGTCATGGAGAGCGTGAGGTAGCAGAGAGAAGATTTTAGCATTTGAAATTGCTGAGTAGAGAGGTCATTAACCTTCTTGTGGCATTGGAGTATATTCCTCCAGGGTGTGGATATCATACTGACCTAGACAGCTACTTCAAACCAGGCTGGCAAATTTGAAATGGTGTACAGTTGAGTTTAAATATGGGTCCCTATGGTTTGAAGACTAATGTCTCAGTAATGGTGAGCAATTCTGGGTTACATGATTTAAACAAATTGTTCAATAGCATACAACTTGAGTATTGCTGACAAATGTGTTGTGGAAGCTTTTTGCCTTGCACTTAAGACAGTTTGGTTTCCCCTTAAAATTAGTATTCTTGCAATGTTTATGCTGCATGAAGAGAAGACTAATTAGCAGTTGGACACTATTAGAGGCATTGCCATGGAGAGCGCAACAAGTAATACTACTTGGTTAACTACCAGGCTTTGGTTTAAAGTTTAAACCAAAGTGGCCGACTTGCCAGGGAATTCCCTGGGATATATTCTCTAAACAGCCTGTTCAGAGACATCATTGTACCCCTCTGGAATGGGTAGGCGTTGAACCTGGGCCTTCTGGTTCAGGGTTAGGGACACTCTCTTGATGCACTGTTAATGAATAGTTGGTGTAATCCATCAACTTGGATTTACTACTAATTAACTACATAATTAATGTTGCCTTGTCCCTGTAACAGGAGTGGGAGAATATCCATCCGTCTGTCTTTTCCCTACATGCGTCCCTTATAATTAATCTTGCATGTCTGAGAATGGGATGCTAGTTTCTATTTGCAATCTTTTTGCTTCGAGCAACGGTTTGGTCATGCAAAACTGACCTGCTGGCTCACAACTCCTGCAGATCCACTTTATTCATGCTGCTAGGTCTGTGCACACAATTGTCTGATCTCCAAAGATGACAGCTGATTCCCATTGAAAGTATCTAATCTAATCACTTTCTGCAATCGTGTTTTTCATCAGTTGATGTTAGTGGATACTTGCAGGGTAAATGGAGAGCTTTGACTTACTGTGGTGACAAGCTCACATTCCTGCAAGGAACAGTGGAGATGAGTGCTACTAGAGAGTGTATGGATGAACCAAGACCTGGAATATGCAAAACCACGGTAAACAGGCTGTTTAGAGGACTTTACCTAGCCTGGCTGATCATCCATTTGATAATTTTTTAGTTGAAACAACGTTATTGACACTGATCTCCTGGGTTCCTCTCTTTGCAATTTCTTTCCAGTCTGAGAACATTGAGTGAAATGTCCTTGTTATTTGGCTAATTACTTATTTGATTGCCATTCTTTTGCATCCTGTTCAATGTAGAACCTTTTTTGCATAAGGTTTTCTGAAATGAAGTATCTGATCATCTGTCTCCCTTGATTGCTATGTTGCTAATATTTTGCAACAGATTTGTGTGTTCATTAAGTATTCACCTGCTACATCTCATGTTTCAGATTTTCCACAATATTGTGCCAACCTGTTTTTCTCCTAAGATCAAACTGCCCTGCCTGCCTTGCATTTTAATATCCTTCGTGTGCCTATCCAAGAGTTGCTTAAATGTCCCTAAAGTATCTGACTCCACTAACACTGCTGGCAGCGCATTCCACATGCCCACCACTCTCTGTAAAGAACCTGTCTCTGACGTCTTCCCTATACCTTCCTCCAATCACGTTAAAATTATGCCCCCTCGTAATAGGCATTTCCACCCTGGGAAAAAGTCTCTGGCTGTCCACTCTATCTATGCCTCACCATCATCTTGTACACCTCTATCAAGTCACCTCTCATCCTCCGTCGCTCCAGTGGAAAAAGTCCTAGCTCCCTCAGCCTTTCCTCCAGGTGTGGTCTAACCAGGGTTATGCCCCAACACTGGAAAGATGAATTGGGTGCATGTTTTAAGTAGGAAATAGCAACTTACAGGTGAAAGAAACAATTTGTGTTGAGCAGATGTGAACTAAAGCAGCATGGAGTAGGTTTATTCAACTAGAATATTTTATTATTTATTCCCATTATATTCCCTATTCCTTTTCCATTCTTCCTCCATTAATGAAATGAATATTCCTTGGTGTGCAGGGTTTAATCTTGTGCACTGTATTATTCACTGCTTCTTGCACCCAGGTTGTTACTAATTAACTACACAATTAATGTTGCCTTGTCCCTGTAACAGGAGTGGGAGAATATCCGTCTGTCCGTCTTTACCCTACATGTGTCCCTGTATGTATTTGCTGAGTCCTCCAGTAGGTGGAATGAATGAACACTTTGGGACTCTGTCAATTTAAAACTAAGAACTTCTTCATTTAGAAGAAAAGCAGGCAAACAGGTTAGTAACTCCATATTTGCTTTTGAACTCCAGTTCTTCTGTAACAATCTCCAAAAATGTCAATGTGATCTCAAATAGCTATTTTAGTTTTTTTTTGGTTTTACTTTTGTTTCTTTTTGGTTAACCTCTGCTGTAAAACTTCAAGTTAATGCAAGATTTCAACAGAATTTTCATTTGAGCCCTTTGAAGAAGTTATCCCCACAAGTGGATCTTTATTTAGGACAAGAAGGGGAACGTCCTATCGCTGCTTGCTCTTAGTAAGAATGTAAGAAATAAGGGCAGGAGTAGATCATGAGGCTCCCAAAACCTTCTTGACCGTTGAATGTGATTATGGTTTAACCTTCTCCATTGCTCCACCCGTTCCTCTCAACCTTCGGATTTTCCAGTTGTCTGACTTGGCCTCAGCTATTCAGTAACTTGCTGTCTAAAGCTGCCCGGTTTGAAGAACTCCATAAACTTATGACCCTTGGAAGAAATTTCACTTCATCTAGGCCTGATACATTCAACCACTTCTTCTGAAATTACACTTTTTCTAGATTCCCCTTACAATGGGGGGGACATCTTTTTACCATCTACCCTGTCAAGTCTTCTCAGAATCTTGTTTCAATACACTTGCTTCATTCTTCTCATGGAACGATTATACACTCAACCTTGCCTCGTAAGACAGCTGCATCATCCCACTATTCAGTAGTAGTTCATTTGGGGTTGGTGGGGGGGGTAGTGGTGGGGCATCAAAGCAAATTCAGTAATGAATTAAACCGAAAGAACTGTCGATGCTGAAAGTTAGGAACAAAAAACAAAGTTTCTGGAAGAGCTCAGCAGGTCTGGCAGCATCTGTGGGCTTAAAAAAAAGTTAATATTTCGGGTCCAGTGACCCTTGTTCTGAGGAACGGTCACTGGACCTGAAATATTAACTTTTTTTAAGCCCACAGATGCTGACGGACCTGCTGAGCTCTTCAAGAAACTATTTTTGCTGAATAATAAATTTTTCTGTGTAGGATTTCAAAGCAACCCAAGAAGTCCACCATTTTAAGAGGAACTTGCTACATCTCCTAAGTTCATCTTCAGTCTCCATTTCCATTGTGACAAATCAGATTCTTACTTTAAAATCAATATTATTGAAGATTATCAATTTTAAATTATTTAAGATATCGTCAAAGCCATACATTAGGCTCATTATGGCAATGGTAGATATTAAGTCTTGTATTGAAATAGACTGAAACAGAAGTGGGAGTGGGTATTGTTTCAAAAGCATCCAAGCACTTGCACTTTAGGATTGTGTTTTCACATAAAGTCAGTTTCAACATTTTGGGTTAACAAACAGGATTAATAATATTGATGGGCCTGAATTGCCTTCCCAAGAAAATATATCCCTTATGGAATATATGAAAAGGAATAGTTGTTTCAACTATTGTACATTTATTGCGAATAAATGACTGGACACAGACATCCAGCAGTCTGTGTGGGTCTGTTTGGATGCAGTCTATGACTGTGATTTGTGAAAGTGTTAACACCAACTTTCTGTGGAATTTTGTAGGCCAGTCACATTACCAATAAATTAATTTTACAAAATGCGAGTGAAATGTCTGAGTCCTTAAAATCATCCAGTTCCTTTATTTGCTATGCCAGTGGTTTAATTGATGTAAAGCATCTCATCTTACTGCCTGGAAAGGGGCAATCTATTCTCCTGGTGTCTTGGCCAGTGCTCCTGTCTAATCAGCATAAATGGAAACAGATTAATTGGCTATTCCTCCCATTTTTAGTTCATCAGATTTTTGCTGTTTGCAAGTTGGTGGCTGTGTGTGTCCATAAATGACAGCATTTCAAAAGTAATGGCATCTGGAGTAGTTTTCTATTTTGATTTGCTGTAGTACCAAATGAATGCAGATTTTACTGCTGGCTTAATTTTCATTTTATTGCAAATGGAGAAGTCTTTAGAATTTACTGACACTTGGCATTGTTCATCTAGACTAAATCTGCCTGTTCTTTTTAATCAGTGAAAAGGTTCAGAGAATGGAATTCAGATATGCAAATGAATGTATGAAAAATTCTGTTTGCACAGGAATTCCATTCAATTCCAGAATTGCATTTATTTTGATATGCACTCAGACGGTCTCTAAATTTCTAGTTTACAGAAACTTTGGTACAGGATTAGATATAGCTTTGTTTTTGAACTGTTGTTCAGTTTGTTTTAATGTATTTCTCTTGTGTCCTTTTTAGATACATGATTAACCTATGGATAAAGTTGGAAAGATGTGGAGCAATTTAAAATACAGATGTCAAAACCTTTTTGTTAATGAAGTTGGAGGCAGAAATGAAAATGACTTCAACTGTCCAAAATGTTTGGTCAGTAAAAATGTAAGTGTACAAGTTGGTGATTTGCCTCAGCAAGGTTTCAGTCCATTAAATAGAAATGGAACTCTGTCACTGGTTGCAGACAGAAGGAATAGAAATTGTGTTTCTGACATCCCAGAGATTGTTGAAGCTGATTTAGATAAAGAGAATGAGAACTTGCCTACTACACAAGATTCTCACCTTGTTCGAAGAGACTCTTACTCCCGTCATGCTCCATGGGGTGGAAAGAAGAAGCATTCTTGCTCTACAAAAATGCAAATATCATTTGATATAGATAAACGCTTTAGTCGGACAAGATGTGGGTTACAGAGACGTGAAAGACGATATGGTGTAAGTTCTATACATGATATGGATAATTTGTCTAGTCGGAGTATGAAACGGCAATCTATACGCCAGCGATTGCAAGAAACTGTGGGACTGTGTTTTCCACTACGAACACGCAATAAACAGTCAAAGAGCTTATTCTCCAGCAGGAGAAAAATTTTGCTGTCTGAACTCATGCTTGAAAGATGTCCTTTTCCAGCTGGATCAGACCTAGCGCAAAAGTGGCATCTTATTAAGCAGCACACTGCTCCTGTGAGCTCACAGTCAGCCTGTTGGCTTGAGACATTTGATCCAACATTTGCTTCTGCAGAAGATGAAGAAGATAGACTTCGCGAAAGGCGTAGGCTCAGCATTGAAGAAGGAGTCGATCCTCCTCCCAATGCTCTTATACATACCTTTGAATCGACTGCACAAATTAATCAAACATACAAGCTGGGACCAAAGTTAGCACCTGGGATGAGTGAACTTTCTGGTGACAGTCGTGCAATAACAAATGGAGATTGGGACTCCGAAGAAGATACCACAACTCTCTGCCTCCAGGCACGTAAACAGAAACCACGGCAGGTGGCAGGAGAAAACATCAGTCATTCTACCAAACCTGGACCCTGGAAAGTGCACACGCAAATTGATTACATTCATTGCCTGGTACCAGACCTTCTACAGATTACAAGTAACTCTTGTTACTGGGGAGTGATGGATCGTTATGAAGCTGAGGCTCTTCTTGATGGCAAGCCTGAAGGTACTTTTTTACTCAGGGACTCCGCACAAGAGGATTACCTTTTCTCTGTGAGCTTCCGCCGTTATAACCGCTCTTTGCATGCAAGGATTGAGCAATGGAATCACAATTTTAGTTTTGATGCCCATGACCCCTGTGTTTTTCACTCCTCCACTGTAACTGGCCTTCTGGAACATTATAAAGATCCCAGCTCGTGCATGTTTTTTGAACCTTTGCTTACTGTTCCACTGACCAGGACTCTTCCTTTCAGTCTGCAGTACATCTGTCGTGCAGCTATCTGCAACTGTACAACGTATGATGGAATAGATGCACTTCCACTTCCTCCACCTCTACAAGAGTATCTGAAAGAGTACCATTACAAGCAAAAAGTAAGGGTGCGATGGCTGGAATGAGAGCCATTTAAAGGTCAAATGAGAAGTGCACCCAATAATTCTTGGCTCTATTAAATTGCCAAAAATTGCATACTCATTGAATATGTTTGGAACGTTTATTCAACAAGAATTCTTTCTGAATTACTTGGGCTTGAATTGACTTAAGTGGTTTCTCTTTCAGGTACTTGAGCACTTTGTGGTGTCAGATTTTTAGTGTGTACCCCTGTTCTACCTGTAAATTAATGTGCATATATTTATTATGTTGGCCTTTAAGGTTTTACTAGCTTTTATAGTTGTCTATGTGCAGGATATGGTCAAATCAAAATCATTTGATTCGGGCAACTGTGGAGCTCTAAAATTGAAGCTGAAGCAACATGTAGTATGCACATTTACTGCAGGATCTTAGAAATCGTATAATGAAGTTCAAATTAACTTAATGAGGCCACCCTTTTAGACATCAAACACTACTTGTGTTGAATTGGCATTCTGCTAATTAGCCTGGATGATTTTAGTCAAACTGGAAAGATTTTAATTTTTGGAGGTATACAAAGATTTCTTTTGTTAATGCATTCTTTGGAATGGTTTCAAGATACTGGTTGTCTCCTGTAATAGTGCAGCTCAAGCGCTTAATTGGGTGTGTACAGTACTGCACTATCTTTTGAGAGCGGGTGTTAAATCGAGTTGTTAGTTCACACCTGTGGATGAAAAAATCCCTTAACACTCTTTTTGAAAAGTAGGTGTTATCGCACTCTCCTAGCTAATCTTTGTCCCTTACATAGTGTCAGTTTAAAATACGTTGCTGTTTGAGGGAGCCTGCTGCACAAATCAGCTGCACATTTCTTGCAGAACCACTGTGACCACCATTCAGAAGAACTTAATTGGCTGTTCAGCACTTTGGCCTGTCCTGAGGTTGTGAAAGCCACTCCACTAGGATCATTATCTGATTTTTTTTAAGATAGTTATCTTGAAATAATCTTTCTTTTTAAGAGAATGGGCAGTTTTTGTTCTTAGCAGTCGTCCTGATGGACATCAGCAAAGCTGGCCCTTGCAATTTTTGTATCATTTCCCAAATTAAAATTAGTTGACATTAATGAGTGACCACAGGTTATCACTTGCTAGTTGACATTTAGATTCTCTAATTTAAAGATCTGCCTGAATAGTGTAGGACAATCTTTTTAATAGCTGAGATGTCAGTTTAAAAAAAAAATCTCAATTGACTTTAGAAATTCACAAAGAACATTTGTACATTTTATCTAATAGCCTGCAAGCAGGAATCCAGACTGTAAGTTGTATAGTTGGAGTATAACTTTACTTTGGCAGTTAAAGATGAGCATTGGACCAAAATATAAATTTAAGTGTGAAGAACAATTTAAAACAGAGAAAAACATGATAATGCCCGCAAGTTTTCTTTGAAATTTGGTACATAAGAGCTTACGTGTGCAAATACCTAGGGACTTGTAAAACCATAGGATTCCACGTTAAGGTAGAGAAGGATGAGCTTTGAGCTGTTTTCACGTCCTGTTTTGGTTCATAATTAGGAAATTGGATGTCCTTGCAATTCTATTTATAGTTACTACACCCTATTCTCCAGTACTTTTTGCATGAAACAAAGACATCAGCAATTTCTCCCACTATTGAAACATCTCAACGCAGAATAATGAATAATCTGCCCCTCTTTGCAAATGATTTTCCTCCTTTTTTTACTGCTTTGATGAATATGGGGCCACTTCCAAATATAGTGAGCAGGAGTAAGGTCGGTCTTTCTAACAGTTAACAAGTTTCTGGTGACTAAATTTTTGTTCAGGATGTATGCATTTTGACAGTGACCATTAAATTATTTGGGACCCAAGACTAGAAATAAATGAAATTTAAAATATGAATTTAATATTTTAGTAAGTTTCCAGAAAAGCAGTTTTTAGTTTTGATGTTTTCCATGAAGGTGATAACTATAATCTGTTATCCTTTTTAATTAGCCCACTTTGTTGTGACTAGTGACCATTTTCACTTCAAGATCCGCAGCAATGTGGTTACCCCTTAACTGTCTGCTGGCCAGCCAGTGAGACCCTGATCACGTGAATGAATGAGTAAAAGAAAAGAATGCACCCCAAGGAGTGTTTTAGTTTCAATCGAAACTTTTGAACTACCCACTACTTGGATGTAGGGAAAATTATTAATTATATATTGGCTCCAAAAATAATAACTGATACTTTTTAAAATCCAGCCACATTCTTAAAATAAATGAAATTTGTTCAATACTGACCAGAAGCTTGATAGTTGTCCTATAAAATGCTGTGATTTTTGGCTTTTTTACTAAACAGCTATGTTAGTCTGTCTTTGCAATTTTGGCTATGTGCAGCCCATTTCTATCCAAAATCAGCTTATTTGGTCCCGTGTTATGCAGCTTGCATGTCGCATGCTATGTATCTTGTGTGTCGAAGGAAAAGCAGCATTCAGCAGAATTGCGTTACATTGTAGGAAAAAGTGGGCACAAACTTATTTTGTTGAACTAGATTATTTCTCATCCTTGTCAAATTTTAAATCGATATATGTGCAGCCAGAATTTTAGTTTGACTGCTTATGATACCGAAAGGTGCCAGTTTAATAAATTCAATCAGATTTAGTTTCCAGATAAAGTAGGAAGTGTAACAATGTGAATTCTGCTTTTTTAAAAGCAAATCGTCGATTCTTCAATTCTGTGTTTTAAGATTTACCTTTGCTTTTTGCAAGTCTTGCTTTAATAGCACAATTGTATATTTGGAATGCAGCGCAAGTACACCCTGAAAAATCCTTAGCTATCTTTTATGTCTTTTTGTTTTAAGAGTTGTATGCTTATTTGTGGACTGTTAACCACAGGTGCTGTGAAGCTGAACTTTACCACATCAAAATGCTTTCAACTTGGCTTGTTTCAACTTCTTACTAAACTATTCATAAACTTTGTAAATACTGTTAGTTCACATTTGTTCTCTGTCCATTCTAGATGTTAGCGTGGAGGTCTGCTTCTTAACATACATTTGATCACATTTTGTTAATGTCTTACTGAACGTGTACAACGTGCACATTAAGTTGTAACTCTTTGTCACCAACAGAGCTAACCTCCCACAATTGTTTGTATATGTATCCCAACTGCAGTTTTTAATCATCATCTTTTCTGTACCTGCAGAAGGTTACTAAATTAATCTAAGATTGTCTGCAAAGCCACCATCTTTATGTTGAGTCCTGGTGATGCATGTGTAAATTGTGTAATTGGTTCAACTGTGTAAATTTGTTCTCCTTGGTATCTGAAATTGTTTATGTGGAACTCTGATTAAGATTACCTGATTTACTGACTTAAGGTGCTTTTGGAAGCAATAATTTGTTTAAAGACATGCCTGTCATGTGTTCTGTGGTGATCTTTGACTTTGAAGTATGATATCCTGTACTATTTTTTCCAACTAAAAGGATCTTGCTGGACAGTTTCTCAATTTCTGACTTAACGTTTTACTCAGGTTAGAAGGCTTGGTGAAGAGAATGTGGTCCAAAACACACTATTTAGAAATAACTAATTATTTCTCCCAAATTTTTAAAATCTGATCAGAATCTTGGCTTTTCAGGGAAAAAAGATAAATCTCAAGGAGCAGAGATAATGGGAACTGCAGATGCTGGAGAATTCCAAGATAATAAAATGAGAGGCTGGATGAACACAGCAGGCCAAGCAGCATCTCGGGAGCACAAAAGCTGACGTTTCGGGCCTAGACCCTTCATCAGAGAGGGGGATGGGGAGAGGGAGCTGGAATAAATAGGGAGAGAGGGGGAGGCGGACCGAAGATGGAGAGAAAAGAAGATAGTTGGGGAGGTAGGGAGGGGATAGGTCAGTCCAGGGAAGACTGACAGGTCAAGGAGGTGGGATGAGGTTAGTAGGTAGCTGGGGGTGCGGCTTGGTGTGGGAGGAAGGGATGGGTGAGAGGAAGAACCGGTTAGGGAGGCAGAGACAGGTTGGACTGGTTTTGGGATGCAGTGGGTGGGGGGGAAGAGCTGGGCTGGTTGTGTGGTGCAGTGGGGGGAGGGGACAAACTGGGCTGGTTTAGGGATGCAGTAGGGGAAGGGGAGATTTTGAAACTAGTGAAGTCCACATTGATACCATATGGCTGCAGGGTTCCCAGGCCATATGGCATCAATGTGGACTTCACCAGTTTCAAAATCTCCCCTTCCCCTACTGCATCCCTAAACCAGCCTAGTTCGTCCCCTCCCCCCACTGCACCACACAACCAGCCCAGCTCTTCCCCCCCCCACCCACTGCATCCCAAAACCAGTCCAACCTGTCTCTGCCTCCCTAACCGGTTCTTCCTCTCACCCATCCCTTCCTCCCACACCAAGCCGCACCCCCAGCTTCCTACTAACCTCATCCCACCTCCTTGACCTGTCAGTCTCCCCTGGACTGACCTATCCCCTCCCTACCTCCCCACCTATCTTCTTTACTCTCCATCTTCGGTCCGCCTCCCCCTCTCTCCCTATTTATTCCAGCTCCCTCTCCCCATCCCCCTCTCTGATGAAGGGTCTAGGCCCGAAACGTCAGCTTTTGTGCTCCTGAGATGCTGCTTGGCCTGCTGTGTTCATCCAGCCTCACATTTTATTATCTTGGAAATCTCAAGGAGCATTTTGTTTCTCTGAAGGTGTCACATCAAGTGAGAATGCAACTGAAATAAAACTTGATTTTTGTTACCCAGTCTTTCATGTACAAATAGGATATTGCTCGTCTAAAGAGCAAAATCAATGCATGATATTGTTCCTTTTGAGAACCTTTCTCTGTGGATGGAGAATAATATCCAATAAAATACTGTACTTCAGGTAAATCCAAGACAAGCACCTGTTCTGGTGCCATTATTCAAAGAATGGGGAACTCGTCTCAGTTTAGCATGTCTCTTTGGTACCATCCCAACTAGATTAACTGGTCACTTATCTGTTGGGTGTTTGCAAAATGGTGCTAATCTGGATAATTTGCTGTGTTTACCTGTCTATCACTTACACTTAAAGCAATTTTCCTATAAATGCTTGAAGACATTTTGGTATGAACAGCATTGTAAATGTACGTAATTACTTTCATCTGGGTGTGTTCTTTTATCATTTAGACCAATAGTAGTGGTCTTTTAGGGCCTGCAACAGCCAATTGCACTAGTTTCTAATTCGTGCAAGTTTCAGATTTTATTCAGTAGTTGATTATGTATCTTTTCTAATGAAATATCTTAATGTCTTTTTTGTGCCTTCATTATTGCACAAGTTTTCATCTTTTTAAACTCTTATTTTTATGTGGCGGGTTTACAAATGAGCAAATAAATCTCAATTTTAAGTAGCTGGTATCTCTGTATAAGCAACCTTCACAAACTGAACTCCCTTCCAGCAAACCCCTAATTTCTGAGCTGTTTTCATTCTTGTATTCAGAACTCGTGTTACATTTGAACCTCAACTGTTTAACCCAGGGCAGCTTGTAGACATCCTTGTTAGGTGGAGATGATCAACCTGCCAAGTCACAAATTTCTAAGATATGACATCAATTAATTCTCAGTGAGATAATACTGCCCTGTATGTGCATGCAAAGTGGACAGCATTTGAACACTTCCGACCAAGATTCCAGACTAAGGTTTTCACAGTAAAATTTAAATTCAAGTTGAGCTTTTTGTGACAGTTGTATCAATTTAATAGCTCTTTATGGCCCGAAAGCAAACAATTCATGTGAATTATATACAAATTTTTTGTCATTTTCAAGCTCCTTTTCGACGCTGCATCTTAATTTGTTTGCAGGTTTAAATTACACATATATTTAATGGATTTTAATCAAAAACTGAATCAATACAGTTAAATGTATCAACAATAGATGTTGGCTAAGTTCTGAATTTTTTTGGGGTGGGGGAAGAAAAAATGAAAATCTCAATAGTTCGAAATTCACAAGGAGTTTTTCAAAAAGGTGAGATATGCTATAATATTAATATTGTCTTAGGTGGGGCCACTTAAGGCGATACAACCTTGTATAGTTCAATATAATAATACTTTACAGCACAGGAACAGGCCCTGAGACCCATCAAGTCTGCGCTGATTCCTAGTCCTTGTTTAGACCTGCTATTTATTGCCTATTTCCTTATCTATCCCTCTGTCATTCATGTGTCTATAAAGATAAAACTTAACCATTGCTACAGTGCCTGCTTCCACCACCTCCATAGCAGTGCATTCCAGGCACCCATCACCATCTGTGTGAAAAGTTTTCCCTGCACTTCTCTGCCAAACCTGACCCCCTCTCACCTTGAACCTGTGCTGTCTTAGAACATAGAACATAACCTAACCTACATTCCCCTCAATTCTCTGCTGTCCGTGTGCATGTCCAGCAGTCGCTTAAATGTCACTGATGACTCCGCTTCCACGACTACCACTGGTAAACTATTCCATGCGCTCACAGCTCTCTGGGTGAGGAACCTCCCTCTGACATCTCCTCTATACCTTCCTCCTAACACCTTAAAACTGGTACCCCTCGTGGCGGTCAATCCTGCCCTGGGGAAAAGTCTCTGGCTATCGACTGTATCCATGCCTCTCATAACCTTGTACACCTCGATCAGGTCACCTCTCTTCCTCCTTCTCTCCAGAGAGAAAAGTCCGAGCTCAGTCAACCTCTCCTTGTAAGACAAGCCCTCCAGTCCAGGCAGCATCCTGGAAAACCTCCTTTGCACCCTCTCCAAAGCCTCCACATCTTTCCTATAATAGGGCGACCAGAACTGGACACAATATTCCAAGTGTGGTCCCACCAGGGTTTTGTAGAGCTGCAGCTTAACCTCGTGGCACTTAAACTCGATTCCCCTGTTAATGAAAGCCAAGTCTTGTAGTTGATCTTTTCTACCCTGGAGGAAAAAGCCTCCAACTATCCACGATTTAAGCCTCTCTATCAGGCCACCCCCTTCAGCCTCTGTCTGTTTCCAGTGGAAACAATGGGTTTATCCAACTTCTCATAACTAAACTCCTCCAGACCAGGCAAGATCCTGGTAAACCACCCCTGCGCCTTCTGTAAAGCATGCACATCCTCTGGTAGTGTGACCAGAACCGCGCACAATATTCCAAATGTGACCTAACTAAAGTTTGACATTAACTTTTAGCACTCTGAATCAAATCTTTAATGATCGGATCCAACTAAGCCACCTCGTCTCAGTGGCCAATCTAAAGTCTGAATTAGGGCAGCGTCAATCCAGTTTTGATGAAACTGGGTCTATAGCACAAAGCTACTGTTGAAATGGCACCGAGTGGCCATAAGGATTGCTAACGTGGAAATTGAATTTCTGTGAATTAATTTAAATCTTGGCAAAATATTGTTTTTTGAAGATAGTAGAAACTGCAGATGCTGGAGAATCTGAGATAACAAGGTGTAGAGCTGGGTGAACACAGCAGGCCAAGCAGCACCAGAGGAGCAGGAAAGCTGACGTTTTGGGCCTAGACCCTCCTTCAGAGGAAGAACAAAATGAAGGGTCTAGGCCCGAAACATCAGCTTTCCTGCTTCTCTGGTGCTGCTTGGCCTGCTGTGTTCACCCAGCTCTACACCTTGTTATCACTGATGTTTGTTTTTGGTTTTGTTTATAACTTCCATGAGACACTTGGACTCATTTGGTCCTCAAAATAGCAGAACTTTTTCTTTGCCATTTTTCCTGAGTACTTTCAGTCTACCTTTATAAGCATTGAATTAATAAACTGAATTGAGATTGTTTGTTTATTTTTTTGCACAGAGGCTAGCATAGAATGTGATTTGGCTTTTGTTTCTCTGTGCTGTGGACTAGTTTGCTTGGTGAATTCTGAAGCTCTTTCCAAGATATTTAAAGCTACATAAAATGTTGGGTTCTTTGTTTATTCCTTGGTTTTTTTTTTATTTGAACAGTCTGATGGATGAACTGCAGGGATTATGAAAACACAAGCTAGAATGACAATTTAGTCTCTGTTTGAGGAAGAACCAAATCTTAGTGATACATGTTCTAATCTAGATTTTCTTCCATCAAAATTGTCTAAGATAAAGAAGTTGCACCACCTGTTTTGAGCATCAAGTTCATGTCTCATGGTGTTTTAAGCTTATAGCAAACTGTTTGTTTAGGTTTAGTTTAAGAAATTAAAAGCTGGATCATCTTAATGTATTATTTTGTAGACTTTTATGGGCAAGATGGTGACAAGGTCCATTTGTTACTGCAGCTGCCAAGTATGTTCATGGTTTTGATCCATCTTCTATGCTGTTAGCAAATGTTCGGGGGGGCGGGGGGAACCCTCTAAGTTTCAAAGAAAAATGTACAGTTTTATTTTTGAGTTCTACAACCTATGGCATGGGAGCCCATATTGTTTGGTAGTATACTGGTCTCTTATTTCTAATTGTGCTTTATCTTGCATTAAAGTTCTTCTATGAATGTGCTGTCAAACAGTATTTTTTGCATCTTAGGTGAAAGCAATTATTTGAATATGCTGATCCCCTCAAACAAATTCATTTGTGCACTTTGCGATTTTTATAAACCTCCTTTTTCTGTGAGGGAAGTGTGTGCTTGCCAGTTGATGTATCAAATGCTTTGACATAAGCTAATTGCTATTTGTATGTAAAGTAAGTAATGTTTTGTTTATAACTAAATGTTAGTTCTTCTGAATTTTTAAGAACCTGGCTATATTTGCTTTTGAGAGATCCAGCTTTTAGCACACGGCCAATAAATGCATTTATTGTAAAATGTATTCTGTTATATTCTTAACGTGTAAATGCCTGTTTAGGGTATTGTTTACATTACATATATTAAAAAATTCAAATTCTGTCAGCTGTAGATTAATGCTCATTCTGGTGTGTTGTACAAAACTGATCATATGTATTATCAGCTATCTTCACTTGCTGTAATATTGCAACCATTTATCTCCACGTCCTGAAGACTTTCTCCATGTTCACTCTAGCTTCATTGTCTTAAAATGAAATAAAAACTACAGACACTAAATCCCTTTGTACTGTGCATTTTTATTGTCTCTGGTGATGATTAAGTATCAAAATTAGCGTGCTTCTGCTTCTTTCAAATTACTGGCAAATAGTTGCTTAGCTCAATGATAGAAATTCTGCAAATCCAATTTTGCACCTTAATGCTTGTGAATGTTGTAAGCCACATGTTCAATAAAATTAATTGTTAATCTTAAGCAGGAAACCTTTAATTTTGTATGTCTATACAGTGTGGAGCTGGAGGAACACAGCTGGTCAGGCAGCATCAGAGGAGTAGGAGAGTTGACACTTCAGGCCTAGACCCTTCATCCTGAAGAAGAATCTAAGCCCGAAATGTCAACTCTTCTACTCCACTGCTGCCTGACCTGCTGTGTTTCTCCAGCTCCACGCTGCATTGACTTTGACCCAGCATCTACAATTCTCACTATCTCTGGCCTTGTATGTCTAGCTTGATCAATAGCATTGATATTAAAAATAGGTTGAATTTTGTAAGTGACTGTTGCAAATCTTTACACCACCTGTAATAACTTAGTAGCAAATCTATGCCAATGCATTTCCCTGAGTCTGCCCACCACTTCACAAGAGCATAGATAAATCTCTTATTTTACTTTCTGTTTGGACTCTTTGTACTTTTTTATTTGCTTAGCATCCCAAAAATATTCACCTCAACCTTGATTATATCAATAACTGACTGTATCCCCATGGGCTTTGGATAGAATTGCAGAGGTACATAATTTCCCAGAGAAATGTCTCCATACTTGGGGAAGCAGTGGCATAGCAGTAATTCAGCAATTCAGATAGGTTTTGGATGCACTCATTCAAATTCTCTCCACAGCAGCTGGTGTAACCTGGAATATCAGGTGTAATAGTGTTAGATGTCTGGTTCACTAATGTCTTTTCAGGAATTAAATCTGCCATTTAGTGGGAGGGAATGGCCGAGTGGAATTATCACCGGACTCTTAATCCAGAGACTCATGTTCTGGGGACCTGCATTAAAATTCTGCCGCAGAAGATTCGTGGAATTTGAATTTGATAAATATCTATCTGGGTAAAAGAGTCACATGATGAAAGAATCCATTGTTGATTGTCAAAGAAACTCACCTGATTCACTAATGTTCTTCTGGAAAGGCAACTGCTGCCCTTACCTGGTGTGGCTGACATGCTGTGGGTCTAGAGGCACAATGTGGTTGACTCCTAACTTCCCTCTAAGCAGTTAGTGATGGGCAATAAATGCTGGCCTAGGCAGCCATACCAACAGCTCTCAAATGAATTTTTTAAAATCCTGCTAATGTGACCACTGTTAACTCTAGTCTGTCCTCTCAGAAGGCCTAGTAAGCCACAAGGGTGATTGGAGTTTGGCAAGATCAGCACATGTTACCATTGATGCCCATGTTCTCCCCCCCCCCCCCCCCCAAAAAAACTGCGTCATAAATTGACAATCTTTTTGTCCTGCTACAGTACAGCTCATTGCTTCTTCTGTACTGGATTCTACACCTAGAAGAAATGGACTCTTGGCATCTACTGTGTCAAACTCAAAAGTTTTTTGTTTCAGAAATCTGTTGGCGAAACCCGGCAGGGTCTGACAGCACCTGTAGAAAGAAACAGTTATCATTTCAAGTCGAGTGATTCTACACCAGGAATGACTTTTTCCAGCATTTTGCCTTCCTAGTTGCTTGCTGTTCCTCTTGTTGTGTGCAATGACTCCCAAATACACAACTGAAATATTGACCATAGTTGCTCAACTTGCTTTTTTTAAAAAAGTGTTTCTGTTGCTCCCAGTGATTTAAGCTCACGCTTCATGCATTACTTTCTATCTCGCTTAATATATCTAAATCCTCTTTGTATCTTTGGAGTTCACCTCAAATGTGCATACCTACCCAGTGCTTTGTCATCAGCACACTTTGGATATATTACACTCATTCTTCGTGTAAGCCATAAATATACATTGTAACTGAGAGGCATCAACACTGAGAAGCTGTTCTTCACCACTTCTCCTCCAGGGTGGACAGTGAGAGTTTTTCCCCGAGCATGATGTACGAGGGGGCATAGCTGCAAATTGAGGGATGATAGATTTAAGACAGATGTCAGAGTAACACTGTCAACCTGAAAATGACCTGGTTATTTGTTTTATTTTGCTGTGCTTTAAATCTTGTCATCCCAATATATCAACTGTAAACCCACCTTGTACCAGAGGTAAAGCTCCTGCTGCTGCATATTGTACATCAATACTGCATCCAAAACAAGATCATCTTCCTCCCTGTTCAACAGGCATGTTATCAAGAATTTGTGGTTAGTTTTTTTTTAGAAGGTTTCTAATAGCCTCAGCCAGTCATGACAATCTACAAAATGCTTGCACCTGAGGGAGATATTGGTATCGTCCTTCCGTGATGAACCAAATCAAAACCCTTTCGAATGTATCCAGAAAGTAGCATGGACCTTACACTTGCTGTCAGTTTAAAAGTTAAGGTGTTGTGTTCGAATGCAATTCAATTAGTCAAACAACTTTAAGCAAAACACTCTTTGAATTTTAAGTATTGTGTAATAATAGACAAAAGAACTGGCTTACTAACTATTAAAATGCTTAAAATAATGTGGAAACTGTTAACTAACTGTTCTAATCTTTTAACATCTCATAAACACACACTTGACAAAGGCAAGGTCAGTAAAATAGTTTCACATGCAATACTAGCAGCAGGCAGAGAGCTCTAGTGTTTAGGTGTAACAGAAATGAGTTTCTACATCCAGCTTCTACTACAACTAAAAGCTAAAAATAAAAATCCCAGTTCTGAGAGCTTGATCCCACCCACTCAGGCTGTTTATATTGTTCCAACTACTTTTCTTTAAGAATCATCCAAGGCCCCAAGCTTTTTGCTCTATTGTTTGAGCATACCACTCATCACTTCCCTTCTCTCTCAACAGTTCTTCATGGAAAAAGACACCAGGACAATGTACCTCTTAAACCTGTAGTGTTGTCACCTTTCTTCCATCTCCCCTGCTCTCTTTCTTTGTTTAAAAAGGCATTAATATACAGTGACTTAATTTTTCAAAAAGAATCCTTTAGCATTACAGTTTTACACTACAATACCTATACATTATACTGAACCTAAACGTGCAACATTCACTGCTACAGTCATTTTCAGTTTTTTTTTCCTGCCATCTGTATGATTTTCAAATTGGCTACAATAGCCTACATCAAAACATTTCGGTATTTTTATCTTAATTTTCTCATTTTTGAGGGGTTACGATCACCATATACAATAATCTCTGATACATTACTGGTAATACCAATGTTGCAATGCCAATACCAATCTGTCTCTTCAAATGTGGAATATTTCTGTTGATGACTTCATTTATTGTAAAAAAAAGTACCCAATAGATCTTTCTATCTTCTCATCATTGCCTTCTAAGAGTAAAGCACTGACACCCAATTCACTTGCATCGATAGCCACCTTGATTGGCTTTGTGTTAATAGCTGTGGGTAAAACTACTTTCAGGCTGTCAAATGGCTTTTGACATTCTTCTGCCCACTGTAATTTTTGACACTTCTTCAAGTCAGTCAGTGGTGCAACTGTCCTGCTGAAATTTTGTACAAACTTCCGATTTAAAAACCATTTGGTCTTAGAAATCCTAGTATTTCCCTTTTTGCCAATGGTTTTGAAAACTCCCCAATAACCTTTGCTTCACATCTTATGGGGCCATTTGTCCATACCTAATGATAAGACTGAGGAACATGACGAGCTTTTGTGAGCTGATGATATTTAGCTAGGTTTGTCAGCAAGTTCACCTCCCAAAGATGATTGAACAATTCCAATACATACTCCAAATTTTCATTCCACGTGCACCTAAAAATCTTTGAAAAGTGGCTGGTGCATTCTTTTTTCATTCCAAACAGCATGACTTCAAACTGGTGACATGAAAGCCAAATTTCATTTGTTCTTTTGGTTAAAGCCACCTGCCAGTATCCTCTGAGTAACTCCAACTAGAAGTTCCTTGTCCCATCTTAGTACAACCTTCCAAATGTGGAATGGGATTTGAAGCAGATTTTATAACTGCATTTGTGATAGTCCATTTATAATTGCTAGGTGCCATCAGGTTTATCATCCCCCATAGGTGAAGTCCAGTTGCTTACTTGTTATGTCAAATTCTCCAGTATCTGCAGTTCCTACTATCTCTAACATAATGGTACAGTTGCCTCACAGCACCAAAGGCCTGGTTTGATTCCAGCCTCGCCTACTATTTATGTGGAGCTTGCACATTTTCCCTGTGTCTGCATGTGTTTCTGCCAGGTCCTCTCATGTCCTCATACAATCTAAAGATGTGCAGGTTTAGCCATGCAAAATTGCCCCATAGTACAAAGTTAGTTGGATTATCCATCTTTGGATGGTCATCTGGGTGTGATGGCCTGAATGGCCTCTTTTCTGAGCTGCAGGGATTCTATGATTCTATTACTAACAAAAATGTTGAAGTCTCAATGCCTTTAATCTGTTCTCTAAAATAAATGTAGGTTTAAAAACCTGAGTTTTCCTTTTTAGAATAGCAAATTAAATCCAATTGATCTATAATATTGTATAGTGCACTCATTGCAAGCCAAAACTAATAGAATAATTATGATTTTCCATGTAAGATCATTATAGTGGCTGGGTCACATGGTAATGTGATTCACAGGCAAAGAGTTTGGCTCAAACCCTATTTTGCTCTTATTTGCATAATCTAAACTGTATAATGCTGAGGGAATGCTCCACTGGTCAAGGAGCCAATTTTTAATTGAGTCTGCCTAGTCAAGTGAATGAAAAAGATCTTTTAGCACTGTTTGAAGAACAGTTTCCTCACCCCTAGCCAATATTTCTTCCTTTGACAGTAAGTCAGAACCTGAAAACTGTTAATTTGATTCTATTGTAGGCACATTGGCTGAAGGCACGATGAGACATATATGATTGTCCTGAAAGAGATGGGTAAAGGGGAAAGTGTAACATGGCTGTCCACGTAGTGCCATCTGTCCAATTTGGTTTCCTATAAGGAGCTGACCAAGTCGCTAGATGATGAAAGCCGATGTAATGGTTATGAGAAGTTAGTGGAAAAAGTACTGCACCAATATCTAAATGAGGTAATTGCTTTCCATTTTTCCATCCCCACCCCTGTCTGCTTTCCGGAGAGACCACTCTCTCCGTGACTCCCTTGTTCGCTCCACACTGCCCTCCAACCCCACCACACCCGGCACCTTCCCCTGCAACCGCAGGAAATGCTACACTTGTCCCCACACCTCCTCCCTCACCCCCATCCCAGGCCCCAAGATGACATTCCACATTAAGCAGAGGTTCACCTGCACATCTGCCAATGTGGTATACTGCATCCACTGTACCCGGTGCGACTTTCTCTACATTGGGGAAACCAAGCGGAGGCTTGGGGACCGCTTTGCAGAACACCTCCGCTCAGTTCGCAACAAACAACTGCACCTCCCAGTCGCAAACCATTTCCACTCCCCCTCCCATTCTCTTGATGACATGTCCATCATGGGCCTCCTGCACTGCCACAATGATGCCACCCGAAGGTTGCAGGAACAGCAACTCATATTCCGCCTGGGAACCCTGCAGCCATATGGTATCAATGTGGACTTCACCAGTTTCAAAATCTCCCCTTCCCCCACCGCATCCCAAAACCACCCCAGTTCGTCCCCCCCCCCCCCACTGCACCACACAACCAGCCCAGCTCTTCCCCCCCACCCACTGCATCCCAAAACCAGTCCAACCTGTCTCTGCCTCCCTAACCGGTTCTTCCTCTCACCCATCCCTTCCTCCCACCCCCAGCCGCACCCCCAGCTACCTACTAACCTCATCCCACCTCCTTGACCTGTCCGTCTTCCCTGGACTGACCTATCCCCTCCCTACCTCCCCACCTACACCCTCTCCACCTATCTTCTTTGCTCTCCATCTTCGGTCCGCCTCCCCCTCTCTCCCTATTTATTCCAGTTCCCTCCCCCCATCCCCCTCTCTGATGAAGGGTCTAGGCCCGAAACGTCAGCTTTTGTGCTCCTGAGATGCTGCTTGGCCTGCTGTGTTCATCCAGCCTCACATTTTATTATCTTGGAATCTCCAGCATCTGCAGTTCCCATTATCTCTAATTGCTTTCGGGATTGGCAAACTGACTTTGGATTAGACAACAATGAATGGCTGCATTCACTTGGTTTACAAAATTATTAATCATGGCTTTGATGGGAATCAATCACGCACTAGCGGAGTTCCACAGAAATCAGTTTTTAGGATATTACTCTTCATGAGTAGCAAGAAGGTCAGTGGTTATCATTGCTGCCTCACAGTGCTAGGGATCATGGTTCAATCCTAGCCTTGGGTGACTGTCTGGATGGACCTTGTACATTCTCCGCATGTCTGTGAGGGTTTCTTCCAGGTGTTCTGGTTTCGTCCAACAGAAGAGCAGGTGTGCATGCGGGAATGGATAGAGATAGAGGAAGCTGAAGTGCTGAAAATTTTGTCAAACATTAAGATTGACAAGTCGCCAGGCCCGGACCAGATTTGTCCTCGGCTGCTTTGGGAAGCGAGAAATGCAATTGCTTCGCCACTTGCGAGGATCTTTGCATCCTCGCTCTCCACTGGAGTCGTACCTGAGGATTGGAGAGAGGCAAATGTAATTCCTTTCTTCCAGAAAGGAAATAGGGAAATCCCCAGCAATTACAGACCAGTAAGTCTCATGTCTGTTGTCTGCAAGGTGTTAGAAAGGATTCTGAGGGATAGGATTTATGACCATCTGGAAGAGCATGGCTTGATCAAATGCAGTCAACATGGCTTTGTGAGGGGCAGGTCATGCCTCACAAACCTTATCGAGTTCTTCGAGGAAGTGACTAGAAAAGTTGATGAGGCTTGAGCTGTGGATGTGATGTATATGACTTCAGTAAGGCATTTGATAAGGTTCCCCATGGTAGGCTCATTCAGAAGGTCAGGAGGAATGGGATACAGGGGAACTTAGCTGTCTGGATACAGAATTAGCTGGCCAACAAAAGGCAGCGAGTGGTAGTAGAAGGAAAATATTCTGCCTGGAAGTCAGTGGTGAGTGGGGTTCCACAGGGCTCTGTCCTTGGGCCTCTACTGTTTGTAATTTTTATTAATGACTTGGATGAGGGGATTGAAGGATGGGTCAGCAAGTTTGCAAACGACACAAAGGTCGGAGGTGTCGTTGACAGTATAGAGGGCTGTTGTAGGCTGCAGCGGGACATTGACAGGATGCAGAGATGGGCTGAGAGGTGGCAGATGGAGTTCAACCTGGATAAATGCGAGGTGATGCATTTTGGAAGGTCAAATTTGAAAGCTGAGTACAGGATTAAGGATAGGATTCTTGGCAGTGTGGAGGAACAGAGGGATCTTGGTGTGCCGATACATAGATCCCTTGAAATGGCCACCCAAGTGGACAGGGTTGTTAAGAAAGCATATGGTGTATTGGCTTTCATTAACAGGGGGATTGAGTTTAAGAGTCGTGAGATCTTGTTGCAGCTCTATAAAACTTTGGTTAGACCGCACTTGAAATACTGCGTCCAGTTCTGGTCGCCCTATTATTAGGAAAGATGTGGATGCTTTGGAGAGGGTTCAGAGGAGGTTTCCAAGGATGCTGCCTGGACTGGAGGGCTTATCTTATGAAGAGAGGTTGACTGAGCTCGGACTTTTTTCATTGGAGAAAAGGAGGAGGAGAGGGGACCTAATTGAGGTATACAAGATAATGAGAGGCATAGATAGAGTTGATAGCCAGAGACTATTTCCCAGGGCAGAAATGGCTAACACGAGGGGTCATAGTTTTAAGCTGGTTGGAGAAAAGTATAGAGGGGATGTCAGAGGCAGGTTCTTTACACAGAGAGTTGTGAGAGCATGAAATGCATTGCCAGCAGCAGTTGTGGAAGCAAGGTCATTGGGGTCATTTAAGAGACTGCTGGACATGTATATGGTCACAGAAATTTGAGGGTACATACATGAGGATCAATGGTCGGCACAACATCGTGGGCTGAAGGGCCTGTTCTGTGCTGTACTGTTCTATATTCTATGTTCTATGTTCTAAGGTGTGCAGGTTGGGTGGATTGGCCATGCTAAATTGCCCATAGTGTCTAGAGATGTGTTGGTTAGGTGTATTAGCTGTGGGGAGTGGGTGAATCTGAGTAGGATGATCTTCAGAGAGTCAGTGTGGACTGTGTTGCGTCAAATGGCCTGTTTCTGCTTTGTAGGGATTCTGTGATTCATAATTTGGATGAAGGTATGGAAGAAATTATATATGGGAACCACAAAAACATGTAGGTGGGATTTGGGATCACAAGGGCAAAAATACTTTGATAGATCCAGATATTTTGGGTGAATAATCCAATATCTGATGGGGTGTCTTTCAATGTGGATAAGTGTAGTGTGATGTTTTCAGGCATGTGCATATGCAAAGTTATGACTTAAGTAACAAAGGGCTGATGAACTTTTGTTCTTGAATCATTGTTGTGAAAATGAAAAGGTTTACAGATATTGCATTTCAAGTTAGAAGTCGAGTCCTTTTGTCATGCTCAACTGATCTGGTTGCATGCATCGTATCAATTGATTTTGAGGTTAGCAGCCAATAATAATTGACACAATTTCTAGGAAAGCTATCCACAAGGATTGAGCCATCTCTATGGAATGTGTTCTGCCTTCCCCAACAGCAATTTGCATCTGATAGCATGTCAGAAGGCCCTATAGTAACAATGTTGTAAACTAGTGGGTGATCAGTCATTGAAGTATTCTCACAGACAGCAACCAGGAACTAAACTGGACAGCCAGTTTTTATTGTCAATTAATGTAAACTGTATGTTATGATGAGATGAGAAAAGATGAATCGACTCCCATCTTCTTTAATGTGGCCCCTTCTGTTAGCTGCAGCAAAGATTTTTAAATTCTTTTGAGTGTGCAGCTATATCATACTTCATCTAAAGCAATTTGTTCATTCATAAAAATGAAGGAACCAAAGGCAAGGTTTCTTTGAGTAAAAGAAGAGGTTTCCCCAAGAAAAACATACAATATCGAACACAAACATGGGTATAAAGTTTAAAAAAGGATGAACACCTAGGACAAAAACAATAAGTGGGAACCTAAAGTTTAAAAATTCCTTTAGAGTCCTTGAGGTGTTGGGTTTAACCTAAGACCATGGTTGTTTAATTGACTATTCGCATCCTGTGCAAAAACCTTTGGGTTTTTGGTAAATGGACGTTTCTCTGATCAATGTTTCACCAGGCATTGTCTTTGAAAAGTTAGAGTAAAACAGGAAGAGAGATGGTGTACATAGACTTCAGTAAAGCTTTTGATAAGGTTCCACATGGTAGGCTATTGGAGAAAATACGGAGGCACGGGATTGAGGGAGATTTAGCAGTTTAGATTAGAAACTGGCTTTCTGTAAGAAGGCAATGAGTGGTGGTTGATGGAAAATATTCAGCCTGGAGTCCGGTTACGAGTGGTGTGCCTCAAGGATCTGTTTTGGAACGACTGCCGTTTGTCATTTTTATAAATGGCTTGGACACAGGCAGAGGTGGTTGGGTGAGTAAGTTTGCAGATGACACTAAAGTCGGTGGAGTGGTGGACAGTGTGGAAGAATGTTGCCGGTTGCAGGGAGACTTGGATAAACTGCAGAATTGGGCCGAAAGGTGGCAAATGGAGTTCAATGCGGATAAATGTGATGTGATCCACTTTGGGAAGAATAATAGGAAGGCAGAATACTGGGTCAATGGAAAGATTCTTGGTAGTGTGGATGTGCAGAGGGATCTTGGTGTCCATGTACATAGATCCCTGAAAGTTGACACCCAGGTTGGTAGTGCTGTTAAGAAGGCTTATTGTGTGTTAGGTTTTATTGGTAGAGGGATTGAGTTCTGGAGCCGTGATGTCATGCTGCAACTGTACAAAACGCTAGTGCGGCCTCATTTGGAATATTGCGTGCAGTTCTGGTCGCCCCATTACAGGAAGGATGTGGAAGAATTGGAAAAGGTGCAGAGGAGATTTACCAGGATGTTGCCCGGTCTGGAGCGAAGGCCTTATGAAGAAAGGCTGAGGGACTTGGGTCTGTTCTCATTGGAGAGGAGAAGGCTAAGAGGGGATTTAATAGAGACATACAAGATGATCAGAGGATTAGATAGGGTGGACAGTGAGAGTCTTTTTCCGAGGATGATGACGTCAGCTTGTACAAGGGGGCATAGCTACAAATTGAGGGGTGATAGATTTAGGACAGACATCAGAGGCAGGTTCTTTACTCAGAGAGTGGTAAGGGCATGGAACGCCCTGCCTGCCAATGTAGTGAACTCAGCCACATTAGGGGCATTTAAACAGTCCTTGGATAAGCATATGGATGATGATGGGATAGTGTAGGGGCAGGGACTTAGATTAGTTCACAGGCCGGCGCAACATCGAGGGCCGAAGGGCCTGTTCTGCACAGTATTGTTCTATGTTCTATGTTCTATGTTCTATGAGATTGTGAGCCTTCCAATTCTGTAATTACTGATATATCATTCTTCCCTGCCCAAAAACAACTGCCTAAAATGCAATTTCTTTGTGCATTCCAACATCTCCTTTTGTTTTCTTTTTACACACCAGATAATTTCGTTCCAATATGTGTAGCTTTCAAAAACTTGTAAATCAAACATGAGATACATAAAGATCCAAATAACTGGTTTCAATTATTTTGAATACCTGTTAATTTGAGTTTGGGCTGGGCCTTATTTAATGATGGTTGGTGCATTTTGGTCATCTTACTGTGCTGTTTTTCCTTTTTAAAAACAATCCTGTGATAGCCCTCTGGAATAAAAAAAAGTAAAATGATGGAAGTCAAAATTTGATCACTTATTTTTTACTATTATCATAACAGAGATTAAAGCCGGAAGCTTTTAGACATTGTATAATAAAATCATGAAATTTCAAATTCTACAAAAATAAAATTAGTTTTCAGATATGATATTGTTCTTTGGTACTGAACACATTTGAAACTCCAATTACAGATCATGCTGTTAGTTGTAACGTTTTCAAAGGTATTTACAACAGGACACACAGTATAAAGGGGAACATTTTGGCAGTTTATTGATAGCAATTGAGGAGGATTTCAACAGTGCACCTGTGAGAGAATATTAAGTTATTGATGGCAGTTTTTAGCTTCCTAATTTACTCTGCAGGAGTAACTCCTCGAGGTTATGATCAATTTGAAAGAAGTCATGACCACTCTGCCTGCTGAATGTCTCCTGGCCAGACACAGGCTCACCCTCCACGGCTTGAATTTCCATCGGCTTTGTGATCACAGGCATAGTGGAGATGAAGGAACTGGGTATCTCTGAAGCATTCAGAGAAAAGGCCTCTGGGGAATTGACTGTATGGTTCTTCCTCCCTATGATTGCCTGCTGGCATCATCTTGTTTCCATAAGACGAAGAGACATCTAGAGTGAGGTCAATGTACCTTATCTTCCTCTCACATCGAGGCACGGCATCAACGACAATGATGAGAGTGATAGTGTTCAAGCCTATGCACAAATTCAGCAGACATTGTCTTAGGTCTGGGTCTCCAAGGCAATCAGTGGCTCATTCTTGGAGAAAGCCAATACACACATGCCAGGGCCAACACAGTATGGGTAATATTGATTGACTCCTTCTTCCTTCAATCCAGCTTACTTGACTGCCTCTGATAAATCTGCCTTCCATTCCTGTCTGCACATTTTGACAAAATTACTAAGGATCGAGACCCATGGGAATATCTTCCATCTGGGATTGAGCAGGTGCCTGATCTCTGGATAGTCCTCTCAAAGAAGAGACCTGACGCATTCCTTCCTCAATCAGCTGCAGAGTCAAGTTTGTGATGTGCTCCAAGATTGTGCTCCTGTGTCCCATCTAGAAAGAGAACCAATTAAGTTGAAAGCCTCTGAGCTAGTGGAGGTTAGGTGCATCCTCTAAGGATTCAGGGGCATCTTCTTCAGAGATAGAAGTGAAGCTGAGGGCCTCTATTACTTGCCTGTTCTTAGTGGCCAGTCTCGGGTGTCACTTGTGCTTGCACAAGCCAGGGAATTAATTGCTTAACAGCACAATGAAGCTCAATTGACGTCTCCCCTCCTGTACGTGAATAGTTACGTTCTTCCCCAGTTAGATCCAGTATTTTCTCCTGGTAAGCAGTAGGAAGTCGTAATAATTAATTTCTAAGTGAGAGGTAATTATTTATTCTCTACTCAAGGTGAGCCTATAAAAATACCGAGAGACATTAGAGCAGGTCAGATGCAGATGCTGGCTGGAGATACAATTTGTCTTCCAGGAAGGGGGATCTGCGAAGGAAAGACAAGTATTAATTGGAGGTTACATGAAGATTACAAGCCAAATCCCATCCTATAGGCTAGAATTGAGTGACTTAGTAAATGGAGACATTATGAATGTATTAAAGCAACAAATCTCTGTTGAAGGAATTGAGTTTATTTTGGAGAATGACCTGGCTGATCCAAAAATATTGACCTTGCCATGTGGTGGAACAACCCGTGGAAGTAAAAGGAACAAGTAGGAACTTGGCGTGAAGCTGAATGAACACAGCAGGCCAAGCAGCATCAGAGGAGCAGGAAAGTTTGACATTTCAGGTCAAGATCCTTCTTCAGAAGAAGCGTCTCGACCCAAAACGTCAAACTTTCCTGCTCCTCTGATGCTGCTTGGCCTGCTGTGTTCATCCAGCGTCACATCGTGTTATCTCAGATTCTCCAGCATCGGCAGTTCCAACAATTTCTAGAGTAGGAACATCTTGGTTTGCTTCTTAAATTGTTGTGACAAGATCTCAGGCCCATAGAGTTAGACAAGAAGAGCCTATGGATAAGGGAGACATTCAATTATTTATTGCTATATTTGAAAATTTGATCAAAAATGAGGAAGGCAAAGGGATTGAGGTTGGCTTTCTTACCTCACTCTCTTGAATACAACTATGACAGACATCATGAATTGAGAGAGATGTAACCAACAGCCTACTTGAGCCTAAATGAGTCAGAACCAGTACCTGAGTTTTATGATTTAAAAGGCAAGGTGTTTGTGAGGAAGTGGTGACTCCCCCCTCAAATACAAGGCAATGTAAAATGAATAGTATTCCATCAGACGATAGTTGCATCTAAGTGTTGTCAAAAAAGTTGAATGCCTCACAGAAGTTTAATGCCATGTCACTTAGATATTAAGAAAATACAGACTAAAATGCATTTTTACTGGCTAATAGTACATAATAATATGGTTACATAATGCCAAATATTCTGTTCAGCTCAGACTGTGGGGAAAACTTAATCATTAATTAACACTACACTTATGTTTCCAATACCAGCTTCTGTAGAACTATTTAGCAGTATCTTAGGAGATTCTGTAAGCCCCCTACCTAAAACCAGGAGTAGGAATCAGTATCTTTTCACAATTATCGATGTTTCAACAAGACGGTGTCAAGCTGCGCCTTTGGAGAAAATTATAGCAAAAATGATGGTGGAGAAATTGGCAAACTTTTACAATGTATGAGTTTCCCAAAAAATTATAATTAGATCAATGTTCAATCTTATGTCACAAATATTTAATGAAATAATGAATAGTTTCAGAAAGAAACATTTTATGATATCAGTTTATCATCTACAACCTCAAGGACAATTGAAAAGATGGTGTCAAACTTTGAAGACAATGAGTAGAGCTTATTGCCTGGAATGTCCCAATATTTTGGATAAAGGATTTTCCTTGCTGCTGTTTGCAATTAAGGATGCTACTGTTGTGTCTAGTAGATTCTATCAAGCTCATATCTAGACATAAAAAACAACTGCATTTCTAACTTACGTGCCAAGTTTTGAATAAAAATTGAACCAAAACATAAGAGTTGTCCCCTTTAATGATATCATTAAAGGGAGGATAGTCAGGAGAGAAATGTATTTACAATGGTGACTAAATAGGGAGTCAAATAAAAATCAGAATTATTGAATCTGAGATAACAAGGTGTAGAGCTGGTTGAACACAGCAGGCCAAGCCGCATCAGAGGAGCAGGAAGGCTGACGTTTCGGGCCTAGACCCTTCTTCGGAAGTGAATCCAGGCCTGAAATGTCAGCCTTCCTGCTCCTCTGATGCTGCTTGGCCTGCTGTGCTCATCTAGCTCTACACCTGTTATTTCAGATTCTCCAGCATCTGCAGTTCCCACTTGAATAAGTCAGATTTTGAAAATTCATAGGTTGGCCCTTCAGTTATCAGATCAGATAATATGAAGGTGCTTTAAAAGATGGATAAAATAATATACCATCTCCCGAAAACTGAGTGTTTTATAAAACCTATTGCAAAAGCATTAATTGATTCATGTAAATAGGACGGGGAATGTCTTTCGCTATAAATAATTTTAGTATAAGGGATGCATTATCCAAAGGAACATCCTTACAGACTCAAGCCAGAGCAATGATCTCAAATGAGGAAAGAGATCAAGTGCAGGATGTATAGTGGCATTACTGATTTCAGTCATAGTACCTGGAACTCACCTATTGTGATGGTGCTGAGACCAGATGGTTCATGAAGATTGTGCATAGATTATTTCAAAGTTAACAAGGTTACAAAGTTGGATTCATTTCTCATCCCACAACTGGACGGTTGTTGTATGAGGATTGGAGAAACATGATTTGTTACGTATATTAACTTGACATAAGGACACTGGCAAGTTTTTTTTATACCCTCATGGGGCGTGGCCAACATTTATTGCCTGTCCGTAGTTGCCTGTTAAAAGGTGGTAGTGAGCTGCCTTCTAGAAACACTGCAGTCCATGTTTTGCAGGTAGATCCACAATGTTATTAGGGAGGGAATTCCAGGATTTTGACCGAGCGACCGTGAAGGATCAGCGATTATATTTCCAAGTTAGGATGTTGAGTGGCTTGGAGGGGACCTTGCGGTGGAGGTGTTCCTAGATATTGGCCGCCCTTGTCCTTTTGTTGACTGATACAGCCAAAGAAATGTCAGTTTTTGTAAAACAGATGGACTTTATCAATATAAAGCCATCCCATTTGAAATAATAAATGCACAGTAACTTCTTAATGATTAGCCAACAAGATAACAAAGGATTGTGAAATTGTATTGTATGCACAGATGACTTGGTTGTGTTAAGCCAAATAGTAGAAGAATACTTATAATAGTTGAATGAATTGTTTGATTGATGACAAGGAGCAAACTTGATCATTAATTTGTCTAAAAATTGCCAAGCAAAATTGTCTATATGGCCTCACTGTAGAACAAGACTAAGCAGCATTCAAAGGAGCAAAAAGTAAAGCCAATCTTTGATTTTCCCTTACCTAAGACAAAACACAATTTTCCAATATGTTGTGAGCAGGTTTTATCAGATCTTATTTCCAAATGTCAGCACTTTTAAAAACGTGTGAAGCTGGATAAACACAGCAGGCCAAGCAGCATCTCAGGAGCACAAAAGCTGATGTTTCGGGCCTAGACCCTTCATCAGAGAGGGGAATGGGGAGAGGGTTCTGAAATAAATAGGGAGGGGGGGAGGCGGACCGAAGATGGATAGAGGAGAAGATAGGTGGAGAGGAGAGTATAGGTGGGGAGGTGGGGAGGCGATAGGTCAGTCAGGGGAGGACGGACAGGTCAAGGAGGTGGGATGAGGTTGGTAAGTGGGAAATGGAGGTGTGGCTTGAGGTGGGAGGAGCGGATAGGCGAGAGGAGGAACAGGTTAGGGAGGCGGGGACAAGCTGGGCTGGTTTTATGATGCAGTGCGGGAGGGGAGATTTTGAAGCTTGTGAAGTCCACATTGATACCATTGGGCTGCAGGGTTCCCAAGCAATATGAGTTGCTGTTCCTGCAACCTTCGGGTAGCATCATTGTGGCACTGCAGGAGGCCCATGATGGACATGTCATCTAAGGAATGGGAGGGGGAGTTAAAATGGTTTGCGACTGGGAGGTGCAGTTGTTTATTGTGAACCGAGCGGAGGTGTTCTGCAAAGCGGTCCCCAAGCCTCCGCTTGGTTTCCCCAATGTAGAGAAAGCCACACCGGGTACAGTGGATACAGTATACTACATTGGCAGATGTGCAGGTGAACATCTGCTTAATATGGAAAGTCATCTTGGGGCCTGGGATGGGGGTGAGGGAGGAGGTGTGGGGGAAAGTGTAGCACTTCCTGCGGTTGCAGGGGAAGATGCCGGGTGTGGTGGGGTTGGAGGGGAGTGTGGAGTGGACAAGGGAGTCACGGAGAGAGTGGTCTCTCCAGAAGGCAGACAAGGATGGGGATGGAATAATGTCTTGGGTGGTGGGGTCGGACTGTAGATGGCGGAAATGTCGGAGGATAATGCGTTGTATCCGGAGGTTGGTGGGGTGGTATGTGAGGACGAGGGGGATTCTCTTAGGGCGGTTATGGTGGGGGTGGGGTGTGAGGGATATGTTGCGGGAAATGCGGGAGACGCGGTCAAGGGCGTTCTCGACCAATGCAGGGGGAAAGTTGCGTCCTTGAAGAACGCGGCCATCCGGGATGTGCGGGAGTGGAATGCCTCATCCTGGGAGCAGATGCAGCAGAGGCAAAGGAATTGGGAATAGCGGATGGAATTTTTTCAGGAGGTTGGGTGGGAGGAGGTGTATTCTAGGTGGCTGTAGGAGTCGGTGCGCTTGAAGTGGACATCAGTTTCTAGCTGGTTGCCTGAGATGGAGACTGAGAGGTCCAGGAAGGTGAGGGATGTGTTGGAGATGGCCCAGGTGAACTTGAGGTTGGGGTGGAAGGTGTTGGTGAAGTGGATGAACTGTTCGAGCTCCTCTGGGGAGCAAGAGGCGGCACTGATACAGTCATCAATGTAACGGAGGAAGAGGTGGGGTTTGGGGCCAGTGTAGGTGCAGAAGAGGGACTGTTCCACGTAACCTACAAAGAGGCAGGCATAGCTTGGCCCATGCGGGTACCCATGGCCACCCCCTTTGTCTGTAGGAAGTAGGAGGAATCGAAGGAGAAGTTGTTGAGGGTGAGGACGAGTTCAGCTAGGTGGATGAGGGTGTCAGTGGAGGGGGCTGGTCGGTCCCGCGGGACAGGAAGAAGCGGAGGGCTTTGAGGCCATCTGCATGCGGAATGCAGGTGTATAGGGACTGGACGTCCATGGTGAAAATGAGGTGTTGGGGGCCGGGAAATTGGAAGTTCTGGAGGAGGTGGAGGGCGTGGGTGGTGTCATGGATGTAGGTGGGGAATTCCTGGACCAAAGGGGAGAAAATGGAGTCCCGATAGGTCGAGATGAGTTCGGTGGGGCAGGAGCAGGCGGAGACACTGGGTCGGCCAGGGCAGGCGGGTTTGTGGATTTTTGGAAGGAGATAGAAATTCGCCGTGTGGGGTTGGGGAACAATAAGGTTGGAGGCTGTGGGTGGGAGGTCCCCTGAGGTGATGAGGTCTTGGATGTTATTGGAGATGATGGTTTGGTGCTCGGGGGTGGGGTCATGGTCAAGGGGGAGGTAGGAGGAGGTGTCGGAGAGTTGGCGTTTAGTCTCGGCGATGTAGAGGTCAGTGCACCATAATACCACTGCGCCTCCCTTGTCAGCGGGTTTGATGGTGAGGTTGGGGTTGGAGTGGAGGGAGCGGAGGGCTGCCCGTTCTGCACTGGAGAGGTTGGAGTGGGTGAGAGGGGTGGAGAGGTTGAGGCGGTTCGTGTCTCGATGGTAGTTGGAGATGAAGTGGTCGAGGTAGGGTAGGAGGCCTGGGGGTAGTGCCCAGGAAGAGGACTTGTGTGGGAGGTGGGAGAAGGGGTCAGTGGAGTGAGAGTTAGGTTCCCAGTTAAAGAGGTAAGCGTGGAGGCGAAGGCGGCGGAAAAACTGCTCGATGTCCAGACGTGACTGGTATTCGTTGCTGTGTGGGTGAAGGGGGACAAAGGTGAGCCCCTTGCTGAGGACTGACCCTTCGTCTTCCGTCAGTGGGAGGTCTGGGGGGATGGTAAAGATTCGGCAGGGCTCAATGTGGCTGTCTTCTCTGGGTTTGCTGGCTGTGGAGGCTCTGACATACCACCCCACCAACCTCCAGATACAACGCCTCATCCTCCGACACTTTCGCCATCTACAATCCGACCCCATCACCCAAGACATTTTTCCGTCCCCACCCTTGTCTGCTTTCCGGAGAGACCACTCTCTCCGTGACTCCCTTGTTCGCTCCACAATTCCCTCCAATCCCACCACACCCGGCATCTTCCCCTGCAACTGCAGGAAGTGCTACACTTGCCCCCACACCTCCTCCCACACCCCTATCCCAGGCCCCAAGATGACTTTCCATATTAAGCAGATGTTCACCTGCACATCTGCCAATGTAGTATACTGTATCCACTGTACCCGGTGTGGCTTCCTCTACATTGGGGAAACCAAGCGGAGGCTTGGGGACTGCTTTGCAGAACACCTCCGCTCGGTTCACAATAAACAACTGCACCTCCCAGTCACAAACCATTTTAACTCCCCCTCCCATTCCTTAGATGGCATGTCCATCATGGGCCTCCTGCAGTGCCACAATGATGCCACCCGAAGGTTGCAGGAACAGCAACTCATATTCCTTGGGAACCCTGCAGCCCAATGGTATCAATATGGACTTCACAAGCTTCAAAATCTCCCCTTCCGCACTGCATCCCAAAACCAGCCCAGCTCGTCCCCTCCCCCCACTGCATCCCAAAACCAGCCCAGCTCGTCCCCTCCCCCCACTGCATCACAAAACCAGCCCAGCTCGTCTCCGCCTCCCTAACCTGTTCCTCCTCTCACCTATCCCCTCCTCCCACCTCAAGCCGCATCTCGATTTCCCACCTACTAAACTCATCCCGCCTCCTTGGCCTGTCCCCTCCCCACCTATACTCTCCTCTCCACCTATCTTCTCCTCTATCCATCTTCCGTCTGCCTCCCCCGTCTCCCTATTTATTCCAGAACCCTCTCCCCATTCCCCTCTCTGATGAAGGGTCTAGGCCCGAAACATCAGCTTTTGTGCTCCTGAGATGCTGCTTGGCCTGCTGTGTTCATCCTGCTTCACACTTTGTTATCTTGGATTCTCCAGCATCTGCAGTTCACATTATCTCTCTCAGCACTTTAGCAGTTTCTTTGACAAATTTGCAAGAGAAAGGCAACATATTTAAACAGACAAAAGAACATTGAAGTGCTTTTGACAATTTAAATCTGTACTGACTATTGCACCTTGTTTCACAGCACAAAATTGTGCAAAGCTATTTAAACCGGCTGTGAATGCAGCAAAATCAGCGTTTGTGCAGTGTTTTTAGAAAAGGCGAGATGAGAATTGAACAACCATTCAGTTATTTTTCAAGAGAATTAGTATTCATGCCAACAGAAATATTCAATAATGGAGAAAGGGAATCTCTGCTTGGTGTTGGCTCTACAATGTTTTGAAAACTACTTAACCAAGAGCTCTGCGTTGACTAAATAAAAACTGAAAGAACTGCAGATGCTGCAGAACTGTTCTTAGGAAGGGTCACCAGACCCGAAATGTTAACTCTGATTTTTTCTTCACAGCTTCTGCCAGACCTACTGAGTTTTTCCAGCAACTTCTGCTTTTGTAATTCTGCGTAGACAATTATTTATGCAGACAATGATCCTTTAACTTTCCTTGAATGATTTTATAATTTAAAATCTGAAGCTTTTTCATTGGAATTTAATTCTAAAACCGTAGGATATGAAAATCATTCATGTGACAGAAACAGCCAATATTAAAAAAGACATTTTTGAAAGACTTTTTTTCTGGGTAAGTGTGATGAGAGTAAAAATATTATTAATATTTGGGAAGTTAGGTTCTAAAATAGAGGTAAATGGTTTTTTTGCTTTTCAGGTTTAAGGTACTAAAATTTTTAAAGGGTCAGAAACTAATCTTCATTTAGCAGTGGTTCAGAACAGCATTTCCAAGAAATCATTTTACTTTAATTAATTAGACAAGCCATATGGTGTGATTATTGCTGAAATGTTACCTAGTTTGAGCTTTTACAACTGTAGAAAAGCCTGAAGAAGGTTGATTTCAAAATAAAGAATCCTAGAATTGCTACAGTGTAGAATCAAGCCCTTCAGCTCAACAAGTCCACACCAACCCTCAGATCATCCTACCCAGATCCATCCCGCTGCCCTTTCCCTGTAACCCACCTAATCTACACACCCCTCAACACTATGGGCAACTTAGCATGGCCAATCCACTGAGTGTGCACATCTTTAAACTGTGGGAGGAAATCCACACAAATACTGGGAGAACATGTAAACTCCACACAGATAGTGACCAGAGGGTGGAATTGAACCTGGGTAGCTGGTGCTGTAAGACTGCAGTGCTAACCACTGAGCCACATTTTATGTCAACAAAAGTCCACTATCGGCAGTCTCTGGGCCATCAGAATTGGAATTAAATCTTAGTCTGTTTTGGACAAGGCTGATAAAAAAAGCAGTAAGCTTTTCTTATAGTTCAGTGAAGAAAAGTCAATGAGTTAGTCTGTGTCTGTGTCCAGAAGGTAAGCACACATGGGCTTCAGGTTTGGTTTTGACAATAACTTTGAAATTTGTACCCAAAAGAAATTATGAAAAATAAGTTATCTATGGATAACCATTTGAAAGATTTCCAAACACACAACCAAACAAAACCTTAGCTATTATTTTCCTAAGATGCAGTGGAGTAAAGCTCCTGAACCAGCACTCGTTTGCTCTAACTGCATTTCTTTCTTGTTTTCTCGCCTTTTCTGGTTCTTTTTTAGATAATTTTTTCTCCTTACCTTCTGTGGGGAGCACAGTTGCAGAGGCAGTGGCGGTGACGGCAGCAGCTGGGGGCCTGGCATGGGGACATTTGGTCATTGCTGACATTGTGGCTACTTTGAGGTTCGGATTGTGGAAGTAGCTGGGGGCCCGGAGCAGGACTCCAGGGTCTGCAGTGAGGGGGAGGCTGAGCCTAGATGGTGGTTGGTAGTGAGATGGCAGTGTGGGGGTGGGGGGGTGTGGAGTGAGGGGAAATCAAGCTCAGTGTGGCAGGGGGGGACATCAAGCTCAGTGTGGGGGGGAAGATCGAGCTGAGTGTGGTGGGGGGAGATCGAGCTCAGTCTGGGGAGGGAGATTGAGCTCAGTGCTTGGGGAGAGATTGTGCTCAGTTTGGGGGGCAAAAATTGATCCCTGGTGGGGAGTGCGAGCCCTTGTGGAGAAGCCCAGCATGGAGCAATGGGAGGCCCATGGCTAATGAAGGACTTTAATTTTGAAACTTTTAACTTATTTCTTCATTTTTTTACTTTGTCCCTATGATTTTGTGTCTAGGTACTTAATACCAAGAATGGTGGCATGTGAATTGTAAACTTTTCACTGTACTGTATCCAAGTACTTGAGTACACATGACAATAAAACCTAATTCTAATTCTTCTAATTCCCCAACCCCAAAAGTTGTGAGAAACTACATTCAAGTCTGACTTAACAGTTTTATTTCAGTTCTTGTCCTATAAGCTGTGAGACCTTTTTACTTGACTTCTCACACTCTGAGAGCTTAGATTTTCTCAGTCATTAAATAACCTCAGAATTTTAACCACTCATTCCTGGTCAGGCAGTTTCATAAACTATGCTCTTTAACTGAAGTGGCTTATTTCCTTAACTGCTTTGAACAATTTCCTCCTAGGAAAGACAATACTTGGTTCTTACCCCAGTCAGGACTCCATTGAGCTATCCAAAAATATTTGCACTTTTTTAAAAAAAGATTGTTCATTCTAAATTTTGCTCAGCTAATGGCTTGATGCTTTCTCTTTCTGGTTTTAAACTGTCACAATATGAATGAGCTTCCACTAACACTCCAGGAGGTACAGACCGGTTTAAAATCATGGTTCTAGAAAGACTGTCCTAAGTTAAATTTGTAAAGCCCTTCAAAGAAAAGATATTGACACTGTTATACCACTAGTTTAAAATCTGAACTCTTAAGAAACAGATATCACACAACTTTCATCACAATTCTCTCATTTATGTTGCTTATGATAAGATCTTCTTTGATTTTATTCTTTTATTTTGTGTAAAAAAAAGTATGTTCTGTTATTAAATGTACATTGGTAGCTGCTTATGAATTTGTTCAGTGACTGGCCATAATGGTAAACAAATTACAAAAGTAAAACTTACAGTTCATTCAGTCACATTTCAGTCTTTGATCAGTATTATGATCATTTTGGATCATAACATTGTGAACTACTAGAGTTTAATCGAAACGGCAATGCTCCAGCATAGTTTTAAAGCAGCCTAGGCACAAACTTTACTCATTTGGTTTTTGGTGTACGAATGTTGCACTATGTTGAGAAGAGTCACCTCGTCTTTTCTTCTCCCTTCCTGTTAACCAACATCAAATTAGATCCAGCTAGTCAACTATCTTGGTTCCTGTTTATTGGACATTGCCATTTCAATTAAACTCTAGTGCGTTTTAGCACTGTGTCAGCTTATTCCAACTCTGCCCCTGACACAGCAGCGTGTAACGCCCAGTAGCTTGCTTTTTGTGCCAGAGCATCATGGAAGAAATTAATTCTCCCTTTCAGATGTCAAAGGCATCAAGGAGTGACATCCACTATCTCCATCTCAGATTCTAAGATATGTTCAACACTGGACAGAGAGGGAGAATCCATGGGTTCTGGAGCAGACAGAAAGACAGTCAAGAAGTGGAAACATTTTTCCCTTGACTGTGAGTTTGCAGCTTCCATACAGTCCTTGAGCTTGTTCAGGACTGTTACACTTACCCAAACTTTATACATCACTGGACCTGACCTTACTTAAACCATGCCTCTTACCCATGCAGGGCCATTCTTGTGATTCCTATATCAGCCTTTATCCCCTGAAGTAATCTGTCTCTCTTGTTTCGTACAGGCTTGTGTCTGGCATTGGCATTCCTGATGCCACCCCAGAGAAGATCAGATTTAGCCTGGTGCAGAGTACTGTCCCCACCAGCAATCCTGTTGGAGCCATAGCTGTAGTTGCATGTCGGGTTTCCTATAATCAAACAGAAACTGGAACAGATTGGTATCCAGTGAAGCTGTAGGCTGTTTCTTTAAGTTTGCCTTCAAAGTTTGGACTGTTTTTTCTGATGGATGTTATGGAGCAGTCCTTATACGGCGAATACGATTTGATTTTAGGAAATAGCCAAATTCCTTGCCAGTAAATGATGGCTCATTATCTGTGATCAACACTTCCAGAAGTCCATAAATTGCAAAAGATGTGTGCACTTTTTCTATCATTGTACCTCTATGCATGTCCAGCCACATTGAGTGGGGATCCACAATGACTAAAAACATTGAGCCTATGAAAGGGCCTGCACAGTCGATGTGTAGCTGAGTCCAGGGTTTTGCCGGCCATTCTCATAAATCTGGGAGAGCTGCTGGCAATAATTTTCATCCTTGTTGGCACTTTGAGCACTGCCCCACCAATGCAAATATGTCTGCATCCACCTGGCCACTAGACACAACTTCTCGCCAACATCTTCATTTCGGAAACCTCTGGATGACCCGGCTGGAGTTTAGCCAGTATCAGGCAGTTACCTTTGCTCAGGACAATCACTCTTGCTTCCCACAGTAATATACCATCCTCTATTGTGATCTGGTATCTCTGGGTACGAAAAGGTTTCAGTTCTGGTTGTGACGGCCCTTTTGATTTCCCCAGCACCACCAGCTGTTCCCGTTTTGCCAGGGCCGGTTCTTTCTGCATCCAAAGTCTGATATTGTCAGCTGAGACAGGAAGTGTGTCCAGAAAATTTAAAACCATTGCGGGCTCTTCCAGAGGCAGTACCACTGCTGGTGTATCTGCCAGTGAGAGGCGGCTCAATGCATCCACATTTGTTACTTCGCCTCCTGGGCAATATTCCAGCTTGTTATTATACCCACTTAGTATTAGCGCCCTTTGCCTTGTCTTCTTTAAGTAGACCTTGCAGGGGCTTGTGGTCTGTTATTATTATAAATTTAGATCTGTAAAAGTATTGTTGGAACTTCCCGACTCCAAATCTGAGAGCCAAAACCTCATTCTCTGTTGTCGCATATTTCCACTCTGCATTAGCCAAAGTTCTGGATGCATACGCTATTGGGCATTCCTCTCCATTGGCCCACCTATGAGCTAACACTCCCCCTATGCTGTATGGGGAGGCATCACATGTCAATACCAAGATCTTGCTTGGGATCATAGTATGCCAACACCTGAGAGGATGATAGTTCTTTTTTCACTTCCCTGAAACGGATGTCTTGGCGACATGTGCCAGGATGAAGGCCAGGTTATGTATGAATTTTCCATAATAATTCACCAGCCCAAGGAAACATCTAAGCTCCGGTACAGACATGGGAACTGGGGCAAATTTGATTGCCATCACTTTATGTTCCAATGGCTGTAACTCTGTCTTGTCGACTCTGTCACTTGGGCTGCCTGGAATACACATTTTTTCCTTCTAAGACATATACCGGGAGAACGTTCTAAGGACTATGTCCAAGTTTTCTAAGTGCTCCTTATTAGACATGTACTTAAAGGGTGACCTGGGGTAGACCTTGTAAAATGTTCTCATTGTCCACTGAAAAATTGCACAGATTGATAATACCCTTAGAGGAGTTTCATATATTGGTACAAACCCTTATACATATTAATTGTGGCATACTTCTGGGAATTGTAATCTAACCACTACTGCAAGTATGCATAGCTTCGTGAAGGATAGCTTCATTTTCAGCTTTGTGTACAAATCCATGCAAGGGATTGTGTATTTCTCCAAGCAGTTTACTGTGTGTTTAAAATCCCCACAAAGATGAACTGACTCATTCAGCTTCACAATCAGTATGAGCAGCTTCCCCAGAGCATGCTTTTAGAGTGAACAGGATGTCTGACACTTCTTTTTGCATGTGTCAGGCAGGGCTCCCTGATTGGACCAGATTAACAGCCCCAGTCATGGAACTCATAATCTATGAGGTCCATTTGGCTGACCTCATTACAAGCATTATAGTTGGCTTTATGGAAAATCACCTCTCTCCTATTATATTGGAGAATCCTTTTTTCCTATTCGTTTGTACAAAAAGGTGGCGAAGAAAGGCACAGACTACTTTTTGGATGTGGGAAACTGCACAGATGGAACCTGACAGAAGGTAAGATTTACCACTGACTAATTTGTAACAGTGCTGCAAACATGCAAATATTTTTAAAACATAACATGGTCTGTATGCATAAAATATTTATACAATAATAGGGAGTTATGTGGTTCTATGATGTTCATTTGGATTTTCTATTGGGTAGAAAAAGTAATTGACGCATTTTTAAAGGATTATCCATAAGCCCGTCACTCAACTGTTAACATTACCTCCCATCCTTCATCTGTTCATCATCCATCCATTACTCTTTTAGCCAATGAATATTACTGCAGGCAGTAGAGGGAGTTTGACTAAAGTGTCTCTCTCTTCATACATAATTGAGAATTAAGTGTGATAGAGAGCATTCCTAAGGATATCCCACCAAACACTGGCTTATGGATGAAGGTTTGGCATTCTACAACAAAAATATGACTTGACTCATGGTTCAACTTCTGTTCCAGATTGAGATTGCTTTGATTCCTTGTAATAACTGGAGAACCCATGGACTTGATAAAAGGAGTGCCACATTGAATTGAAAGGGTTGAGAACAAAAGTGAATGGCGACAGTTAGAGGAGGGCATGTACCTGTATAAGTATGGGAAGTTGATTGGGGTAGAGTTTGTGAAGTAGACAGGAGGTTGGATTTGGCAAGCATTGTTGTGGGCTGATGTGCCAGTTGGTATGTCGTAAACATAAATCTATGTGGTTATGTGGTTTTTACTTTTCAGATTTAAAAAGATTAATGCAACATTTTTCACAAGAATGTCAATGTTAGAGCATATACCACCAAGGTTGTACCTTCACAATTTGGTTTTCCAGTCCTCAAACTTTGTTGTTGTATTTCCCTGCCAAGCAACTGAAGGAATAACAAACATACCAACAGTTTAAGTTACAATATCTATGCAACTATTTGTTCTTACATGGCAGAGGTTTATAATCAGGGTTGTTCTCAACTTGTCAGTATTTTAGGAGTAGTGTCAACTTTTACTAGTTTCCTGGATTGGCATGCATACTTCTTGAGCTTGCCAAGTTCATAATTGAGAGAAGCAGGAAAGGAGGGCTTGTTCCAAGGCACTACAATGTGGCGGAAGTGTGATCTAGTCATCTGATGATACTTTAACCATTTGATCTTGATTCATTTTGTTGCCAGGAAGCTTTTCTCCCTGGCTGGATAGCATTTTTCTTTGCACAATATCCATACAAAAGAAATTCCAGAAAAACAAATCAACAACAAAACAAAAAAAAGACTAATTGGACCTAGATATGGGGGGTACATCTTCATCCAAAATTGGCACCACATTGTTGTTCTCTGATCAAAACCTGTGAAAAACAAATCAACAACAAAACAAAAAAAAGACTAATTGGACCTAGATATGGGGGGGTACATCTTCATCCAAAATTGGCACCACACTGTTGTTCTCTGATCAAAACCTGTGAAATGCAAGAAGAAAATGCAAGAATAGCAAGCTCAGAGGAGAAGTGATAAAGAATAACGCCACAATTTATTACAGGAAATAAGATTTAATACAATTCTTTAATTTAATGTAATAGAAGAATTCTTCCTAATAACATGCACATCATCTGACCAGGAAGCCAAAATACAACTTTTAGCTGTCTTTGCAAACTTTGTAATTTAGATGCCTAAGTGAGTTACAGGAAAACGCAGGGATGGTTTATTCCAAGAAGTGATGGTGTTATGGAGGTTTGACTGAGCCTGTTGTGACATCCTACATCTCCTATCAGACTTATGAAATGTTCCTATATACAGCCTCCTGCTCATCTGCCTCTCAAGTCTTTTTTCTCACATGTACACGAAATATGGTGCATTTCAGACACAGGTTCCAATTTCTGCGAAATGTTTGTCACGGGAAATATATACACAATCAGGATTCAAATTCAAGAAATGCTCCATATATAAATGGATTTTAAACATGAGCACATGATGGTGAAGCTCACGCACAAACAAGCTACTTAGGTTCACTTGACCACTGCTCATATTTATCTTAGGGCCAGACATTGGGTATGAACTTATGTGGCTAGTATTTGTCAAGCTGTTAAAGCAATCACTCATGAATTTGATGTGCATAGGAGATTGGATAACAATATTGTAGTGAACCACTTCTTCTGGTTAAGAATTTTAGATTCTTTGCCATAATGTCAGAAAAGAAGTTGGCAGTATGTCCTTATGTGAATGAAATGCAGTAACACCAAATAGTTTTTAAAAGTGCTAAGGAAACCTGATTTTTGAAGAGCTTTGATAGTGGAGACCATGTACCTTTTTGTCTGACTTTAGCATTCCAGTTGGAGAACGTCATGCACTGGGAGCATGTGTCAGTGACCTGCGCACTGTCAGCAACTTTCCACCCATTGAGATGAATGGAAGAAATTTTTTTCAATGATTTGTGGGATGTGGGCATTGCTGGCTGGCCAGTAATTATTGCTCACCCCGAGTTGGTCTTGAGAAGGTGAGCTGCCTTTTGAACTGCTGTAATCCACCTGCTCTAATTGAACCACAATGCCATTAGGGAGGGAATTCCAGGAATTTGACCCAGCAACAGTGAAGGAACAGTGATACATTTCCAAGTCAGGATGATGAGTGGCTTGGAGGGGAACTTGAAGGTGGTGGTGTTCCCATATATCTGCTGCTCTTATCCTCCTAAATGTAAGTAGTCATGGGTTTGGAAGGTGCTGTCTGAGGATCTTTGGTAAATTTCTGCAGTGCATGTCATAGATCATACACACTGCTGCTACTGAGTGCCGGTGGTGAAGGGAGGGATGTCTGTGGATGCAGTGCCAAACAAACACACTGCTTTGTTTGGATGATGTCAATTTGTGAAACTTCTGCACAGAATGACAATTTATAGGTAGCATCCACTAAATGTGGTAAGAGAATAACTGTCATTTTCTCCACATTACCTGTGAGTCATGTACTCTTACTTCTCCTTAACATCTTGAAGCTCCCAGTCACATTCCACTTCAACATTTGAATTTCCCAGAAGTTCTGCTCTAATTTGGATTATCCATCCTCTTCCTGAAGCAGCAAGGTTAAAATTATCATTCAGATAAACCTATGCTAGACTGCTTCCAAGGCCAATATGGTCTTCCTAACAGGTATTGCCCAGAACTGAATAGTATTTCAGGTCTGACAAGAGCATTGTGCATAACAAATTAAACACTAATGTAACAGTCCCCGAGATACTAAGTTCTATTACAACTGAGCGAGGCAGTTAGCAAAACAGCAAGGTGCAATGTCTCAGAAATAACAGGAACTGCAGATGCTGGAGAATCCAAGATAACAAAGTGTAGAGCTGGATGAACACAGCAGGCCAAGCTAAGATATTGCTTGGCCGGCTGTGTTCATCCAGTTCTACACTTAGTTATCAAGGTGCAATGTCTGTGACCTTTGCCTGGGCTGTTTCAGCTTACAGCCTTTCACACAAACTATGTTGGGAATTCTGACCATTTGTGCTGGAAAAACAAAGATACTTTTAAAACAGTTTTAAAAACAAAATACTGGAAGGAGATCTGCAATTCATACAGAATAAAAGGCACTTGGCATGGCTTATGTAACTGTGATAAAAATATATTGTTCTTAATATGGTCTCAATTTGTCTTTTTTAACCAACACTGAGATATTTAAATTAGGAACATTTTATAGTGTGGGCAGGATCCCTGAATCCATCAGTGAGACTGATTGCCAGAAAAGTCGCTAAGAAAATAATTACAGTGGAACTGCTTTGTCTTGGATAATATAAGGTATATGGGGAGCATTAGGTATTCAAGGAGACTTAAGAAGCCTGGCTGGTTAATATCAGGTTATACAGTCAGGTGGTATGGTCCCCTGCAGCAAGCATTCCGTTTTCAACTGTTGAGTGTTAGCTGTGACTCAGTCACAAGGCTGTGGGCTGAGGTCCCACTGCTAAGAGCGGAGAAAAGAAATAATCTGAAGTGACACTTCAGCGGAGTGCTGAGCTGTTAGAGGTGACATCTTTCAGATGAGAGCATTAAACAGAGATGTTGTCTGCTCCCTGGGTGGATGTACACATTCTCAAAGTAAATCTTGAAGATGAGCAGGGGTGTTCTCTCTGGTCCCCTGGCCAATATTTATCTCTCAAGGAAGAGGTCCTGACAATACATCAAAGACACCACAATAGCATGACTCAGACTAAATTACTCCTGGGATCATAAGCAATCATAAAGTGAGTTATTCTTGATAAACCCAAAGGTCAAAATTAGCAGTAGGATGTAAACGTCAAATTAGAAACTTGTATTGAAATCAGTAACTATCTAATGCATTATGGCTTAAATAAAACTCATGCCAGGGCTTGCATGTTCAAATTACACAGCAACTTTAAAATCAGCCTAGTGAGAACAATATATGTTTAAAGTATGGATTCAGCAAAATGAATGAAAAGAAAAAGACTGAGCTAATTAATTTGCTCTGCAAACTGCCATAAAACTGTTTGTTCCTTTAGGGAAATTCTAAGCACATTTTCATCTCAGTAATTTTCAAGATTTTAAAATTACCACATCACTTGAGTCTTCTATTGATTATTCAAGAGCATCTTTTGCTTCTGTGAGGAACTGCATGCATTAGTGGCATTATCAACGAGCTGATATCCAGTTAATACCGAGCTCAAAGCCTTTAAGCTATAAAGATTGAAGAACATCAAGTTATTTATTTCAGGGAGAAGGCCCAAGGAAATATTCATGATGCTAAGCAACAGTTAAATTGCTTCCCAAATAAAGTATATCAGGACTGTCACGAATGCAATCTAGAGGACGCTTATTAGGATAGAAACTTGGTGTACAAATGCATGGGCTATACAAGGAGCCATTGCTGATAAGTGATAATAAGAGCATAAGTGAGATAATTGTATTGTTATTAGAACAGTCTATTGTGAGTTATTGGATTTAGAGGATAGTTGGATGAATTACAAAATCTTTTCTGCATTCCTTTATTGTTCTGTGCATGTATAATCTTGTCAGCTTGTAAATGATTGGTCAAATGCCTCCTAATTCAATGGAATTATTGTAAATTGTCTATTTGTATAACACAATCTATTTACCTGAAATTGATAGGGTAACTGAAAGACTGATCATTGCCAACTTTCATGACTGTACCCATTGCCTCTGACCAAGAATCTGCAGGCACAATTCAATTACAGGACAATGTGAAATGGAAGAACTCTTTTAAAAATCATTATTATAGTTTTGACTCTAGCTTTGCTTTCTTCAACTGAATGAAGTGAACGAGCAATTTCATATTGAAATCATTTGTCAGTACCTACATGAAATTTGCCATAAATTCAGACGTAGATATAAATCATTTTCCCTTCTCTTTCTCCCAAGTCCTCATCAGCTATTATACTGTTAGAGTCATTAATGATGCAACATTTTTGTAAAGTTTTATCTAAATGATCAAAACACAATATAGGCAGAACAACTTGTGCTCATTCAACTTCTGATATTTGATCATATAATGGCACTTAATTTCTTAAATGAAATGCTGAACACAACTTAGTTCATGATGCATAGTTGTTAAAATTAATTTATTTCAAATCTCAAGAACTCAGCGCAGATGGTCTCTTTCATAAATTTAGGATAATATAGCAAAGAATAACAACAAGTGGTATTCCAGGATTAGTGAATTGCAGGGACTTCTCCTGTGAATATTAAATGGAATTTCCTCTGTATAAAATGGGGATATCCAAAGTAAATGCAGGAGTAATATAAATAATTTCCAAATGCAGGCTTTGTGAATTTATAAATAAAGATCATTTATTATCACATACTTGCACCAGAGGTTTTAATCCAAAGTTTCACACACAATCATGTGCACAGATTAGATATAGATGGGAAATATAACAATGTACTCAACATCGGGTTATAGTCCAACAGATTTATTTGAAAACAGAAGTTTTCAGAACATCACTCCGTCTTCAGGTGTTAATGAAAAAGGTAGTATCAGACACAGAATTTACAAGTAAAAGTTCAAAAGGTCACAGCACTGACGAAGATGTATTAAACAAACCTAAGATACTGTTAAATGTTTAATCAGTTAGAAGGTTTTCCTTGATTGATATGTATATGTAAATCCCTGAATTCCTTTCAAGTCACTGTCCTGAGAGAGCTAAATGTTTTATCAGTGCAAAGAAGAGGTGACATTTTAGGTCAGACAATGCATTTTGGGTGTGAGGCCTTGTTTAGGATCTGTTTGTGTTTCAGTTTGGAGTCAGACTGGTTTTATTTTTAAAGTACGAATGTTATAAAATGCCTTATTGACTGACTGTCTATAAATTGTGTGTTTTTTTAACAAAATAGAATGTATCTGCAAATACAAATTCACCCCACAGATTTACGTGTGTGTGTGTGTGTGTGTGTGTGTGAGAGCGTGTGTGTGTAAGAGAGCGTGTGTGTGTGTGAGACCGTGTGTGTGTAAGTGCGTGTGTGTGTGTAAGTGCGTGTGTGTGTGTAAGTGCGTGTGTGTGTGTATGCGTGTGTATGAGAGTGTGTGACAGTCTGTGGTGTGGTGGTATCACCTGTAGTGCATAATGAGCCCAAGATCCTGATTGAGGCCATCCTCATGGGTGCCAAACTTGGCTATCGGCCTCTGCTTGGTGACTCTGCATTATTGTGTAGCCCAAAAGTCCACCCTGGAGGACCATTACCCAAATGGCTATTTTAATATGTTTCATGTGGAAGCTAGAGAAGTACAGCATTGAGAGGTTATCTGTGGATTTCCAGTAGAGTAAGGTACAGAGGTGCCCATCCCTGATGGAGATGCGGGTGTCCAAGAATGAGATGGATTCTGAAGAGTAGTCCATAGTAAGTCTGATTGTGGGATGAAACTTCTTGATATCGCTATGTAGTTGATTCAGTGATTCCTCACCATGAGTCCAAAGGAAGAAAATGTCATTAACGTATCCAACGTATAGCATTGATCAGACGTTCTATGCGGCAAAGAAGTCTTGTTTGAACTTGTGCATAAAAATGTTGGCATATTGGGGATCAAATCTTGGCCCCATGGCTGTTCTGTTTGTCTGGATGATGAACTGGTTGTTGAAGGATGAAGTGGATGAGTTGTCTGGAAACTGAGGATGAGGAATTTGGAAATTGGCAGGTGGTGGTATTCAGTACTGATGATGCTGTTGTTATGGGGGATGCTAATGTAGAGTGCCAAAACGTCCATTGTGACAAGGAATATTCCTGGTTCGACTGGTCTGTAGGTGCTGAGTTTCTGTAAGAAATCTGTAGTGTTGTGACAGAAGCTGAGGGTTCCCTGTACAATGGGTTTGAAGATGCCTTTGACATAGCTAGAGAGGATTTCACACAGGTTCCCAATGCCTGATACAATGGGACAAAAATAAATTCATCCAATAGATTTGTGTGTGTGTGTCTGTGTGTGTGTGTGAGTGTGCGTGTGTGTATGTGTGTGTGCGTGTGTGTTTGTGTGTCAGAGAGAGAGTGTGTGAATGTAGAAGAGAGAGAGTGTAATGTGTGTGTGTGTGTGTGAGAGAGAGAGAGAGAGAGACAGGGGAATGGGAGAAAGAGTGTGCGTGCCCTATTGCCTGATACAATAGGAAGTCCAATGTATTGGCTTTGTGTATCTTTGGAAGGCAGTAGAAGTCCCCACACGGGAAGAAAGTAGAATTAGAGTGCATAGGGTACTCTGAAGGACTGGACCAAAAGTCTTGACCCGTCTGTTCAGGACAGGTGATATCTTTGGTCAGATCGGCAGGTAGCTGTCTGTAGTGTTCCTGGTTGTTCATCTGTCAGTACACTCCCTTGCAGTAGTCCATTCTATTCTGTATGACGATGGCTCCTCTTTCATCTGCTGGTTTGATGACAATGTTGTGATTGGTCTTGAGAGCATGGATGGCATTGTGTTGTGCCTGGATGATGTTTAGCACTACCTTGAGAGTGTGGCTGATGAACCTGGCATAGCTGCATTCACTGATGGCTTGAGGATACATATCAAACCCCAGGCAATTGCCTTCCAGAGGGGTCCAACTTGAGTCCTTCTTTGCCCGGTCCCCCATGGATCTCTCTGTTGACTGATCTGCTGTCTCATTGAGCTCGCTGCTGAAACCTTGGAAGTATTCCCGGAGTCTCATTCATCTGATGAATTCCTCCTTGTTTACCATGAGACCAATGGTGTCCATTTTGGTGATGGGGCAGAAATGGAGGCCAGAGCTGAGAACTTCAATCTTGTTCAGTTGAAGGGTGTGGTCAGATATGTCAACAATGGATTTTCCCGTGGTGGTACCGCGTTCAACTGTGGTACCGGGGAGACTTGGTTATTGCTGGTGGAAAGCCAAGTTTCCCCAGATTCTCGTTCTTGGTGTGTGCTAGGTGGTGTGGTTCCATTGCCCCACCTGTTTGGCAGTGTCTCATAACTGTGCTGCTATATCTAGAGTACAAGCTGAGAATATGGACTTTATCTCAATTTCAAGGTTATGGCACTTGCTGTAGAGTTGGTGTATGAGATGATTGAGAAGTTTGTGAGAAGTACAACGGCAAAATGTTCAGTGTTGTAGGGCGACTTGAGTGGGTTCGTGATCTATGGTCCTTTCGGGACTTTATGTGCTTTCTTGTTTTTCTGGGGTTCATATCGCACTATAGGTGACCCCACTACACCATACACTCTCACAAATACATTCACTCACACATACATACAAACACACACACACACAAGCACACGCACACGCACACATGTGAATCTATGGGATATATTTATATTTGCAGAAACATTTTATTTAGTTTTAAAAAGCACACAACCTATAGACAGTCAATCATCATGGCATTTTATAAATTCCTACTTTAGAAATAAAACCAGTCTGACTTCAAACCAAAACACAAACAGATTCTAAACAAGGCCTTATACCTAAAATGCATTGTTGACCTAAAATGTCACCTGTTCTTTACCCTGATAAAACTTTTAGTTCTCTTAGGACAGTGACTTGAAAGGAAGTCAGGGATTTACCTATACATATTAATCAATTAAAACCTTCTAACTGGCTGAAGATTTAACAGTTTCTGAGGTTTATTTAATACATCCTCATCAGTGGTGTGACCCTTTTATCTTTTACTTATAAATTTTGTGTCTGATACTACACCTCTCACTAACACTTGAAGAAGGAGTGAGGTTCTGAAAGCTTGGGATTTCAAATAAACCTGTCGAACTATAACCTGGTGTCATGTGATTTCTGACCCTGTCAACCCCAGTCCAACACTGGCACCTTCACATCAATGTACACATTGGAATAATTCCAGTTGCTTTCATAGCAGGCCTGCCATTTCTTAGCTGAATTGATGTTTTGGCTGGAGTGTGATCTGGTAAAAAGAGAGGATTTTCAGTAAGCTGCAAGGTTCTTGTGATTGAATTCCCAGGAGGTCAGCTTTCAAGTGAACTTGAAGTTAGTACAGGTTTTGAGAGAATCCCTCCCCCACTCTAAGATGGTCTCACTCATGATAGGTCAGTGAAATGAACAGCTTCTGCTGTAATATTTAAAAATAGTGGATGATCTGAGAATCCTCAACTCCACTTTCTGGCCTCTTCCCATAACCCTCAATTCCCTTGCTATTTAAAAAGGGGTTGATCTTAGTCTTGAATATAGTTAATGATTCAGCCTCAACAGCCCTCTGTGGCGGCACGGTGGCTCAGTGGTTAGGACACAGCCTCACAGCGCCAGGGACCCGGTTCGATTCCAACCTTGGGTGACTGTCTCTGTGGGGTTTGCACATTCTCCGCGTGTCTGTGCGGGTTTCCTCCAGGTGCTTCAGTTTCCTCCCACAGTCCAAAGGTGTGCAGACTAGGTGGATTGGCCATGCTAAATTGCCTGTAGTGTTCAGGGGTATGTTAGTTATATGGGGATGGGTTTGGGTGGGATGCTTCAAGAGGCGGTGTGGACTTGTTAGGCCGCAGGGCCTGTTTCCACACTTTAGGGAATCTAATCTAATCTAAAGAATTCAACAGATTCACAACCCTCTGAGAAAAGAAATTCCCTCTCATCTCTGTCTTAAATGGGTGACCCCTTATTGTGACATTATGGCCCTAATCTATCCCACAAGGGGAAATATTCTTTCTGCATCTACCCTGTTACATCCTTTAAGAACCTTATATGTTTGAATGAGATTGCATCTCATCCTTCTATATTCCAATGAGAACAGGTCTAATCTATCCAATTACCCAATTCCTCATAATACCTGGTATCAACCTATTGGACTTTCTCTGGGCTACCTCCAATACTAGTATGTTTTTCCCTATTTAAGATACTTCAATGTCTAGCCGTGTGTAATTGAGATACCATACAGGCAGATCATTGCATCATGACTAATATTAAATATATGTCCCTTTAATATTTTAATAGACATCAAAGTTAATGAGCAGCCAGCTTGTCCTGTAATCAGTACCATTTTAAATCATAATTGATTAAATATTTTGATAGATTCTATTTGCTTGTTGACTCCACATAAACATTCAGACATATGCACATTTATATTAACCAAAACAACTTGCAACAGCTATTTTGAAGTATAAATATATATGCTCGGTAATGAGGCAGGGCAGTATTGAATAACATAGCAAGGGGCAATGCTTGTGATAATTTTTAATCAGGGCTATAGTGAGGTTACAGTAAGGATGCTGCTTAATATACCTCACTGTGCAGCCATGTCATAAGCCCTTTGATTAAAATAGTATCAAAGTTCTCACTTAGGATCCTACAGTGTAAAATTAGCAATTCGCTGCCCTTTAGACAAACTTAGAGGAGGAGGGAAGGGCTAATCGTTTATCAATTTTATTTATTTAACATCAAATCATATCTTGAAATGTTACATCTGTCAAGAATATTCCAGCTTTTCCCCATGTTTCAATAATATTTCATTTTCAGTGATTAGCGCTGACAAGATTTAATACCAAGGGTTTTGAATATACTTGTTATTGCTAGTCTCCTTGAGCAGCTGTACATCTTGGAACACAAAGTAAGCGAACAGAACAGGGAATAAATATAGATAAATTATTTGAAATGTCTCAAATGATGCAAGTTCCCTCTTTATCGTGTGCGACTGAATGCTCATTAGAACGTTCGAGTCTCAAGATTATTTGTCGGTTGAACTTACTCGCGTAGGTTGAGCAGCTTTTGGAAGGACTCAGCTGAGTCATCACATGATTCAAAGACTTTCGCCTCTGTTACTGGCACATGTGCAGTTTTGAGCTTTAACACAAGGATTATTTCGCTTAATTCTACTCTAATCATGCTCCCTGATTTTCTACTGGAATGGCAAACTGATGGTTGAAAATAATTCTGTGTGATATCAGTCATATTTTTTTGACAACACAGAGTGACCCATATCACCAAATTACACCATGGCTCCTTCAGCGAGTCTGCTTGGGCCCTCCCTTATGTTAAAGCTGTCACCTTTTATTTTTCTCTCCATTCTATTTAAAAATTCTTGGTGGCTGTCACATCCTAGGTCTCAATCTAAGCTTCTTGCAAATGCTGCCATCTCTTTACAGAAATATGTCTCATCACTCCCAATCTCAACTACCATTGCTCTCTCTCTGTTCTAAATTCATCACTCTTATGCACTCCCTCAACACCTCCTACCCATTCACAGTCACCTTCTTGACCTTACCATTTAATGTTGTCTCTCAATCAAAATAAACGATCCATCTCCAATCACACCTATCTCTCGCTGCTGCATTCTCACATCCCTTCTGACTCAACACCTTTTTGACTGTCTCCTTGTGAAATAAATTCTCTTGCAAGTAGATCTAAGGGGTAAAAATTTTAAAAAATTGAAGAAGCAAACCTTAAAGAGTAAAGCTAATTAATTGGCTGTTTCACATCAGGAGAAACACAATTTCTTCAGATGCTGAAAAGGCATCTCAAACCATTAGCAGACTTTTCCAAACCCAAAGAAGCAGCAATTAAGAAATGCAAACATAAAACAAAGGCAATCTGAGACAGAGGCATGTGTTTGTGGGCGAGTGATTGAATAGCCCTACACCCTTGTCCCTATTTTGGTAATCATGGATGGCTTTCCAATGTGCCTCTCTGTTATACCATCGACAGGCCAACATTATTGTATGCCTGTAAAAAAAATGCAGCCTGCTCTGACTATTACCATCAAAGTGAATGAATAAATGATTTACTGTCACATATATCTAGGGAGACGTAGTGAAAGTGTCCTGTTGCCACAATCTGGCGTTATTTTGAGGGACAAAAGATTAAAAAGGAAGTACTTTAATAGAATTCATCTTCATCAGCCAGAGTCTCAAACACGGCTCCAAGAATTCTACATGTTCCCCACTCTGAGCCTACCATAGCCAGGACCCCACTCTCTGGGCACAAACACCACCGTAGTCGATGAACCACTGCTGCTGAAAGAGTCCATGCTCCAGGCCTACCACATGCAAGAATCCCCACTCTGCCATTGCTGCAGCTGACACCTTGTCACTATTCCAGGAATTCACACCTCGGGCCCAAGAAGCCAGGATTCCCCACACTGGCATCGCTGCAGCCAACATCCCACCGCCATTCCAGAAGTCCATGTGTGGGCCTATGAGCCAGGACTCACCACTGACACTGCTCTGGCCACCTCGAGATGTCAAGAAGATGAAGAAAAGAAAAAGGGAAAAGATGAAAAAGAGACAGAAAAAGAATATAAGCAGCCTTGAATGGATAGGCTCAGCTTGAGCACTACCTACAGCCGAATGTTGCATGGTAGCTATAAGAGTCTGTGCAGTTATGATATAACTCTGATCTGACTAACATCCAGAAAGAAAAGTTTCTCATGGTTGATGCCAGGATCCTCACTAAAAACTTTAGAAATGGCTTCACTCTGTCAATTCACACGAAGTGGTTGCATGAGTTTTAGATCATGGTGATATACTTTCTTCTATATGTTGTTTCTCCGTGCATGATATATTGTGATTGGGATGTTTGTGAGGAAGTTCCGAACATAATACTTAATAAGGCATTAAGGGTTTGTTACTTCAGCTTTCCGTGAAAGAGTTAATGTTGAAGACACACTAAGCTCTGTCTAATATGATAATATCACACAGTTTGGATAAAGATGAAGCAGTCTAACATGAGATCCCAATGGAGGCAGATGTGTCATCTCTGACTCCTGACAATCTAATAATAATTACACTGAACAAGTCAACGTAACTATATATCAATTGTGGTTTATCCTCTATCGCAGCTAATTAAGTAGACTCTCAGACTCCACACAGAAGTAGGGTTAATGGCTGCTTTCCACTGCAACCAAAACCCATAATGGTTGGTCCTGCAACAAATCACATGGTGATTAGCAGCACGAATAATTGCATAAATACCTTAAAATAACAATGGTGAAATTTCTCCTCAACTCAGGAGAAAAGGTTGCAGAAGAAAAGTAAGTTTACCACATTAAGAAGGTTCCCTGTTTTAAGAAGACCAAAACAGTCAGTCAGCATCAAGCTAACAAGTCATCAGACAAGCAGTCATCAGCACTCATAAAGATCATTACAGCAAAAGCAGCACCCAAAGTGATAATGTCAGCCGCAGAGCAGGTCAGAGGTAGAAGGCAAACCGTCTGGGCAAAAAGCAAAACGTTATTATGTTGGGAACTTATAGAGCCCTTATATAAGCAGCAGCTCTGGCAGCAGTTTGGAGAGCTATACATAGTTACAAACCCTTATGATATGGCTAAAGTTTTAAAACATTAGCACAAAAGACCTGTCTGTGAAGGATAGAAGGAAAATGGAGTACTTACATTTCGAAATGAACAGTACTTTCATCACAGGCAGGATTCATGAGGCATGGCACTGTTCAGAAAGGAACAGTCTGAATTTTAGTTCCTATTGAGGTTGTACTGTTAGAAAAGTTTTACTGTATAATTAAAGTGTTAAAAGGCAATTTAAAATATTTTAAAGACCGAATTTCATGGGAGAAAATGTTGGTTAGAAGAATTTTAAGGTTGTGGTAAGATCTGAACATTTACAATTTAAATTGTGATTTTGGGGGAACATTTATAAAGTTGAAGACACAGAAATTTATTTTAAAAATCTTGAAATGGCTTATGCATTGTGATTTGGGCCATGACAGATGAGAAAGCATCCATTGTGCCCAGAAGGAAGCAAAAAATATAGGCTGCATAAGCTGGGAAACCTCCACATTGCACACAAAAGGTGAGAACCATTTTGATCCCAACAAGCTGTACAGAGATACACCACTTCTGAAGATGAGTGACTGGGCCTGAAGGGCTAACACTTTTTCCTCTCTCCACAGATGCTGCTAGATCCGTTACATTTCTTCAGACTTTCTGTTGTATTTCAGATCCCCAGTAGCTTCAGTATTTTTCTTCTATTTTAGCGCAGTGATATGGTATAGCTATTTGCCAGAATTTGAAATTTTAAAGAGAGCAAAATACAAATCTATTGCCACAATACCAAGTTTAAAGCTTTCTTGAAATAACATCAGGATAAAATACAGTTGAAAGACTTACAGATAAATAAAATACTGAAATTACACAGGATTTAAATGTTTGAAGAGACCCTAAGACAAAAGAATTAAAACTGTATTAATAAAACTACATTATATGCTTTAAAGCCATCAACAATTATCTAATGAGGAATCATTAAATCTTTGAGGAAGGTAGAACAAATAGCACTGAGCTGTTACACATTAAATGTTACACCAGTGCCCATTCATGTGTACAGCGAATGCAATGACCACTACAGCACAGAAACACATTCCAGCCACTTTCTTACAAATGAGAATCTGTGCCATACAACTTGTCTGATAATGAGAACTGGAGCTGAGAGAAATTCAACAAAGTTACAAGTCACAAGTAATTAGAATTTGTTGTTTGTCTTCTCTACACAACAGAAAATATTGCTGAGGAGTCTTGATGCAAGATTTGGTGATGAGAGCAGCAGTGAAATAATAAATTCCACCCACTTTTATCAATAAGTGGGGACAACACACCTCGCCTAGATTTTAAAGCAGCATCACTGATTCTGTCTCCCCCAGCCTGGATTCAAAGGCTGAGCGCTAGGTCCACAGCTAGGCCCAGGTGCCTGAAGGAGTGGAAGCATCAGTGACAGGGATGGCATATGACACCAACAACCAAAAATAGATGGCAGTATGGAATGGAGAAGCAGAGAGACGGAATTTGCGCATCCCTAGCTCCATGGCTGCAGGCGACAGTCATAATTGTGGCAGTGGCAGAGGCTACAAAGACCCAGGAGACCATTTCACAGATGTCAAGCAGCGACTGGAGGAGCAGTGGAGGACAAACAAGAAGAAGAGGGAAAGAAAAGCGGTGAAATCTTGCATTACATGCCGTGTTTCAAAATGGCACCAGGGCGAGGCAACGTTCGGTGCATAATATGCAAGAAAACACTTTTCACATTTTAATATCCAAGTGACAATAAATCCAAATCTAAAAATACTTTAAAGAAATATGAACAAATAATCTCATTAAAAAATAAATGGCAGGAGAACTAATAATATTGCGATTTAATGTCAGAAATGGGGCCAAATAAAATACAAGTTCAGACACCTCAGACAGTACTTCTTTAGATACAGAAATTTACGGTAAAATTAAATACTAAATCTCAAGATGAACAAAAAAAACACTATTTTGTTCAGTTCGTCTTATAGTGGATGAAATTAAAAATTGCCAACTTATAAAAACAAGTGACACTTCTGAAGAGATTCAACGGCTTTTGATAATTATATCAACCTGAGAAAAAAATGCACGTTTTGTAAAAGCATGCCTTAACAAAAGAAAACAGCATTCAGGAGAACCTGTGAATCTTTCCATGTTAAGCAGAGGTTCACCTGCACATCTGCCAATGTGGTATACTGCATCCATTGTACCCGGTGTGGCTTCCTCTACATTGGGGAAACCAAGCGGAGGCTTGGGGACCGCTTTGCAGAACACCTCCGCTCGGTTCGCAATAAACAACTGCACCTCCCAGTCGCAAACCATTTCCACTCCCCCTCCTATTCTTTAGATGACATGTCCATCATGGGCCTCCTGCAGTGCCACAATGATGCCACCCGAAGGTTGCAGGAACAGCAACTCATATTCCGCTTGGGAACCCTGCAGCCCAATGGTATCAATGTGGACTTCACCAGCTTCAAAATCTCCCCTTCCCCCACCGCATCCCAAAACCACCCCAGTTCGTCCCCCCCCCCCCACTGCACCACACAACCAGCCCAGCTCTTCCCCTCCACCCACTGCATCCCAAAACCAGTCCAGCCTGTCTCTGCCTCCCTAACCTGTTCTTCCTCTAACCCATGCCTTCCTCCCACCCCAAGCCGCATCTCCGTCTCCTACCTACTAACCTCATCCCACCTCCTTGATCTGTCCGTCTTCCCTGGACTGACATATCCCCTCCCTACCTCCCCACCTATACTGTCCTCTCCACCTATCTTCTTTTCTCTCCATCTTCGGTCCGCCTCCCCCTCTCTCCCTATTTATTCCAGAACCCTCACCCCATCCCCCTCTCTGATGAAGGGTCTAGGCCCGAAACGTCAGCTTTTGTGCTCCTGAGATGCTGCTTGGCCTGCTGTGTTCATCCAGCTTCACACTTTATTATCAATCATTTTATTAATGTTGATTACAGATTAGTGGAGAACAGTGACTGACAATGAACTTTGAAGACAGAATTTAAAACACTTAGAATTATTGTTGCAATTATTGATGAGTCTTTGTCAGATTGGTCCCCACTGTTTTGTTGTGAAGGCACTGCTTAATATAGTGCTAAACGATATAGACAGGGTGATCTCAGGCTCATTAAATCCTGGACTGATCTCAGTTGGACCACCAATAGAACCAACAGGTTAGGGAGAGGAATAAAGTGTTCTAAATGCTGACAAACACATAGTGAACTCTGCTAAGAAGCAAGTAATAAAAGACATGGAGTATAAGCAGGGATCCTTCTCATTTGTTATATCCTTAACAGATAATTGAACGTCTTGGTGGTTGTGTAGATAAAACTATGGAGAATTGCCAAATTGCAAAATACCTGATAGTTTTGACTCTCATGAAACTATCATTTAGCAAGAGTTAGCAGCTACAAGACAACTGAATAAAGCAAAAGCAGCCAAGAAAAGGCAGCAATTATCAGACAAAAGCAAAAAGTAAAAATGCTTCACAGCATCATCTGATCATTCTTAAATGAAATGTTTTAAGTTGTGGATTGACACAATGCATATCTCAGTAGAAGCAGTAATAATGCGACTGAATTAAAAATAGTTTGACGGGAACCAACGAAATCACACAGTGCTGCTTCAAATCATTTAAAATTCAAAGGATTCTTCTTATACATATTAACAGTGAAAGAATTCCTGAGTGTGAGTTTCCAATTGGGTTGATTTTTATTTGATTTTTACACTAATTTCAGTTCTGATATAAATTGGTTGATGAGTGTTTAAGGGCATTTTCAAAAGACAATGTCAATTTATTACTATCTATAACTGACTTATATACTTATAAGATTAATTTTAAATCCACAGTTTCTGTGATATCTGCCGTCCCAGAATTTGGGAGGTATGCAATGTAACAGTTAAGAATCCTGGCACATCTCACTCCGAGCTTCTCTAAAGGGGCTGTGAATTGCTACCCTTTCACTTTTGGATTCTCTGAGCATCATGTTCTATCAATATCTGACAGAGGGCCTAAGGCTCTTTCCAACAATAAGGAAAAGAGCCAGGAGCGTTCCAGCCATAGTATCACCCCTCCTCCCTGTGACAAAGTGCCTCTCACATCTAATGTTGAAAAACCAGCATGTAGAGCTCATACACAGTGTAGCACTTCAGTGCTTCAGCTGCTAACTCTTGCTAAATGATAGTTTCATGAGAGTCAAAACATTTTTGTTGTATGGTATGGTAGCTCAGCGGTCAGCACTGCAGCCTCACAGCACCAGGGACACGGGTTTGATTCCGGCCTCGGGCCACTGTCTGTGTGGAGTTTGCACATTCTCTCCGTGTCTGTGTGGGTTCCTCTGGGGGCTCTGGTTTCCTCCCACAGTCCAAAGATGTGCAGGCTAGGTGGATTGGCCATGCTAAATTGCCCATAGCGTTCAGGGGTGTGTGGGTTGTAGAGGAATGGGTCTGGGTGGCATGCTTCAAGTGGTGGTCTGGACTTGTTGGGCCAAAGGGCCTGTTTCCACACTGTGGGGAAACTAATCTAAAGAAAAGTCTAATTTTTATCCCTTCCTTTATTCTTTGTTTTAATTCCCAGTTATTTCAATTTTATCCAACAAAATCACTAGATATCAGTTTCTACATTACCTTGGTTTCCGACATTAATCCAATGAATTCACAACTAGAAATGTAATATTTACTGTAAACAGCAATTATCTAATTTCTATGTGTAAGTAACACCTAAAAGCACGGCTTATTATCTTGTGTGAAACTTGGCTGTGTACAGCTCATGCTAATATCAGCTGCTGAACTGCAGCGTGACATCGTTAGACTGCTGATTTATACACAATATATTTGTCGATCTAAATTTTGTCTGTTTGGCTCATTTTAAAGGGTTAGAAAATAGAGAGAAATGCGTGTAGGACATTTCATTCTCCTGATGATTTACCCTAATTACTGTCAAAACTATGTTTATGTCTGCTTTTCCTAGAAGGTACATGCATGGAATTAGAAATAAGCAAAACTTTGAAGCAGCTCTATGCTGAGTTTTGACTGACCTAATTCCGAGGTGGACCAATTTGGAAATATTTGAATGATGAGAAACATAATAACATTTGGAGAATGCAGATGAAGTTTCAGTTGGAGGTTGTCCCAGTTGTCCTATCTTGGAGCACGGTTAAATACTTACCAATCAGTGTTGAACCTTAGTCAAGTGCTACAATGCACCCATAAACCTAGGCAAAGATAGGTGGATTCACAACCCAAATCCAATCTTGTCTTCTCCAACAGTCACTTGTACTTTCCTTAGGATTTGCTGGATAGTGATCAAACTCTGGTCATTTTTCCTCCTACTGCTAGCACTTAGTCCAGTTGTTGCTTTCTCCCTTCAACTGACTCAGCTTAATTGTCAATAGAACCAAATAGTATAGATATTTTCTAATCTACCTGTTTGGAGATTATACACATCTGGAGCAGGTGGGACTTGAACCCAGGCATCCTAGTTTAGAGGTAGGGACACTACTATAGTGTCTCAAGAGCCCTGAGCCTACGGTATACATGCGGTTTAACGTCTAGGCTGTTCACCTATCAGTGAAATAATCAAGGAGGGCTATCTCTTTATGACACTTAAGGTATTTATATGTTTGTATTGCTTCCTTTCAATCTGTTCTGTGTAAGTTTGCCATAATTACAATGTCGTACTTATTGTTCAAATAGTTATGTTAAAGATGAAAAATAAAACAAATAAATGTAGTTGAAGTATATCTTTTGCTGTAACAATTAACTGTAACAGTAGTGGATTCACTATGACGTACCTTCAGAAACTACTTTCTAGGCTGTGGAAGCAATGGGCTTCATTCATACCTTTTCTTGAAAATACCTTGAAAATTCTTGCATTTTATGCAAAACTGAAATATACTGAATACAATGGGAAGTTTCTTGGTTCCCTTTGTGCCATTATCCTGTGTGTCAAATTAAATTTTGTGGAAGTCTTACAGATTATCTTTTCAGAGATAGTAGGAACTGCCAATGCTGGAGAATCTGAGATAACAAGGTCTAGAGCTGGATGAACACGGCAGGCCAGGCAGCATCAGAGCAGCAGGAAAGCTGAAGAAGGGTCCAGACCTGAAACGTCAGCTTTCCTGCTCCCCTGATGTTGCTTGGCCTGCTGTGTTCAGCCAGCTCTACACTTTGTTATCTCAGATTCTCCAGCATCGGCAGTTCCCACTGCCTCTGAACATATAATGTTAATCCCTTTCCACATCGAGTAGGTATTTTTACTGCCAAATGATATCAGCCACTCTTATCTGTAGTTCCTAATATTTACCCAGATGATCCTTATGATGCCTTGCAGTACTTGCCACCTCTATTAGCTTGTAGTACTGGATAAAGATTTTTTGACGTAGTTTGCTGCCACCAACCCTCTTTTGGTTTTGCTTTGTCTTGGGTGTATCTCACGATTAGTGGAGAGAATAAGCTACTCTGGTATTCCTAGAGAAGAGATACTGTACATAGATAACAAGAAAATTAAATGCATAATAATAAAAAGGACACCTACATTTGTTCAGGCATAATGACTAGAACCCTAGCGAACTGCACCAGTTACAGCTGATCCTTCTAAAAGGTAGAGTAGAACTCGTTCTTTCCACCCACTGACTATAGGTAGTATCAGTAGAATGGGCGGAGCCAATGTAACATGAACATCAAACCCCTCAGAACCATTATGCTATAAAATACCTCATATTCCTTGCAAGTTCAATCGGCATGGGAAAATATGTAAAACAAGTTACTTAAAAATGAATGAATCTCTGGGATTTGGTTCAAACCTATCACTGAATAATGAGAACAAAGCTCAACTCTCTGTTGCAGTCATTTCCTACTTGAAATGAGTTTAAGGAGTTTCAATCTAGTTTCTCGATCCAGTAATGTTTCAAAGCTCAAACCTGCCTCAAGTTGGACTTTATAGTAACATTGCTGGGGTGACTGAACTGCAAAATTGAAAAATGTGTTTTCCGGTCAATTCCACAGATTGAAGGCAGAGTTTAATGAACCTTTACTTTTCACTAAGTAATTCAACCGAGGAGAGCTTGATGTTGACACTGAATGCACAAAATGGGGAATGGTCTACTCAATAGCACACGTATCTATTACTTTGACAAGCACAAAACAGTCACAAAAAATAATATGAATAAATAATGCACATCATATAAATTAGAACATACTCAAGAAAAGTTAAAGCAATTATTTTACCTCTGAACTCCAATGTCATTCATAAATTCATTTGTGTTGATAGCTTTATGCAGTCATGGTGTCATTGAATTGTACAGCACAGAAACAGACTCTTTCGTCGAACTTGTCCATGCCAAACACATATCCTCGACCAATTGGGTCTACAGGTTCGGCCTTGATCTAGTCTCATATGCCAGTATTGGGGCTACATCCCTCAGAACTCTTTATCCTGAGTTGGAACTACCAGCCTGTAAATGGACCCTCCTTGAAGCTAATTTTCTACACGTAAATATTTTGCACCTTACCAAATAAGATCAGACTTTTAGAAGCTTTCTAATTGGCAAGGTACATGGATACTCTACATCTGTTTGAAGCTAAATACACACTCTGATAGGAAAACCTTGCAGAAGTTCTTGCTCAAAAGATAATTGTCATTTTTTTCCACACTTCTAATACAATATTCCCCATAGTCTGTATCATTTACTTCTAACATAGTCTATTGGTAATACAGACTTTAACATAAATATTCAAACCTGGTGCACAAAACATTTGCTGAATGGCATTCCTATTATAAGACTACGTGGCACTGCAGTAAGAAGATTCAGTCCCTTATGATCTGAAACTTGCATCTTATTCACTGCCAGACATGGGTTAATGTACTATAATTCAATCGTTAATTTCTAATTGCAAGTACACTTATTGGAGATGAAGTGAGCTGTCCACGACATTTTCCAATCACTTCAAAAGATTGTTAAAAAATAATCTGCAGGCTATCTATTTGGTGAGGTTTATTTACATACAGAATACTACTGGGTAGAAAGGTACAGTACTAAAACAATGCAATACTTAAAAACTAAAAGATCAACACAGACTGCAAGGATGTATTGTACCATCTTCAGAGAGGTGTATTTAGTAGTTTCTTCTTATGTAATACAGAAAATGGATTTACATGGAGAATTATCTAGGGACAAATCCTCAAAGTGACCAATTGGGTCTACAGGTTCGGCCGTTTGTTGCAACAAACAACTACAGACTACAGAATGGTCCAGGGTTTGAATGAATATGCTTTAATGAAAAGGCAGGTGAATTGGAACATTAATAAACTTACATCACAGCTAAGCATGAATTAACAGTCAAAATGAATTACACATTAATGCTGTTGACCCTTTCCCAACTGTACTGTTCTCACTACTGAATAAGAGCAAAACATATTTGTATTTGTCCCACCACCACAATGAGGATGCAAGTAACACCTCTGTTCTGATCAAAGTGACAGTCTAACTTTGTTTCAGACAACAAGAACAAGAGAATGATGCACAAGGCCAAACATAGACCAGCTGGTTGAAACTATCTACATTTGACATTATCCTAACTATTAAAAGTACATAAAGTGAAAACAGAAAGTAACATTAAAATAAAAGTTAAAGCACAGTATGAATGGTTTAGTCAGTTTACCTAACACAAGGCGAGAGCTCAATTGGTTTAATTCCAAAATTTTGTTGATCTAGTTAAGCTGAGTCTACAAGTACTAGTTTAGGGATAATGCAATTGTTCAGGGGTTTGACCCCTAAAGATGGCCCTACTGGAATTCCCTGTGCACATTTAACATCAGTTAAGCTCATCTTTGGTGATACCCAATGAAATTGTCTTTTCACAGTCATGGTCATAACTACAATATGGTAGTTGTGCCCATGGATCACTTATCTTAAGGAACCAAAGGCTTCAGGACAGTAGGAGAGGTAAGCAAATTGGAAGAAAAATAATGTATTTTACATTGTTGGGGAGAGACAGAAGGAGAACATTTGGTTCATCATTTTCATCTTTCCTTTTCACTAAATGAAGACGATTTGTGACTTGGAGAGAAGTTGCATGTGGAAGTATTCCCGTGCATCTGCTACCTTGTCCTTGTTGATGCTAGAAGTTGGAGGTTTGAAAGTATTGACCAAAGAGCCTGTATTATATACAACAATCCATTTTGTAGATGGTACACAGATGTACTGTCACTCTGTGTGAATGGTTGGGGGGGATGAATGTTGAAAATGGTGGATGGGGTGCCAAACATGTGGGTTGACTCAGTTGTCAAACTTCTTTCATGTTGGTGGAGTTATCCCTATCCAGGAAAGTGAAGAGTATCCATTTACATTCTTGACTTGTGCCTTGTAAATGATGACCAGGCACTGCAGAGACAAAAGATGAGTTATTTGCTGCAGATATAATGTGAGATCCCTTCGTACAATTGATTTGACTAGCTTCTGGTGCATCTGGACCAGACCACAAATTGTCCATATTTACAAAGTAATTAATAAACATCAAGCGGGCTACAAAACTGGCATCTTCGAAAAGGAAAAAATTCTGTTGATTCCACAGTTGATATTGAAATAGTTTGCTGAAGCAAAGTAGAGAAAACATTTCATTTTATATTTGCTACACCTAATCTGGGAGCCCTACATATTGACACTGCGTTATAAAACTTGAAAGTGCAATCCATTCCCAAGAACTGACATCTCACATCTTAATTATCACATTATTCACTATCAGAAATTGGTTACTCAGTCTGGCTGAATTTTAATAGTCAATTTAAGGACATGTAATTGTACATTAGAACCCTTTGCATTATGACTGGAGTACCTAATTTCCATTGTGCTGCTTGTTAAAATTTTGATGAGTGGTATTCACTGTTTTCCAACTATTAACGTGAAGAAAATCATGTGTAGTTCATGTCTCATTTCTGAAACAAGAAAAAGAAAATGCTATAACCACTCAGCCAGTTGGCATCGTGAAATGAAAGTCAAGTTAAAATGTCAAACGTGACCCCCTTCATCAGAACTGACATTTCAAATGTGTACTTCTGTCAGATAAAATTCCTTACTGGGCATATTAAATTAGATTTTTTTTATTTAACAACAAAAGGTAAAATTTAAGAATAATAAGAAGTTGTGCAGTATGGCATATCTAGGACTAGAGGTCTAATGCTAATTTTCAACATTTCTAGAGCAAAGCATTTGCAATGAATAATCCTTGGGCCACCCAGGACTTTCCACTTATACTTCATTTTTCCAGACAGAAACTCATGGGAAGCATGTGCCTGAATCTCAGGTTTTGATGCACCCAAGAAGTAGATTATGGTGTTACATTAACGAGAAAAATACTCATTCTTCTAACATATTGCCCACAACAATTCGAATCACTATCCTGGCAGTATATTCTATGAATAATTGTACAGAATGAATAAATTTTAAAAATTCCTGTCCATCTCAAATGAATGTACTCAAATAATGTGCATCTGTTATATTAGTATCAGAGATAATGGGAACTGCAGATGCTGGAGATTCCAAGATAATAAAATGTGAGGCTGGATGAACACAGCAGGCCAAGCAGCATCTCAGGAGCACAAAAGCTTTTGTGCTCCTGAGATGCTGCTTGGCCTGCTGTGTTCATCCAGCCTCACATTTTATTATCTTGCATCTGTTATATTCTCATTTTCTCTGAATTGCAGAATGTAACATGAGCTAAAATAATTTGTTGTATCCTGTAAGCGTTATACTGGCAAATCAAGTTTAGTTAGTGCAAAGATTTGCATCTGAAGTTATTTCATTCTCATAGAATTGTTTCACCAGACTGTTATACATGTAGATAAATGCACAGGAACCCTCTACATTACAAAAGCATCACAATTTTGGATCAGGTCTGTGAAAAAGGATTACCTTGCATGCCGAATTGTATCCGTCACAGAGCTGATTTGTGGAGTAATAAAAGCTAACAGCTGACAACATGAGCCGTGAAATATTATATAATCATGCAAAGGACAGCAGACTCCAATATCTTGACGTTTAATACACTACAGATTCCCATGAGCCGATAATAGAATTTCTAATTATAATAATGTACTGCCAACACTGCTTAACTTTCTGTCTTGAATAGTTAAAAAACATTGAACATGTTCAGTCAAGCACCATGAGGATGAGACATGGTTGGGGCCTTTGGTATATAGTGAGTGAATAAAGCACATTCCATTTTTATTACAAAGAATTATGGAACTTTTATCTGTTTTGGCAAAATGGAAAATGGAAACTGTGACTTTGCCTCAAATATACAAAGTGGCTGCTATTCTTGAGAATCAGAGCAACTTTTCCACCTGTGATCCAATAAGTCATATTCACTTTCAATATACAGGCCTGAATCTTCCCAGAAATTGACCAAGTATCATTTTTGTCAAGCTTCACTGAAGATTTCTGTCTGCATAGCCTAATGAGTTTTCATGTACTACTGTCCCAAACTCCATTAACCAGTTGTCCACACCCCATGATGCTCTTCTTGTCCAATGCCTGCCCGAATCTCCCACTGATGTAGACAGAGGTACTTGTCACATCGCTGGGATATCTCATGATCCCTGGAGCTGATATTAGTCCAGTGTTGCTCTGTTAAAATTCATGACACTGGTTCCAGACATGTCAAAGGATGGGAAGCTGGTACCCTCCACTGTGGTGATCCAACAGGGGACAGGAGGGGTATCCTCTTCCCAACGACTTCCAGAAGAGGCCATGACACCAGACACTGTCAGCATGATCTGGGTCTTCTTTTTTATCTTCTTTCTTGGGTTGTATACTGTAGGATTTCTATTGACCATGCTTGTTTGAGAGATTTTAAAATATGTTGATAGTCCTCTTGTCACACATATGGTACACCTTTTCTTGAGAGTTGGTTTAAAGACAGTGTTTTGTCAGAAATGCGTGGTGTGTATGGGGTAGGAAGTTACAAAGTCAAAGGTGTCTCTGCAGGTCCTCTTTTTCTTAGGGCATAGGCATGTATCTTACTTTGACTTTGTCTGGGTCAGGACAGATCCCACAACCTGAATAGATACAGTCAAAAAGAACTCATCGGTCCTCAATTTACCTGGCATTTCTTACGAAGGTGTGTCTTTCACAACAAACTGCTGTAATTAATGAGTGTAGATTTTGGTTGTGCTTTTCCTTAGTTCTGCTCATGACCTCTATATCATAGGTAATCCATACACATACCCAGGAATACTTCCTAAAATTCTGATCATCTGCCCCTGGAATTGATCCTGACTGACAGGTAGACCAAATGCTAGGCTCTGGAAGCAACATTTTTCAAAAACTGCTCTGAAAGTAGTGATTTCTTGGAATTTCTTTGCCATAGAACCAATTACTATCCACCAGAGAAAAACAAAGAACTGCAGATGCTGGAAATCAAAAGCAAAAACAGAAATTGCTGGAAAAACTCAACCGATATGGCAGCATCTGTGGAAAGAAAGCACAGTGACTCTTCTTCAGAAGCTTCCATGTCTGGTATCAGCTTAGGCGAGAAGTTAGCTTCTACAGATGGGGATTCAATTTCTCTAGCATTGGAATTTTGTGTGGACATCTCTTTAGAGAAGGATTTGGCTGTTTTGGGCCCATGCATGCCCTGATTGTGCCATCTTTCTTCAGAGCATACATGAAAGAACTGCACCAATCTGTGCGTTGATGCACATAATAGATTACACCTCGACATTCCATATCATTCAGCTCACTCTTAAGCTTCTCCTGTTTGCGAACATTACGCTTTCTAGGATGATCAATTAATGGAATTACACATTTTCTGATATGCAATACATCATTGCCTTTGAAGTTTTCTAAGATGTCAAATATATCTAAGCACACCTGATGCTAGTTCTCGACTGATTTGGTGTGAGAATTCTTGGTCTTTTGTGTTATAACTGGCATCTTGATGATCTCCTGAATAGTCACATTATTGAGATTGGAGCATGCCAGGAATCTGCTATTCTTGGTCCAGTCAGGTCCGCCAGATTAAAATCTTGTGGATCCATGTAGTACTGCTATAGCTGCATTTCTTCATCAATGCACCATTGCAAGAATGGGTATCTCATTATATGCTGTTGATTTTGCTGTTATAGATTGCATCATTAACCTCTAAAGATCCAGGTACACATACTTAAGAATTCTGATTGGTGTGGACGTTTGCACTAGTTCCCATGTTGACTTTGTTGACACTTGATTGTGTGTTTGCCAATTATCTTTGGACATATGTTGTTAATAGTAGCAAACGACATCTGTTTGACTTCATCCATCCAATGTGTCATATTCACAATTTGGAAGGTTTTCAACTTTCACCCTGATCATTCTTTTCGCCAACTGCATGTTGCATCCTATTGTAGTCTGTGGTCACATCCTTGGGACCATCTTTCTTACATAGATGAAATCAGTGCCTTTTTTCACTGCATGAGTTGTAAAGAGCTTGGAATACATGATGTGGCTGCAACAAACCTCTCAAACAGCATTTTTATCCACAGGCACAGACTCCCAAACAGCTAGCTCAACCTCTTTTCTTCCTGGCTACCTCACCAGTACTGATAACTGCACCAAATGCTTGCAAATGTTGTTGTCCAGACAAAATGGTTTCATGTTTTCTGTCATCTGGAGTACCTTTGTGGAGATATACTGTAGAACTCCTCCTATACAGTCAAGGCACTTGAGGTTCATTTTGAGAATGCCAAACACAGGAACAAAAACAAAGTTGCTGGAAAAGCTCAACAGGTCTTACAGCATCCTTGCAGACAAAAATCAGAGTTAACATTTCGGGTCTGGTGACCCTTCCTCAGCTTTGAGTTCCTGCACTCTCTGAAAAGTTTAAACCTTCTCCTCATAGATGTAAATCTCAGGATCCTCTGCCTTTATGAAAATTCAGACCCTAGACTCAACAGCTTTTCAGTGGAGATATGGATTTGTGGGTTTCGCTAATTGCATCCTGCCCATTGAATTGTACACCCATACTTCTATTCTGTTTCTCCACTTTCTAAACAATTTCCAATACATGTTAAAATGTTTTCTTCAAATCAGTTGCTTTCTTCTTTTATGAAGTGATTAATCAGGATCTCTCTCATATCTTCTGGAAGTCCCTCGTAAATAACATCTGAAGTGACCCCTTATATGTGCTAAATCCAGGAAAAAATACACTGAGATTAGTCAGACATTGCTTATCCTTTGCAAATCTGTGTGAGTTGAATCATCTCCAGTTTATCCAAGCATTCAGTGATTCTGCCAAAGCATTAATCTTTTTTAGCATCATTTGTTCATCAAGCCAAAAAGTGCTGGAACTGACAAATTGAACATTTTCCTTTCTTCAGGCATTTGGAGCTCTACATTAACTTACACACCATGGTGTGGGTGAGGGTTAAAATTCTAGACTAGGATTTCTGGGTGTGCAAATTACTGGTGAGCTGGAATAGTTCATTACTATGTATAAACTCATGTTCTCTCAGTCTGACAAGGAAGCTGATTTGAATTTATCAGTTGGTGTATTTGTTGCCTCGGCCTCAAAAAATGGGGCAGTAAGATAGGGGCCTTTTAGAGAACTCTCTGTGGATTATGTGTAGCAGACCCCCTTCCTTCCAGCTCCTATGGAAGCCTTTAGCTTCTCCGCTGAGCACAATCTGTCTTTGTCTACCCTCAAGTGCCAATCTCACTGCTTTCTCCAATGATAGCTGATTCCTCAGCCATCCCACTTGACGGCCAATCTTCTTGCAATCCCCCAAACCAAGATTTTATATCTTACTTTTCGCTCCTCGAATGGTGTCCCTCTGCCCAATGCTTACTTCTCTATCCCTGTCCCCCACCAGTCTCCACCTGCATCCCAATTCCAGATTTCCAGGTGCCAACCCCATGGTTTCCCAATTGATCCTTGCTTTTCCACCTGTTAATTTGGTTGGTTGTTGGGTGAGGAACAGAAGAAAAGCATAAGGAGTTCTGAATCTTGACAGGTTTCCTGCATGTTTCGCTGCTCTGTCCTCACTTTACTGTAAAGATCAAGGTCTCAAACTCTATACTATGTACATACAGTTCAGTCTCAACAAGCTTATTGGAGACGAGTTTCCTTGCTATGACATATAACATTTTTCACCTTACTATGACAACCACATATAACTTTCCCTGTGAGATTGAAATGTGATGCCAGTTTAATTAATGTCAAACTTGGGAGCAATTTCATGCTGTGAGCTTATGCCCATCAGATACATGGTTAGGAAACGGCCCAAGAACATTTCATGTAGGATTGTAAGTGCCAACATATTGAGGTTGACTGTATGTTTTATGAAATTCTAAGCAAATGCATCTGTTCACATGATTTGCCTTGTAGTTGAAAAAAATATGCCAGCATACTGCAGGTACTTTAAACACAGCCAATAACAGGATAGCAATTATTGTTTCAATTGCTTTAATGCCAGATAAATAAGTAAAGTGTACTAGGAAAGAGTTACAGAGTCATTATAACTTAACAGGGCATTTTAGAAAAAGCTTAATTTCTGGCACAGCCAGGAGCAACAGTTGTGAAAGTTTCATTGCAGAGATACCACACTGCTTATGTGCATTCCACAAATGACAGTTCAGCTATCATTTCCAGTGGTCATCCACATTGTAAAATAAAAATAATATTTGTTTTAAATAGTGTCATTGAGATCTAATTATATCATTGCATAATTGATTTCAATATGCTACTTATCTATACTATTTATTTTTTTTATTAACCTATTTTTCGAAACAATTTTTTCAAAGATGTTATTATAAATTAATGGAGAAGGTGGGAATTGAACTGGTCTCTTAGTCCAGGGGTAGGGATACTACAACTGCACCACATGAGGGCCCTCACTTGTATCTATCATGGCAACATATCCAAATTACAACATCTATGAGATGTGTATGTCTGTCTAGATTTCCTTGGCTCCTCGCTGTTTGTCCCAACAATCAAACATAGTGAGGCTGTGCAATGGTACTATTTGTACTCCAGACAGAGCTTGTGATTGTTACTTCAAAGTAACTATCTTGAGCAACACGGTGAGTAATTTTAACAGGCTTGCTGACTGATATACATGTGGGATCAGGTTGCCTTCAAATCAGGCAGGACGTATGTGCTTTTTTATAAATTTTGACAGAGTCTGTTTTGGGTTACCTTGTTCTGTTGTGTCATTTCCTCTTGGTTGTGGGGGTTTATAGAATTTGCACTTTGCACTTCAGACCATAATTTCTGCTAAGCTCCAGATGATCCCAAACAATGAGGAGGTGGAGTGGTCATCTCTATGATGCCTAAGTGTTTTCCATTACGATGTTGTTTCAGTGGAGAATGTGTCTTTAGAACTATTATTAGCTAATAATAAAAAAAGTTTGACTCTTAGTTCAAAGGTTTTGAAACAGTGAGCTTGATTTATGAACACTGTTCAACATGGTTTTCTTTCGTTTCAGACTTCAGAAACATGGGAATGTTCCCAGTCTTACATCGGATCTGTTCGTCTGTATTGAATTAACACTGCTAACCCACTCAGCATTGGAGGAGAGAACCATCAGCAGAGTCAGTCACGCAATGTGGTTTTGTCTCATTTCCAGTAATAAAACTTCAGCAAGAGACTTCTAATTAAATTGCAGCATCAAGAGGAAATTTCACGACATTCCTTGTTCCATATTCAAAGCTTTACTATTGTTAGCTAATTTGAATAGAAGATATCTACTTTGGAGACAAACTTGGCACATTGACAGATTAAACTCAAATGAAGTAAAGCCAAAACCACAGCCGTAGCCATCTTCCTGTGTGTACCATGATATGTGGGTAGGTAATGATAAAGAGGATGATTCTGGCTGCTATTCTGGATGGCAAGCCTATTTTTGTTGGCACTGCCTTCCATGAATCACACTTGTGGTACGAAATGTAAAAGCTTCCAAGAAATTGTTTTCTTGTCCAGATTTCTTTTCCCTTCACCTCAAGATATTGTGGGAGAAATTCAGCAATCACAACCATTCTTTTGAGATTTTCATTTGCGTCCTAAATGTTGAAGCCCTGCATGCCATCTTGAATAATGGAGCTTATGCATGAACTCATAACACAGTTGACATCATACAGAAGAGGTTGACTATAGTGTCAATCAGCATACAGAGCTTAACTTTATATGGCTAAGTTCACGCTTAATGGCATGAATAGCATTATATCAACACTATTTAATTACAAAAGCAGAATTCTGTGGACACTGGAAATCTGAAGTAGGCAAAAACAGCAGGAAATGTTCAGCTTGTCAGGCAGCATCTATGCAGAGAAACAGTATTAACATTTCAAATCAATGACCTTGCATCAGGGTCAGTGAATTATTTACAAGTTAGTTGCTGGACTGCTTCTTCTGGCTATTGGTACAATTCTATGTGGTTTTGGAGTTTTTCTACAATTGTCTGAAGTTTCACTAGTACACAGGGAGTTGTCTGGCTGGTAATGAAATACTTTATTGGTGGTTTAAAGCATTGTGCTGGAACATGTTATTTCCAGATGTACATAATCTGATAGGCCTTCCACTTTAATTTGAGTTTGAGTGGGAGAATGAACAGAGGCCCTTGGAGTGAGACAAGTTGCTAAAAGAAGCAGCAGGAATAGCAGAAGGGTTTTGCAGGCAGATACAATCTCAACAAAGGCTTTCGGGGATCTATTCTGTAACCTGTATTTCGGTAGGGATTAATGCCTGAGATGTCTTTGCTTCACTAAAGATGTAACTGAAATTTGACAACTGTTACAGCCAGAATTGAAGACTCAAAGCAAGGCAAGGGTTGGGATGCATGAAGCTGTTAGTGTGGCTGTGGATGTAGATCTTTATGCTTCTGGCTCTGGAAATAAATGTCATACTTCATAGTTTGCAGTAAGTATACTATTTTATATTTGAGGTTGACAATATTCATCGTAACAGAGATACGTCAGTCTTATTCTGTCTTCTCAAAGAAAAGCAAGTAGAATAGCACGAGATTGCAACATTCTCTGTGGTGCAGGGTCTCATTCACTACACGCATGGTAAATCTGTGTACCCCTGATCTAGATGCACCCACTGTAATTCACCATCAGGGCAAGTCAAAGTTTGGCGACTGGGAGAAAATGAGTTATCCAAACTGGACATGTTACTGATCCAGAAGTCACACATATGCCTGAAACAGGCCTGCAATGAGAGGCCTGCTGCAATGAGGAACATTATAGAGCACACCAATGGCATCTCCAAGAAACACTTCCATTTTTTTAACCACTCTGTCGGCATCCTACAGTACTCAACTGAACAGGTGCCAGCACTAATCATGGAGAATCTGGTAGTGTGCTGCATGTTGCAAAAAGCACCATCTTTGTGTGTGAATGGCTTTGCCATAACCTATGAGCTGTGGAGCATGAGTATAAGGAAGGGGAGAAAAGAAGGAAGTGGAGAATGAGAATGTGCTATGGGAAGTAGAAAATCAGGAAGAGGAAAGGAGTTTACAACAAACAGCCCCTTTCTACACTGTCAAATAACTCACAAGCTATAGCAATAATTACAGTCACAACTCCCCATTCACCAGCAGTTTCAGATAACTTACCTTTCCTCTGTCACTGGCTGTCACTTTAAGGCAATTCAGAAATAAAAGCCATCAGAAAAAGCACAATCCAAATTAATTTATAAATTAAATCAGATCATAATCCATGAAGTAAAATTCCTTGTGCATTTGTTTAGCACCTCTTCCATTTGCCTTTGCCTCTCAATTCTCCTATGAGGTTCTTCCCTAGTGGCTGGTGTCATATTGCTGACACTCAGTGGAGGTGACTGCAAATGGTGTTTGAGGATGACCTGAGACAGGCCTAGCTGAGCAGCTGAGCAGACCTAACTGCATATTGCATCATATCAGCTTGGGCTGAGAACACATCATGCAAGCAAAAGCATATGCTAGAGACAGGGATTGTAGTAGATAGACCCCATGAGTAGTTTCAGAACAATTATTTGCAACCACGATCTCAGCTGACTTTTGGAATTTAAATACATGATTTGCTTTATTATTGAACATTGACAATGAATTGAAGATACAACAACAATCAAATTAAGACTGTTACATGACATGACACTGATCTTCATGTTGAGGGATAGGACTAGGCATTGCTGGTATTAGCTTGCAGGTGTGTTACACCCCAAAACCACCTTGCAAATTACTCCACTCAGGAGGTGGTCACTTGGTCCATTGTGTCTTCAAACAAAAGCATTACCTAGTTCCAATCTCCTCCTTTTTGCCCATATCCTTGCAAGCTATTTATATCCAAATGACCATCCAATGACCTCCTGACCGAGTTACTCACTATGCGAAAAGGTGTTTTTTTCATCATCCTTCCTTCTTTTGTACATCACTGTAAATCTAGGTCCCCACATTCTTGTTCCTGTTACAAGTAGGAACAGCTTCAACCCATCTACTGTGTCCAGCCTACTCATGATTTTGAAAACCTCTATCAAACCTCCTCTCAGCCTTTTCTTTCCTCTAAGGAGGTCAGTCCCAACTTCTTTGATCTATCCTTATAATTGAAATTTCATATTCCTGGAGCCATTTTGTAAAGAACGTAGGCCTCCTTGGAAAAGTGCCCCAACAATCTATCTGGATAGACTGGGAAGCTAAACCACAAGGTCACATGTTGACCTAAAAAGCTGGAAGCTGTCACATCTAGGAACATGACTAACATGTTCTGCTTAGGATGCAAGTGCCTCAATAAATTTGTTCACACAAACACTCCTTTGGGTATGTTGCCAACATAGGAACCCTAACAGCAGTACTCCATTTACTTTACAACCCTGCAGTCACAGTCAACAGCAAAGCTCAGAGGTCAATCAAGCTATACAGACAACCACATTTTTCTTCAGCAAATATGTCATACAATGTGAGATACCAAGGTGTAGAGCTGGATGAACACAGCAGGCCAAGCAGCATCAGAGGAGCAGGAAAGCTGACGTTTCAGACCAAGACCCTTCTCCATTTCGGAAGAAGGGTCTAGGCCCGAAACATCAGCTTTTCTACTCCTCTAATGCTGCTTGGCCTGCTGTGTTCATCGAGCTCAACACCTTATTATCTCAGATTCTCCATCATCTGCAGTTCCTACTATCTGTGTCGTACAATGTATCAACTGAAAGTATTTTTGCAGTATTCATTCAGTATCTAATCTCACAAAATATTATAAAACAGTAACATGACAAATAGGGTGGAAAGTTTGATAGTGTCTTTGTAAATGGCAATGTTGTATCTTCTGGTTAACTTTTTGGCCCCACGATGTAGAAAGAATTGCACATTTGGTTTGAAGTGGTTTGAACACCTTGTCTTTAATTCAACTGTCCATGCTGCCTGTTAGGATATGGCTTTAGGCCACAGTGTTGTTAGACATAACCTGATTCTTCCAGACAGCTGCGAATGTGGCTATCTAGAACACTTACATGTACAATTGGGTCCTGACTGACTAGTTTCTAGATCCTTATAGACAATATAACATTACAGGCAATTCTCTGTGAAGCTAGAACATAATAATTGGGAATAACCGGACAGTTAGGATTTTATAATATCGTTTCTGACATTCACTGAGTTAAAGTTTGTTTTTTTCTTAATGATTTTAATTACTGAGTCAAACAGCATAGGCTGTGCCAAATTGTAGGGAAAGCATAATTTACCTGATGGCCAGAATACGGGTTTCTGCATTTTCACAATCCTGTCGTAAAAATGCCAGACAGAAGCAATTTCAATTTTTGGAACATTTAAACTTACTTATAAGAAAAATGGCTGCAATCATCATATCCACATCCACTCAGACTGTTTTAACATTCTGTCGTACATGCAAATATAAAAAACACCTAGTCACTAAAAACCCAGTTTAATATTACAAAGTGTGACGCTCGATGAACACAGCAGGCCAAGCAGCATCTCAGGAGCACAAAAGCTGACGTTTTGGGCCCAGGCCCTTCATCAGAGAGGGGAAGGGGGAGACGGTTCTGGAATAAATAGGGAGAGAGGGGGAGGCGGACCAAAGATGGAGAGAAAAGAAGATAGGTGGAGAGGAGAGTATAGGTGGGGAGGTAGTGGGGGGGGGGATAGGTCAGTCCAGGGAAGATGGACAGGTCAAGGAGGTGGGATGAGGTTAGTAGGTAGGAAATGGAGGTGCAGCTTGAGGTGGGAGGAAGGGATAGGTGAGAGGAAGAACAGGTTAGGGAGGCGGGGACAAGCTGGGCTGGTTTTGGGATGCAGTGGGGGGAGGGGACGAGCTGGGCTGGTTTTGGGATGCGTGGGGGAAGGGGAGATTTTGAAGCTTGTGAAGTCCACATTGATACCATTGAGCTGCAGGGTTCCCAAGTGGAATATGAGTTGCTGTTCCTGCAACCTTTGGGTGGCATCATTGTGGCACTGCAGGAGGCCCATGATGGACATGTTGTCTGAGGAATGGGAGGGGGAGTTAAAATGGTTTGCGACTGGGAGGTGCAGTTGTTTATTGTGAACCGAACGGAGGTGTTCTGCAAAGCGGTCCCCAAGCCTCCGCTTGGTTTCCCCAATGCAGAGGAAGCCACACCGGGTACAGTGGATACTATATACCACATTGGCAGATGTGCAGGTGAACCTCTGCTTAATGTGGAAAGTCATCATGGGCCTGGGATGGGGGTGAGGGAGGAGGTGCGGGGGCAAGTGTAGCACTTCCTGCGGTTGCAGGGGAAGGTGCCGGGTGTGGTGGGGTTGGAGGGCAGTGTGGAGCGAGCAAGGGAGCCACGGAGAGAGTGGTCTCTCCGGAAAGCAGACAAGGGTGGAGATGGAAAAATGTCTTGGGTGGTGGGGTCGGATTGTAGATGGTGGAAGTGTCAGAGGATGATGCGTAGTATCCGGAGGTTGGTGGGGTGGTATGTGAGAACGAGGTGGATCCTCTGGGGGCGGTTGTGGCGGGGGTGGGGTGTGAGGGATGTGTTGCGGGAAATGCGGGAGACGCAGCCAAGTGCGTTCTCGACCACTGCAGGGGGAAAGTTGTGGTCCTTGAAGAGGGTGGACATATGGGATGTGCGGGAGTGGAATGCCTCATCCTGGGAGCAGATGTGGTGGAGGCGGAGGAATTGGGAATAGGGGATGGAATTTTTGCAGGAGGTTGGGCGGGAGGAGGTGCATTCTAGGTGGCTATGGGAGTTGGTAGGCTTGAAATGGACATCAGTTTCGAGCTGGTTACCTGAGATGGAGACTGAGAAGTCCAGGAAGGTGATGGATGTGTTGGAGATGGCCCAGGTGAACTTGAGGTTGGGGTGGAAGGTGTTGGTGAAGTGGATGAACTGTTCGAGCTCCTCTGGGGAGCAAGAGGCGGTGCCGTTACAGTCATCAATGTAACAGAGGAAGAGGTGGGGTTTGGGGCCTGTGAAGGTGCGGAAGACGGACTGTTCCACGTAACCTACAAAGAGGCAGGCATAGCTTGGGCCCATGCAGGTACCCAAGGCCACCCCCTTTGTCTGTAGGAAGTGGGAGGATCGAAAGAGAAGCTGTTGAGGGTGAGAATGAGTTCGGCTAGGCGGGATGAAGGTGTCGGTGGAGGGGGACTGGTCGGGCCTGCGGGACAGGAAGAAGCAGAGGGCCTTGAGGCCATCTGTGTGAGGAATGCAGGTACATAGGGACTGGATGTCCATGGTGAAAATGAGGTGTTGGGTGCCAGGAAATTGGAAGTTCTGAAGGAGGTGGAGGGCATGGGTGGTGTCACGGACGTAGGTGGGGAGCTCCTGGACCAAAGGGGAGAAAATGCAGTCCAGATAGGTGGAGATGAGTTTGGTGGGGCAGGAGCAGGCGGAGACAATAGGTCGACCCGGGCAGGCGGATTTGTGGATTTTGGGAAGGAGTTAGAAACGGGCCGTGCGGTGTTGGGGAACAATAAGATTGGAGGCTGTGGGTGGGAGGTCCCCTGAGGTGATGAGGTCATGGATGGTATTGGAGATGATGGCTTGGTGCTCGGGGGTGGGGTCATGATCAAGGGGGTGGTAGGAGGAGGTGTCGGAGAGTTGGCGTTTGGCCTCGGTGATGTGGAGGTCAGTGAGTATGGCGCACTGACCTCTACATTGCTGAGGCCAAACGCCAACTCTCCGACACCTCCTCCTACCGCACCCCTGATCATGAACCCACCCCTGAGCACCAAACCATCATCTCCAATACCATCCATGACCTCATCACCTCAGGGGTGCTCCCACCCACAGCCTCCAACTTTATTGTTCCCCAACACCGCACGGCCCGTTTCTATCTCCTTCCCAAAATCCACAAACCCGCCTGACCTTGTTGACCTATTGTCTCAGACTGCTCCTGCCCCACCAAACTCAACTCCACCTATCTGGACTCCATTTTCTCCCCTTTGGTCCAGGGACCTCCTACCTACATCCGTGACACCACCCACGCCCTCCACCTCCTCCAGGACTTCCAATTCCCTGGCCCCCAACACCTCGTTTTCACCATGGACGTCCATGGCAGATGGCCTCAAGGCCCTCCGCTTCTTCCTGTCCCGCAGGCCCGACCAGTCCCCCTCCACCGACACCCTCATCCGCCTAGCTGAACTCGTCCTCACCCTCAACAGCTTCTCTTTCGATTCCTCCCACTTCCTACAGACAAAGGGGGTGTCCATGGGTATCCGCATGGGCCCAAGCTATGCCTGCCTCTTTGTAGGTTACGTGGAACAGTCCGTCTTCCGCACCTTCACAGGCCCCAAACCCCACCTCTTCCTCTGTTACATTGATGACTGTATCGGCGCCGCCTCTTGCTCCCCAGAGGAGCTCAAACAGTTCATCCACTTCACCAACACCTTCCACCACAACCTCAAGTTCAGCTGGGCCATGTCCAACACATCCCTCGCCTTCCTGGACCTCTCAGTCTCCATCTCAGGTAACCAGCTTGAAACTGATGTCCATTTCAAACCCACCGACTCCCACAGCTACCTAGAATACACCTCCTCCCACCCACCCTCCGGCAAAAGTTCCATCCCATATTCCCAATTCCTCCGCCTCCACCACATCTGCTCCCTGGATGAGGCATTCCACTCCCGCACATCCCATATGTCCACGTTCTTCAAGGACCACAACTTTCCCCCTGCAGTGATCGAGAACGCCCTTGACTGCGTCTCCCGCATTTCCCGCAACACATCCCTCACACCCCGCCCCTGCCACAACCGCCCCAAGAGGAGCCACCTCATTCTCACATACCACCCCACCAACCTCCGGATACAACGCATCATTCCTCCAACACTTCCACCATCTACAATCCGACCCCACCACCCAAGACATTTTTCCATCCCCACCCTTGTCTGCCTTCCGGTGAGACTACTCTCTCCGCGACTCCCTTGTCCGCTCCACACTCCCCTCCAACCCCACCACACCCGGCACCTTCCCCTGCAACCGCAGGAAGTGCTACACTTGCCCCCACACCTCCTCCCTCACCCCCATCCCAGACCCCATGATGACTTTCCACATTAAGCAGATGTTCACCTGGACATCTGCCAATGTGGTATACTGTATCCACTGTACCCATAATGGCTTCCTCTGCATTGGGGAAACCAAGCGGAGGCTTGGGGACCGCTTTGCAGAACACCTCCGCTTGGTTCGCAATAAACAACTGCACCTCCCAGTCGCAAACCATTTTAACTCCCCCTCCAATTCCTCAGACAACATGTCCATCATGGGCCTCCTGCAGTGCCGCACTGATGCCACCCGAAGGTTGCAGGAACAGCAACTCATATTCCGCTTGGGAACCTTGCAGCTCAATGGTATCAATGTGGACTTCACAAGCTTCAAAATCTCCCCTCCCCCCTCTGCATCCCAAAACTAGCCCAGCTTGTCCCTGCCTCTCTCACCTGTTCTTCCTCTCAGATATTCCTTCCCCCCACCTCAAGCCGCACCTCCATTTCCTACCTACTAACCTCATCCTGCCTCCTTGACCTGTCCATCTTCCCTGGACTGACCTATCCCCTCCCTACCTCCCCACCTATACTGTCCTCTCCACCTATCTTCTTTTCTCTCCATCTTTGGTCCACCTCCCCCTCTCTTCCTATTTATTCCAGAACCCTTTCCCCCTTCCCCTCTCTGATGAAGGGCCTAGGCCCAAACGTCAGCTTTTGTGCTCCTGAGATGCTGCTTGGCCTGCTGTGTTCACCCAGCTTCACACTTTGTTATCTTGGATTCTCCAGCATCTGCAGTTCCCATTATCACTAAAAACCCAATTTCTTGTTTATTTTTGGTGTGATAAGTTACAATCAAAAGTGAATTAAGTGAAGTAAGAATGTGTTCTCAATCATTATTTAACTCAGGCAATCAAGTTCTTAACTTATGAAAGTTAAAATGCGATAATATCATTCATGCAAAATAATTTTTTTTTTAAAGGACAGAAAGAGTTAGGGTTAGGATTAAATAAGAAACAGCTTAGATTAGTGCATCCAGTTAAAAATACTTTCGTTTTTAGTAATATCACACAATGGATTTTATAGCAATTTATTTGACAAGTCAGGAAACTATTGACTTATGTTATTGACACAAAGATTGTTGAGAATCTCCTTCCTCAGCCATTATTGTTGCGTCTCATGTTATGTGGAACAATTAAATATATGAACACACAAATTAGGAGCAAACATAGGTCATTTGTCCTTTCAAGTTTCCTCTTCATTCAATAAGTTCATGGTAGATATATTCATGTTTTGAATTCCAGATTCGCATCTACTCCTGGTAAGTGTTGGCTCCATTGCCTCAGAAAAATCTGCCTGCCTCCACCTTAAAAATATTGAACGATCACACCTCCAACAACTGTGAGGCAGATAGTTCCAAAGTTGCACAGCTTTCAGATAGAAAAAACCTCTTCATTTCTGTCCTGTAAGGATGAACCTCTAATTTTAAGACTGGACTCACCTACACAAGGAAACATCATTTCCACATCCACTTTGTCAAGACTTTTCATGATCTTATACACTTCAGTGTCACCCTTTACTCTTCCATAATACTGGTAAAAACAAGCCCTTCTGTCTAACGGTTCCTCTTAAGATGATCCACACATTCCAGCTGTCAATCTAGTACTCTGAAACTATCCTTTCAATGATCTCCAATGCATTTTCATCCTTACTTAAATAAAGAGACCAAAGCTGCGCATCAGCAAAACCTACACACAAAGTTATGATTTCAAGCAGGAAGCTCATCCAGGAACAGCTGAACCCAGCAAGCTGCGCTGCTGGCAGTCAAACTGTTTGCAGTGGAGTTTCTTGCATTGCCATGGCTTCACAAAATTGACAAATTTAACAGCTCAGGAGGAAGCCATTTGTGCAAGGCTGCTTTGAAGGCACTGTTTGCTTGGAGTCACTCCAGGAAACTCTCCATTGGTGATGTCACTAACGTTGCCAAGCTACAAGTATCAGTCTAGTCCATACAGCAACAACGTGGAAAGGCTGTCAAAGGAAATTAGGACGAGACTATTATTTTCTTCTATAAAAGGTAGGAAAACTTTTTTTTTCCTTTTTAAGACAACAAACACAAGAGTTTTGTTAGAGGAGATAGAAATGATTTTGGAAGAGCTCTGAAAACACGGAATCCATTTTGGAGGCTACCATGAATCATCAAAACCTCAGCATCTAAAGCAGCCATTGAAAGCAGGTTCCTGGAAGTACTTAGTGTCATTTCTTTGTATAATAGGGAGGCTTGGCAGAATTTCAAAAAGCTGTTTAATGGTTCATAAATGGCAAGGGAAATAACTTCTAATATCTCTGAGCTATATGAGGTATACCTCAAAGCCTGGGACTTGTCCTACCTTAAAGAGAACATAACAGAACATATTACCATTGATTCTGTATATGTGAACAAGTGGAAACTGACCAATAATTCCATAAAAGTTTTGTTATCATCCACTGATTGTTAAGGGAAGGAACTCAAGGTATGTAAGCAAATGGTTTAATCTACAAATTTAAGCAATAGGTGTACACAGCGTTTCTACTGTTCTCTCATATGGAGTAAAAAATGTGAGAAATTTGTCAGAATTTCTGGGATACTTATACACATCACCAAACCTTGTTAATGGCAACAAATTCTAGTGCCTCCCAAAATCCACAAGCAGAAAGTACTTTCGAAAAAGGGATGGATTAAATTTTTTTTAATAATTTGATTAGAATGAACAAAAATCCAAAGATGTGCAAGTTAGGTGGATTGGAGATGGAGATTGGAGTCCTGTCCATCTTCTCTCCTACCTATCTCCCTCACATCCCTGCCTCCTTGACCTGTCCATCTTCTCTGCCACCTTCTCGCACCTCCAACCTCACTGACCAATCCTCACTAATGCCTACCTGCATTCACCTATCACCATCCCACCTACCTTCCCCAGCTCCACCCTACTCTCTCTATTTATTTCAGACCCCCCTTCCCCCTCCCCCATTGTTGAAGAAGGGCCCCAGCCCAAAACGTCAGCTTTCCTGCTCCTCTGATGCTGCTTGGCCTGCTGTGTTCCTCCAGCTCTACACTGTGTTATCTCTGACTCCAGCATCTGCAGTTCTTACTATCTGTGGTAAGTTACCCATAGCGTTCAAAGATTTCTAGGTTAGGTGTGTTAGCCATGGGAAAGGCAGGGGTATAGGGATAGAGTAGGGGGATTAGTCTGGGTGGGATGCTCTTTAGAGGGTCGATGTAGACTTGTCAGGCCCAATGGCCTGTTTCCAAACTGTAGAGATTCTGTGGATTCCATGGACCAACTTGTGAATCCTCATAGTCTCCCTCGAATTTTACCTGCTCAGAATGTCTCTGGAACAACTGCCTTTTTTACCCTCTCCAACTATCAGATATCCCAAGATTATTCAATCCATCTCTGTAGGATATCAACTCGTGATTGTGCCGGCCTTCCTGTCACTGTGAGACCAACCACAGAGAGAGGAAAATATTCCTTGAAAGCTGTTAAAGGACTGCCTTCTGAGCTCTGATTCTGGAGACACTGAGAAAGACATTCACCAGTCTACCCTTGGCGACTTGGCCCTTCTTCTGGAATTCCATTTTCAGTCATTTTTAAATTGTAAGGTTTTTCGGGGGCATATCTTCAAAATGCATCAAAGCAGCAAAACCTTGTTTTCAGAATCCTTTTGAGTGACCTGTCAAGTTGTTGAATGATTCAATTGTAGTAATATGTTAATAGTGTGTTTGGCATTCATTGCGGGGCTATTAATCAAGGGAGAAAGTGTGTTGTCTGTTTCCCCAGAAACCACCCCAATACGCATCTTCCCCAATACAGCAAGGGGGCTTTAGCTGTTCATGAGAACAGCATCATGGACAATGCCTGCAAATGTTGCATTAGCATACAAGATTTGTAAAGCTGGGCAAAGAATACGTTAAGATTGAAGGAATGCAATCTCTTTCTGTTCAAGAATTCTGAGGAAGCACAACAGGAGGATGCAGTGTTATGCACATGTTAGCTCCCTGAATTTGATGCAAGCTGGAACATTACCAGATCTGACAGAACTTCATATATTTCTGCTTGAATGAAGTATCCTGAGGATGGTGTGGGCGATCTGTCACACAAAATACCATACAAGACCCCAACAGTAACATCAAATCTTTAACTCTGTCTAAACCTGAGACCCTACCCATGTAGGGCCTCCCACCCGTCCACTTCCTCTAACTTTATACACCAGGCTCAAATCAGGCAAGCTTCTCTTTTTGTTTACTTTCTGTTTAGGGGATTAGCAGGGATGGCAGTGCAGGTAGAGGAATGTTCCTACTGCATGACGTATGAGATGAGGGACGCCATTAGTGTCCCACCCAAATACGTCTGCAGGAAGTGCACCCAACTCTTGCTCCTCCAAGGCCGCATTGGGGAACTGGAGCAGGAGCTGGATGAACTTTGGATCATTCAGGAGGCAGAGTCAGTGATAGACAAGAGTTTCAGGGAAGTAGTTACTCCGGAGCATAAAGAAAGCTGGGTAACTGTTAGAAGGGGGAAAAAGCAGTCAGTGCAGGGATCCCTGTGGTCGTTCCCCTGAAAAACAAGTATACCGTTTTGGATACTGTTGGGGGGGGCGACTTACCAGGAGCATGCACTAGGGTGCAGGTCTCTGGCACAAAGTCTGTCCCTCTTGCACAAAAGGGAAGGGGGGATAGGAAGAGAGTGATAGTCATTGGGGACTCAATAGTTAGAGGGAGTGATAGAATGTCTGCCGGGAACGAAAGAGATTCACAGTTGGTGTGTGGCCTCCCAAGTGCCAGGGTCCGTGATGTCTCGGATCATGTTTCTGGGTCCTGAAGAGAGACGGTAACCGGCCCCAAGTCGTGGTCCACATAGTCACCAATGACATAGGTAGAAAGTGGGATAGGGATGTCAGGCAGGATTTCAGGGAGCTAGGGTGGAAGCAGAGAGCTAGAACAAACAGGGTGGTTATCTCCGGGTTGTTACCCGTGCCACGTGATAGCGAGGCAAGGAACAGGGAGAGACTTCAGTTGAACACGTGGCTGCAGGGATGGTGCAGGAGGGAGGTTTTCAGGTACATGGACAAGTGGGACTCATTCTGGGGAAGGTGGGACCTCTACAAACAGGACGGTATCCACTTGAACCGGAGGGGCACTAATATCCTGGGAGGGAAATTCACTAGTGCTATTCGGGTGGATTTAAACTAGCTCAGAAGGGGGATGGGAAACTGAGGTGTAGTTCTAGTACACAGGAGGATGAGCGTAGGGAGAACATGGACAGGACCTCACTGTCACAGGAGTGTGCTGGCAGACAGCAAGCTGGATTGAAGTGTATCTACTTTAATGCCAGGAGTATCTGGAATAAGGTAGGTGAGCTTGCAGCATGGATAGGTACCTGGGACTTTGATGTTGTGGCCATTTCAGAGACATGGATAGAGCAGGGTCAGGAATGGATGTTGCAGGTTCCAGGGTTTAGATCTTTCATTAAGGTCAGGGAAGGTGGTAAAAGGTGGTAAAAGAGGGAGCGTGACATTGTTAGTCAAGGGCAGTATAACGATGGCTGAAAGAACTTTTGATGAGGACTCGTCGACTAAGGTGGTATGGGTTGAGGTCAGAAACAGGAGAGGAGTGGTAACACTGCTGGGAATTTTTTATAGGCCCCCTATAACACAAAGTTCCAGGGATGTGGAGGAGAGGATCGGCAAAACTATTCTGGGCAGGGTGAAAGGAACAGGGTGGTCATTATGGGAGACTTTAACTTCCCTAACATTGACTGGAAATGCAATAACTCTAGTATGCTGGATGGATCAGTTTTTGTCCAATGTGTGCAGGAGGGTTTCCTGACTCAGTGCGTCAAAGGACCAACAAGAGGGGAGGCCACACTGGATCTGGTACTTGGTAATGAACCAGGCCAGGTGTTTGATTTAGTGGTAGGTGAGCACTTTGGAGAGAGTGACCATAATTCGGTTATGTTTAGTTTAGCAATGGAAAGGGATAGGAACATGCCACAGGCAAGAGTTATAGATGGGGGAAGGGCAATTATAGTGTGATTAGGCAAGACTTAGGAGATATAGAATGGGTTAGCAAAATGCAGGGGATGGGGACAATCGAAATGTGGAGCTGGTTTAAGGAACAGATATTGCGTGTCATCGAACATAGAACATAGAACATAGAACAGTACAGGCCCTTCGGCCCTCGATGTTGTGCCGACCTGCCATACCAATCTGAAGCCCATCTAACCTACACTATTCCATGTACATCCATATGCTTGTCCAAATACGACTTAAATATACTTAAAGTGGCGAATCTACAACCGTTGCAGGCAAAGCGTTCCATACCCTTGCTGCTCTCTGAGTAAAGAAACTACCTCTGACATCTATCCTTGATAGGTATGTCCCTATCAGGCAGGGAGGAAGCGATAAAGTAAGGAACCGGGGTTTACTAAAGAAATTGTATCTCTTGTTAAGCGGAAGAGGGAGGCTTACGTGATGATGAGACGAGATGGTTCAGATGAGGCGATGGAGAGTTACAGATTAGCTAGGAATAATTTAAAGAGAGACTTAAGAAGAGCAAGGAGGGGACATGAGCAGGCATTGGCAGGTAGAATAAAGGAGAACCCTAAAGCTTTCTATAGGTATGTGAGGAATAAGAGGATAACTAGAGTAGGAGTAGGGCCAGTCAAAGACAGAAGTGGGAAGTTGTGTGTGGACCCTGTGGAGATTGGATGGGTGCTAAATGATTATTTCTCATCTGTTTTCACTGAGGAACAGGAGAATATTGTAGAGGAGATGACTGAGTTACGGGCTACTAGAACTGAAAGAATTAAGGTTAGTAAGGAGGAGGTGTTATCAACTCTAGAAGGTGTAAAGGGTAGATAAATCCCCTGGCCCAGATGGGATTTTTCCGAGGGTTGTCTTGGAAGCTAGGGAGGAGGTGGAGGAGGCTTTGGCCTTGATCTTTGAGTCCTCATTGTCTATAAGTTTAGTACCAGAGGACTGGAGGATTGCAAATGTTGTGCCCTTGTTCAAGAAGGGCAGTAGAGATGACCCAGCTAATTATAGACCTGTGAGCCTTACATCTGTTGTAGGAAAAGTTTTGGAAAGGATTATAAGAGACAGGATTTCTAATCGTCTAGCAAGCAACAATTTGATTGGAGATAATCAGAATGGATTCGTCAAGGGCAGGTAGTGTCTCACAAACCTCATTGAATTTTTGAGAAGGTGACCAAGCATGTGGACGAGGGAAGGGCAGTTGACGTGGTGTACATGGACTTCAGTCAAGCCTTTGATAAGGTTCCACATGGTAGGCTATTGGAGAAAACACAGAGGCACGGGATTGAGGGAGATTTAGCAGTTTAGATTAGAAATTGGCTTTCTGTAAGAAGGCAATGAGTGGTGGTTGATGGAAAATATTCAGCCTGGAGTCAGGTCACTAGTGGTGTGCCTCAAGGATCTGTTTTGGGACGACTGCTGTTTGTCATTTTTATAAATGACTTGGACGCAGGCATAGGTGGATGGGTGAGTAAGTTTGCAGATGACACTAAAGTCGGTGGAATGGTGGACAGTGTGGAAGAATGTTACAGGGAAACTTGGATAAACTGCAGAATTGGGCTGCAAGGTGGCAAATGGAGTTTAATACTGATAAATGTGAGGTGATTCACTTTGGGAGGAATAATAGGAAGGCAGAATACCGGGTCAATGGAAAGATTCTTGGTAGTGTGGATGTGCAGAGGGTGTCCATGTACATAGATCCCTGAAAGTTGACACCCAGGTTGATAGTGCTGTTAAGAAGGCTTATGGTGTGTTAGGTTTTATTGGGAGAGGATTTGAGTTCCGGAGCCGTAATGTCATGCTGCAACTGTGCAAAACGCTAGTATGGCCTCATTTGGAATATTGCGTGCAGTTCTGGTCGCCCCATTACAGGAAGGGTGTGGAAGCATTGGAAAAGGTGCAGAGGAGATTTACCAGGATGTTGCCTGGTCTGGAGTGCAGGGCCTATGAAGAAAGGCTGAGGGACTTGGGTCTGTTCTCATTGGAGAGAAGGAGGCTAAGAGGGCTTTTAATAGAGACATACAAGATGATCAGAGGATTAGATAGGGTGGGCAGTGAGAGTCTTTTTCCGAGGGTGATGACTTCAGCTTGTACAAGGGGGCATAGCTACAAATTGAGGGGTGATAGATTTAAGACAGATGTCAGAGGCAGGTTCTTTACTCAGAGAGTGGTAAGGGCATGGAACACCCTGCCTGCCAATGTAGTTAACTCAGCCACATTAGGGGCATTTAGACAGTCCTTGGATAAGCATATGGATAATGATGGGATAGTGTAGGGGGAGGGGCTTAGATTAGTTCACAGGTCGGTGCAACATCGAGGGCCGAAGGGCCTGTTCTGTGCTGTAATGTTCTATGTTCTATAACCTGCTGTATCTTTTCCTAAGGTAACTGAAAATATCACTGGTTTATGCTCGTATACACACTTGACCTCACCACTGGCACTGTTGTGTATGGGCATGGCCACAGTTAGTAAATGTTCTCTCAATGGTTGCCTCAAGACTCTTTTTATCAAAGATATTTCCTACAGCAGATGTTAAATTTATTGGTCACTTAACATCTAAGTTTACAAAACTGTGCTCACAGCAGGGTGGTTACCTAATAGAGGAATATTTTTGGAATTCAGAAATGTTCCATCCACAAACTCCTGTCCATTGATGGAGGAAAAGTTGCTTGTGGCACCTCACCAAATTGATGATGTGCACTCCCAGAGGGCTTGGCTTCCTGCCAGGAGCACAATTTTGTAAAATTGGCCCTAAAGTTTCATGGCACAATGTGTCTTTACCTCCGTTTCAAGTCATCAGGTTATTTGATTGTTACTATATATACTCCTGATTCACAGAGAAAAACAAAGAGCTAGCATCTGGTGAATCTATCATTTATCCTTGCCTTGGGCGGGCCCACGGTCAGCTTCTAAATCCACCACAGTATAAATCTTAACATGGAAGTTATTTTGCTCTTTGTATTAAACCATCCATTGTTAGCCCTCTGCTAACAGTTCATGCATGATTTTGATGCAATTTTTGAACCTCCATCAGTGAGGAATTGGTCCAAGGTTAATGACACAAAATAAGTGACCATGCATCGGCAGCCTTTCCTACATCCAGGTATATTAATGCTGTCCAGGAGAACCACAATCCCACCTTCAATCATCACCTGTACACGAGGCTAAGGAAAGGAACGGATTAGAAGATTTACTCTGGTGCATTTATACCCCAAAACAACTTCCATGTTTACAACTTCACTGTAAGCAATGATCAAAGTAAATCTCCTTTCATGTTGTGTTATGTCTTAGTTGGTTCAATGCCCATCTTCTAGTTCCACATTACCACTATATTACCAGAGCAAATACCCTTCCGGAGGCAGAATTTACACCTCAGTGGCAATTTGCTCACAATATAATGATGCAACATAGTAATGAATGATAAAGACAAAAATATTTGGAAGAAAATTGATAAATAGCATAGATTCACTTCAGATAACAAGACAAATAGATACACTTTGTAGTTAGGACTTCAGTTTAGAACTGCAGCAAATGGGGTCAGTAAGTTAATAAAAAAAGGCTGCTTTTGATGTTTGCAATAAATTAGCTCTGACATCTGAAAGCGGATGGCAAAGTAGGTTAGAACAGCTTGTCCTTTCACCTCTGGGATCTGGGCTTGAATCTATCCCAGATGGGTCTCCTCCCTCTGGCAGCTGTTAAAATGTTACATTTTTGGGTAACCACATACTAGTTTCCAGTGAACAAAATACTGCCAACCAATCTAACACAATTAATACCATAAAAGTGGTCGCTATCAAACAGGTCCAAGGATAAGTTGTCTCAGGCATGCCTTTCATATGATTGAGGGTGTTCCTTTGTATGTTTTTTGAAGTTCTCTGCTGAGGCTACATTTCAGGCATCATTTTGTCATATTAACAGTAGAGGAGCATTATTCATTAACTCTGACCCAAAGATATCTTGCTTTGGACTGTCTGATACTGTTGCTAAGCACAATAAATAAATATATTGCATTGCCTAACATAGTCACACAACAAGTTGGCAGATATAAACAAATAAGTTGTTTATGTCTTGAACTTTTTCACTGGCTTTAACACAGACATGAATCTTGTCCAAAATGAAATCTCCCAGCCTAATGAAGGCTCGAAGACTTTTTGCGATATTGCAATTAAGTAATTTAGCAATACTATAGGATTTTTTATCTAAAGGATGCATTAATGGCAAGCGACCTCAACCATTAAGATTACAATCAGAAAATTAACTCTGAAGTATTCATTGCAGCACACACACAAATTTTAAGCCATAAAGGTTGATTTACCATCCAGGAGACCTCAAGTACTGTCAGATTTCAGACAAGTGAGGAGTGGAAACTTGGCTGACTTGCTTGTTAGCCCAGCTCCCACTGAAAACTTGCTTTGCAGTGAGTTGTGCCTGGGCTGTAAGCCCATGTAATTGACCCTAGCTCTTTTGGATTGGAAACCTAACCTAGTCCAACATACATAGAGCATGCTAAGAAGGATATGCTTTTTTTTGACATTTAGGAAAAGATCTTGTCTACAGAAAACAAATTATAAATTTGAAAAATAGGAGCCTGTATAGCAAAAATTTCACCAGAGGTGGGCTAAAGGTGGTCTTCTGCCTAATCCAGTATCCAACAACCCACGCTGGCAAATTATTTAGAGAATCTTCTAGATTCTGCAAGACTTCATTTAAACCAACCGGCATTTCTATAGTATTGGACTTAATATTATATAGTTAACATTTCTTCTTTATGCATAACTAAAAAAAAGCATTTATTAAACCAGAAGGATCTGAGGTTGCATTGGCTACCTAAGAGATTGAAGAGTAAATAGTTTGTTCCTGGATTTTTTGGACCTTCTATTGAGACAAATATTGGTTTAATCCCAACAAAAATATTTGAATATCCCATATTACTAAAACAAACAGTTCCAATCTCCTCTTTCTTCATCCCCATTTTTCTTTTTACAGCAGGAAATTGGAATAGTTTCAAGCTTTCTTTAAAATCAATTTCAGCAGTTTCTTAATGAAATTTAAGCATATAATCCCTCAAATTGATTTCATGATAATTTTAGGTTAAGATATCCAAATCCACCAACAATGCATTTGGTGCACAATTGTATTAAAGCTGCCTTTGCAGTGTCATCAGAGAGTATCTCAAAATGTAACAATCTTCCATATTTTTAATTGTTTTGGTATCAGCCACATTAATAGGACTAGAAAGGAGGCTCTGCTGAAGCATTTTAGGCAATTAGGGCTGGATGAAAAAACAGAACCTCCAAGGTAATAACTGCCGGAATACTACCGAACCACGAGAAAACTGGCAAAGGTAAATAAAATAAAGGGATAAAAAGGGGAATAGCTCAAAGATTGGCCTGTATAAAAGGGGTTCCAGTTTCTGGCACAAATATTGGAGGAGAATCACAGAATCACAGAATGAAGTTGTTTTGTTCATTGTGTCTGCACTCGGAAAATGAGTAACATTACCCAGTGCAATCTCCTGCTTTTTCGCCTTGCCCATTATTTTTACCCAAATAGTCATCCAATGCCCTTTTGAGTACCTCAATTAAACCTGCCTTCACCATACTTCCAGGCAAAGCATTCCATACATTAACTATTCACTTAGTGAAAATCTTTTCTCTCACTTGATGTTGCCTTCTTTTACATGTTGCTTTAAATCTATGCCCTCTTGTTCTTGTTCCTGTTGCGATCAGGAACAGTTCCTTCCTATCTATGATTTATGATCTATCCTATGCGCATGATTTAGAAAGCCTCTAGCAGATCTCCTCTTAGCCTTTTCTCCAAGGCAAACAGTCTCGACTTCTTCATTCTAACCTCACAACTGAAATCCCGCATCTCTGGAACCATTCTTGTAAATCTCATCTCCAAAATGTTTACATTCCTCCATAATGCAGCAAAGGGAGTTGTTCCGGTGTCATGGAGTCATGGGGTCATACAGCAAGGAAACAGACCCTTCAGTCCACATCTACAGGGCATAAGTTTAATGTAAGAAGAGAAAGATTTAAAAAGGACCTGAGGGGCAACTTTTTCACACAGTGGGTGGCGCACGTATGGAATGAGCTGCTAGAGGAAGTGGTGGATGCAGGTACAGTTACAACATCTAAAAGACATTTGGACAGATACATGAATAGGAAAGTTTAAAGGGATATGGACCAAATGAGGGCAAATCGAAAGTATAGGAGGTTGAGAGGTATAGGAGTTTATAAAATAATGAGGGGTATAGATGGCATTAATGGCACTTATCTTTTCCCTAGGATGGGGAATTTCATGACTCGGGGGCACATTTTTAAGGTGAGAGAAGAGAGATTTAAAAAAGATATGAGTGGCAAATGTTTTACATAAAGAGTATGGAATGAACTTCTTGAGGAAGTGGCAGATGTAGCTACGATTACAACATTTAAGAAACATTTGGATAAGCACAAGAATAGGAAAGGTTTGGAGGGATATGGGCCAGGAGCAGACAGGTGGGACTAGTTTAGGTTGGAATTATGTTCGGTATAGATTGGTGGGACTGAAGGATCTGTTTTCATGCTGTATGATTCTATGACCGTTTAATTGGGACTATTTTAGTTTGGGAAATCTGGTTGGCATCCGAAACATCTTCTTTACCACCCTGTCTACCTGTGATGCCACTTTCAAGGAACTATGTACCTGAACTCTCTGGTTCAACACACTCCCCAGGGCCTTACCATTAACCGTTTAAGCTCTGTCCCAGTTTGTCTTACCAAATGCAACGCCTCATGGGATTGGTTTCACTTGAATTGTGCTAGTGACAGTGTCCTAGCAAATTGAACAGCTAGCCCTGTAGAGAGGCCTTGAAACTAATTTGAGTCAAAGAGAGAAAATGCCCATTTACAAAACAAGAGGAAATAGTACCTTTACCCGGTAGCTACTTGAATAATGATACCCAGTGTGGCTCAAGAAGGTACAGAAAATACAAACATAGAAAGACAGCAATAAATAGGGTCAAAGGGGGGAAAATGGTAAAACAGCTAAATTAATGGCTCTTTATGTGCATTGTATTGGAAAAATGAACGGATTAAAGGCACAAATGATGAAACATGAACTCAAGTGGGGGCAATTATAGTTTTATATCGTGAAAGAGTATGACCTAACTATTGATGTTTCCTTTGTAGTTTCAGCAACAAGGTTTATTGTATCAGTGTATTTTGTACCTAGTTCCTTTAATGCAATAAACCACAACCTGTTTTGGGTAAGAGAATCTTCTCATTTGATACGAAGTGGTTTTCCTCTATTGCACTAGATACTGCTTACCCTGTAGATCATGACCAGGAAAGAAGGTGGTGGCAGTAAACCTACCAAATGGATCTGACAGATCGACAGGCTGTGGTGGAGATTCATCTTACAACATGGTGAGAAGTACAATTCAAACCAGTGGGAGTCGTGGGGATCTGAGGATGCTTCAGCCACAGCTTTAAGAAGGATTTTCAGGCAAATAGTCAACAAGTGAAAGCTGCATTTCGAGTCCCGCCACAGAAGGGCAACTTCTGGCAAGGTTATACAAAGCAGAATCTACAGTCAATAACAAAATGCATTTTAGAGCGAGGAAGAGGTAAGGGCAGCACAGAAGTATATGGCCAGTACGGAGTTGGAACATGAATCAGTCCAAGGCAGGAAGAGGTAGTATTGGATGCCAGTATTCTGTAGGATCTATGCAGATTTGAAGTTCAGCTAGAAAGTGAATGGACATCATGGGGTCCATGGGTAAAGTTGAAACCCTTCATGGGCCTGGGAAAACATTTCTTTAAAAACAGAGATAACACGGTGTGAAGCTGGATGAACACAGCAGACCAAGCAGCCCAGAGGAGCAGAAAAGTTTGACTTGCATTGAGGTGGGAGGAAGGACAGGTTAGGGAGGTGGGAACTAGCTGGGCTGGTTTTGGGATGTGGTTGGGGGAGGGGAGATTTTGAAGCTTGTGAAGTCCACATTGATACCCTTGGGCTGCAGGGTTCACAAGCGAAATATAAGATGCTGTTCCTGCATCTTTCAGGCGGCATCATTGTGGCAATGTAGGAGGCCCAGGATAGACATATTGTCCGAAGGGGGGGGGAGGAATTGAAATTGTTCGCGACTGGGAGATGTACCTCAAGCCCAACCCCCATCTCCTACCCACTAACCTCATCCCGCCTCCTTGACCTGTCCATCCTCCCTAGACTGACCTATCCCCTCCCTAACACCCCACCTACATTCACCTTCACTGTCTCTAACCCCATCTCTTTGACCTGTCTGTCTCCTCTCACCCGATCTTTTCCTTTATTCATCTTCTATTCGCCTCCCTCTGTCTCCCTATTTATTTCAGAATCCCCTTCCCCTCCCCCATTTCTGAGGAAGGGTCTCGACCCGAAACATCAAACTTTCCTGCTCCTAAGGGCTGCTTGGCCGGATATGTTCATCCAGCTTCACACCATGTTATCTCAGATTCTCCAGCATCGGCAGTTCCTACTATCTCTTTAAAAATGGAGCTGTTTATAGGCTGGGAAAGGTGGAAGCAACCTAAAAACGTACAATTCAGATCGAGAAGCAGCCATTAGAGAAACAAGAAATAAATAAAAATTAAGTCACTGTCCAAGGAACATCACAAAGCCAGAATTAAAGTGATGAAGAGGCGAACTGTAAACATAAACTGACAAAATCTCACAGGAATAGAAAGTTATGGAACAACTGAGGTCCAACAAAAAGTGAAAGATCATTATTTCAACCATGATAAAAGCAGGAAGCATTTTTTTAACCACAAACATCCAAGAAAAGATTGTGAAGCAACAGGGAATAGCTGAGCCATCTAGGGAAACCCATTAAAAGAACAGAATTCAACTATCGACCTGCAAAGCATGAGGTTGTTTCAGTAAAGCGGTAAGGAAACTGGAATCATTTGTTAAGGCTGCAACTAGTAAGATTCATTTGGAGAAGCCACATAAAAAGGTGAGTATCGCTCATTTTACTTACAGAAGGTAGGAAACCTCCATTTTAACCATACAAATGCAGGTATATCTTCCATTTCAGCGATACACAGTGGCAGCATTGTTGTACTGCATACTTAAAAGCCTTTAAAGTTAGAAAAATAAAGAACATTAAATATGAGATAACAAAGTGTGGAGCTGGATGAACACAGCAGGCCAAGCAGCATCAGAGGAGCAGGAAGGCTGATGTTTCAGGCCTAGAACCTTTTTTTTTCTGAAGAAGGGTCTAGGCCTGAAATGTCAGCTTTCCTGCTCCTCTGATGCTGCTTGGCCTGCTGTGTTCATCCAGCTCTACACCTTGTTATCTCAGATTCTCCATCACACTCCTATCACTACTATCTCAAGAGCATTAAATAGGCAGGATAACAGAAATAGTATTGCCAGGAAGATTTCATTTCAGAGATAGGCTAAGTAGAACAAAGTATTGAAAATCTTAGGAATAAAACAATACAAAAGATGCTGAATTGCTTCCAGACTAGACACTACTTTCCACACTCACATCAGAAATGAGGAAGGGTCACCAGACCTGAAAGATTAACTCTGTTTTTACCTTCACAGATGCTGCCAGACCTGAGGAGCTTTTCCAGCAACTTTGTATTTGTTGCCTTATCCCTATTTGCCCTTGAACTGCCAAGTAGTTAAGCTTCAGCCATATTGCTGTGGGTCTGGCCTCACAGACAAGCCAGACTGGTAAGGATGGCAGATCTCCCCCGAAAGAGCATTAATAAACCAGATAAGTTTTGAATAACATTAACTGATAATTTCAGAGTTACTATTACTAGGACTAGCTTTCAATTTCAGATTTATTTTTGGAATTTAAATTCCACCAGCTACCCCAGTGAGATGTGAATTTAATTATTAGATCTATAATAATTTCTCCAAATAATTACCTCCACATCACCATATGCCCACAAATACAGAAGGGCTGTAGAATATTGCAGTGCAAGAGGGATCTGGTGCCCTCTTACATGAATGACAAATGGTTAACTTACAGGTACAGCAAGTAATTGGGAAGGCAAATAGGCATTAACCTTTATTGCAAAGGGGATGGAGTATAAATTAAGAAAGTCTCGATACAACTCTGCAAGACATTGGTGAGACCACACCTGAAGTACTGCATACATATCTGGTCCTTTTGTTTAAGGAAAATATCCTATTGTTGGAAACAGTTCATGGTAAGTTCATGGAAAGCTCACAAGACTGATTCCTGGAACAATAGGGATTGTCTTGTGAGGAAACATTGAGCACGTTGGTCCTGTACCCATTGAAAATTAGAAGCATAGGAGATGTTATTGATATGAATGAGATTCTGAAGGGACTTGACATTGTAGATACTGAGAGGGTATTTCCACATTAAGGAGAATCTAGGTCCAGCAAAACAGTTTAAACATATTCAAGATGGAGATGGGGAGAATTTACTCCTTTAGAAGGACGATTACAGTCATAGAGCCATACAACATGGAAACAGAGCCCTCAGTCCAAAGAGTCCATGTCAACCATGTTCCCACACTAAACTAGTCCCACCTGCCTGCACTTGGCCCATATCCCTCCAAACATTTCTTTTTCATGAACTTTTCCAAATATCTTTTGAACACTGTAACTGTACCTGCATCCACCACTTCCTCCGGAAGTTCAATCCACTCTCAAGTCTTTCTTGAATCTTTCTCCTCTTACTTTCAAATTGCCCCTAAAGCCTTTTTTGAATCTTTATCCTCTTACCTTAAAAATATGCCCCCTTGTCTTGAGATCTTGAGATTTTGAATTCCCGTGCATAAACAGCAGTGGAAGCCAGACTACTGAAGGTTGAGTTAGACAAATTTTTGATTGACAATGGAGTCAAGGATTATAAGACAGGCAGGAAAGTGCTATCCATAATCAGACCAGCTGTGATCTCAGTGAACAGCACAGTAAGCTCAATGAGCTAAATAGCCTACTGTTGGAGCAATTTCACATGAATTAATGATCATTAGGAAATTGGTGAAATCAGGCAACAGGCTAGCACTGCCTTCTATATTGCATCACTGTGGTTCTTATAAGCTCAATGTGAAATGAAAAATCAAATCACTGTCTCCAAAAGGAAAAGCTCTTGAAATATTTTTGAGGGATTAAATGTGTCATTAAAAGGGGTGACATCATAATGATTACATTTTAATGAACTGCTGGTTTCAGACATTGGACAAGTAGAAAGATTTCTTCTGTGCATTATGTCTGGAAAAACTGTGAGCACACTCTTTTGTGAGCAAGTTTATGATTTCGGTAAATGCTCAGAGGAAATTATCAGCCACATTACCAAGGGTTACCAGTTCAACCTGCTAAAAGCAACATCTAAAAAGGACAATTTTAATCTTACCTGCCCATCAGAAACTAGGCCTGTGGGGAATTAAAACCCTTTATGTAATTTATTCATCTTCAATCTACTGAGAACTGACAAGCCTGAATTTTTAAGGCAAGCTGTGAGGGACACTCATTCAAAACTAAATATATCTTTGGGTCTTAAGATATTGGATCTCAATGCCATCGTTGAAGTATCAGCGTAATTTTTGCAAACAATCTTGAGCAGGAAATGCCAGTGTGTTTTACTGCCAGAATTTCCCAGCACAAATCAGGTTAGGGGATCACCAGAAATCCCCAAAAAAACAAGTTTATTCATTTAATTTAATTTCCTTTTTGAACCAGAGAGAGTCGGATCCATCAAGGAAAGCTCAAACCTCTCCTGCTATGATTCTGTTCAATACTACTTGATTTTGGGTATCTTTGCAAGACATCCCATAAGATCAGATTACCTACCTTCAGGCAACAGCATGTGACTTTGCACCATTCCTCAACAACTTACTAATGTGTAGAGTGGGAAGTCAGCCAGTAACATTTAAATGATGCCCTGGAGTTACATTAACATGTTTTTTGTTTTTAATCCAAGTACTAAACCGCTCCAGCTATACAAAAGCCTGGTTCGGCCACATCTGGAGTATTGTGTCCAGTTCTGATCACCTCATTACAGGAAAGATGTGGAAGCGTTAGAAAAGATGCAGAGGAGATTTACCAGGATGTTGCTTGGAATGGAGGGAATGTCTTACGAGGAGAGGTTGAGAAACCTCGGGCTTTTCTCTTTAGAATGACAAAGGATGAGAGGTGACTTGATAGAGGTGTACAAAATGATCAGAGGTATCGACAGAGTAGACACCCAGAGACTTTTTCCTAGGGTGAAGGTAGCTTTTACGAGGGGTGTGGTTTTAAAGTGAAAGGAGGTAGCTATCTGGGAGATGTCAGAGGTAGGTCTTTAGTCAGAGAGTGGTAGGGGTGTGGAATGCATTGCCGGAGAAGGTAGTGGAGTCGGCCTCATTAGGGACATTTAAGCAGCTAGATAGGCGTATAGATGATAGCATAAGGCAGCATTGTAGGTTTGACAGGCCTTAGGTTTAGGATAAAAGTTCAACACAGCATCATGAGCTGAAGGGTTCATACTGTGCCGTACTGTTCGATGTACTATGTTTCTATGTTCTATCCACTAAAATCTGGCCCCAGTTAAAATTGAGGCCATTGTGAATGAGAAAACTGATGCATTTCTTGAACCTCAGTCACTCTACAATTTTTTGTTCAATGAAATTCCAATTACAAAACAACAAAGGTGAACATTGATGATCCTTTCTGATGAAGGGTCTAGGCCCAAAACGTCAGCTTTTGTGCTCCTGAGATGCTGCTTGGCCTGCTGTGTTCATCCAGCTCCACACTTTGTTATCAAAGGTGAACATTGAATTGTTTAACCATTAGCCTGCTGAAACCTGTAAATATTTTAAATACAACTCTGAAATCCATGAGCAGTAAGGTTGTGGAGAGCTGTGCATCTAACATGCTGGCAGGATCTGAGTATTTGCAAATCCATCCTGTTGTCATGAAATTCAATACAAATGAAAATGTCAGCATGTATGTTCAACAAATCTACCTTCCTGAAAGTGTGTACATGCATTATCATTTCTGATTCTGCCCTGGCACTTTGTTTTTAAATGGTCAGTGCCTTTGGAAACTATCAATCTACAACTGGAATCTACCTCCTGGGCAGTATGTCACCCTACACAGAGTTAACCTCATTGAAAACATATAGAAGAGCATAGATAAATTCAGGCTCAGTACTTGTTGGTGTGTCCAGTCATGCAGACAAGTCTGAAGAAGACAAAGGTTAGTTCTAGAGGATGAGAGTCAACAAAGATGTAGTTGCTGGAGCTTTCTCTGTCACCTGAAGTTAAAACTGGTGGAACAATACCATCCAGACAGATCTAGGCAGAGTTGAAGCAGTTCCATAATTGTGTTACATGTAGGATCATACTCACGGGTTTAAGAGATTGCACGTACACTGCTTTTGCCTAAGGATCATGTTAAATTCTATAAAATGAGGAGCAACCAAAAAGATTGATGGTGGAAGATTGGTAGTAAATATTTTGACAAGGTTCCACATGGTAGACTAATTATTAACATTAGATCACATGGGATCCAAGCTGAGCTTACCAATTGAGTACTATTTTGGCTTTATAGTAGAAGACCGAGGGTGATGTGGAGGGTTGTTTTTTAGTCTGGAGGTCTGTGACCAGTAGCCTTCCACAGGATTGTACTGGGTCCATTTTTGATTGTCATTTATATAAATGATTTGGATGAGAATACAGGAAGCATGGTTAGTGAGTTTGCAAATGACACCAAAATTGATGGTACGGTGGAAAGTGAAAGAATTTTATCTAAGATTACAAAAATATCTTCATCAATTGTTTCATTAGGCTGAGGAAGGGAAAATGGAGTTCAATTTTGATAAATGTGAGGTATTGCATTTTTCTAATACAAACAAGGACAGGACTTATACAGTTAATGGTAGGGCCCTGTATAATGTTGTAGAACAGAGAGACCTATGGGTTCAAGTACATAACTGTTTGCAATTTGTGTCACAGGTAGACAGGGTGATTAAGAAGGTGTTTAGCATGTTTATCTTCCTTGCTCAGATCTTCAAGTATAGGATTTGGGACATTATGCTGAAGTTGTACAACATGTTGGTGAGACCTCTTCTGGAGTACAATGTGCAGTTCTGGCTGTCCTGTTATGGGAATGACATTTTTAAACTGGAAGGTGTGAGATATAAAAATAGACTGGAAAGGCTGGGACTATTTTCCCTGGAGCATAGCAGTTTGATGGGTGTCTTTATTGAGGTTTATAAAATCATGAGGGGCCTAGATAAAATGAATGACAAAGGTCCTTTTCCTGGGTGGGTGAGTTCAAAGCTAGGTGGAATATTTTTAAGGTGACAGGAGAAAGTTTTAAGAAGGGCATGGGGGGGCAACTTATTTTACACAGAATGGTTCATGCATAAAATGAACTGCCAGAGGAAGTGGCGGATGCAGGTACAGCTACAACATTGAAAAGACATTTGGATAAGAGCATGAATAGGAAAGGTTTAGAGAGATATAGGCCAAATGCAGGCAGGTAGGACAAGTTTAGTTTGGGAACATGGTCAGCATAGACTTGTTGGACCAAAAGGGCTGTTTCCATGCTGTAGGACTCTATCAGTCCATAAGAGGAGCTAAAATTCTTTATGAAGAAGACAGAATTTTGAAGGGCTTTATGACTAAGATTGATAACCCATTTGCTGAATGGAATGCTGAGCCAATTCACAAGATCTGATTTAATTATACGCACCATTTCATGTGTGATTTATAGTTTTAACAGAATGTCATTTGCTGATTAATTTATTTTTCACTTATGTTGATTCTGGGAATATAGCAGTTACCCAAGGTAGTATTTAGTATTGGCTCTGTTTAACTCTTGTGCAATAAATTTCTTTTTTAAACTGTGGAATCATGTAGCTTAGTTATTTTAGGAAATATCAAGGATTTCAGATATATTCTCTTTCAAAAGCTTTTTCCTGGTCTCTATTGAGATTGCAACACTATGTGAAGGGAATGGTGTCATTACTAGCATTTTTTAGAACTGTAGCATGGACTGGTGATGAACGCTCATTTTACAACCATTCCACTAAATTCAAAAGTTTAAAAAGGTTTTAAAATATAGCATTTCATTCACCTCAACCAAGTGCTTTATTGAAACGTAGTTGATTAGTGCCATGGGGTTCTAGAGTTTGAACAGGGACTGCCAAACCTTTAGGATTGTTCTAAAGTCTCTAGAAGTTGAAGATTTATCTGTAGGATAGTGCTGCAAGCATCCCAAGAGAAAAAAAATCACAGGCTTATTCAAGTAACTGGTTTTGCCTTTATTATTTTTATGTCAGGTAACTTGCCAGTCTATCAAACCAACCTTCAGATTACCAGTTGTATCGATGAACAATTTGGCTCCTATCACTGTTTTTATCCCATTGTAGCAATTGAAAAATATGCTTAGGAATACAAACACTGATACTTAATATAAACTATAATTTCACCTAATGCGCCCAACCTTCCAAAGTCATCTGGCAGTAGGATTTTGTTTTTATGAAAACACAACAGCAGGTCATTTTCCAAATAAATGCCAACTATGAGGAATTTTGTCTGCCATGAGCACACATTGGAAAATTATAATCAGTACACCCAAAACTTTCCAAATGCACTGCCAGTAAGCGATGCTGCTTGCAAGTAACATGTACTCAGAACATTTACGCTAATACTTACAACCACTTATTCCTTGATGGCTTTGTTAGCACTAATGGTGTAAAACAGTAAAGAAAGCATCAGGAAAAAAAAAATAGTGGGATCCAAAAACAGTAAAGGTGAAAAATTTAGTTTAGTGCATGTTTTTAGGCTGGGGGGAGTGCTTTGTAAACTTGTTCAGAGTTGAGGTGGACAACACACGAACTTGGTGTGCCCACCTCTTTTTCTTGACTATAGAGTCTGGCTGAGCACTCCTTCCACTTGACTGCAAACTTCTGCACTTAACAGGGGCGCCCAATAGCTCACAAATCATGTGGTACAGCAAGTTTGCTATCCTTAAAGGCTCATACCCCATTCAGGGAGGGCTGCACCACAAATTGAAAGGCTGTTAGAAAGTCATTTGTGAAGACTGAACATGAAGGAGTCAGATACAATCAGAGATCAGAAAGGACTGCAATGTTCAGTGACACCATCGTTCAGGCTCTTGGAACCCATATAGACTTCCACAAGCAAACAATGGGCTGGAGTTTTGCAGGGTCGAGCTGATTCTGGAGGCCATTGTTTCCAGATTGATATATCTACGATGGGTAAATTGGTCAACTTGTAAGTTTTCATCTTGTTAGTTTCCTGACCACCTTCCACTGACCTAGACCAACAGTTCTTCAAGACTCAGTCTATTTGGTCAATAGTGGTGCGATCGAGCCACTCTTGGTGTTGGACAATTAAGTCCCCCACCCAGGGTATATTACAATAACAAAGAACAAGACAGCACAGGAACAGGCTCTTCATTCCTCCAAGCCTGTGCTGCCATATTTTGCCCTTCCATAATAAAACTGTCTTCACTTACAGGATTTGTATCCCTCTATTCCCTTCCTATTCACATATTCATCCAGGTGCTTCTTGAATGCTGCTATTGAATCTGCTTCCACTGCCTCCTCTAGCAACGTGTTCCAGGCACTCACGACTTTTTGTGTGAAAAACTTGCCTCACACATATCTTTTAAACTTTCCCCCTAGCACCCTGAACCTGTCTCCCCTAGTAATTGAAACCTCCACTCTGGAAAAATGCCTCATACTTTGGACTCTATCCATGCAATTCACAATGTTTTGAACTTCAATTAGGTTGCCTCTCAACCTCCTGCATTCCAGTGAAAACAAACCTAGTCTATCCAACTATTCATAGCTAAAATACCCCATACCAGGCAACATCCTGGTAAACCTTTGCTGTACCACTCTAAAGCATCACATCCTTCTGATAATGTGGTGACCAAAACTGTACACAATGTTCCCAGTGTGGCCTAACTAAAGTTCTATAAAGCTGCAGAATAATTTATCCTAATACTCCATGCCTCTTCCAATGAAGGCAAGCATGCCATAAGCCTTTTTAACTACCTTATCCACCTGCACTGCCAGCTTATGTCATCTGCGGACCTGCACACCCAGATCCCTCTGCATATCAATATTCTTAAAGGTTCTGCCATTCACTATATAATTTCCACCTGTACTTGACTTTGCAAAACGCATCACCTCATATTTGTCCAGATTAAACTCCATCTGCCATTTCTTGGCCCATGCCTCCAACTGGTCTATTTGCTGCTGTATCATCTGACAATCCTCCTCACTATCCACAACTCAACCAATCTTTGTATCATCCACAAACTTACTAATTAGGCCAACTGTTTTCCTCAAAATCATTTAAGTAGATCACAAACAGCAGAAGTCCCAACACTGTGGAACACCATTAGTCACAGGCCTCCATTTTAAAAAGCATTCTTCCACCACTACCCTTTTTCTCCTATGACTAAGCTAGTTCTGTATCTATCTTGCTAGTTCACTCTTGATACCATAAGTCTTTGCTCTTTGTACCCATCTGCCATGTGTCCCTGCCATCTTCAATGCTTGTTCCAAGTGGTGTCCAACATTTAGCTGAACTGATACTTCATGCCAGGCAGTCTTTTTGGTTAGTTCCTTTGTTTAGGCTTCAAAGTGGTTTAATGTTTGGCATGTTTGCCTTTATTGATCAGTGCATTGAGTATAGGAGTTGGGAGGTCATGCTGCAGCTGTACAGAAAATTGCTTAGGCTACTTTCAGAAGACACATTCAGTTCTAGTCTCCGTGCTGTAGGAAAGATGTTGTGAAACGTAAAGGGGTTGAGAAAAGATTTACAAGGATGTTGGCAGGGTTGGAGGATTGGAGCTACTGAGAGAGGCTGAGTAGGCTGGGGCTATTTTCCCTGGAGTGTCAGAGTCTGAGGAGTAACTTTATACAGGTTTATAAAATCATGAGGGGCATGGATAGGGTGAATAGCCAAGGTCTTATCCCCAGGGTAGTGGAGTCCAAAACTAAAGGGCATACATTTAAGGTGAGAGGGGAAAGATTTAAAAAAGAACTAAGGGGCAATTTTTTTCACATAGAGGGTAGTCCAAGTATGGAATAAGCTGCCAGAGGAAGTGGTGAAGGCTGGTACAAGCACAACATTTAAAAGGGATCTCAGTGGGTATATGAATAGGAGAGGTTTAGAGGAATATAGGCCAAATGCAGGAAATGATACTAGATTAATTTAGAATACCTGGTCAGCATGGAAGAGTTGGACTAAAGGATTTGTTTCCATGCTGTACATCTCTATGATTCTATGACTGTATATAACCAAGGTACTTGTTCAGCTATTTTGGTGGGCAGTTAAGAGTCAACATTCCCTAAAGTTCATGAGTTAACCAGATAGATTTTGAATGACAACAGCATCGGGTTATCTTCTTAATTCGATGTCTTTATTTAACTCAAATTTCACCAACTGCCATAGTGGGATTTGAAGCAATGTCCCCACAGCATGATCCTGGGGTTCTGGATTATTATATCCTACAACCTCCCCAAATTTTAAGAGACTATTAAAGGATCAGGCGTCTTTGATGTGATTACTGGACAGAAGTTTGTTTATTTTTGTCCGTGACTAATAATTTGAGGGGAATTAATGTACTTGGACGGGATTCAAGTATGTAAGTTTCTTTTGTTCAATTTCAAGTGTGCATGATTGAAAGTTCTAGAAAGTTGGTGGAAATTTGTTTTCACTATCTTCTCATGGCTCCCGAGCTCCTCCCAGGGTGGATACTGGTTGAGTAGTTTTGGAGGTGGCACCTCATAGGTATGAGGTGACATATATATTACATGCGTGGCATGAAATGGCATGGAGATACCATGGGGTACAAAGTAGTATCGAGATAGCATGGGGCTAGATGTTAAGTAGGTATTGAGGGCAAGAGGGTCTAAATCTCTTATAAAGTTGGACGGCTGCCTCAGGGAAGCATGATGAGCCTTCTAACCAGCCTTGCTTTTCCACTCGCCCACCTGTGTGGTTTGCGCTGAGCCTCTACCAGAGGGAGGGGAGGGTAATGTGCTCAACTTGACCAATTTCAGTCTCCTTCTCACCAGATGAAATCATGAATTTTTGTGAATTTTTGCCGTGAAAGTGTGAAAGTGTGATGATCAATTTGCCTGAACCAACTCACTTGAACATCTGACTCTAATTTTCAGACTATTCCCCCTAGTTCTGGAAAAATAGTTTATCTTTATTTACCCTGTTAATACATTGAACGATGTGGAATAAACTGCCAGATGCAGGTACAGTTACAACACTTAAAAGACATTTGGACAGGTACATGACTAAGAAAGGTTTAGAGGGATATGGGCCAAGCACAAGCAAGTGGGATTAGTTTAGTTTGGGAAACTTGGTTGGCATGGATGAGTTGGACCAAAGGGTCTGTTTCCCTGTTGTGTGACTCTATGGATGCAATCAGATCACCCTTCTAACCAAAATTCTAGAGAAAATGGGTCTAATTAATATAATTTCTATTTAAGCCTTAATCACTTAGTCCAGGTCTCATTCTTACAAACATTACAGTTGTGCTCTCTCCAAGACCAATATGCCCTTCCTAAGATGTTGTGACCAGATCTGTTCACAGTACTCCAAGTGGGATTTAACCGACTGTACAGTTATTGAGTCATAGCCTTTGTTTCTGTACCTCTTCTCATCAATATGAGCAGCCTGATGAGGTACAGAGTGCAACATTGTTGCTCTGTACTCTTGGGAGTATAGTTATCCTGGCAAACCAAGTGCCTATCAATTTAATTCTTGCCTCTTAAGGAAGAAGAGTGTCAAACCCTTTCTCCTTGCATACATAGCCCTTGTCAACTCCTGGATGTTCCAATGAAGGTCAATATTGAATGATTTTGCCAATGATTCCTAATCCCATTGGATGCATAAAAGATGGGTGTGATGGTAGGGCCGTACTCACTTTGATGTGGCTGAAGGAACAGTTCTGTGATCACCTCCATGAAAATTCCAAGCCACTTCAGGCATCACTCCTGGGTCATTCAGATATAAAATATATGACTTTTGGTGGGTATGGCCTTTAGTGAAATACCCTCATCTTCACTCTCACAATGCTTTCCTCTCTGTCACCTCCATTCTACACCCTGGTCATGCTGCAGATAAACCAGGACATTCCTGGGGCCAGTACATCGTACTCCTCCCAGAAGTTTTCCACAAAATAGCTTACTACTATACTTCCATTAACCCTGCTCGACCATAAGTAAGACATAAACCTCGGACCTGCAGTTCTGAGTGGCCCTTTGATTAAATTTAGTAAAAGGACTGAATTTGCCTTTCGACACTTGTTTTTTAAGACTGACACACAAATTCATTGCCATGACTAGTGTTGCCCAAATTTGAAATCCTGATGTCACAAATTGGATTGAATTTTTTGCAGAGGTGACTAGGTGTGTAGAAGACGCAGTTGATGAAGCCTCAATAAACTTCAATAGGTCCTTTGATAAGGTCTCACATGGCAGACCAGCTAAGAAGCACAGAGCCCATGGTATCCAGGACAATTTTTTAAGAAATTCAGTAAGAATAGGCAACAACACTTCCTTCATGGTAATCCTCCACACTGGTGCCCCACAAGATCGCATACTCAGTCCCCTACTATACTCCTCATGTACCTGCAACTGTGTGGCCAAATTCTGCCCCACTTACATTTATAAGTTTGCTGATGACACCATTGCTGTAGGTCAGATCTCAATCAATGATCGAACAGAATACCAGAAAGAAAGTGAGTGCTTAGCACCATGGTGTAAAGACAACAATCTCTCCAACAATATCAGCAAAATGAAGGAGCTGAGTCACTGACTTCAGGAAGCCGAGTGGAGGGCATGCCCCTGTCTGCATCAATGGTGCTGAGGTGGAGATGGTTGACAGTGTCAAGTTCCTGGAAGTGAAGATCACCAAGAATCTGTCCTGGTCCACCATGTCAATGTGGCAGTCAAGAAAGCACAACAATGTCCTAAGTTCCTCAGGAAGCTAAGGAAATTTGGCATGTGTACAAGGACTCTTACCAACTTTTATAGATCCACCATGGAAAGCATCCTATCTGGGTGCATCACAGCGTAGTATGGCAGTTGCTCCCCCCAAGAGCACAAGAAACTACAGAGGGTCATGAACACACCCCAGTCCAGCACACAAACCAGCCTTCCATCCATTGACTCCATCTCTACTTCCTGCTGCCTCAAGAAAGAAACCAACATAATCAAAGACCCTTCCCATCCTAGTTATACTCACTACCACCTTTTGTCCATTGGGGTAAGATAGAAAAGTTTGAATACACATATAAACAGATTCAAGAACAGATTCTTCCCCGCTGTTACCAGACTTTTGAATGGACCACTCAAATGATAATTCCGATCTCTCCCTCTCTCTCTCTCTCTCTCTCTCTCTCCCTCTCTCTCTGCACCTTCTCTGTGGCTATGACACTGCATTCTGCACGCTGTTCTGCTACCCTGATACATTTTGTATGTTATGAGCTGCCTGTACAGATCACAAAACAACACTTTTAACCGTATCTTGGGACATGTGACAACAATATCAAACTCAAACTCAAAACTGGAACCAAAATTGGCTTCATGGTAGGAAGCAGAGGGTGATGGTCAAAGGATGTTTCTGTGACTGGAAGCCTGTGTCCAGTGGTGTACCGCAGGGTTTGGTGCTGAGTCCCTTCCCATTTGTAGTGTTCATTCATGATATTGACATGAATGTAGGGAAAATGATCAGTAAGTTCACAAATGATGCAAATAATGGTGGTATAGTAAATCGTCAGGAGAAATGTCTGTGGAACAATATAAACAAACTGGCCAGATGGGCTGAATAATGGCAAATATCACTCAATCCTGAAAAACATGAGGTGATACATTTTGAGAAGATGAACAAGGGAAAGAAATACATATTGAATAGTTGGATCCTAGGAGGTACAGAGGATCTTAGGCATCATGGTGTGCATGTCAATATATCCTTGATGGCTACAGCACCAGGTGGTGAACATGCTTCTGAAAGATTTGCCTTTATTAGGCATTAAGTACAAGAGCAAGGATGTTATAATACACTTCTATTCTATGATAGTTAGGCCACACCCTGGAATATTGTGTGCAATTCTGGTCATCACACTATAGGGAGGATGTGATTGCACTAGAGGGGATGCAGAGGAGATTCATCAGGATACTGTCTGAGCTGGACTGTTTCAGCTATGAAAATAAACTAAGTAGACAGGTGTTGCTTTCCTTTGAGCAGAGAAGTCTGAGGGAAGAGCTGATTAGGGTGTACAAGGTTATGAGAGGCACTCATAGGATAGATAGGAAGAAACTTTAACACCCCCAGGCAAGGGATGAGTACTTATAATATCATAGAATACAGTCGTATGGACCAGGAGCTAGAACATGGAATTAGAATAGATAGGTGCTTGATGACTGGCATAGACATGTTGGGCTGAAGAGCCTTTCTTCATGCAATAAAATCTCTATGGCTCTGTCTGTGATCTGTCATATCATCGATAGAACATCAGGTTAGCATTAAATCAAAGCCACCCAGAGCAAACAGTGGACTCGCTGAGTAGGCCTTTCTCTCGATGCAACAACACACAGATTTAATGTAATCTCTGTTTCATTTATTTTATTTTGCTAATGTAATAAAGTTTAATCTCCTTAGTGTTCTCACTTTGAGAAAAGGCCTGTTCTTTTTGATTTCCCAAGCTCTCATTTGTTCACGTTTATTGATAGCGCAATCTTTGATTTCTCACCTTCAGCCATGCAGAACTATACACAGCCCTGTTGGTGGATGGAAAAAATCACATTTCATCACTCTGCATAACTTTCAGTTTGGCAAGACACATTGCAGTCATGCTCCATTACAACCTCTTTTTATGGCCAAACACATTTACTTTACTCAGCAACTCTGCTGATGTACCAGAGGTTTTCTTCTTTTTTTTATATTAGCTCCAAGAGTCTAACGTGAAATCTCAAAGGAATTTACATATTGTGGATTTGGAAAGTTAAAGCTACGGAATAATTTCAATACTGGAAGAGAGTTATTATTCTTCATGGACTGTGAATGACCTTGGAGATATGGCTCCTTTCCAAATTCTAGACTGAAAAAGGATCATCACTAAACTGCCATGGGTAATGCATATATGTACTGAATAGAACAGTTTACCTTTACCATCAGATCTGAAACAATCAGAAATCATCTCAACGTAACAAGAAAGAAAAACAGTTTTGAAAAAGATTAACTGCCTCCTCCACCAATGCCATCTGGAATGAAATCATTCTTTTAAGAATCATTTTGTTTAAAAAAAACGTGCCTTTCACCCCACCAGAATGGATCTGTTTTCAAAGGGTGAACATCTTTATATTCACCCATAGCATTAACTAAAGCCTTTCTGGAACATTCTTGAGCACTATGGACCAATGTTGTCCAATATGATCACACTGTCAGTTGCACATTTGACCAAAATGTTTTGATTAAATACAAGAAATATGTGTTACGATTAAACCATATTGTTTCTACAGCAGGCACACACCCAGAAAAACCTCTAATCAGGAATGTGAGGGAATGGGAGGGAGTTCAGCACATGAGCAGGAGGTACAATAGTGGCTTCCCTGCTGAAATTAGCCAGGAATCAAGTCTTTTACACGCTTGTTCTTCATGCTTGGGATTTTCCCTATCCTTGACTTGTTTCCCTTTCGTGAAGTGTACATGGTTTTGTAGTAACTTATGCAGGTCGCCAGTGGAGAAGAGAAATGACACCCAGCATTTAAAATCTCTTTGATTCCACTTTAAGCTAACACCAAGGTTAATAATGCTGGAGAGAGGAATTCCTCCAATTTATAATGCTAAGTAACAGCATCCAAATCAGATATAGCACAGCTGGACGCTGACTGAAACTTTCTGAAAACCTATTCATTATGTGCTTCAGCCACATCCTCGCAAAAACAAATGCTTATTCCATCAAGTGACCAGCCTGGGCCTCCTGCTGTGCCACAACAATGTCACCCGAAGGTTGCAGGAACAGCAACTCATATTCCGCTTGGGAACCCTGCAGCCCAACGGTATCAATGTGGACTTCACCAGCTTCAAAATCTCCCCTCCGTCTACTGCATTCCAAAACCAGCCCAGCTCGTCCCCGCCTCCCTAACCTGTTCTTCCTCTCAATATCCCCTCCTCCCACCTCAAGCTGCACCCCCATTTCCTACCTACTAACCTCATCCCACCCCCTTGACCTGTCCATCCTCCCTGGACTGACCTATCCCCTCCCTACCTCCCCACCTACACTCATCTCTACTGGCTCCATCTGTTAACATTTCAAGGGTTCTCTCAGGTGCTCAGTCACAATTACATAATTTCTTGGAAGTGTTGCCCTTGGATCACTGTCCAAATGACTTTCTGATCTATTTTAAAGAAAATATATTCACAGAAATGATCCATGCCCATCTGCCTCTATTTTGAAATCCAAATCCCAAAATGTAATACACCTTTCATCACAGATTGCATTAATTGAGGAAAGCAAGGTGGAGAGTCAGAGAGCCCAGGGCCAAGATGTGGCCACCAATGTCGAAACAATCAAAACTGGGGCTGCCGAAGAGTTCAGAATTAGATAAATGCAGATACCTCGCAAGATTGTGAGGTTGGAGGAAACTGCAGAGAGAGGGAAAGGCAAGGCCATAAAGGGATCTGAAAAGTAGGATGATGATCCTAAAATCAATATGTCATTTAACTGGGAAGAAATTTGGACAGCAAACACAGGGATGATAGGAAAATGGAAGTTATGTCATGGGCAGCAGAGATTTATATGAACTCAAGTTTACATAGCATAGAATGTAGAAGGTAAGCTAGATCCAGTGGCAACAAAAGCGTCAATTAGGATTTCTGCAGCAGACAACGGAGGTAGGGGCTTATTCAGGCTATATTATGGAGGTGAAATTAAGCTACCTTAGTGATCACATGAATATTGTGTCACGTGCTCATCTCAAGTTGTGAACAGACTGGTTTAATCTCAGAATGTTGCCTAAGCAAATGATGGAATCATCAATCTTGTAACAGAATTTGAAACAAGGGGTAAAAATAATTCCTTTAGTCTTCCTAACATTTAACTGGAGGAATTTTTTGATCATGTATTGGTTAAGGAGCATGATAATTTAGCAAAAGTCAAGGAATCAGGGAAGTGGAGATGAAATAGAATTGGATGTTGTCCATGTACAAATGAGGATTCGAGTGCATGAGTAAGAATGTCTTGCTGCAATTGTACAGGGCCTTGGTGGGACCACAGCTAGAATATTGCATGCAGGTTTGGTATCTTTATCTGAGGAAGGATGTTCTAGTCACGGAGGGAGTGCAAGAAAGGTTTACCAGACTGATTCGTGGGAATGGTTGGACTGATACATGGAGACAGAGCAAGAACTGCAGATGCAGGAGTCAGACTCAATACAGCGTGGAGCTGGAGGAACACAGCAGGTCAGGCAGCACCAGAGGACTAGGAAAGCTGACATTTCAGGTTTACACCCTTCATCAGGGCTCAGGAGGGGGAGTGAAGCTGGGAAATAAATAGAGAATTAACAATGCTATCAATACTCTATGCAACTTCCAGCGGCAGACCTTGAGCATATGAGCTGCACCTTATCTATCACTGTGAAACATTAAAGTATTTCCTTTCACCACACTACATGCTGACTATATTATTGAAATAAATGTGGGGCTGGGGGAAGGTAGGTGGGATGATGATAGGTGGATGTAGGTAGGGGGTAGAGGAGATTGGTCAGTGGAAAGGGTGGGTCAGGTGGGTGGGAAAGAAGATGGACAGGTAGTGTCAGGTCAAGGAGGCAGGGATGAGAGGGAGGGTGGGACATGAAACACTGAGTCAGATATATGGAGAGAGATTGATCGTTTGCGACTGTACTCACTGTAGTTTAGAAGGATTGGGCAAGGGAATTTCATAGATACCCATAACATTCTAAAAGGACTAGACAAGGTAAATGTAAGAAGGACGTTCTCAATTACTGGAAAGTTCAGAACCAGGAGTCACAGTTTAACAATATGGAGTTGGCCACTTAGGATGGAGATCAGGAGAAATTTCTTCACCCAGACAGTGATGAGCCTGTGAAATTCTCAGCTACAGAAACTGGTTAATGAAGAAACATTGAATGTTGCCAACAAGGAATTAGGTATGGTTCTCAGACCTAAAGAGTTCAAAGGGATGGGGCGAAAGTGGGAACAGGTTACTGAGTTAGATAATCAACCACGCTAATGTTGAATGGTAGAGCAGGTGCTCCTATATTTTTCTATGTTTAAAATGAACTGAAGGGTAAAAGGTCCAAGACTACAGTTAAACAAACAGAGTTGAATCTTAGTTTATTTTTGTCTAAGACTGAGTTGCATTGCTTTTTTTTGGAGGGTAGCCACTGTAAGGCCCAGAAGATTCTCTCACTGTATCTTACCAAACTCACTTCATTAATTACCACACCCCAGTGGGTAAGGGCTGTGAAACTAAACAAAAAGCTGAAGGTACAGTGTGGTCTGGTCCATGACTGGGTTTGTGTCCCTGAAGGCACAGTGCCTTTGCTGCAGCATTACAATGATAGTTACTAGTGCAGACTGAGGTAAACACCTTAAGTGCAGAAGCATCCTTTAAGTGAACTGGACATGTGCCACTAATGTTTTTAGAAGCTGGCATATTGGACGCCAATGCCCATGGACATAGAGTACAGTAACCACTGTCCATGAAGCAGGCCCTGACCTGTTGGTGCACAGTTTCCAATATAGAGGGCATTTGGGGTATGTGGTGAATTGAAACTGCCAGGTGCTCGCTCTGTTTGCCTTATGGAGATCTCCTGATGTCTGGCTTGTTTGATGAGTTTGGTAAGATGAGGGTCTAAATATTAACGAGGCAAGATGCAGCATTAACAATACATTTAACAATCAACAATGAGTATCAATTGGCATATCACAACTAGTGAGAATCTCATCACATACTGCTGGTAAAAAGCATAAGAGATAGAATGAAATGCTCCTAACATTGAGATGGGCCTCAGTGCACATCATCTGATTCTGCCATACACCTCAAAGTAGCCCAAGCTGCTCAGACCCTCGACAATATCCTGCCGAAGACTTCTGTCTTTTGTGCTGTTTTGTGCCATGCTAAGATTCTGTGGTTCCATGAAACATGTGTCACTTCAATGAAACCAAGAAGAGATTCTTCAGTGATTGAACTGGGTTGTAACCTTGAATGTTTTCAATGGTAAATCTCTCATTTCACTGCAGTGAATAAAGTTAAAAGTTTGATTCCCTCTCTACTCCTATGCATCATTCCATTGTGGTGCTGTAACACTTCTCTCATTGTTTGTTTGACTGAGAAAGAAGGGAGTATTTTTGAAAGAGATCGACAGAAAACAAATAAATGTCTTGAAGTTTAACTGAAGTAAAGTTGGCTCTATGTATCATATTTCACTGACTAGGGCCAAATTCTGATATCTTGTTTAGTTCCTTGAGCCAATGAAAATATTCCTTAAAGTAAAACATTAGTCCCAATGCTATGGTTTCCCACCTTCTCTTTTACAAAAAGGGAGAGTTTAAATCACAATTTTCTTAATTTTAATTTTATGTATGCAAATTTTGTTCAATATTTGCAAGGATCTTCAAGACATTTAACTTCAATGTATTTTACACTTCTAATATTTATAAAATGAAATCATTAAAATGACATGAAGAGAATATAAACTATTACTTCCTTCAAAAAACTGACCCAGCATGAAAGAAATTATTCAAACCACAAGCCAAGAGACAATGCAGTTTCATTTTTCAGTGCTTTTGCTGAATATAAAACACTTGGGCATAAAAGATAAGCCTGAAATATAATTTCATTTAACTTTTGGCAAAAAAAGACCCTGGAATGTTAATATCTGACAATGCTGCCAATACTCTAAGCAACTTCCAGTGGCAGACCTTGAGCCTATGAGCTGCATGTTATTTATCACTGTGAAACATTGAAGTGTTTTCTTGCACCACACTATAGGCTGAGAATATTATCTAAAGGATTTGGAGGCATTGAGGAAGATGTTAAAAAAGATGCAATGATGATATAGATAATCAGGAAAGATTGAGGTTCTTTTTCTCCAGCAGAGAGAAGAATGAGTGCTGTTCAGTTAGTCTTTAAGATAATGAAAGGTCTTGATAAGGTGGGAAATGCACCCACTGTATATCCAAAACTAGAGTTAGTAAATGCAAGGTCGTCATTAACACATTACGGGAGTGTTTAGTCAGAGCATTTAAAATGTGGAATGTGTTAACACAAGCACTCATTAAACATAAGGTTTGATTTGATTTATTAATGTCATATGTACTGAGTTACAGTGAAAAGTACTGATTTGCATGCTAACCAGACAAATCATACCTTACATAAGTATATCAAGCTAATAGAACTGAATGCAGAATATAGTGTTACAGCTGCAGAGAAGGTGCAGAGAAAGATCAACTCTAAAATATGAGGGGTGCATTCATAAGTCTGATAACAGCAGGAAGAAGCTATTCTTAAATCTGTTGGTACACGTTTTCAAACTGTTGCATCTTCTACCCAATGGAAGAGGGTGGAAGACAGCATAAGTGAGGTGAAAGGAGTCTTTGATTATGTTAGCAGCTTTCCCGAGGCAGCAGGAAGTGTAAATGGTGTCAATGGAAGGAAGATAACACGGTGTAAAGCTGGATGAACACAGCAGGCCAAGCATCAGAGGAGCAGGAAAGTTTGACGGTTTGGGTCGAGACCCTTCTTCAGAAAATGGAAGGAAGGTTGGCTTTCATGATAGACTGAGCTGTATTCACAATTCTGTAATTTCTTGCAATCTTGGACACAGCAGTTGCTGTACCAGGTTGTGATGCATCTGGATAGATTGCTTCCCGTGGTGCATCTATAAAAATTAGCAAACGTTATTATGAACAGACCCAATTTCCTTAGCCTTCTGCCGAAGTAGAGACGTTGGCTTGCTAAGGGAGAAAGAGGAACATTTTAAAAGAAATGCAAGGAGCAATGTGTAGCATATAAATAAGAGCACTGACAATTGGAATGATGCTTGTTTCTGTTCTTATTCAGGCCTCAAACTGAAAATGACTATGTTAATCATCTATAGTGTTTGGCAGGCTTTTGGCCATATTCAGGTGACTCGTCAGGGCCAATCTGTACCCAGATAGTTCTGCTGTAAATAGGATGACTGCACTTTGGCCAGGTTTCTCATTCAGAATTTCCTCTGCTTGCATTTCAATCCATTTCTGATACATGTTTACTTCTGTACGAGTTACATCATGATTTATTTTGGTGCTCCAGATGCAGTGATTTTGGGCAAGCTCTTTCCAGGCCTCACAGCCAGTATCAAAACTCCTAAGTGAAGTCTTCAACATGTCCTTACAGCACTTCCTTTGTACGCCAAAAGTGAACCTGGGAGTTTCTATCCTACAGGTCCAATGTCTTAAAGCCAACACACTCATGACTGAGTCCATGCCAGACTTTGGATTTTCCCAGATTTCAGACATGGGGCTTGTAACCATACTGGACATCAGGCTAACAAACTAGACATATTCCCAGGCAACCCAGCAAAGATTATTTTAATTGTAGGTTACTGTGATTCTTGCTTCAGTGTTTGATGACAGGGGTGGACTAGAACTGATGGGAGTTGTTGATCAGGAGGTAGTGCGCTGAAATGAGGGAGATCAATGTTGTTCATACACTCCTTCCCCTAGCTTTGTACTCAAAGAGATATTTCTACCAGATATTTTTTCTGGTAGAAGTTGGGCAGTGGATCTCCTTAAAGCTTGTTGCTTATAGCTGTGTTGTCCTTGGCAGCTGCATTCAGAGCAAACTGTGTTAAAGCAACAAAGTAGATAATAGGCCATTTACAGGTGGCTGCAAAGACAGCAATGCCTATTTGATGCTCACGCGCATTTGATATTTATAGCAATATTGCAGATGAGTGTCTGCCTCAGAATTTGTGTGCACTGCCAACCATGTTAGACCCCTCTAAATAAGGCAAGTCGTAAAGAAAATGAATATCAAAAATATTTGATTTTCACACAACTTTTGTTTCAGAAAGCTGTGTTCTATACAATGATCCCTTATACAGAGCTTACAAGCTCTGTATAACTCTGAGTGTGATGTCTCAACCACTTTCTCCAGATTCAGTGGAAAAAATTCAATGAAATGTAGTGCTCTTTTTGAAGCCAGCTCCACAAGCATTCAGGTAAAATGCCTGTGCTGGATTTCCAGATGTTTGAAAAGTCCCACTGCCCAGTTCGGATTCCTCAATCTAAAATGGCCAATGTTTTAGGGAAGCCCAAGAAAATTCTACAAAGATACTCTGAAGCTCTCCTTGAAGAGTCACAGCATTGACATTAATGACTGGGAGAAGCTTGCAACAAAGCACTAAAAATGATACTAACTTGTCCATCCAGCTGCATCATGCTTTGAGTTGAAAAACCCTAATGATGAGGCAGAAACAGAAAGAAAATAGAGTAAATCATGCCATTTGGATTCTATCACCTTGTGGAACTCCTATTCCACATGCTCAAAAGACCTGTGCATCAAGAATTTGTCTCATGAAGAACTTGCAGCCCTGAACTGATGTCATCCTCGAAGTGAGGAACAGCTTAATAATGGTAATTTTTAAAGTGGGACCAGTGGCTCTCTGTACATTTCTAATGATATGTGTCACTGTAGCTACCTGAAAATAAAATAAATGTGTAGCTAAATGCTTATAGAGGCTTTGGGGCCACTAGGATTATGTGAAGGCAAGAAATCTCTCTTAGCATTCTTCTCTTTCATGCTATTACAGGAACTCCATAGATGTTAGAAGCTGTGAAATTCCTGCCAGTCGATCAAATGCCCACTTTCTTTGCAGGCCACTAAAAATTGGCCAAACTTCATTCATCCACAGTCTCACTACCCCAGTGGAAGCGAGGGTAAACCTGGGTAAAGTGAAAGGGATGGCAATAACACAAATTGTGTTTTTGTTCCCTTTTCCTCATTAAGCCATAATATAATAATAATCCTCTGTCTTCTCTCTGACAAGCTGTTGGCCATGGTTCTTGCCAACACTAATACGATTGAATCCTTTGAGGTCAAGACAGGAAAGCATCTTTGTCCCCACGCTTTTTTCCACCTCCATCACCACCATCCTTCACCTTGTCAAGAACAAGTTTCCCAGTGGTGTAGACGGTGACTGAGAGGGGATGGCAAACTTTTCAACCTCACCTCGTTGAAGTCGAAGAAGGAATGACACTGACATCGCTTGTGGAACTTCCGTACACGGATGTCAACGTATTGCTGCTCTCTTGTAACAGAGTCTTCAAATTGCATTTAATGCCTTCACAGAAGCATACCAAAGATTTAATCTCAGCCTTAACCTCAAAAAGAATCAAATCCTTCACCATCCCATCCCAAGTTTAGTGCTAGTCTATCTGTCCATTAAGGTAATTGGAGAAATCCTCTCAAATATAGAACATTATCTCTATCTGAGAAATTACCTCTCATGTAAGACTGACATCGATGTAGAGATTCAACATCACATCCAATCTGTGAGTGCCAACTTTGGACACCTAAGGATGAGAGCCTTTGACATGCTTATTGATACCAAGATCCTTGTGTATAAGGCAGTCATCTTTATGACTCTTCTAAAAGGGTCTGAAACTTATGTTTAGACCAAGTCTATACCTCGTATAAAGACTATACTATGTATAGATGCAAACTCAAGACCTTGGAGAAGCACCATCAATGTTGCTTGAGGCAGATTCTCCGCATCAGCTGGGAGGACAGGCATATAACATCAATGTCCTTGAAGCATCCAACTGCACCAATATTGAGGCCATGATCAACTGAAACCAGCTCTGCCAGACTGGCCATGTGTATAGGATGCCTGAGTTCTAACTAGCAAAGCAAATCTTTGCTCAGCTCAAGGAAGGCATTCAAATGACAGGAGGACAAAGGAAGCATTTCAAAGACTCCCTGAAGGCTTCCCTCATGAATTGCAACACAAATGTCAATGCACGGGAGACCCTTGGTCAGAAGAAATCAACTTGGAGGGAAGAACTGTATGATGGGACGTAATTCTTTGAGAATTTGAGCCGGTGGTAAAGAGGTATGGAAAAGGAACTGGAGCAAGGAATGCCAATGATCTCAAGGTCAAGGAACACTTCTACCTTCAATAAAAACCTGACAAATGTGTGGTCAGAGATGTGGCTCTAGGATCGGGCTCATCAGCCGCACAAGGACCCAGAGAAGCCATGACCAGTGACGTGGGAATTTCTAGGTGGGCAATCATACACATTAGCGAATGACTGTCAGCGATTGAGAATGAATATGTTAATAAGATGATACGCCATAGTACAGTACCACAGACCAAGAAGAAAGGGTGGAATACTGTGCACTAATGAAAGAAACTTGGTGCACAAACGTTGTGGCCACATAGACCATTTGCAGCTGCAAATTTCATGTTTCCTGGAAGTTCAAGCCAGTAAATTTATTTTCAATTTTATTGCTCAAAAGAAGAGGAACTAGAATTGCTAACTTTCTGGCATTAATGTATTAATGTAAAACAAAAGTCTTCCAGCAAGTTAATTCTCAGAAATGACAAGATTCTTCTCACAAAATTGCGCAACTTATGACAGCATGTGACTCAGAAATATGGCTTGAGCCATACTTTTAGATTCACAATTACTGTTGCACCTCATAAATGTGCTGGAAGATAAAACCAACTATATTATGCTAAACAATGAAAACAGAATTTGGAGTGTTCCATGATGATCACATTACATCGGTTTTGTAGTATTTTCTTTCCATAACTGACTGAATGTTTGCAATCAAAGAAGCGTTATTACCTCCCTTTTCAGAGACTAATGCCGGGAAATGACTTCATTGTGGATGCTGGGTGAGAGAAGGACCAATCACACTTGTCATGCCTCCCAGAACTGCAAAGCCTGCCCAGTAATAACAGACCAAGTTCACGCAACCACTTGGATAATATCCTGGGGGAAAGTGGAGCCTCATCCTGCTGCTGGATTTCTACCAGAGGCCAACAGGGAACTCACTATATCAGAAGCCACTGCAGTAAACATTGATTGGTAGATCTGGGATTCAGGTGGTGATGAGCTCCCTTCATTCAGGTAAACAGTACCTGACTGATGGATCTGATAATGGTGAGTTGGGTGGGATGTGTCCACGGATAGTCAACACTTGCCCTTGCTTCTGACACTACACACTTCTGCCAACCTGACGGTGATCCCCACATCTGCACCCCAGTCTCTGCTACCTCCAATCAGCCCACTCCCAACTCTCCCCAGGAATTCAGCACCAAGGCTTTGTGAATACCTGAGCGCAATGCTGGCAGTAGCCACCACTTTTGGTAGTACTGGTGGTACTGGATTGTAACCAGCCTATTCGAGGTTTAATTTGACTTGAAGGCTGACACTGCCCAGATAAGTAATTGGCTGCCTTCAAAAAGCATTGGACCACCCAAAGAAAAGTGATGCAGGTTGAAACAATATTGCAGCTGATGGACCGGATTTCCTGCCCTTCCCTCGCCAACATTAAATTCTGTCCTTCATTATTGTTAAAAGGCACATATCAAAACATCAAAGGAATAAGTAGACCAAAGGCTCAGCAGTGCTTGAAAGGAAAGCAACTATTTCTGCACACTGTGAAGACTATCGACAGATTAGGGTGATCACCTAGCTTTGGGATAATTTGGTGTATAGTATAATTTGGAACCATTGTTGCTACCCTTATTTTACACAATAGTTTATTAGAAAACTGCACATGCTAAATCAGAAAAGACAATGATATGTAAAGTGTTAAGAAAGGGATCTAAAATAAAGCTTTCAAATCTTTTATTTTCTTAAATCCTGGACTACTTCACAATCAAATTATTTTGAAGTATTATTGTTGAGATACTCAGGTAAAATTATTACTTGTTACTCAATTTATGTTTCATTTTTGTCATATCAACATATCAAGTCATTTGGATTACAGTTGCTGGCTGGTAAGTATGATTCAGTTATAAATAATCTTTGAGTGTCCTCAAGTTTAGTGAGCATTAAGCCCTCCATTTTCCAGAATAAATGTAGTTTGTATGTATTAGTAAATAAAGTAAAATTGTTTTGATGAGCAGTGGTGGGAAGGAAATATCTTGCAAATATTTAACATACTCTTGAAGCTTAAATAAATAAATAAATAAATAAGCAGCTGAGATTAAAATGTCTGAGGGGTCTGGGAAATATGTCAATGCTCTATGCCGTGCATTACATTAAGATGAATATTGTCTCAAGCAGTGACATATACAATGAATATCAAGGCTGCATATGCTATTCTGTTAGTGTAGGCAGTGCAACTTTTACCACTTTATACATAAAGGAATTGGAAAGATACATCTATTATAACTCACCTTGGTTAAATAGTTTTTATCTAGTAGTGTATTCATTAACTAAAAACCTAGATTGCTTTACAAAATCGATCAATGCTTCCTGAAACCAGCACTAGATGACAAACAATAAACTAGCCCTTTAAGAATGCCAATCTGTACAGTTATTTGAATGTTGGGCATTAGAAGCCTTTGGTTATGTAACAATGTCTTCCTGCATGTCACTGTGTAAGAATAATGCATGAAGCAATTGTCAAATTGCTCCTTTCACAGAGCCCAATGTAAAACAGACAAATCAGTCGACAGGTTGGCCCTGTCCAAAATGGGTGACAGGTCAGTAAAGTGATTCATTTGCATGCCAGTCCCTGGCAGCCTGAGGCTGCCTCCAATGTTTGTGCAGGCACACAAGAGGGAGTCTTACAAAGCACGATGAACAAGTTGCAGAACAGGGTGATCTGAAGCAATTAGTTTGGAGCAGCTACAAGACTTACTAGAAAGCAACTCTACTGCCAAACAATATTCCTTTGCTAGCATTTACCCTCTGAACTGGTTCACTCAGAGAATGTCATCGTGACAATTGAACAGTGCAGTTATCAAATTAGTGGATGTAGTAGCAAGGCCAAAACGGAATGGTAACTGAATGATAACATTACTAGACTATTAATTCATATAACTGGACTAATATTGTAGAGCTATATGTTTAAGTTCCACCACAGGTACGGGAATTTAAAATTAATCAACAAATCTGCAATAAAAAAGCAGGTCTCACTTACACAATGATAATCATAAGACAACTGGATTTTGTCAAAACCAAAAGATTCACCAATTCCCTTTCAGACAAGGTAAACTGCTATCCTTCACCAGCCTGAGCTTTGTGCCACTTCAGGCCTACACAATGTAGTTAACCACCTAACCATGCTGTGAAATGGTCTGGCAAGTCACTCAGTTGTGGAAAACCATAACAGAAAGTTAAATAAGATCAAAACTGAACTGATCAACACAGGCACCTGGAACAACAAAGGCACATTTTGCAGTTAACCGTGCAAAGTATTCTTCACTAACATCTGGGAATTGTGCCAAATTTGTGAGAGCTGTGTCACAGATTCATTAAACAGTCTGATGTATTGATACTTACCAAATGATGTCTTACAGCCAACATCCAACACTCTTCCTACATTTCTCCTGGGTAAAAACAAAGTGCTGGAGAAATTTAGCTGTGGTGTACAATCAGGAGGGTGTTGCCTTCAAAGTCCGATTCTGGACCTCATGAAGTCTCATGGCACCAACTGAAACCTGGGTAAGGAACTGCGTTGATTACCAGCAACTGCCTGAATCCTAAAGGACATACTTGCTGGACTGACCCTGCAGCAGATAATGAGGGAACAAGAGGGAAAAACCTTTTTGAACTCATCTTCATTAATATGCCTGGCTGATCTTCTCCCTCCATTCCACCTTCCCACAGTATCACATAGATCGTAAGAAATAGGAACAGAGTGGGCCATTCGGCCCCTCAAGCCTGCTCCATCATTCAATAGGATCATAGCGGATCTGACACTACTCACACCCGCTTTCTTTCCCTTACCCAATAACCCTTGAAGAATCTATCTAATTCATCTCTAAAATGCACAAGGACTTTGACCACACAGCTGTCTGTGTGCCAAGGAGTTCAAAAGACTGTCAACCTTCTGAGAGAAGAAATTTCTGCACATCTCAGTCTTGAACTGGTGCCCCTTTATTCTGAGACTATCCTCCTGGCCCTTGACTCTCTCATGAGGGGAACCATCTTCTCAGCATTTACTCTAAGTCCTTTAATAATCCTTTATGTTTCAATGAGATCACCTCTCATTCTTCTAAACTCTATTGAGTAGAGTCCCAACTCATTTAACCTCTGCTCATAAGACAATCCCTCCATTCAGGGATCATCTGAGTGAACCTTCTTTGAAATGCCTTGAACCATGTTCCAGTAATATATTACCCCAATTCCATGAGTCCTAATAAAAAAGAATTCTCATCTATATGATACCCCGCAGTTTTTAGATGCTACACAGCCAACAAATCATTTTGAAGCTCAGTTATTGTTGAATCAAAGTAAGGTGACAAAAATAGAACATAAAGCTTCCATTACAAACATACAGGTATGTGAAAGCACAAAATTAAAACTGTATATACCTTCTGTACAATGAAACAACTCATCGTAAGAAACAGGCATGCTAATAGATACAAATACAAAAGCTGCTGGAGAAACTCAGCAGACCTGGCAGCAGCTGTAGAGATAGAAGTACAGTTAATGTTTTGTGTCCAGTGGCCTCTTATTATCAGGGGTCTTTTTTTTCAAATAGATGCAGATGTACTGGAAATACTCAGGGATGTGTAAAGAGTACAATGTAAATGTAAAAACAAATAATTAGAGCTAATAATATGATGGTGGTATATGTTTTCTGACATTTTCTCAGCCAGAAATGATATGTTCTGGTGAAATACACTCATGTTTTATGACACCATCATTCAGGAGCTTTGTTTTATTATAATTGGTGCCAAGATTTTTCTGATTATTTATTCCTCAATCAGTGTAGGCCTCACAGCTGTCTGGAAAGGAAGAAGAAGGTAAAAGGTGAAGTGACAATGCTAGATGGCAAGGTAGTGATGTTAATTATGTGGAGAATAGAATAATTATTGAAGAATTCATTTTTTAACTGAGGTTTAGATTAGGAATTGAAAAATCACTGTAATTAGTGAAACGAAATAGCTACCTCTTATTGGCTTTTGTTTATTTAATATGAATTCTTTTTTACAATAACATTTTAAGCAATTGTCATTTTCTATCTTCACTTGACAGAATACACAGTGACACTGAACACTTATGTCAGCATAAAAGTGTCATCTACCTGTTCTGCAAAAAAAAATGTTGCAGGCTGCAATTCTCACTAAAATTCAGATCAATAAATGAAATATTCATTTTAAGAAACAGTCCATGATAGTTAAATAAACTTTAGAAGATTTATTTTTTTCAATTCTGAATCTTTTAATCTCTTTGGTATAAACATTATTCAACTAAAACTGGAAAATGGCTTTGGATTTCACTCAAGTAATACTTTTAAAAGTTTTATTGTTATATTTTAAATGGTGCAACAAACAGTTATAACAAGAGATCTTTTACTTTTCACCATGTTCTCACTCATCAACCCACTGTCCAGTTTTGATGAGGGCAAGGCAAATACATATTTTTCAACTTCCTTCACCAACCTATTTATTTATTTACAAATTTATTTACAAAAACTGAGTTCAGGATCTTTGAAGCACAATTAACCAATAAAGCTTTAATAAGACTTTATTCACATATATAACTAAAGATAATTATTAAAATTAGAGACACTAAAAAGTAAGACATTTAAAAAAAGCAGAGTATTCCTGCAGTGCTTCCTTTGGTTAAAAAACAACTATTTAATTGCAGCGTTGAAGTTCCAATGTGCTAATCACATCTCATTTGAGAACAATTTGCACTCAATTCACATGCATGCCACATAAGCACTTACATCTGTTATCCGAACTATTTTAAAGTGCTCAATTACGGCTATGGAGCTATTAATTTTATTATTGGATTAACAACATTGATGTTCCTATGTTTTTGTATCAGCCGAGACAAAAACATTTTATTGTAAATCGGTTAGAATTTTGAGTTTAGCATCCAATGAACAAAACAAATCTCAACTAGAATTCAACTACACACTCCTGAAATTATACTCTCATTTGTCCAGCACCCTGTTTTTACTCCAATCAGGGTTATAACATAGACCTGTGAAACAAATGTCACTATTGATTGTAAAGCCAGCTATAAAATTTTGTGCAAAAGATGCAGGCATAATCCTCAATAAGATGGTAGTGTAAAGGTAAAATTGCCATACTCATTCTGGACCATAAGGCCGCACTGTCATTAGAGAGGTGTCTTGTGCTGTTTTAACCAGCGGGTCACCATGCCTCAGACAATAGGAGTCTAAAATCCTTCATAGTATCCCCAGGTGGTGTTGGAATCAAACCCAAACTGTAGGTGTTACTCTGCATTGCAGACCTGTTATCCAGCCAACTGCACTATATGCCCTAGGCTGTTAAAGAACCTAGACTCTTTTTGTTGACTTAGCAACAAAATAACCTGAATTAAAAACAATATTTTGCTTCTAAAACATGTTATCTTAAAGTTCAATTAACAACATGCACATATTGCAACAAAGTGGTCATAAGAGTAAAAGATTCCATGGCTTTATTTAAGAAAAGAGCAAGGGTTGAATCTGTGATAATGGGAACTGCAGATGCTGGAAAATCCAAGATAACAAAGTGTGGAGCTGGATGAACACAGCAGGCCAAAGAGCATCTCAGGAGCACAAAAGCTGACGTTTCGGACCTAGACCTCAGGTCTAGGCTTTGTTATCAAGGGTTGATTCTGTGTTCTGGCCAATATTTATCACTCACTCAACATCACAAAACCCACATTATCTGATAATTATTGTATCACTGATTATGGGGACATTTGTTAATCAAAATGCCTGCTGTGTTTCCTATAACTTCACAGTAACTACACTTCAAAAGCACATAATTGGCTGTAAGGGCTTTGAGATGTCCACTAGTTAATAAAAGTGCTAAATAAATGGAAGTATCTTTTCTACTTTAAGCATTCACTTTTTAAATTCACATTTAGGATGTGAACATGACTGATTAAGTATTTATTGTCCATCCATAATTGCTGTTGAAAAGGTAGTGATAAGCACCTTCTCAAACTGATGCAATCCTTGGGGTGTAGGATTACCTACAATGTTGTGAGGAAGGGAGTTTCAAGCTTTTGATCCACTAGCGGTGAAGGCTAGGTAAGTTGTAGGGAGATTGTGGGTGGTGCTTTTCCCATGCATTTGTTGCCCTTCTAGATGGCGGTATCACAGGTTTAGAAGGATGATCCTCAATGTTTACTGCACTGCATCTGTATCTGTTACACATTGCTGAGACTCTGCGCCAGTGGTAGGAGTGAATGTTGAAGGTGGTGGATGGAGTATGAGGCAAGCAGATTGCTTTGCCGTGGGTGGTGTTGAGTTTCTTGAATTCTGTGGGAACTACAGTTCTGAGGAAGGGTCACCGGACCTGAAACATTAGCTCTTTTTTTCTCCTTCACAGATGCTGCCAGACCTGCTGAGCTTTTCCAGCAACTTTGTTTTTGTGTCTGTGGGAACTACGCTCATATAGGTAATTGTTCCGAAATCCACTTCACTCTTTGACTTGCGCATTGTAGAGACCGGAAGTAAGTTACTCACCACAGAATTCCAAGCCTCTTATCTGCTGTTGTAGCTATAGGATTTATATAGCTGGCCCAGCTTAGCTTTTGGAAAGTCAGAATACTGATAGTGGGAAATCCATTGATAGTAATGCCATTAAATGTTAAGAGGAGATGGTTATATTATCTTTGATGCTTGTGTATCAAGATATTGCTTACTAATTTTGGTAAGGTCTTGGTGCAAATGGCCTTGGGTTGCTTCAAAATAGTTGGAGTTGTGAATAGTTCTCAACATTATGTGATTATCAGGGAGGCAAGGTATTTGATGAAATAGCTAAAGATGGCAGGGTCTTGAACAATGTGTAAGAGCAACCTAAGAATTTTTGCGATACAATGGTAGTTCCCCTACCTCTTAGGCCTAGTTTATTTCTTCCCCCTAGTTTCAGGTCCCACACATTCTCAATCTCTGTTCGACCACATCTGAAAAGGTTGATTACGAATACCTGTGAGACCAGCCCAGAAAATTATTTGAATATTGCTAGAGGCATGTCATCTATGATGATTAGTAGGGAAGACCAAAACAGTGAATTAGTAATTGAATATTCTAAAATTCCATTTGGTTATCTTTAGGAATCAGGGAATATTTTCAATAGACAACAGACAATAGACAATAGGTGCTGGAGTAGGCCATTCGGCCCTTCAAGCCAGTACCACCATTCATTATTATCATGGCTGATCATCCACAATCAGTATCCTGTTCCTGCCTTATCCCCATAACCCTTGATTCCACTATCTTTAAGAGCTCTGTCTATCTCTTTCTTGAAAACATCCAGAGAGTTGGCCTCCACTGCCTTCTGGGGCAGAGCATTCCATATATCCACCACTCTCTGGGTGAAGAAGTTTTTCCTCAACTCTGTTCTAAATGGCCTACCCCTTATTTTTAAACTGTGTCCTCTGGTCTTGGACTCACCCATCAGCGGAAACGTGCTTCCGGCCTCCACAGTGTCCAATCCCTTAATAATCTTATACGTCTCAATCAGATCCCCTCCCATCCTTCTAAGCTCAAGAGTATACAAGCCCAGTCACTCCAATCTTTCAACATATGATAGTTCCGCCATGCCGGGAATTGGCCTTGTGAACCTACGCTGCACTCCGTCAATAGCAAGAATGTCCTTCCTCAAATTGGGAGACCAAAACTGCACACAATACTCCAGGTGCGGTCTCATCAGGGCCCTGTACAGCTGCAGAAGGACCTCTTTGCTCCTATACTCAATTCCTCTTGTGAGGAAGGCCAGCATGCTATTAGCTTTCTTCACTGCCTGCTGTACCTGCATGCTTGCTTTCATTGGCTGATGTACAAGAACACCAGATCTCGTTGTGTTTCCCCTTTACCTAGCTTGACTCCATTGAGATAGTAATCTGCCTTCCTGTTCTTGCCACCAAAGTGTATAACCACACATTTATCCACATTAAACTGCATCTGCCATGCATCCGTCCATTCACCTAGCCTGTCCAAGTCACCCTGTATTCTAATAACATCCTCCTCACATTTCACACTGCCACCCAACTTTGTGTCATCAGTAAATTTGCTAATATTACTTCTAACACCTTCATCTATATCAATAATATATATCGTAAACAGCTGCGGTCCCAGCACCAAACCGTGTGGTACCCCACTGGTCACTGCCTGCCATTCCGAAAGGGACCAGTTTATCACTACTCTTTGCTTCCTGTCAGCCAGCCAATTTTCAATCCAACTCAGTATTTTGCCCCCAATACCATGTGCCCTAATTTTGTTCACCAATCTCCTATGCGGGACTTTATCAAAGGCTTTCTGAAAGTCCAGGTACACTACATCCACTGGCTCTCCCTTATCCATCTTCATAGATACATCCTCAAAAAATTCCAGAAGATTAATCAAGCACGATTTCCCCTTCGTAAATCCATGCTGACTCTGACCTATTCTGTTACTGCTATCCAAATGAGTCGTAATTTCATCTTTTATAATTGACTCCAGCATCTTTCCCACCACTGACGTCAGGCTAACCGGTCTGTAATTTCCTGTTTTCTCTCTCCCTCCTTTCTTGAACAGTGGGACAACATTTGCCACCCTCCAATCTGCAGGAACTGATCCTGAATCTGTAGAACCTTGGAAAATAATTACCAATGTGTCCACAATTTCTAGAGCCACCTCCTTAAGTACCCTGGGATGCAGACAATCAGGTCCCAGGGACTTATCAGCCTTCAGACCTAACAGTCTATCCAACACCATTTCCTGCCTAATATCAATACCCTTCAGTTCGTCCATTACCCTTGGTCCTTCAGCCACTACTGCATCTGGGAGATTGCTTGTGTCTTCCCTAGTGAAGACAGATCCAAAGTACCAATTCAACTCTTCTGCCATTTCCTTGTTCCCCAAAATAAATTCACCCATTTCTGACTTCAAGGGCCCAATTTTAGTCGTAACCATTTTTTTTCTTTTCACATACCTAAAAAAGCTTTTACTATCCTCCTTTATATTTTTGGCCAGTTTTCCTTCATAGCTCATTTTTTGTCTGTGTATTGCCTTTTTAGTTATCCGCTGTTGCTCTTTAAAAGCTTCCCAGTCCTCCGGCTTCCCACTCATCTTTTCTATGTTATACTTCTCTTTTATTTTTGTACAGTCCTTAACTTCCCTCGTCAGCCACGGCTGCCCCCGCCTCCCCTTAGGATCTTTCTTCCTCTTTGGAATGAACTGATCCTGCACCTTCTGCATTATATCCAGAAATACCTGCCATTGTTATTCCACTGCCATCCCTGCCAGGGTATTGTACCATTGAACTTTTGCCAGCTCCTCCCTCATAGCTCCATAGTTCCCTTTATTCAACTGCAATACTGACACTGCCGATTCTCCCTTCTCCCTCTCAAACTGCAGATCAAAACTTATTATATTATGGTCACTACCTCCTAATGGCTCCTTTACTTTGAGGTTCCTGATCAAATCCGGTTCATTGCACAACACCAGATCCAGAATTGCCTCCTCCCTGGTAGGCTCCAATACAAGCTGTTCTAAGAATCCATCTCGGAGGCACTCCACAAACTCCCTTTCTTGGGGCCCAGTACCTTCCTGATTCTCCCAGTCTAACCGCATGTCGAAATCTCCCATAACAAATGTAGTGATACCTTTGTGACAGGCCAATTTCAACTCCTGATTCAACTTGCACCCTACCTCCTGACTACTGTTTGGGGGCCTGTAGATAACTCCTATTAGGGTCTTTCTATCTTCATGGAGCATTCCCTCAGAAGAGTATGGTTCAGTTCATACAAGGACTATGGAAAGTAACGTGTTTTTTTATGTCCTTATCTTCAGGATTTTACTGAAAATAAAACTTGACAGCTGTTTGGAAACATATTGCAACAGAACAGATGATGGCATAGTGGCTCAGTGGTTAGCACTGCTACCTCACAATACTGGGGGTCTGGGTTCAATTCCACCCTAACTGATGAAGGTTCAACAAGAGGTAACCAGTTTTAGGGTTGTTACTTTTCTGTTTATAAATTCTGTATCTTGTACACTCTCTCAACACACTGCCCCTGAGGAAGGAGCTGAGCTCCAAAAGCTTGCGATTTCAAATAAACCTGCTGGCGTCCTGCGATTTTCGACCTTGTCCATCCCAGTCCAACACTGGCATCCTCACAAAGGAAATCACCTTCCCAATGAATGACTGGCAAATGCCAAGCTATATCAGTAATCGGTTGATTAGAGGGTGGGGATGTAAGTGTCATCACTATTATTGTCAGAACGTGGTTATAATCTGGAACGGAAAAGATATAATTATCTGACCGCGACAGCCTTTTCACGTCTCCCGCGTTCAACGTGCGTTCGCCCTCTGCCTTTCTATGGCTCTTGAAGTCTGCAGTGGATACTTCACTTCCTGATTACACTAACACTCTCGGAATTGGGTTTATTATGTTGTCATTGCCGCTGTTTTCTGTCAACAAGGCGCATTGTGCTGCCCTGTTTCATGTTGCAAACTCGCAGACAAGACGCCCATGAAGTCGCTGTGACTGGAAGAACTGGCAGGCAAGAGGCAGAAATGAGCAGCAAAGTGTGTATTTTCCAGGAGCCTGCAGGGTGTACTCTGGAGGGTTTCTTCCGAGAGCCTGGTGCTCCCTCACTCCCTGATTCTGAGAAGAAACCCTCCCGAGAATTCCGCTGAGCCACGACCTTTCCTACCAGTCAGTCCCCGTTATGAGGACACTGGGTCCCCTCTGGTCCCGGGAAGCCGCTCCCGCAAAGTTGCGGGCCTGGATCGACAATCAGTGCGATTCCGTGCTGACCCTCATTAGACACTTGTGACTATTAGTGGCTTTCTCTCGCCACCACTATTCCTCTCCGCTTCCAGCAAAATCGCTCTGCAATCCCCAAATTTATTCCCAGTCCTGGCTTCAAATCGCCCGATGGGAACTGGGATTGTACTAGCTTGGTATGACCTGGGATAGGCGAGCCATTTCACTGTGATCAGCTTGACAGTCAGGAACAATCCTGTCCTCATGATAAATCTGCAGGCGCACTTTTCAGCACACATCATAGACAAGAACCTAGTTTATGTTTGCTCTGAGCAGTTTAATAACACTAAGGACAAATAAATTGTCCCCAAAAAATTCAACTAACGCTCACAAGTAGAAATTCAATTGCTTATTATAAATAATAAAGGCTTGGCATTTAACCATTATAGCATTAGGGTACTGGAGGAAGTGTTTCTGGCAAATTAGTCGTAACAATACAAATTTAGGCTTATGTTGTAAATACTCTGTTTACTTTCATTTTCAGACGATAGAGAATCAAAGTATTCACAAACAACTTGTAATCCTTTCAGTTCGTACATGTGACATTCTAGATTGTTAGTGAATATGCGTTTGTTGATAGTGTCAGAATATTGATGGATGCACAATGACAAATATTAGCTACAATCAAATGCAGTCCATGCCAACAATACCATGATAGTTTATTCCTTCACTAAAACAGAGCTTTTCCAACCATTAACTTTGGTTAAGCTTTAAGTTTTGATGAATTGCCATTGTCATCCTTGGAGTTATATGCTCTTGTAAATGTTTAACTGTACGAACAATTGAAAAAAAGAACTCTATTCTACCAATTTACATCACAAAACGTTGAATACCAAATGTAAATTTTGTTTTGAAAGTGGCTTTAAAGATAGCGTAAGTATTTCATTCAGGGACAATATAGTTGTCAGATTTAATACTTAAAAGTGAATCTTCTACTAATTCAAAAATGAACTACTTGCTTTTAGATGCCAGACGTCAATTGCTCCAAAAGTTGCAAGTTGAAACATTTGCTAAATGTTTTCCAGCATGGAGTAGATTGAATATATGAGAGGGGGAGAAGGCAAATACATTAGCCAAGTGAAGTTAAACTAGTTAAACATTTGTCAGACAGCCTGCTAGTATTTCTCAGCTCACTTCTTAATGCTGGCCAAAATTGAAGCGTCTGTTGAGGTTTTGATAATGTGCCGATTCTGCTGTAAGGATGACATTGAGCATATTGTCTAGCTGTCAGTGTGTATGTTATTCTTTAAGTTGCTGCTAAAAAGATCTATGGTAGAGACATTGCTTGAATTATTTTTGTTTAATAATAACCTGTTCAGGCATGTTATAACTCTTTACTGGGACAGGTGGGACCTGAACCCAGTCAAATTAGGTCAGAGGGAAGGGCACAACTATTACACAACAAAACCAGTAGGATCATTGCTATATACTTTTTTTTAATCAATGAATGATAAAATAGGCTTGGGTGTATAAACAACCTCCCTTACAGCCCTGCCTAGCTACAAATTAAGGAGTTTTTTTTTGCTGCCATTCTCCTATATAACAGCCTTTCCAGGACAAAAATAAACATAAATGAGAAGCTAATTATTTCTATGTGTAACAACAAGTCATTGTTTACCAGAATTTACAATTTACAGATTTCCTTCCAAATTTTCCCTGATGATTATCACAATTGGAGTCCTGAGGCAAGATTTTCACTGGACCAGGTGAAGAATAACAATAGTGTCCTAAAATGTTAGAGTGTAAGAGCTTAGCCAGGCACTTTTGGTAAATCCTGCTCTGGCTGCAAGACCTATTGAGTTTATTCAGAAAGGTGTATCATGAATGACTGCAAATCAAGGTTCAACTACCTATAAGGGATCCTGATTGTTATTTCAGGATATAGCTGGTTAGACCATGTGCTAAGATCATTCATTCCTGTTTTGCTTGACAGTCCATATATAAAAATGTCATTGTATGAGTAATTATAGATATTTTCTAGTCCATATCATTACAGATGTTATTACATACCTCTGGAGTAGGTACGATTTGAACCTAGGCCTCCTTGCTTAGAAGTACTGACACTACATCTGGATCCCAAAACCCCATCTCCCTAAACTGTGTAATTGTCCACATATCAAACATGCACCATTTCTCACCATCACACCATTTGTTTTGTGTGTGTTTCCGGTTTGTGAAGATGAGTTTAAAAAGTAAGTTCTAATTATTTTATGGTCCTCATGAGTTTTCCTCCAGGCTGCACAAAAACAACATTGGTTGTTACTGCAGCTTTAATTTAATTTCCCTATTGCTGAAAAATTGACTTTCTCTTAAACAAGTTCCATTCAACCTTTCAAAAGCATTTAAATTCTCTGTCTCCCAGTGGCACTAATGAGAAGCAATATTGCCTGTCTAGCTTGCACTGCATTAAAAATCATGGCTCCTGAAGGAAGGTTCAAAGGTGAAGGAGTTACTTGGATAAGCAGATGTGACGTGAGGTGTTCAAGCATTCTCTGAAACTTGGATTTTACCTCTCTATTGGTGTGTAATCTTCAAATGGGCTCGTGCTTGTTTTCCAATTAACTACTTCAAAAATTATTGCCTAAGGACGTTACGCTGAATATCAGTTCTGCACCCAGTCTAGTCAGTTCGTCAAGAGAAGTGATCCACTGAAACAAGAGTTCCAGAAGTAGGTCAGCAACATGGAAATACTTATTTTGCTGCAAACAACACTTTATTACTCCATATATAAAACAAAAATAGTTGGAATTGCTACACCCAGCAACAAGTGTCTTTAACAGTTATTGATCTCAGCATGAATGTGCAAACGTAGCAACTGTGCTTCCGAAACCTAGCGTCATGCCTGATTTATGTTTGTATTATTCTATGGGACTGTCGCAGCTCTGAGATTGTTCCCAAACAGCTGGGAAAATGAATCTTGTATCGAGGAGAGGATTCAGATTTTAAGTCAAGTTTGATACTTTTGCACACATTAAGAACATGCAGCTTTTGAACCAGATAATTCCAGGGCATAAGTTTTGTTTGCACTGCTTCCAATTTATTTATAAAACTGGCCATATTTCTGTTTATTTTAAGTGGTACTTAAGGATAAGCAGAATAAGAGAAGTTTCTAAGCAACTGTCGAGGAATTTAGAATTTTTCTTTTAAATTTTCCAGTGAGCCTGTTCAGAGATATTATCACCCAACTCTGATGCAGGTGGGCCTTGAATCTGGGCCTCCCTGTCCAGGTATAGGGTCACTAGCACTGCACCATAAAAGCTCCCACCCAACCAGACTTTGTTTAAGTTGTTAATGCCTATCAGCTGTTGTTGAGTTTGCTGGGTGATCAATTTGCCAAACATGTTGCATTACTCTCGCTAAATCTAGTAAAACAGAGCTAGGTTCAAATTCCAGTTTTCATTTTGACTTCAGAAATATGCAGAATAAAGTGTATTCTATCTCTTGATCTCCTGCAACACTGTCTGATCATATGCTGATTGCTAACACAGAATATATGTATACGTACACACACACACCCCAAAGTACTTTACAACCATTTACGTATTTTTTTAAAGTGTTATCACTGTTTTAATGTTTAAAAAGGACATTCAATTTACAGACAGCAGTGTGATGATGGCCGGATAACCTGTTTTTAATGATATGGGTTTCAGGATAAGTTGTGGCCAGGATATCCAAATCCCCTGCCCCTGTTGAAATAAGAGAGGGCAATTGGCAATAAAAGAACAGTCCGGAAATCCTCAGTAGGTCTTTGTAGATTCTGTGACAAGCAAAACAGAATTAACATTTCAGCTTCAACATTTGTTTAAGATTTACACATGTGCACCATTCTTAATTAGGGCAGATGGAGACTTCATCTGAAAGAGCAAATATCCTGGAAGTGTTTGTTGTTTTAAGCTGAAGTCCCGCTACGTGCATGATCTGTACTTTTAGGGCCAAAGCCCAACTGCTGTGAAGGAGATCTCCAGAAGTGCAAAGATAATGCTGCTACTGAGTGGAGTTTACGTATTAGTATATGTTGGCAGCTTCAGTACTGCGAAAAACAAATGCATAGCATTTGAGGTCAGCTGTGATTCAGTTGATTGCGCTCTTGCTTCTGAGTCACAAACTGTATTCAAGATTTACTCCAGGACTTGAAGACAAAGTCTAATGCTGAAGTGCAGTACTGGATAAGTGCTACACTGTTGTAGGTTAACAAAGTGTGAAGCTGGATGAACACAGCAGGCCGAGCAGCATCTCAGGAGCACAAAAGCTGACATTTCGGGCCTAGACCCTTCATCGGAGAGCCTCAGACTTCAGAAATATGCTCGGCCTGCTGTGTTCATCCAGCTTCACACTTTGTTATCTTGGATTCTCCAGCATCTGCAGTTCCCATTATCTCTGATCACACTGTTGTAGGTATTGCTTTTCAGGTGAAGATAGGCCAGCATTCATTGTCCATCCCTAAGTGTCCTTGAACAACTTGAATTGCTGCCTTGATCGTTGCAATTTTCAATGTTTACGGCACCCACACTGCCATGATGGAGGAAAGGAGAGGATTTTTGGATTTTGATCTAGTGATAGTGAAGTAACTGCAATATGTTTCAAGTGAAGATTGTTTGTAGCTTGGAGAGGATCTTGCTGCTGGTAGTATTGCGATATATTTAACACTCCTGTCTTTGTAGACAGTGGGTTTGGCAGGTGATTTCTAAGGAATCTGGATGAGTTACTGCATAGTATCTTTTGGATGGTACATTCTGTTGGCATTGTGTCACACTGGCGAATGGAGTGAATGTTGAAGGTGATACATAGGGTGCCAGTTGAACAGTAGGCACAGCCCTGAGAGGTATTGAACTTCTTGTGTTGTCAGGGCTGTACTCATACAGGCATGTGGCAAGTATTCCATCACAGCCCTGACTTGTGCTGTTGTGGCTGGTGAACAGAACTGTAATGAGATCAGCGCTGTAATGAGATCAGCGCTGTAATGAGATCAGCGCAGTAATGAGATCAGAAGTTGAGTGGCGTTGGCAGAACCCAAATCGAGTGCCAGTGAGCAGGTTATTCCTTTGTATGTGCCATTTGACAGCACTGTTGATGCTTTTCATGGCCGTGCTGATGTTTGAAAGTAAACTGATGGCCAAGTTGGATTTTTCCTCCTTTTTGTGGACAGGCCATACTTGGGCAATTTTTTTCACATTTTCAGGCAGATGCCAGTGTTGAATCTGTCTTGGAAGTATGTGGCTAGAGAAGCAGTAAGTTCAGGAACATGGGTATTCACTACTGTTGCTAAAATGTTTGCAGCGCCCTTGCGGTGGCCGGTGCCTTCATCCATTTCTTGATGTCACAGAATGAATCAAGTTGGACACTGGGGATAATTCTCCATGTCTGTCATAAAAATATCACCATGGAATCTTCTGCAAGGGGAAGGGCAACATAGTGGTAATATCATTGGACAAGTATGATGTTAGGCATCTTGGGAGGAGGCCAACATGGATCATGAGGCTGCAGATTATGAGTGAATGCAATCCTACTACCAATGGCCCACAGCACCTCATGGATGTCAGATTTAGATTCCTAGATCAGTTTGAAATCTTTGCCGTTCCATTTAATGTGATGGTAGTGCCTCATAGTACAATGGAGGGGCAACTTGACATAAAGATAGGACTTCATCTCCACAATGACTGTGTGGTTATCAATTTACCAGTACTATCAAGGACAGGTCCATCTGTAACAGTTAAACTGGTGAAGCCATTGTCATGCAAATTTTTCCCTCATTGATTCCTTCAGCACCTGCTGCAGAGCTAGTCTAGCAATTATATCTTTTAGGACTTGACCAACTTGGTGGACAGTAATACCAGCAACCTAATCTTGTTGATGGATATTAAATCTCCTCCCAGAATACATTCCATGCTGTTGGCATCCCTGGTGCTTTCTCCAAGTGGTGTTTGACATGGAACAGATCCAGCAATTGCGAAGGACGGCTACAGTAGGTGATAGTCTGGTAAGGAAACCTCCTGCTATGTTTCATCAGCTGCTTTGTGGCTCCTGTCCTTGATGAGGAGACTTCTAGAGTCGATGTTGACAGCACCCAGGGCATTACCCTACTCAACGTCCGCCACTATCACACCAACGTCAGTGATCTGTCCTGCCAGTGTGACAGGACATATTCAGAGATGCTGATGGTGGTGTCTGGGATATTCTCCTCTATGGTATGATTCCATGATGAATTTTTTCAGTCAGAGAGTGGTGAATCATGGCACTCATTGCCACGGAAAACTGTGGAAACCAAGTCATTAAGTGTGCTTAAAGCAGAGATAGGTTCTTGAATAGTCAGGGGATCAAGGGTTACAGAGAGAAGGCAAGAGAATGCAGTTGAGAAATGTATTAGCATGATCAAATGGTGGAGTAGACGTGATGGGCCAAATGGCCTAATTCAGCTCCTATATCTTATCATCCGATGGCTGGATGCATTGTTAGCCTTTCCAGTCCCTAAGTTGATACTGGGTGATCATCCAGCTGCATTCCTTTCTTTAGACTTTGAGCGGGGATTAAAAGCTAAAAAGTTTGCTAAATCTTTTCAGGGATCAGTTAGAAGACAATGCTTCCATGGCTGCCTTTAGGCTAATTTTAATTCCAAAATTTACTGAACTCAAATTTCACCATCTGCCATGGTGGATTATGGTCCCAAGTTCCCAAACCTTTCTGAGGAAGGGTCATCGGACCTGAAATGTTAACTCTGTTTTCTCCTCCACAGATGCTACCAGACCTGCTGAGCTTTTCCAGTAACTTTGTTTTTGTTCCCAAAACTTTAGCCTGGGACACTGGACTAATTATCCAAAGATATTACCACTTTGTTGGGAAGAATGTGTAAATTCTCTCCTATCTGAATCTCTTTTGTTGCAGAGTTCCTTGTAACATACATTTTATCTTATGTGTTCTCCTCTTGAACCACAGTTACACTGCTCTAGGCTCGCAACAGTATTTTTTCAACTACAGTACACTATCTGATAAAATAGTGACACCTAACATTTATTAAGCTTAAAATGTGTGTAATGCCAATTGACATAAATATCATCTTGACAAAAGGTTAGGATTTAATCCCTTATTCCTGCTAGAAATGCCTTTTGACTTTTCCCCCTATTGTGTAAATTGTTCTACCTCACAAATACCTTTTGTGTGAGTAGTGTTTCGAATTCTTGCTGCTCTGTGGCTGTCTTAATTTGCCACATTTTCGGAAAATGACGTGTTGTTTTACAGATAAAATATTTTTTAAATGTTTGGGTTCTGCTTGTGGTTGTGAGGTTTCCTTACTCCACAGCACTGGCAACAACTGTTAACATCTGATATCTGTCCTACTCGCTGTATTGGCTTTTCACGTGTGTCTTTTGTGATTGTACATCTAAGAATGGAATGGATTCTGCTGATCTCCTGTGATAAGGTTGATCTTCTCTTAAGATTGATTTGTGTTGATTCCCTTCTTCAACTTTACTCACCATCTGACTGGATTTCTTTAGAAACAAATCTTCTTTCAACCATATTAAATCTGTCAAAGACTCATCAGTAAATCCAATAATTTTATCCATTATGAACTCTGACTTTAAACCATTATCTTCACGTTTTTCCACTTACCTATTGGAATTATTATCTATGTCTCCTCTAAATTCTGCAAATTTCTGGTAAACCTCTGACAAGATTTTGTTTTAGTTCTGGGGTTAAAATAATTGTCAAAAGCTTTCAATATTTCTTCAAAAGTATTTGTTTTTTGCTTTATACATTTGTGAGCAGTAATGTTATTAGCGATAGTCCCAATTGACTAAAATGTGTTTATTTGTCAAACTTCTAATTCAGTTTCTAATTTGGAAGCAGTTCGATATCTTAAGTTATCCAACTATGTTCTATTTGACCTATCTCTGAAATGAAATCTTAATCATAATATTATTTCAGCTGCTATGTTTTGCTAATGTGACTAATTCTTTTCCTTGTTGTAGATTTTAAATTTTGCAGAGGATTCTCACCATCTAAGCAAAATGGAAATTTCTGCCTTTTTCTCAACTTCTCAGAAGAAATCCCGCACACCTTAAAAATTGATTCCCAATTCGTTAATGCATTTACGAGATGAACCCTACTGCCTGCACCTTTAACAAACGACCTCAATTTCAGCGAAGTATTCCTGCTATTCATGGCTTCATTTGAGATTAATCCTCTTCCTTTAATGGCTTTTCCTAGATATTTCCCATTGTTTCTGGTTTGTGGTATTGCTGGGCCCTTCTCTGGAATATGCAAACAGCACTGACCCACGTGGCAATCTTAGAACAGGCTGGCACATCTGATGGCATGGTTTTGCGCCAGTGACTCTGAGGGAAGAGGACGGTCCTTCTCTGTATCACCTGGTCTACCATCACTTCCAGATCCCTATTGTCAAAGCAGGGTGTCAATATCCCATTTCACACAGAACATACAGGAGATCTCCAGTCTGACACTACTTGACCCGGAGCATGGCTGGGCTATAAAGATGACACCAGCTTCAGGGATCCTGAGAGACCCTGGCAATGGTATGTCCAACTATTGTAAGTGGGAGAATACAACGAGCAGGACACCATTAGTGTATGGGGAATGGATAATGAAATGTGTTTGGGGGAGAAAGCACAAGGTATCTCGCCAGGCCTCACGGAGAGAAACCCTGCATAAAACTCAAAATTGACACTTAACTGATTTCTGGCAAAGTTCAGCACAAAGTTTCTTCTAGTGGGATATAATCTCAGGAACCAGAGCCAAATCATGTAGCTATATAAACGAATTCTTATTATTTCCCTGTATAGCAAAATAAGGCTGCAGAAATGAGAACTTGTGTAACAATTTGCAATTGCAAAGTGTATCTTTAGGAATACACATCAAAATGCTCATGATTATGGTCCCACAACCAGGTTGAAAGACAATTCCAAAAAAGATCACCGTCTTGAATAAGAGGATAGCAGTAACTTCCCATAACTCAATGGTATATTTTACAGATTTATTCTACCGAACACTGAGTTTCTGTCACCAGAAGCATCCATCAGGAATTCAGGGAAGGAGATAACCTGACTCTTCAGAACTACCCACCCAATTAAAAGACATACTTCAGGAAGGATTAGCATCACTGTCTATCATTTAATGCCTTACCCATGCTGTGGAATATGGTTTCTCTTCAAGATCACCCATCTGTATTATCCAACAAGTAGGTTTTAACAACATCAAGGTAAAAATATTTCCCAAAGACCAAGACAGTTGTCTGCTCCTAACTCCATTCTACCCGAGGATGTGCTCCTCCGCTCTCTGACCTCTCACCTTACATAATAACATGCATTCCGTGACGCCAGAAACTGCTTGAAGACAAGCTTACTCACTTAAGTGTCACAGCTGCTCCGGATCCTTCCCTCTCTGATATTCTCATGTACAGACTATTTGGCAATGTCACTGGAGAATATACAACACTGGGAAGCTGAGCTAAATTTTCCCTGCCTAACTCTCAGGCACAATTTGGCTGTCTTAATTCGGAATTTGTAGCAAAGAAAAAGAAAATAAAAAATGCATTTGATTATACAAGTATTGAGATCCTGTTGACATGGAGAGCATTGGGTAGAAATTGGTGTGGATTACATCAACTTGTGTAAAAGGCCATGAAATGTTCAATGGGGAAGCAGAATAGACTGCGCCCAGACTGGGTAGGTAAAGGATCCAAGGCTGTTCACTTATTTATCTATGCAGGCGTGCAATCGGACGTATCTCTTGAAAAATTGCACAGCAAATGAGATGGGGATGCTAGGACCTTCCAGCTTTCAAACCCTTGGTGCCAATGTTAAAGCCCAGCTGAATTCTGCTTCAGATACTGCAAGCCAGAACTGTGTCTCTCAAAATAAATTGGTCGACAAAAAAAATGTCATAGAGGAAAGGTAAGCTATCTCCCTGCTTCCAGGATAAGGATCTGGAGATCACAGTAGATGATGTCGTGGAGAGGAAGATTGTCCTTTTCCCTACAGGCTGTCAAAGGAGGTCACCCCAACAGACCTGGCCATGCTGGAAATAAATTGCAGCTCAGGCCAGCGCTGTGGTTGGTATCAGCACTGCAGAAAGAAGGTCAATAACCCTCTGTGCTCCACAATAGTATGAGCCACCAACTTCTTTCAGGTACTTCTCCCACACGGAGCACCACTAAACCTAATTCTGCCACTGCACACAAATTTCACTCAGACTCATGGACCACAATTCTCAGTATTGCATGCATTATGCCTACTCAAGTATTCTCATCCTGGCCTGGGACAGGGAATACATCAGGGACCAACAGGATTCTGTGGCTCCTCTATGTTTAGGTGGGGCCTTGATGATCAGGTCAGCACCATTCTCCATGATTTCTGTCCCTGCCCATGCTTTTACTCAGCTTATCCTTCTAAATGACTAAATCTCTCGCCATTTGGGGCCACACAGTGGCTCAGTGATTAGCAATGCTGTCTCACAGCACCAGGGACCCAGGTTCAATTCCACCATTAGACAGCTGTCTGTGTGGAGTTTGCACATTCTCCCCATGTCTACGTGGCTTTCCTCCAGGTGCTCCGGTTTCCTCCCACAGTCCAAAGATGCGCAGTAGGTGGATTGGCCATGCTAAATTGCCTGTAGTGTCCAGGGATGGTTAGATTAGGTTGGATGGATGTGGGGAAATGCAGGAGTAAGGGAATGAGTCAGGGTGGGATGCTCTTCAGAGGGGCCATGTGGACTTCTTGGGCTGAATGGCCTGTTTCCATACTGTAGGGATTCTATGATACTCACTCACTCATTAAGAATATGTCACCATCTCTCTTGCTCATATATGACCACTAGCTGCTCTTCCATCCACCTCAGTCAGACACACCATCTCCTCTTGTCTCATTGCTGACAAAGAAGTCCAAGAGCAGTGGTGGACATCAGGTTTCAATTTCCTTTGAGGTGAAGTTAAGGCTTTGGCTGAAGAAGAGCAGGACCATCCATGCAGTGATGGAGAGACACTGGTGGACCACCACTGGGAGACACCAATTAGCATTACTGTATTCTGTTGTGCTGGTCTCCCATTACCACCAGCACTAACCCGTGGTATATCTGCAACAGCTTTTGTGCATCTTCTATAAAAGATTCCCTCATTTCTGGAATGCAGGCACAAGCAGAACCCAGTGAATCTCTGCTGCGAAACACAGCATTGGAGACCCTCCACTCAAATGCCACTCAGAATAGGAAGCCAATAAAGCCTCTTAGGATGAACCAAAAAGGCTTTCATGTACTCGTCACCAGCTCAGAGACGCTCACCTCGGTGAATCTGTCGGTAGCCCGTGGCGGTCTTTTAATCTGGTGGGGCCTCAGCGTGGACGTCTCGGGTGATTCCAGAGCAGGCTTCCTGACTCGAGCTGAAGCCCAACAGTCTGGAGTCAAGGCTCAGGGCAGACTGGAAGGACTATTGTTCTGAACATATCTCTATTTTCTAATTTATTCCTATAATCTGCAATGCTCGACTTCTTATTTCCTTATTTTTCGAATTGATTTTCTCTAAGAACTTGTACTGAAGAATCTGTGCCAGGTACTTTGTATCTGAGATGGCGCTGCCAAGTGGCAATGTATGAGCTTTTCAGTGTGCTCATTTGAGTACATGAGGCAATTAAGCTGATTCAATTCAATTTAATTTTAGATTAAGCTGAATGCTACATTCTGGTGAGCACATTACTGACATGTCTCCGCAGTTGGTTGAGGAAGAAATGCCTCAGGCCACTGGCACTCAGAAAAACGATGGCAAGCTGGCACATGCTCAGCCCAAACAGAAGACATGCTGCTGTTGTCAGCCACGAAGGAGTTGATCAAACAGTAGAGACCGGCACAGGACCATTGGAAACCAAGAACAAAAATAAAAGTTGCTGGTAAAAGCTCAGCAGGTCTGGCAGCATCAGTGAAGAAAAAAAGTCAGAGTTAATGTTTCAAGCCCAGTGTTCTGAGGAAGGTCACCAGACCCGAAACGTTAACCATGATCTTTTCTTCACAGATGCTGCCAGACCTGCTGAGCTTTTACCAGCAGCTTCTGTTTTTGTACTTCATTTACAGCATCCACGGTTCTTTCGGGCATATTTTTAAAGTGAGAGGAGAAAGTTTTAAAAGGAACCTGAGGGGCAACATTTTCACACAGAGAGGGTAATATATGGAATGAAATGCCAGAGCAAGTGGTAGATGCTGGTACAGGTAGAGGACTTAAAAGACATTTGGACGGATACATGAATAGGAAAGTTTAGAGAAATATGGGTCAAATGCAGTTGAGTGGGACTACTTTAGTTTGGGATACTTGTTCGGCATGGATGAGTTGGACCAAAAGTTCTGTTTCCATGCTGCATGACTCTATGTAGACGAAGACAGTAATCTTCTGAAGAGAAGCCGAGAAACCAGGCCGTTCACCAAAGAGACATGTCCAAGACAGAATGATAAACCAAAGTAATGTTATTGCACAGTCTAATTAAATATGGCCCCTAGTTTAGAACTCCCCCAACCTAGGGAAAAGACCTTTGCTATTCACCTTATCTATGCCCCCCATGATTTTATAAAGCTCTATGAGGTAACCCCTCAATATCCACTGCTCCACTGAAAAATGTCCCAGCTATCCAGCCTCTCCTTATGACTCAAAACCTCCAGCCCTGGCAACATCCTGGTAAATCTTTTCTGAATCCTCTCCCATTTTAAAATATCCTTCCTATAGCAGAGCAACCAGATTGTCCACTTCAGTTGTGAACAGCACAGCATGCCACCAAGGAATGGGACTCCCTTTTTGGACTATACTGCAAGGTCCCACCAAAACAGTCCAGGAATTACGGCCTCACTTTTAGGAGGCCTGTGGTTTGTTTCACTATAGCCCTGGTCAAAGCATGAGAAAGCATGTTGTATCTTCATTCTGCTTCAGTCTGAGGGTTTCTTGAAGGTGTCATTCACCATGTCAGTATGAGATTGCCAGGCAGTCATCCCTAAGTAGGTTAAGGGCCTTGGAAGGACACAATGAACCTGTGAGTTCTCTGTTATGTAAGAGTCAAGGCAGCTCACAGAACATCTAACATACACCCCAAAAATGTGGCAATAATGGTCACATATAGTTTGAACATTGCTGTGGGAAGTTTAATGTGCTCTCAAATACTATACGTTAGTGAAAGAATAGTCTCAAAATAACATGAGTGCAGTCAACAACACCCTGCACTAGGGGGAAGCCAGTGATGGTAGAGAACCCCATTTCCAGGACTACTTGACTCTCCTCTTCTTTGATGAGGGAAGGATATGCAGAGTTGTGATCAAGAGAAAATAGCATCAGTAACCAGTTAGCATTTATAGGTCAAGAATTGGGAAATGCCACGTAGTTTCCTGTTCTTACCTGAAATGAGAAAATGGCATAAAAATTCATGGCAACAGTAAGCTTGATGCCCACTAGGGCACCTGGATGGGATAATCACCCAGTCCTTCTGAACACAAGTCTACTCCAACACAACTCAGCATTGATAGGCATGACATCATTAATTGACAGTAGCGCTGACTTTCAGTTGAAGAAAATGACAGAGGTTTCTTGAATCAGGGTCTCATCATTCTCTTTTGTCTACTTGGTCGATCTTCATCTCCTGCTTCTCCCTCTCAAGGCTATGGATGGGGCACTGGAATTGTTATTCTTGCTGGGTTTACTGAAGCTGTTTTAATTCCTGCATCCTTCTGTATTGGCTTTGACGTAATAGTAAAGCCACAAAGACCCCAGCGACTGCATTCTTCATGTGGGCCCTGTGAGCTGATAATCTATGGGGAATGACAGGAAGGTAACAAAATTTTATTTAAGTAGCTCCTGAGCCCTCACATCCATCACAATGGAGCGTCATGTTATGCCCTCACATGGTGTGACATGGAGGCTTCCTAAGGAGATCATTGTCATTGGCTCAACAAGGAGCCATGAAGTATGTCATCACATCCGATTGTACATCACATAACCAAAGGTTTTATGCTACAGTGGGAGTAGAATACTTCCAGTAAGCCACTACAAAAGATGACACCCTTAAAAGAAAGGAGTCCCTTCCACACTATGGGTCATGTTCTTGCATGCTTCATTTCAGTGTAAGAAAGCAGTGTCTTCCAGAACTTATCATGAAATGTGGTTGACAAATGGGAACTTCAGATTTCATTTGAAATATCTTATTCTCAAGAAACTTGTTTAGCTTGCATGACAAGAGGAAATGAGTGCACACAATGTAACACTCATGATTGCTTGAGGCCATTACTTTTAACATGCATCATTGGGTTGGTTAACAGATGGAAGAAAATACCAAGGGTGGTTTGGTGATGGGCAAAAAGATCAGTTGTGTGTAAGAACACTTTTAGATAAAAAAAAACAAAAAAAAGACAGTGCGTTACTGATAATGAATAACTTGTAAATTGTATGTAAATTAAATGTAGATTGCTGGCGTTGGAGTGAAGAAGTAATTACTACCACGACCCCAGCCTTCCCTCAAAGTCAAAAGTTTTTAGTTCGCGCCCCCCCCCCCAAGAATGAGAATAATTACTAACTTTGCCCATTCAGCATGTGGTCACAACAATTTTGTGACGTTATTGTGCAGTTGACCTTCAATTCAACATGACAATGTTATGACTTTGTGTTCATATGGGCGACTTGCACGCTGGGAAGCATGACATCTCCCCTTAATCTAGAGGTTCACTTTTTCTGTTTGTTGTCCCTGCAGCCCTGAGGACCCATCAGTTTCACCCATACACTATTTCATTTGATCTCCTTTATACAAACTATGGATGTGCTCACTTTACCCAGACTGACTGGGACTCTACAAATTCTTTTGCTCTTGATGGCCCTAGAGTCTTCCCATGTACGGGGCCAGAGTTACTGTAATCTCTTTAAATTCCCTTCCAGTACTCCAATATGCCCTTATTCTCTGCCATCTGCAATTGCCCGCTATCACGGTAACCATTCCCACAGAGACTCAGTGCAATGAAGCCCATCCTCAGTATTTGAGTTACCTGCTTTCCCCGTGATGCTATGAATTGAAAAACCCTCCCATCATATTGACGAAACTCCAGTGACTGACTACGGCCCACCACTGAAATAATGGCAGGACAGCACCAAATGACCTGGCCCACCCCTAGACTGATGTTTCAATGTTTCCCTGACTGACTCACCTGTACTCCTCAAACTGCTTGAAATTGACCTGCAGGGCAGACTCTGGCCAACCCCATTAGTGTAACAGGATGAGCCCCTTGATCTGCTGTCACAGCACCACCTCAACTGACTATGGAACCTTTTCCCCCCATTATGGCATGTTCACCTTTTGAATTTTACACATCGCTATTAGCTTCATGCACCTGCAGTGCCTTTGTCATTGTAAGCTGCTAGCATAGGCTGCAGATGTGACATTGATGTAACAATTTGCCATACAGCTACATCTTCACCCCCTTGACTATAAGATTGACTATTCAGTGCTTCCCACCATCACAAGCAGCCTGCCTCTCCTCTCTGTTAAACAGCTACAATGCAAATACTGGCATCCCATAGCTGAGCATTAATGACTTGTGCACTAAGAAAACAATGTGACTCACATAAAAATTGGTAGCCTGTAACTCACTATTAAGATCAATATATGTTAAGAAAGCAATGTGAAGCAGGCAGAGCCTAACAGCCTCCAAGTAAGTGGGTGACTGGTCAGAAAGCAAGCCAAGAGCCATAGGATGTTTGTCCATGTCAACGGAATAAAATCCTCTGCACATGCATGAGATGTACGTCTCCCTATATATAACATACAGGTTGTAAGTGTCCATCAGCCCTAAAGTATAGTGTTAAAGGCTGAAGTAGTGCCAATGTTGGACCGAAGGCAGTCATGATGATGTGGTCAGCCTGTTGTTTTGTTGATGTGGAGTTGGGGTGGATGAAGGAATGAGGAGGAGGATGGCTTTGGAGCATGCAGGGATATTGTGCTGAAGAAACAGGAGCATGAAGCCTGGGTCAGGCATTCAGCGAGCTGCAGCCAACAAATACCCACATTGATTCACCTGAATTTACATTGTCCAGTTTCTCATTGGAGGAGAGGAGAATTGGAAATAGGAGATACGTAGGGTGACTTGAAGATTTTATGAGCTCATAGAATCCAAACAGTGTAGATGCATTTGGCCCATTGAGTCTGCACCAACACTCCAAAAAGTATCTAAGCCCCAACCCTATACCCATGACCCTTCATTTACCATAGCTAATCCACCTAGCTTGTACAACCCTGGACACTACAGGGCAATATAGCATGGCCTATCCAGCTAATGCATCTTTGTACTCTGGAAGTAAACTAGAGCAGCTGGAGAAAACCCACACAGACATGGGAAGAACATGCAAACTCCTCACAGATGGTCAGGCGGGAATCAAACCCAGATCCCTGATGTTGTGAGGCAGCAGTGCTAGCCACTATACCAAACACTGGGTACGCATTGAAGTAAGATAGTCACCATTCGAAAATAACATTGTAAAGTCACCACTTAAAGCTCTAGGAGAAATCAGGAAAGCCTTTCGCTGATCCATCCTAGGACAAGCCAAACAGAGACACGCACAAGAATTCCTGGAAGCATGGCATTCCAACTGGAACTCCATCAACAAACACATTGATTTGGAGCCAATCTACCATCCTCTGAGAAAAAGAACAGGAAATGACATCACCAATGCAGGAAATGACATCACCAACTCAAGGAAACCTAAACAGATAAATAGAAAACGGGACATAGCACCAGTGCTTCATTGGAGGCCCGCTGATGATGTTACCGAGAATGGTGACGAAACGTCCGAAAACTAACCTCCAGCTCAGTGAGCAAACTCACACCCAGCCTTTCTCTGATGTTTTAATTCTCATCCTATTTTTTCACCTTTTCTTACTATTACTCTTACCACACGGTAAGTGGAACATTTCACCCTTGTGATTGATGAATTGGGGAGGCATTGCGTTTGTTCTGCTCAAGACTCTGCCAAGGGTCGTCAAGAGGAAATTTCAAAATATCAATAAAGAGAACATTCCCAGTGGAGCCAGGAGATACCGAAATGATCCCCCAGCTCCACAATCAGTATGTCCCCTCTTTTGAGCCATTGCCTATCACCCCAGAGGCTACACAAATTCCCGTTCCTGGGTCTTATCTGAAAAATATATTAATTGTTTTATCATGCCTTTCTAATTTTGACACCAGTTATGTAATATTTTAAACTGTGCACAAGCTCTGCATTAGCCACTCTAATAGTTAAAACATTTCGTATTACAACTATTGACTGGCATTGGGTGGTGACGCATGGAGATCTGCCCTGGTCAGTCTGTTGCCAAAAGAACACAATGTTAAATGACATGCAGGTCCAAAAATGCTCTGGAATTTAATCAACTGGAAGCAGACTCACATATGGAGGTTAAAAGGGTGGAGAGCACTATGTTTACATATAATAGTAGCTATTACATTCTGATTCTATTCAGTAGTAATTTTGAGTTATTACTCAGAGCTGAAAACTCAATACTGCAGTATGACTGCCTTGCCAACATACTGTAGTTCCTTGATGGATTCTAGAGCAAAGTGTTGAATCTGAATGATGTAATTACAAGTGGGCAGTGAAAACTGAAACAAAGAAACTGTTATTATTGGCAGCCATGGCTGGTTAAATCAATGACATTCCTGATGACTAACTTTACATGTTTCTCTAATCTCTTCTAATTTTCCCTGATTTTTGTGCGATGGGAAGGTGGAAGCTTTTATGAAAACAAACAGCTTATTTAAAATTTAATTTCAAGCAGCATTTCATCTGCTGGAATTAATCTTTTTAACATGAATTTTTGAAATAAAATGTTGGCAGGGGTTCTTCTCCATTGTGATTTTGGACAAAATTCCATGGGAATATCAAGGAAAAGACATTTATGGTGTCTACACAAATTATGCAAAGAATCCTGTCAAAGTTATGGCAGATGGTGAGGGAACACCAACGCGAATGAAGGGATCAATATTTTACTGAATGGAAAAACATTGTGTCCTAGGACTTAAAAAGGAATTCTCCAGTGATATTTGATCTTGTTACAGTGATCTCTAGTGTTCTGTACTATATTTAATAAAAGCTATTTTAAGACCAGGAATTAATATCACAGCGCTAATGATCATACATTTACATGGAGACTGATATTCAACCCTAGCAGCTAGTATATGGAAAGGATTGTCACTTTACTAAGTATGACACCTTTCCAAGAAGAAAATTGACTAACTTAAATGGCACATAAAAATCAACACCTTTTTATTTGACTGTTGAGATGACATTAATATTATATTACATTAATTGCTTACTTAGAGGAAAGCTAATTCCTGGATACTGGGCATAAAACTCATTAATTTGGTAGAGTTGGAAGATTGGGACAGGCATATTTTATAGAACCACAGGATGTTGCAGCATAGGAAGAGGCCATCCAGTTCATCTGTCTGTGCTATCTGTCCTTGATGGCATCATCTAATTAATCCCATTCTTTTGCTTTTAACTGAAATTGTGCAAATGTTTTCTCTCCAATTATTTCTGCAATTTTTTTTGAAAGCTACCACTGAATCTTCTACAACCCTCTCAAATTGTGCTTTCTAATCATCATAACTTACTGCCTAAAATGTATTTTCCTTATCTGATATTTGCTTCTTTTGCCAATCAACATGATTGTGCCACTGACCCTTCCATTGGAAACAATTTCCTTGCATTTGCTCTACAAAATAAAGCCATCATGATTCTAAACATTCCCCCTTCAGTGTCTCCACTCCAGAGAAAATAAGCCCATTTATTCAAGTGTCCTTAATGAATATAAAATGTGAGGCTGGATGAGCACAGCAGGCCAAGCAGCATCTCAGGAGCACAAAAGCTGACGTTTCGGGCCTAGACCCTTCATCAGAGCTCTGACCCTCTGATGAAGGGTCTAGGCCCGAAACGTCAGCTTTTGTGCTCCTGAGATGCTGCTTGGCCTGCTGTGTTCATCCAGCCTCACATTTTATTATCTTGGAATTCTCCAGCATCTGCAGTTCCCATTATCTCTCTCTCCTTAATGAATAGCTGTTTTTCATTTCTAGTACCAGTTGTATATACCCCAGATTGCAGTATTTTTATATATCTTGGAGTAATGCAGAGATGACACTCTTTTTAAGTGCGCAGCAGGCTTCTCTACAAAAGTTTTTAAATTTCCCTGCAATCACCCATGCTTTAGCTTAACTTCTAATGGTTTCAGCGATGACTTCATTTTGCTGTGAGTCTACATCCAGGCTTAATCAATCATGCACAGGGAAAGTGATTCAAATTCAAACAATTGAATATTACAGTTCCAGTTGAGTAAATTTGTTCTGCAGCCTGTGCAAGGCTTTACATTCTTCTGAAATTTCATCAGTTTCATTTTTCTTGCAAGGGTATCCTATTTGGTAAAGTTGATAAAGTTGATATGGTTTTCTTGTCTTCTGAGTTTTGTGCCTCTGTGACATCTCTTGCATTATCTGCATCACTAAAACATCATGAAATGGCAATTTCATGGGTCTATTTATCACTGATACTCCCTGACCCAACAGCTTTGTGCAATAATTCATTTTATACTGCTGACCTACTGCAAACTGCAATATATGTTTTGTCATTTTCCCCTTCTGTAAGTGGTAAGAAGGACAAATAATTAGGTGAGTTGACCTTGTAGAGATAATCACCTTCTTGCAACCTCAGCAACTTCCTAGCCATGAAGGCCAATTGAACAACTTCTTGGTTTGCCAACAATTATGGATCTTTAGTGGTCAAACATGAGCCATTTAAGGGCCTCTTTACGAGAGATGTAAAATGGAACATCAATTTACTAGCCCCTATTGTTTTACTCTATGGCACTAAGCCAAAATTATCTGCTGAGCCTCAAATTTAGCAACAAAATCAAAGTTGTTAAATATCTGTACACTCCATGACGTTAGTTCTCAATACAAATCAATCTACCGCCTTTTTAAAGATAACAATTGATGCTGGATTGGCTACTTTCTGAGGGAGCTTATCCACAGTAACTTGATCTCAAATGTTTTAGTAAAAGTTTCAGGAAAACCTACAGACAAGATCAGTTGTTGAGATTAAAGCCTCAATATTTTCTGCATCCTTTAGTCAAGGCAGAAAAGAATTAATTTGGCCTTATGCAAAATTGTTATGGAATTAATTACTTAGGCAGGCAGCTATTCTAAATTGTGTTCATCAGCAGCATTGGAAAGTGAGCAATTTAAGTTCTGGTTGTCTTCTTTCTATCAACAAGCTTTCAGTTTGCCATCAAATAGTTCATGTACAGTTCAGGTCTTACAAACACCTTTAATTTCTCTGGTGATTGAACATCTTAGCAGATACCAAACCTCAGTGTTATGATTTGTCATAATTTGTCAATGACATAGTTGGAGTTAATTATGTTGCATTTGATCCCTATTTTGCAAGTCACTGTTATCAATATTTATATACTATTGACAAATCCTCTCAGCAAGTTGTTTCGTCCAGAGGCGTTAAACCATGCAAATAAAACAAAGAGCTGTGGATGCTGGAGATTTGAAACAAAAACAGAAATTTCTGGCAGATCTTAGGTCTGGCAGCATCTGTGGGGAGAAAGCAGAGTTAACATTATCACGTCCGGTGACTCTTCATCAAAACAATTCTGATGAAGGGTCACCAGATGTGAAGTGTTAACTCTACTTTCTGCCCAGATGCTGCCAGACCTACTTAGTTTCACCAGCAATTCCTGCTTTTATCTGAGTAAAACATGGCCTGGGTTAAGAATTCTCACCATTGCCTGCTTACAAGGAGGAATTGTCCATTGACAAAGTAACAGAGCCAAGTGTGGATTCTTAAAAGGCTGGGAAAGGCTGATATGACATAAAGAAAGACAGACCAATGACAGATGGTAATTTCATATCAGTTCTAAAAAAAAATTAAGAACAAAATGTTCTCTATGAGGTTCCTTCAGGGACAGCGTGATCATTTAAGGAACAAGTAACGGCCGTTAGCTACATACTAATATCAGTGAATACAACATGAGCCCTGGGGTAATATTACATTGATGAATAATGAATGACTGATTAATAACACACTGATTACATAATATATGAGTGACAAAGTTATCATAGCATTACAACTGGTTAGATTCAAAAGCTGTTAAATGTAATTACACAAGGAGGCCTTCTCTCCAATCCATAGTTTTCCTACTTATAGTTGGACTAAATAAATTTAAAGACAGGGAGCATCTACTTATTGTGCTATTGAATAGATTCCAGACTGGAAAAGCAAAATCTCTTTAAGATGTGGGATCCTGCCCTGTGATATTCTGATATAAAGACAATGTACTTGCTTTATCCTTCAGTCAGGCCTACAATGTAATGGAGCCAGTGTACTATTTTCAGTCAGGTGTATGATGCAATACAGAGTAACATAAGCGCAGAACCCAGACAGTATTTGTGTTTCATATTTAAATAATGTGGAAAGTTAGCGTTGTTAATAAACATAAAGATTTTTATTTCAATAAAAACCCAGCCTTTGTTACCTGAGTTATCAAATAGGTCAACAGTTATACAGTATGATACTGTCAGTGCTGTGTGAGCCAAGAAACCAAGACCCTACTTTATATCAATGCACATCACCATGCAGAGATGCAGGAGCTCCACATGGTCATATGGCTGTAACTTTGTCAATAGGGTAAAAGGTGGTGTGACAAGGACTTTGAATTGCTGTGAAATACAATGTCCTACACAGTCAGGATTAGTTTTTGGACAACCAATATCCACCTTGCAGTCTCGCAGTACAAATCTACTAAAGAGATTAGGCTAGGACTTGACAAATTCTATGGCCCAGGATCCCCACCAGTAGTGAGGACTTTTAATATTGCCCTTTTAACTGTTGCCGTATATATTTCATTACTGTAGCGTTGGTAAGTTTCAATGCTTTTTTCCGATTGCTCTTGCTGAAGAATTTGTATTGAACAGAGAGGATAATACCCATGCTTATTGTGTCTTGACAAGTGAAAAATAGTTCAATGATAAAATTATCTTTATGCTATTGTTATCCACTGTACAAAAAAATGAAGATGCTTGCCACTTTTCCTTATAATTTTAACAGTGTAATTACATAAAACCTGGTATAATGCATGTTGTTGTAGTATTCTGATCTCACCAATTATATTTTGATGACCAATTATAGCCTCAAGAAGTTTGACATTTTGACCTAACATTTAAGTTCCTTATGTAATTAGCAGTTCAGTGTATTATGGATGTACATTGCCAAATAAATCATTGTTTTGAAGAGACAAAAAATACAAGCAACAAATCATGACACATCATCCTGACTTGAAAATAAATCAGAGATAGCAAGAACTGGAGTCAGAGATAACGCAGTGGAGAGAACACAGCAGACCAGGCAGCATCAGTGGTGCAGGAAAGTTGACATTTCAGGTTGGAACCCTTCTTCAGAAATGGGGAGGGGGAATGGAGCTCAGAAATAAATAGAGAAAGGAGGGGTGGGGCTGAGGAAGGTAGTTGGGATGGTGATAGGTGAGTGCAGGTAGGGTATTGGTCAGTGAGGTGGGGGGTGCGGATAGATTGGAGAGAAGATGGACAGATTGTGTCAGGCCAAGGAGGTGGGGATGACAGGGAGAGTTGGGCATGGGATGAGGCCAGGGGTAAGGAGATTAGAAAACTGGTGAAATCCATGTTTAGGCCATTAGGCTATAGGCTCCCGAGGCAGGATATGAAGTGCTGCCCCTCCAGTTTGCGGTTGGTGTCATTGCAACATTGGAGGAGGCCCAGGATGAACATGAAAATAAACCTGTGGTCTTTCAGTGTTACTGTGTCAAAATTCTGGAAATCCCTCCCTAAATGCACTGTTGGTCTACTGAGAGCATATGGGCTGCATTGGTTCAAGAAGGCAGCTCATCGCCACATCTCAAAGGAAGTTGGAATGAGCAATAAATGCTGCCTTGTCAGCAATGGCCACATCCCTTGGAAACTATGAGTAAAAAAATTTAAAATTCAACCATAATTTTATTAAATATGGATCAGGATCGAGGAAGCATGTCTCCTAAGCCTGCTTCTATTTATTATGTCAATATTCTGCCTACATGGATGAACAAATATGTAACAATAGTCAAAGCCATTGATTTATGATTTGCAGTAAATTGGGGGAAATCATAACTTGAACATGAAAATATTGTGAATATGCTTGAAATGCTTTGAAATAAAATTGCAAAATGTCAATTTCACATAACACCAATTAATTTCACGAGAGTCATAGATAATGTGAATAGCATGTGTCTTTTCCCTTTGATGGGGTTTTCAAGACGAGGGGGCATATTTTTAAGGTGCGAAGAGAAAGATTTAGAAAGGACATGTGCGGCAACTTTTTTATATAATATGGTTCATGTGTGGAGTTCACTTCCAGTGGATGTGGGTGCAGTCACAACATTTAAAAGACTTGATAAGTACATGAATAAGAAATATTTGGAGAGAAAGGGGCCACGTGTTGGCAGGAGGGACCAGTTTGGTTCAGGATTATGGTCAGTATAGACTGTTTGGACTGAAGGGTCTGTTTCCCTGCTTCATGACTCTACGAATCTATGAGTAACATGATCATTGTCTAAATCTGAACTGGCTGAAATTAGGTCAAAACAGAGATCCCTATAAATTTAAATGTTACAATTTTATTTTGCAATTCCCAATGATTCAATAACTTTTCCTACCTGTAATGATTATGCTTCTATGTGAAGGAAAAACCTATGCTAAAACATGGATACTTTGAGCAAAAGATGGAAAATTACCTAAAACTTTCTGACTGTGCATATGTCAAAAGTATTATGTAGTGTAATGTATGACATGCTATAAACCAAGGATGAGTGCCTGTATTACAAAATCAATACCTTCAAGAAGCCACAAATGGGAGAATCAGAGACTGCAAGAACTACAGATGCTGGAGTCAGAGACTCAGTGTGGAGCTGGAGGAACACAGCATAGGCCAGGCAACATCAGAGTAGCGGGAAGGTGGGCATTTCAGGTCGAGACCATTCTTGAGAAAGGTTCCGACCTGAAACGCCAACCATCTTGCTCCTCAGATGCTGTTTTGTTCATCCACAAATGGGAGAGTGGCTCATTTGTTCCCTTTTTTCAAATCATTATAAAACTACTTCAACAGGAACTATATAGGAGTTTCTTTGTCAAATACAAGCCTCTGATTTAAAACTTTTCTCTCTCTCTCTTTTGCTCATGATATATTTTCTGTGGCAGTGTAATCTCAAAGTTCTCTAACAGTCTGGAGGATTCCAGCATTTAAATCCACTGGCATCCTAGTGATGGTAATGGAGAAGGTTAATTGAATGATGGGTCTCCAAGAAAGAATTTGACAGCTTGCTTGTGAAAAGAGCTGAACACTGGGTCAAACTGCTACCTGGCAGGAGAATGATAAAGTATTCTGTTTGAAGAAGTAGCTGCACTTTATGATCTACTTTTATGTGATTTATACTTTTAATTATAATAATGAAGTAATGGATTGTCACAATGTTTGTACCTATCATTTGTTCTATTGACTATTAAATTGTTCAGCTAGGCAGCTTCTGATTTAACACTAAGTGACACAGATAAATAATACAGGAAGGAGCCTGCGAGGTGAACTCTTAATGCTGAGCGACTAAGTTCCTACAGTCAAACCACATTCATGACTTGCACTCGTGATGTAGTCTGGAAAAGGAATCCAATTCTCAGGCCACACAGTTTCAGTTGCCTTTCAGACTGCTTGTCTTCCTTCCTGACAGCCTAATGGAGTACTTTCCTGACAGCTCTCTCTAGATATTTTTGTTTGCCACTACATAGGCGAGAGTGACACAGACCAGCAATTCCTCTATGACAGCAGCCAGTGCTACTCCAAAAGCATTGAACAAGATATAGGAATATTATTGCACTTGATGGTACAGAGCAGACCAAAGACAATAAGTCCAGCCATCCTGAATTTCAGCAGAAAGAGAACTTTGCAAAAAATTGTGTGTGTTGTCAATGAGAAAGCATCAACGTCATCAAAGTTTTTAAATTGTTAATAGGAAATAAAAATCAATCCTGCAAAACATACACCATGGTGATGACTTGTAATATAAATAGCTATAATATGAGAGATGATGGTGCAGTGGTGCTGTCCTTAGGTTAGTGACCCGGGGGGTTCGAGCTAATTCCCCACAAATGTGAGTTCCTGAAGTTGAGAAAGACCAGGACTACGGGTCACAGCCTGGGAAAAAGAGGTCAGCCATTCAGGACTGAGATGAGGAAGAATTTCTTCACTCAGAAAATTGTGAACCTATGCAATTCCCTCCCACAGCAAGTACTGGGACCAGTACGTTAGATATATTCAACAGGGAGCTGAACATGGCCCTTGTGGCTGATTGGATCAAAGGGTATGGAGAGAAAGTGGATGTGGGTTTCTGAATTTGCATGATCAGCCATGATCATATTGAATTGTGGTGCAGGCTCGAAGGGCCGAATGGCCTACTCCTGCACCTGTTTTCTATGTTTCTATGTTTCAGTTGCAGATTTGTTAATGGAATTTAAATCCTATCAGCTACTATAGTAAGGTTATTATAGCATAGAGGAGATGGTTTAAATGTAAGGTAGATGTGAATAAATTTCTGATAAGCAAAGAGTTGAAAAGTTATTTGGTTTTGATAGGAATATGAAGTAATCAGATCAAACATGATTAAATTGAATGGACGAGCAGGCTCAAGGAACCAAAAGGTTTATTTATGCACCTAATTCTTATGTTTGTGTGTATTGTCAATTATTATAACAACTCATTCAGTTCACTCACGTATTTTGGAGAAGGAAGTCTGCCATTTATACCCAGTTTGACCTTCATGTGATTCAAGACTTATAACTGATTGAGATAACAAGGCATGGAGCTGGTTGAACACAGCAGGCCAAGCAGCATCAGAGAAGCAGGAAAGCTGATGTTTCGGGCCTAGACCCTTCTTCAAAAATGGGGGAGGGTAAGGGGGTTCTGAAATAAATAGAAAGAAAGGGGGAGGAGGATGGAAGGTGGATAAGGGAGTAGATGGGTGGAGAGGAGACAAACAGGTCAAGGAGGTGGGGATGGAACCGTTAAAGGTGAGTCTAGGTGGGGAATTAGGATGGGGGTTGGTCAGTCAAGGGCAGACGGACAGGTCAAGGAGGCAGGGACGAGCTTAGCTGGTTTTGGGATGAGGACACGGGTGGGGAGATTTGAAGCTTGTGAAGTCCACATTGAGACCATTGGGCTGCAGGGTTCCCAAGCAAACTATGAGGTGCTGTTCCTCCAACCTTCAGGTGGCATCATTGTGGCACTGGAGGAGGCCCAGGATGGACATGTCGTCCAAGGAGTGGGAGGGGAAGTTGAAGTGGTTCACGACTGGATGATGCAGTCTTTTGTTACGAACCAAATGTAGGTGTTCCACAAAGCAGTCTCCAAGCCTCCGTTTGGTTTCCCTGATATAGAGGAGGCCACATCAGGAACAGCGGAAGCAGTATACCACATTAGCAGATGTGCTGGTAAACATCTGTTTAATGTGGAAGGTTTTCTTGGGGCCTGGGATGTGGGTGAGGGGGGAGCTCTAGGGGCAGGTATGACACGTCCTGCATTTGCAGGGAAAGTGCCATGGTTGGTGGGGCTAGTGGGGAGTGTGGAGCGGACAAGGGAGTCATGGAGAGAGCAGTCCCTCCAGATGGCAGATAAGGATGGGGAGGAAAAATGTTTTTGGTGGTGGGATCAGGTTGCAGGTGGCGGAAGTGGCAGAGGATGGTTCGTGGGGGGGTTCGTGAAGAAGAGGGGGGATTCTGTTTTTGTTGTTATTGCGGGGAGGGGGTGTGAGGGATGAGTTGTGGGAAATGCAAAAGATGTGTTCGGGGGCGTTTTTGGCTACAGTGGAGGGGAAGTTGCAGTCCTTGAAAAACGAGGACATCTGGGATGTCCAGGAGTGGAATGCCTCATCTTGGAAGGAGATGCGGCAGAGGTAAAGGAATTGGGAACAAGGAATGACATTTCTACTGGAAGATGGTTGAGAGGAGGTGTATTCTAGGTAGCTGTGGGAGTCAGTAGGCTTGAAATAGATTTCGATTTCCAGGTGATTGCTAGAGATGGAAACAGAGAGGTCCAGGAAGGAGAGAGAGGTATCGGAGATGGTCCAGGTGAACTTAAAGTTGGGGTGGAAGGTGTTAGTGAAGTGGATGCAGTATTTGTTCGGGACCTGGGTTATGAGCTTCCCTCACCAGATGCAACATCAAGATGCCTCCAATCAGCACCTTGCTGCCTTCCACCAGGGAAAGCTCACCCCAGAGGTGAGAATCAGGCAAAGTTTTATCACTCCTTTTCTGTTGTTTGATTAACAACATTCCAGAAAAATCTGATGTAGCACTAGTGCCAAAGTCCCAACATAAGGACAGATTTCCCTGTTAATGGAGCATTTCACCTTGACAGCTGTTGTAGTTTGATCATAGGACTCAGAACTAAATCATTAATCATCAGACATTCAACATTTCATACAACGAGCAGGGACTTTTCATCCCCAAAGACTTGTTTAGTCATAACATCAAATGTGTTACAGCCAAGGATAATTGGAATTTTTAAAAATTTCATCTGTATTTTTCTGGGAGCATAAAAATCTTCATAGATTCAGCATAAGATACATACACATTCCTGATATTACCCTTCTCTTCATCAGTCTTGCTGTAATCGTGAGCTGTATTCTCCCTGCCCCCACAAAATAAGTGGGCAACGGCAGTGATAATGGGAACTGCAGATGCTGGAGAATCCAAGATAATAAAATGTGAGGCTGGATGAACACAGCAGGCCCAGCAGCATCTCAGGAGCACAAAAGCTGACGTTTCGGGCCTAGACCCTGGCCTTAAGTGGGCAATGGCATGTCGCTTTGGAAAAAAATGGTGAGTTCAGAATTCTATTTATTTCTGCGTTCCCTTCCCCCTCCCCCATTTCTGAAGAAGGGTCCTGGCCAGAAACGTTAACTTTCCCCCTCCTTTCATGCTGCCTGGCCTTCTGTGTTCCTCCAGCTCCACGCTGTGTTATCTCTGGCTCCAGCATCTGCATCTCTTAATATCACTGATCAAGAAAAGGACGTCTGATTCTGAAACCAGATTTTGAACAGCATGATGAGAATCTCACCAGTGAGTAGTGAGGGCCTATTTTCATGCATTTACATCTCATTAGTATCTAATCAGGCCTCACTGATATGCACGTTCCTATTCTCCCAAATGGCAGCAATTCCTCACACAGAGGTCTAAGTGGGTACCTGACAGCTTCAGCTTGCTGCTTGCACCTCCAAGCATTCATCTTGGACAGCAGTTCCCAACATTGGGAGGCATGGTGGCACAGTGGTTAGCACTGCTGCCTCTTAGCATCTGGGACCTGGGTTTGATTCCACCCTCAGATGACTGATTGTGTGGATTAGATTAGATTCCCAACAGTGTGGAAACAGACCCTTCAACTCAACAAGTCCACACCGCCGCTTGTAGCATCCCACCCAGACCCATCCCCCTATAGCCCACACACCCCTGAACACTACGGGCAATTTATCGTGGCCAATCCACCTAGCCTGCACATCTTTGGACTGTGGGCAGAAACCGTAGCACCCGGAGGAAACCCACGCAGACATGGGGAGAATGTGCAAACTCCACACAGACAGTTGCCCAAGGCTGGAATCGAACCTGGGTCCCTAGCGCTGTGAGGCTGCAGTTCTAACTACTGAGCCACCGTGCCGCCCTAAGGTCGAGTTTGTACTTTATCCCCATGTCTGTATGGGTTTCCTCTGGATGTTTTGGTTTTGTCCTACAGTCCAGAGATGTGCAGATTAGGGGGACTGGCCATGACAAATGTAGGGTTACAGGGATAGATAGAGGGTAGGTTTGGGTGGGATGCTGTTCGGAGGGTCAGTGCTGACTCGATGGGCTGAATAACCTGCTTCCACACTGTAGGGATTCTATGATCTCAAGGCACACTTCATGGGCAGCAGCAATCTGCACACGAGCCGGTTTTGGATGTAGACCAGCCTTACTTCATCATCTCCATCTCCAACCTGATTATAAAACTGCTCTGCATTTCAATGCCACATTTTGGAGCATACAAACACCTCTCAGAGTAACGCTGCTGTACCATTACACATTACTCATGGGCAAAATCAGCCATCTTGTGGACTGGACCAGGTTGCTCCTCAGAGCTCCTTACCTGAGTGCTCCCTCACTTTGCTATATGCATGAATCTTCATGGCACCTCTGCCTTGCCTTGCCTTTTTGTGTTTTGCTGCCTCATTCAAAACTTATAAACTCACAGCACTTCTGTCTCATCTTGCCATTTAGTACAGACATAAAGCCAGATAGTTTGTCACGGTTGTCAGCAGTCATCAGTCAAGGAGTGAAAAAGCTGCTGTATGGCACTATACTGTGTTAATGTTACATCTACATTATATTACACAGGGAAGACGTTTAATATGCTTCAACTATTTAGCCATGTCTCAAAGTCTAAAGGGAGATGTCCTCGGTCAGGTCAAGTCAATTTCTCAGTCAGGGTCAGGTCACAGTCAAAAAAGGGCCACATCCAAATTCTTCCAGTGGCTTACACACAGTCAGTTGGTCATTTGAGGTGGTCAGGATTAGGGGTTCCACAGCGCTGGATAATGGGCCACACTCAGTCTTATAGACACAGTACAAGCAATCCTGGGATTTGTGATAAGTCAGTTCGGGGCTGCACAGAGGTCAGTCAGGTGTCCAGTCACTCTTCAGTCAGGAATGTCCATTCAAGTCAGTCAGGGGCTTGGGCTACAATCAATCATAGAGTCAGCTCAATAAAAATTGGAGGAAGCGGGAAATGGTTATCAGGGAACATTGTGTGGTAAGGAATTCGGGGACATTAATAATGAGCTTTGGAGGCAACATGCTGAGATGCTGAGGGGGACCTGAATTGTGAAGTGGAGGCAATGCAATATTTAAATGCATGAGACAACAGTGCATGGGAGGATGTGTGTTCCTGCTGCAGGGGGCCATCAACAGTCATTACCATCCTGGCTTCAACATAGAGTCAGTGCAAAACAATGATTGGCAAGGTTAAAGGATAGGACTGGCATTCAGAGGTAATGTTGGGGATGAAGATGTATATCACTAAGTGGGCACGAACATGGGGAAGCTCAAAACTGATGGAGTCAAGAAAGTACAAGGAGGAAAGGAAGCTTTAAGGAGGCCAGTTGACTACAAGGCTAAGTATTCAACTCACTCTACAAACTGTGATGCGCACTGCCTTCCATTGTCAAACAAATGATAAATATGCAATGGAAATGGAAAATGTATGTGACCATACCTTGGGTAGGCAGAGGAAGTGAGCTTCTTTTCTGCCTGAGTATGTGGAATCTACCTGTGAGCAGTGTTCACTTTAATTTTCTTCTGGCTGCATGGGGCTCAGGTCTATGCACACCCCAGTGATGCCCAGAATCAACAGTCAGTTCTGGGATTGGCATGCTAACACTAATGCCATGCATTAAACATTGAAGTGGCTGCTCATGCATGCAGTATTCAGCATAGAGAGAACAGTGCTTGTGAGTGATGTCAGGCCTTTCAGGGGAACTTGTACTAATCGACAGTTTACACACAAGGGGTTAAAGGCATCTATGATCATAGCACCCTGTGCAAAAAGTGCATACTTTTTTCTTTTCTTCATTTTTGATTGTGGACTGAAATTGAAAAAAATGACAATTTTAAAAACAAGGAATTGGGAATTGAATTACTGCACTTTTGAAAACAAATTATTGGAACTCATTGTGAGTTATGTTTACACTGATGCTTTGCCAGTGGTATAGGAGGGGGAGGGGAAATAAGACAGCACAACACCAGGGTACGTTAGTAATGTGGGATTCACTAGTAACAGCTTGCTGATTAGTTTGTGCAAATATGGCCAATTGTGGATGTCAGAATTTATCAGCCTAACAACAGATCTCTGATTGGCTCCTAGGCAAACATCAAGTTTGGGTGTTTGCGGAGAAAATCTCTAAACTGTTAGAGGGCAGTTCCTGTGGGCTGAATCTTACGTCTTCTTCAGTTAAATGCAATCCACATCAAGTTTGCTGCAGTAATTAGCAGTGGAAGGCCAAGTGAGTTTTTTTTGCCTTATCTTACCAAACTTGCTGCATTAATTGGTGTTTCAGCCTTTGTAGTGAGTATCATATCTGTTTCTATCCCCCTCTTTACCACATACCATTCCCGGGGCAACCTGACACTCACTGCAGATCCCAAAATTAAACAGTAAGCCCAACACTGGAGTCATATTTAAAAGTGCATTGTGCTCCTAGACAAGCATTATCAGTCCGGAGCTGACCCTCACACAGTTCCTGACATTTGACCAACACGTGGCAGTCAGGGGGAGTTTGGCAGCTCAGTTTGCAGGAAGGATCCTGGTGCTCTTGCTTGATGGGATAGTGCACAGGCAGGAATTCCTCTTCCCTGGGACCAGCAGCGAAGGTAATGACACCAGACCTGGACTGAGGTTGCCAACTAGATTAGAGCAATTTCAGCTGTCTGGAGGAATTTCAAGCACGGTAGGAAAAAAGTCAATGACCTTCTCCAGTCCTCCAGCATAAGTATCACAGCATAGCATCAGCTGTGATAAAAGGCTGAATAAGCTCAGGTTGTTTTCTTTGGCAAAGAGACGCTTGAGGGGGGATCCTGACAGAAAAGTATCAGAAATGGGGCATGGGTAAGGTGAAGAGAAAGCAGCTGCTCTCCTTAGTCAAAGGGTCAATAAGAAAGGGCATAATTTTAAGTTGAAAGGCTAGAGGTTTAGAGGGGATTTGAGAAAGTTTTTTCCACCCAGAGGGTGTTAGCAATCTGGAAAGCACTGCCTGGGAAGATTATTGAGAGAGGAAGCTTTGTAATCTTTAATAAGTAATTTGATGAACATTAGAAATGTCACAAGTTTTAAGACTATGGGCCTAGTGCTGGAAGGTAGGACTAGTATAGGGTGTAGCTTTGATGGTACTGACTTGATGGGCTGATGGGCTTCATCTATATTCTATGATTCTAAGTGGCACCATTTTCTCTGTGATACCTCACACACACTGTATCTCTGCTACTGTACCCACTGCCATGCAGGCTCGTGTTCCACAACTCTGGCTATTGCATGCAACATCTGCCCCACTCACTCTCGCTCACCCCAACCCATGACACCACAAACTGCATGGCTTATACCAATGTCACTCAGCCCCCTATAAGATTCCACCCATTAACCTTTGTGGCAACCCCAGGGGTAGTAGGACTCAGGAATTAGAGCACTTTCCTGGCAGGGTCATAATACCTGCATGCAAAATGCATTCAGGGCCCAACCGTGTAGGATGCAACCTTGACTGGTCAGTCCCCAGAATCAAATGCAGCTTTTTTCCTTTTTTTCTGCTTTTCCTGTTTCTGAATAAAAGTGAACATTTTCAGCCATTTGATGATGTTCCGTCATGTGTTTCTCTTACATTGGGTATTAAAGAAATAATTTGTATTATTAATATTCATGGCTGGGCTCACAAGTCATTCCAGAAAAATCTGGCAATAATGGTCAAGGGCTCTATTAGGAGCAGTCCATAGGGTACTGAATAAAGTGGGAAACCCAAGTATGAATATGGGCTGTGTTATTCTGTGGCACTGAGAAGATGATGGCAGTGAAAGCAGGCAATTCTAATATTTGGGTGGATATAATACAGTATAAGAATGCATAGGAGGGGAAATTTTCACATTCCTATCACCCTGGCTTCAATTGGCTCACGAGAAAGTGGATAACAATATGGCTGAGGGAAGAAAATAGAGATATTTACAGTCAAATAAATCAGATGGACAAGGACATGGGAAGCCTGAAAGCTGTTGAGACTGACAGAGATAGCAACACAAAACAGAAGTTGGGCAGGAAGGGAGTAATCTTAACAGTTAGGGTCTCTAACTCACTCAAGAGCAAGAATTGGGTCACATGTCATTTACAATCAAACTTTGACTGCTCAAAAGGAATAAAAATGGCAGCCAACGCATTTTTAATTGGCGGGATAAGTCTGTATTTTTGTTCTCCGGGGTGAACATGTTTGCAACGAGAGGTGACATAGCTTCTGCCACATACATCTGAACAAGGTGAAATAACTCAGAGGGCCATGTAGAAGTATTATATTACCTTCTTCCTGAAATGCTTCCACGCAAAAATGAATCACGACCTAAGATGGACCCTCAATTGTGTTTGTAATGATTGCTCAGAAATCACAGAACAGGAATGCTATTCTGGTTCTGACATTTACCAAATAGTATCAGAACACCCATCCTGAAAAGATAAGTGCATGATTTCCAGGCTTGATTGTCTTCTGCCTTAAAAAGATTCAACGACTCTGATTCCATGAGTGTTCAAGGAAAAGACCAACAAAGACTAAGACACTGGAGTTCAAAATTTCAAAGATATGCCCCTTCAAAGGCGCTTCTGCAATATGCCAGTTCCTAGTGGTGTATCTTTTCATGGATTTAATTGGCAGCTAGCGCTTGTTTCAATGCATTGGATGCTTGTTGATGGCCATCTTCAACAGGAGTGATAGATTTTTCTTCAATGGATTTCTTAAAAGAATGCCTTCTTTGCAAAGTTCAGAATATAAGCTGCAAGGAAATTGAGGAGTCCTGGACATACTTTCAGGTCATCCTTGTCCTACTGTGCTGCTGTGGAATGGATATCCTAAGTCCTTCTGCAATCTGAACAGATACCCATACAAGCAAAAATGGACCCCCAAAAAAGTATGTTGACTGCCTTAATGGAGCACTTTTTGCTGTTGAAACCCAAAACTTTATGCCTGGTAGCGTCCATCAGCAAGTGTAAGTTTCTACCATGATCCTTTTCCATATCTTCCCTACCATTATGCCATCTATGATGTTCATGTAGACTTGAACCCATACTATTGGTCACTTCGTATTCTACTGAAAAACTTCTTGAATGTCCAATAATCCAAAAGGTAAATCAAGGGAGCAATATCTGCCAAACTGTGCTTGAGTGTTATGATATAACTCTTTTGGTAGACACACAGGTCAATATCAATTTCTGGCTTTGAGCTTGTAAAAATATTTTTGCTCCTATGAATGTTGGGTTAAGCTCTTTCAGTGTTGACAGTTTGTAAGAACGTCTCTTCAACACTTTGTTCAGCCTCCTTTCGTCCAAACATAATTGAATTGCACCACCCTTCTTGACTTTGACCATGGTAGTCAAGAAGTCACAGGAACCCACATGTTGTTGCACTCAACAAACATTAATCCTCCCTTCGCGTCATCCATATCTGTCCTCCATCAGTTCTTCCATAATGTCACAGATGCTTCTATCACATTGATAGTGCCTTTTTCGGGGTAATATGCTGCGTCAACATTTCAGAGTTCAATCACGTCACAAAGTTCAGATACAATCTCTGGATATCTGATTGTACTGGTATGCACCTGCTTTAATTGCTGTGGACTTTTGACTGGGGCATTCCCATGGATAGACTCCTTTTAAGATCTTGTTACATATTAATAACCCTGCTATTACAGTTTCTGACACATCCACTCTAGAAAACGGCTGCCCCGATCAGTTTAATGATTGCATAAAAGACAGAAATTGCTGACTCAGCAAGTCTGTCGGCATTTGTGGGAACAAAGCAGAGTTGAGCATTCAAGTCTGGTGACTTTTTCAGAACACAGCTACTGCCAGACTTGCTGAATTTCACAGTAATTTCTATTTTTGTTTCAGATCTCCAGTATCTACAGTTCCTTGTTTTATATCGTTGATTATTTGCATTCTAGGTATAATTACCTAGATTATGTATTGGTGATCTGCTCCAGGTTGTGAGCTTTATATTGGTGGAATGAACCATATCTTTCATGGTTCATATCCTTAAGAGTGTGAGAAGATAGAGTGTGGGCACTCAAACTTATATTAATCTTCACTGGCAGTCAATGTCTCCTAGATTTATTTTTAAAAGAACTCCCATCAGGCAAAGAGCTTATGAAAATACTGGAATAATTATTTGTATGAATTCTTATTGTGAAAGGCTGTAAAATGACAACAGATGTTTCCACTGGAAGATCAACCCCCTAGCAGTTCATGAATTACTTTGTTCTTCCATTTTGGTCTGTCAGCCCTAAAGATGTTAGAGCCCTGAGATGGTGTTCGTGGGTCATCTCCTCAAATCTCATCATCCATGTGTTAATGGTACACCTGTTTCTTGTATCTAATGGAGGCATTGGAATTTCTAAGCTTGCAGATGGAGTACCTGTTTGCTCCATTACCATCGATTGTAACAATTTTTGCAAAGGCCTTTACAGGTGTATTGAAATTGCAAGCCCTAGTGTTGAGCACTCCTGAAACATATCTTCATTGACATTACTGAAATATGGTGATGACTAAGCACCAGCCACCATGCCAAGTTGTGAATTGGTTGTCAGCATGTTTAATTATTCAAATGCTAAATGGATTCAAAATTCCACAAATTCTGGCATTGTTTTTATTTATAACCTTATGGTGTAATTTATAACAATCATCAATTTTTAAATTGAAACAGTGCCAATTGGAAAATAATGCATTTGGCTTAAAGGTATGTCTAGACGTTATTGTACCAAATCATATTTTTGTCGATGTTTAAACAATACAGAGATTTTGTGGATGGTTCTCAACATTGGACGAAAAACTCAAACCTAGCCTATTATAAATGAATGTATCCAACAATTTAAATATTGGATCCTACTCCAACAGGATAATGACACCTGTGTTATAAGGTGCATTTCAACCAGTAAATATTACTAGCTCGGAAATCAACCGTGCTTTGATACAAAGGATGGATCAGTTTATTTTATGTGTTTTATTCATTTTAGTTTATATTGATCTATGATGAAGATAAAAATAAGATATATTCTATGGGAAGGAATTAAAGACAGTCTATACTGATCAACAAGTGTTAGAAAAGCAGTACCCCTAGAGATTTGATCTTAGCAAGGAGATCATGAGTCAGCTGTTCGGAAGGGTGTTCCATGATTTCATTTGCTCTGTACATGATTTATGGATGGCATTCATAAATCTTCTTAATGTAGGTTGTTCCAGAGGTTGATTTTGCTCTCATTAGTCAAAGCAACTTGTCCACCCTACGTTCAAGAAATGATTGATTCACTGATTCCATTCATTTTTCAAGGAATCCCTCAAGCCAATGAGCCTGACAGCAAATTTCTTGTGACGTGCCTTGTTTTCTATGATCCACACAAGAAAGAGCAGATGTCTGAAGATAGAGATGATGTTTGTTAGTCTTAATGTTGCTCATTAACTGTTGGCGGTAGGTGTTTATGCTGACAGAAAATGGCAGTTGCACGCAAATCATTGTCTGGACTTAGGTCAGCATCTGAATCTTTTTTATCATGAATGGTTGAATGTTATTTGAGAAATATGACTTAACAGTTTTTGAGACAACATAGGTATACCTGGAAGCGATGGGTAATAATAGCACTGGTCAACCACTAAATGGTACTGGTGTGCTACCACAATCACACACGCAAATCTAAAGTACAACATTGCAGATGATTAAGGATTTTGGACAGTTTATAATCTTTTAATGCAGCATTGCTATCAACAGATTCAGCTACTTCAAAGATTTTCTATCCAGCACTTCACCTTACAGTCTCCATAAACTTGAGTTCCTTGAAAAACCAGCTGCCAGGACCTTAACACTCAAAGTCTTTACACTCAACTGCTTCAACTCACCAATGAGCCCTCTCCCTCATGTTAGAAGTTTCCTTCTGCCTGCTGAAGGAGCGGGCAGGATTATGACGGGGCAAAGTGATCACCGATTCCTAGGGATGTAAAGACCTCAACCATGTATTAGGTGGTACCTCAGATTTCACCAGGATATGCAATTTGTGGAAAATGAACATCATCCTGCCCCACTGAAGCTGTGCACCAGTTTCTTTTTTCAGCTTCATCACAGAAAGAAAAATTACAATTCTATTCCATGCAGACCTTTGAACAAGATTCTCAAGGAGGCTTAAGCAGTCATTGACTGGCAAGGGGTTTCCTTTTCCTTGCAAGTTCTTTGAAAACTATAAGGGCCACCCTCTGTGAACACAATTTTTAAACAGCACCTAAATCTATTCCACCAGCAATTGAAAGTCCAGCCCATGATGTTCCACAAGGATCATACCAATGCAGTATATGTGCGGTGAAAGCAAGAATGCAGGAGTACATGTGCTTGGAATAGGAAAGAGTGGTGGTATGATGTGCTCTGTGATTGAGGCAAGGGGGTTGTTGAGAATAGTGGGTAGGTGGCGAAACATTTTGTAAAATACTGTTGAGGGAGAGAGACTAATTAGGAGGGATATTCACCCTTTGCTACACTTTTGTGAGGGAATTTGTTCTGACACTGAAGCGAGATCCTTGAACTGAAGCTAAAGAAACAACTCTTCCAGCCTCCTCAGTCCACGCTTGCTTTATCCTGGAGTTGGAGACAGCCTGCAGGTTTTATGGAGGAGTTGCTCTTGCTTTGCCCATCCGTCCCTCAAGTGCAATTTGAAGGGAGCCATGGTCAGCCACCAATTTAGCTTTTACTTGCTGTCAGTAAGCGTTTTCCAATAATTTGCAGCTGTTTGAAAACAACAAATAAAATTAGAAAATGTTCAGAATGCAATGAAAAGTGATTGGGGGAGTTGCTCAGGCAGGAGGGCTAAGATTCCCAATCTTGATGGAGTTCCCAGGGTCAGCCGAGTTTGCAGAATATTTTAAAAAGCCTGCCACTGCTTAAAACATCAGCTTTAAAGCAGTTCAAACTTTTGAAAATTATCTTTAAAGCAAGATGTCTCAAAGATCTGGAGTATGAAATGAACTTCCTGACCCACAGATGAGGTGCAGCATGTGCAATTCATAAAACTTAAGCAAAAAAACCCAGTCTTTCCTTCATTTTCTATAATGGCATCCAGTAATGATCACCACACAGCGTCAATATGGCAGGAGGAGCTAAACGACATCTCTATGAATTCAGCAAATACCCCACCTGTAGTAACACAAAAAGCTGAATAACTCTATGGGTATGGCAAAGAAACGATCTTACTCCCTAAGAATACGTGGCATCCTTACAGCTTCTAATTTTTTGTGTTCCAGTTTTGAAGTTTTTTTGGGCATACTACACTTCCACTAATTTCTTAGTCTGTCATGGATACTCTTTGCTTCTTCCAGATAAACTTTAAACTGCCAGATTTACTTAAATGGCCCTTACGTTGGACACTTGAATTATACTAACTGCATTGCTTTGTCCTGTCCATCTGAATTGCCACCAGTGTTTCAAAAGAGCACAATGTCTAAGTGACTGTGAAATTGCTACTGCATCCTTTTTATTGCACATCAAACATATTTATCTGGCATATTGAGAATATTATTTCTTATTTGTTTGTGTTTCAGGAACTAATCAAAAACTAGATATAGCACAGCCTTCAGAAGAACTGTTAAAAGCCGTTCTTCAATATAATCGTTGATGGCGTGCTTCCCTTTCCAACTTAAACCCCACCCTTAACTTGGAACAGTGTAAATTCAGCACACCATAAGAATTCCCAGGAAGGTCTGTTCAACGTGACAATATTTTAAATTGTCCCAAGACAAAGAAAAAACAATAGACCCTTAGTTTACAGGTCAGACAAGAATAAATATCAGGCTTTTATTTCCAGTGATGAACATAGGAATGGCACAGGAGAAATATGCTCAACAGGAAATTATTTTTATTATACAATTGGAGGCTACAGGGTTCCACTTGCTGGCTCACAGATGTTGTCTTTTCCAGTTGACATTTGCAGCATAGCCATGCAACATTGGGTGGTGCATCAGCAAGGGAGCCAGAGCATTGTAAATGATTGATTTTATAACTTCTGCCAAACTGCTTCTTTTGTTATCTTTGAATGACTATGCCTACATGGAAGGATGGAATGAAGAGCAGCAAGAGAAAAAACAAAATGTCAGGATCCAAATTACATAATCAAAATATCTATTTCCAGACTCAAGTTCTACAATAGCAAAACCATTTATCATCACAATTATAATACAGCAAGTAGGAAACAGAGGTCATCAATACAAAATATTAGATTATTTTCTTTTCCATTTCTCAGTGGGACACTGCATAGATAGAAATATGTTTCTGTTTGCAAAAGTAAAGAAAGGACAGATTACAATCTAATACATTATACCAATAAAAATCAATTTAGCAGGACTGCAGTTTAACAGCTTGAAAGCAATATCATGTCAGGCTACGTTTCTCATATCTATTGAAGAAAATCTCAAATCCTCTTCTCCATTCTCATTGGCATTGACTTTTGTTGGCTATGATTCAACTTATCAGCAGTCATCCTGCAAAAACATTCTCCATTTAGGAGGCAAAACAGTGATTTAATGGATGATCAAACCTTCAACAGTATTACTGTTGTGCCCTCAAGTCATACCCATTAGTGCGTACACTTTTCAACCGGGCTCATTGGATACCACAGGCACCAAGAAGACACCTCTCCTCTCCAGCTCAAACATGCAAGATCAATTGAAGTCTCGTTGTCAATACCCTGGTCAGCATGCACTAACTTGCACCAGAGACCCTCCAAAGCCTGTATGATTCTGGGCAACAAAAAGAATAGCATTTTCCATGAAACTGTCCAGCAACTCCACATTGCAGTGTTTCACATACGACCAAAATGCCCCATTCCAAGTTTCCTTTGCTATGGTTCTATGAACTCTGGCCATATAACACATTGATCCTTTCCATTATGCTTGGCTGTTTTTGTTTCTGTTACTGTGGAAGATTGTTTCTGCCGATCTGTTATACCTAATCATAGAGCTGTAGGAAAAATGACAGATGTAGTTAATACTGCTTCATATGCGAGTTAATAGGCCAGAAATGTACTGAAAAACATGCATATTGATCCTTATCAAGCATTATGCAGACATCCAGCAAATCCCATGGTTAAGATAAAAACAGTCAAAATTCCATCAAATCTGGGAAAATATATAAATGGTCTATGTTCTGTTGACCCTACAGTTAACTTGCATTTATCGTAAAACAATGGAAAAATTGGTGCAGTAATTAGAAACTTACGGTCTAAATGGTGAATACTAGGGTTTTGTCATGTTTTTCTGGCTGGGAACCATATACAAGAATTTGCGATCAAAGTGGTTGGAAGAACTAACAATCCGTTCATTCATGCAAGCATCAGAAAAGCAAATTCCTATGTGGTCAGTCTGTGCTGGGGCTTTGATCCTCCTAGAACTGGCAGATTCAATCTGTATTCAAAACCTTCAACTATGGAATGCTGAGAATAGAAATCTGAAACAGTCATGTAATCCCTCTTGCAGAAAAGCCACACAATCATAATAATGATAATGCCATATTTTACTGGCAGGAGTGTGATGGAGGGATCCCAGTCAAAAGCCGGTTTCTGTTGTTATCTCCGTTAACATTTAAATGGGCACCATCTCCATAGCAGTGTGCTTTGGCAAACTTGTCTTAAATTTGTGATGTGTCTAATAAAATCCAAAATAGTTTCATTTACATTTCTTAAAATTAACAGAAGCCTTATTGAGCCCTTCCTGCCAAAAAGCAAAGTGTTGCTTAACATTTTGTCCACAAACTCATCCCCTTAATTGTTGCACTTGTTATTGTTTTCTCTGAAGACATTCAAGGATATAGTTCCATGAGCACCGAATGCCCTCTGCCATTGCACTTAAATGACCAGAGTTCACCACTTCAACCATTGCAAGTTGATTGAAATTTCCTTTCTTATTCAGGGACTTGAATAGTCAAAAATCCATCAAATGTGACGAGAAAAATTAAAAAGCCAGTGTTCTGTTGACCTGGTTTTCTGACCTGGCAAACGTCAACTGTGAGAAAAGGTAGAGATGGACAAAACCCCAGAAAATAAAGGAGGCAGGGTGGTGGTAATGATCAACATTGTAGCACCAAAGTGAGAGAGAGGATTTCCTGGAGGGATCAATGGCTGGATTTATTTGGTTATGTTTAGAAACAATTGTACCAGTACTGCATATAGTCCTAATCTATAGGCTGGTGCCTACTGGAAAAGATATAGGGGACTACCTTTTCAGGGAAATTGCAGAGAAGTGTAAATGCTAAGAATAGTGTCAATGGGGGCTGCAAATTTTTATTAGAGATAATGGGAACTGCAGATGCTGGAGAATCCAAGACAACAAAATGTGAGGCTGGATGAACACAGCAGGCAAAGCAGCATCTCAGGAGCACAAAAGCTGACGTTTCGGGCCTAGACCCTTCATCAGAGAGGGGGATGGGGGGAGGGAACTGGAATAAATAGGGAGAGAGGGGGAGGCGGACCGAAGATGGAGAGAAAAGAAGATAGGTGGAGAGAGTATAGGTGGGGAGGTAGGGAGGGGATAGGTCAGTCCAGGGAAGACGGACAGGTCAAGGAGGTGGGATGAGGTTAGTAGCCAAGCCGCACCCCCATCTACCTACTAACCTCATCCCACCTCCTTGACCTGTCCGTCTTCCCTGGACTGACCTATCCCCTCCTTACCTCCCCACCTATACTCTCTCCACCTATCTTCTTTTCTCTCCATCTTCGGTCTGCCTCCCCCTCTCTCCCTATTTATTCTAGAACCCTCACCCCATCCCCCTCTCTGATGAAGGGTCTAGGCCCGAAACGTCAGCTTTTGTGCTCCTGAGATGCTGCTTGGCCTGCTGTGTTCATCCAGCCTCACATTTTGTTGTCTTGCAAATTTTTATTTACCATTTTCTCATCATGCCTACAAAAGGACTTAAGGATAAACCAAGCCGATACAGGGCAGTGTATTTAACACTGGTGGTGAAACAGATTTTAGGGACAACAGTACAGGACAATTTAACAGTCACTGAGTTAAATAAGAATTAATTAGGGAAAACCAGCCAGATTTTTAAAAGCAAACTAACTTAGTTGTGTTTATTGATGTGACAACAGAAACAGTTAATGAGGGTAATCCAATTGATGTAGTATGTATGGACTTTTGAAAAAGGCCTCAGTAATGCTTAACATGACAAACATGCCAACAGATATAAAATGCATGGCATAGAAGCGACACAGGGAGCTTTGATTCACAGTTGACTGAATGAAAGGAAACAGACAGGAATAGGGATTTGCTATTTTATAAAGTTAAGTTCCTCATAAGTCAGTGCTGGGACTGTTGCTTATTTTGATATGCATTGAAGCCCATGCAAAGCACAATTTTAGAATCTTCAAGTAATACAAAACTTGAATGCATTGTGAACTGTTAGGAAGATAGTGCTGGACATTAACAGGTTGATGGAGTGGACAAAAATGTGGCAGTCAAATTTTACAACAGCAAAGTCTGAAGTGACATCTTTCAATAAAGAGAATGATGAGAGGCAATGTAAACTAAAGGGCACAATTCTAGAGTGCACAGGAATAGAGATCTGATGGTACATATGAAGAAGTTGGAGAAGGTGGAAAAGAAACTTGGGAAAGATTTACAAAATTTTTTTATTATTAGTGGCATGCAGAAGAATAGTGAAGTTATAATGAACCTTTAGAAGACCCTGGGTTTGATCTCAATGATAGATTGGATGTACTTCTGGGCACAGAACTTTATGAAGGATAAGAAGTCCCAGAATTAGCACAGAAAAGGTTTAGGAGAACTGTTTCCAGAAATAAGGGACTTGATTAATATGGATAGAGTGGAGAAGCTGGGACTGTTCTGCTTAGACAGCATATGATACAGGTGTTCAAAATAACCTGAGGTATGGACAGAGTTCACAAGGAGAAACTATTCTCACTGGTAGATGCTTGAACAGACAACATCACAATTAAATGTGATAATAGGAACTGCAGATGCTGCAGAATCCAAGATAATAAAGTGTGGAGCTGGATGAACACAGCAGGCCAAGCAGCATCTCAGGAGCACAAAAGCTGACGTTTCGGGCCTAGACCCTTCATCAGAGCCCGAAACGTCAGCTTTTGTGCTCCTGAGATGCTGCTTGGCCTGCTGTGTTCATCTAGCTCCACACTTTATTATCAAATTAAATGTGGCTGTCAAAAGAACCAACGGCAATATGAAGAAAACAATGAGTGGTTTGAACTTAGAAGACAAGCTTTCAAAAGGGAGTTTAATAAATACTGAAAGGGAAGACATTGATTGGGCTATGTGGAAATGCTGGGGGAGCGGGACTAGCTGAGTTGTTCTTGCAAACAGTCAGCACAGACATAATGGTCCAAATGGTCTCCTTTGGTGTATAACCATTTTGCAATTGCGTAATTGTTAAACCAGGTTTGGGTTAGGTAGACAGAGAAGAAATTAAAAACCTGAATTTGCCTCCAACTCACCCTCTTCTAATTTTAACAGAAGCAGAAACAACTCACTACGAGCCGGAGCATTGGCACTTTAAATAAAAACACCCACACTCAAATCCCTGGTTTCCAAATTTTCTCATGTGGCCTCTAAACCCCTCCCAGGCCTTCCGTGTTTCCTGCAGGGACCCTGACACCTTGTCCAAGATTGTAATTCCAATCTCCCATCCAGGTATCTGACCTATCCTCAGCCAGTCAGGTAAGTTAAAATCCAACTCTTTTAAAACGTTTCACTGTTGGCAAATGTGAATGAGATCTAAGCATAAGAGCAGTAGCAGGCCATTCAACCCTTCAAAACTGATCTTCCATTCAATTAAATTATTCTCCATTTACATTTTTATACTATTAAAGTAGAGAGCAAAAAATGGGGAAGCTCATGTAGCATATTAGGGACTTAATACTACAGAGATTAGAGTAGGGAAATGTATGGTGAAACTAATATGGAAAATGATGGAAAGATACATTGGAGTGGATACAGGACATTCTATTACCATTGGCCAGTTTTCCCAGTGGCAAATAGGCAGTGGGATTGGGACAACGCAGGCCATGATGGGCATCAAGTTGAACCTGTTGAATTATCATTGGAAGGCCTTTTTCCACTGCATTTAGAATTTCACATTCAAAAGAGGCAAGAGCTGAGCGACAGGTTAAGACTTGGCTGTAGGTGTTAGCCACTCAATGTTGTTGCATTTACAGGCAGGGAGGCTCAGGGAAGAGATCGGAAACCTGGAACCTTTGGAGGACTTGCTGGGCAAAAGGCCACTGTGGAGAGTTGTAACTGGAATGCAGGAATGGGGGAACAGTGGATAAAGGGGAAAGTGACATTGCATAATGTAGTATTGAAAAAGAGATGAGTGCTTTTTATTTCAGGTTTGACTCCTCCAGTCTGAAGCAGACTGAGAGAGATGGCATCAGCCACATGCTAAATGTCAACAATGGGCAGAACAGCAGGCCACTATGATGGGGTATGATTGAGGAGGGTTCATAAGGACAGTAAGATAAGCAAATACCCAACAAAGGTCATGCCCAACATAAACAAGTTAAAATCAGAGGCTTAGCTTCAGAGAAATGCTGGGGACACCAATGAGTCTGAAGTCTGCATCTGTCCAGACAGATGAACTTTGACCTGTGTAATATACTGGAAGAGGGGATAGGAGCATGGCACAATTCCCTCAGATATGGTGAGAGGCATGATAGGCTGTACTCATGAGGCTATTAAGTCATCTCTCATAGCTGTCAGGCGCAGGGATTCCAGTGTGCCACAGTGGCTCAGTGTTCATACCGCTGCCTCACAGCACAAGGGACCTAAGTTCAATTCTGCCCTCGAGCGACTGTCTGTGTGGAGTTTGCACATTCTCCCCGTGTCTCTGTGGGTCTCTTCTGGGTGCTCTGGTTTCCTCCCACAGTCCAAAGATGTGCAGGCTAGGTGGATTGGCCATGCTAAATTGCCCATATGGCTCAGGGATGTGAAGGTTAGCTGAGTTATAGGGGTATAGGTCTGGGTGGGATGTTCTGTGGGTCGGTGTGGACTTGTTGGGCTGAAGGGCCTGTTTGTAAGGATTCTAAGATTCCCCAGTTTTAAAAGATTTTAGATTTTGTTGTCACAAGTACTAAATTATAGAAGTTCAAGAGCACAGTGAAAAGCATATAATGTCACCAAACATGGTGTCATTGTAAGTACTAAGGTACCTAGGTACAAAGAAAAGATCAGGCACAAAGTTGTAAGAGAAATAAAAGTTGAAAAATTAAGCATTACTTCACAGAATAGTCTAAAAATAAAGCAATAGGTAATTGCTTACATTAAAGTCATTTAAACTATGACAATAAAGGAATAGTTAAAAGTTCAACAGTCTTTGATGAGCCCTCCACTTATCTCACTCTGCTCTCTGTTCTCAAAGCTGCTCCCACAGATACCCTCACTCTTGCTGAAGCTGCCTTCTCTCCAATCTCCCCGATGCCTTAGGAACATGTTGGGCCAGGAGTCACTCGCACACCGAGCCAAGACGCCAGCACCGAGAGGCCAGCTGATGTACCAGCTAGAGACCAGGCTGTGAGCCGCCATGAGCCGCACAGAGATCAGGCTGAGAGCCCCCAATAGGCCAGCCTAGGACCGACCACAAACTGCCAAGAGGCCAGGCTTAGCAGCGCCACGCTACCAAGAGACCAGGCCCATGACCCGCCATGTGCCGTTAAGAGACAGGCAGAAAGCTGCCGTGATCTGCAAGAGTCCAGGTTGGGGACCCAGCATGAGCCACTAAGAGACCAGACTAAGATCCACCAAGAGAACAAAGTGAGGAAAAGAGAGAAGGAGCGGTGAAACTCCAGTTGGAGCATCTAACTCTGCAGGCATCTTGACTGAAAACTGATTTGTCTTAGCCTTCTGAAACATGCTTCCTAAATATAGAATTCAATAAATGTTAAAATGCACAAAGCAGACCCTGTGTGAAATATAAGAGATAGGCATCACCCAACAATGTTTGAACAGAGCCCTTATTATCTCCAGCCATCTGCTCCTCAAACCTTCCACTGGTTCACAGCAATCCTGTATTTATCTGACAACAGGTCCATTCAACTCTGATTTATATCCCCAGCCCTGCACTCAACACTGCTCTCGGGCGAGCTAACACTGTCGAGGCCAGTGCTTTTACATTCATAATGTGCTCTGCCAAACATGGCATTCCATGAGGGTGCCTATTCTCAAACAAGGAGTCTTCCATTCTCATACCAGACACATGGCATGCCTCATAACATTTAGGAAGTATTTAGATGTGTACTTGTGAAGGAAAGGCAGACAAGGTTATGGGCCAAGTGCTGGAAAATAGGATTAAAATAGTTTGGTAGTTGTTCTGTGATCAGCACAGATTCAATGGGCTGAAGAGCCTTTTTCTGCGCCAATGATCTTTATGATGCTACAATATCACGTTTTGGAATGGACTTTTCCATTCTTTGCATGTGAAAGTGAAGAGCCTAGGAAATCTGACAGATGTCTACCCATTTCCAACTCTCACTCTAGTATCTGCAACTTTACAGATGACCACCTAAGGCTCAGGTTCTGCTGTGAATTGCTGAACTGGCTCTCAATCCCGCAATGGGGACTAGACACAATTGTCACTGCTGCTGTTACTTGCTCCAATGCATTTATCCAGCACTAACAAATTGGTGATTCTGGTTCTAAATGAGCATCAATTCCCATCAACATAAATATCTACACTGGGTGTAGGATACACTGAATTATTACTATGGCACCTCCTCCAATAGAGGTGGCTCCTCAGAAGTCTCAAGGTAGCTCTGATGCCCCCAGCAGCAGCTCACCTGCTATTGGCCTTGACGAAGAGATAAGAATGCTTTAAGAATGTCTGCGTCCACTGACTTCTTCCAGTCTGTCCTTACATAATCTGAACTTTCCTGTGATCATCAGGTTCCACAGAGATGCTACAGCAAACACTAATCACACAAAGAGTCTTCCATTCTCATACCAGAGGCACAGCATGCCTCATAACATTTGGTAAGTATTTAGATGTGTATTTGTGAAGCCATGTATGGCACCCATGTCCACATATTTTCTCATCTCCGCTGAGTTTCTGAACCTGCCTCATCCTCTGTGACAAATCACCAGACACGGACCAAATATATCCAACACTGTTAGGAGAAGTGAATAGTGAAGGTTCTGACAATAATTTTCCAATCTTCAATGGCTGTACATCTAGTGTCAGGAGGGCTAACAGTGAGGAGAGTTTAATACCCTCTCCAGTGGTGAGTCCAGTGATGGGGGAGACATTTAACTGGGCAGGTGGTATCCCAACTTCCTTCCCATCTCTGTCCCAGTTATGTCTAAGGTGGGAAGGCACGTAGAAATTCTTGCTAATTGAGGCTCTAAAGAGGGAAATAAGTGGCCACTTCAAGGGCCTCGTCCTAGTATTCAAGCAGCCACAGGTGGGGAACTCGCCCTGTGGGAACACCCTGTGGGTTTTGCATGTGGGCTTCTAGGTGGGGAAATTGTCCCTTATTCAAAAGCACTCAGCACCTCATTGAAGAAACTGTCATCAAGAAGGGGCCCTTTTTTATTGAGCTTCCCTTCCCACCCTACCTGAAAAACTCTGTCCCCATGTCCCCACAATTATTCACCTTTGATGATAATGGGCCTTGGGTGGATGCAGCACCAGCAGTACTGGCATCACCAAGCAATGATACATCATTGGTTAGCAGCTCAGGGGTGTCATCTCTGGCCCAAGGTATTTGATCCCAGGTAAGGAACATTGCTGCCTAGTAAAGTATCTGTTAGGACTTAATTAGGTGAGTCTTCAGGAAAGAAGGAGCATGGAGCTCTCACCAGATCCCTAACTGGCAGTGAGTCTTCTGCTATTCTGTTAAATGTTGTAGATTTGTTAAATATTGAGAATGGATACACCACAGTAATTACAGGCCAGTCAGCTTAACCTCTGTATTGGACAAAGTATTGAAATAAGTATGGAGTCACAGAATGAATCATTATTTGGAGAGACAATGATTAATCCCAGATAATCCAAATGGATTGGTTAAGAGTAGATTGCGTCTGAACTCATTGAGTTTTTTTTGAAAGAGTGATGAGGTGGATCAGTGAGGTTAGCACATTTAATGTGGTTGACAAGGACTGAAGTAACGTTTTTCTGAAAGTCCCACATGGAAGACTGGTCAGAAAAGCAGAGCACCATGGGAAACAGGGAAAGGTGGCAACTTGGATCCAAATACATTCAGTTGCAGAATTATATTTTATTCTTTCATGGGATGTAGGCTTCGCTGACAAGGCCAGAATTTATTGCCCATCTCTAATTGCCCTTTAGAAGGTGGTCATGAGTCACCATCTTGAACTACTGCAAACCATGTGGTGTAGGTGTAGCTGTTAGGAAGAGATTTCCAAATCTTTGATCAACAACAATGAAGGAACTGCAACATAATTCCAAAGCAGGATGGTGTATGGCATATAAAGGAATATGTGGGTGATAATGTTCATACAACTGCTATTCTTATCCGTCTCCAAACCACAATCTCTGTTACCCTTAGCCTAATTATAGTTCCCAGTTTTTGTCCTGTAGCTTTGCAGGTTATGGCGCTTCAAGTGCACTTGCCAATATATTTTTCAAGCACCTAGATTATTGGATTCAATCACCCTTTTAGGAAGCAAGTTCCAGCCTAGCAAGTTTCAGAAAAACGTTACTTCAGTCCTTGTCATCTCAGCGGAGATGAGAAAATATGTGGACATGGTGCTCTGCTTTTCTGACCAGTCTTCCATGTGGGACTTTCAGAAAAACGTTACTTCAGTCCTCCTCATCTCAGCGGAGATGAGAAAATATGTGGACATGGGTGCCATACATGGCTTCACAAATACACATCTCCCTGACAATATCCGTCTTAGGGTAACAGAGATTGTGGTTTGGAAGCTGCTGCTAAGGGAGCCTCGTGCAGTACATTATGTAGATGGCACACACTGTTGCCACTCAAGAATCAGTGATGTGGAGGGAATGAGTGTCGTAGGTGATAGTTAAGTATACCAGGCAAGGGGGCTACTTTATACTAGCTGGACTGTCAATCTTTTTGCAAGTTGTTGGAGCTGCACTCATCCCAGCAAGTACAGAGCATTCCATCACACTGCTGTTTTGTTCATTGTTTTGTGAATGACAAACAAGCTCTGTTTTGTCAGGGGCTGTATAAGTCGCAACAAAATTCCTAAGCTCTGACCTGCCTTTGCAGTACCAGTATTTTATGGCTGGTCCAATTCAGTTTCTGGTCAATGGTAAGCCCCATGATGTTGACAGTTAGGATATTCAGTAATTATAATGCCATGGGGAGGTCTGATTCTTTTGTGTTGGAGCTTATCATTGCCTGGCACTAGAGGGCATGAATGTTATTTGTGAGTGAAAACAATGGATAATGTTGAGTGGGTGTTTTTGTGACTGGAGGTTTTTTTCACTCGAGTTCCAGTCTGTGAAGAAGTAGGCCCTTTGCATATTGTGCTTGATATCAATTATTCACCTAAATGTAGGAGCTATGATTAAGACATTTGTAGCTGACACAAAATATCATGGGATTGACAGTGGGGAAGAAATCTGTAGACTGCAAGGGAATATAGACTCGGTCCTTGGACAGAATAGTGCCAAGTGAAATTCCATCTGAGAAAAGTGAATGATGAATTTTTGGGAAGCTAAACAAGGTGAAAGAATACATAATACATCTAGAATACTGAGAAGTGTAGGAGAAGAGAGGGTCCTTGGCATGAATGTCCACGCACCCCTGAATGGAACAGAACAGATAGCTGAGATGCTTGCCGGAGATAGAGAATTTCAGTGATGTTGGAAGACTGTATAAGTGGCATTTCTTTTCTTTGCAACAGAGAAGGATGGTGAGAAAGTTCATTGAGGTCTATGAAATTTTTAAGTGCATGGTGTGGGTCAACAAAAAGGATCATTCATTCCTTGCAGAGTCAATAACCAGGAGATATGGATTTAAATTAAACAGTGGAAAGATTGGAAAAGTTTTGAAGAGAACATCTTTCATCCAGAGGGATGTGGGAGGCTGGAACTTGCTTCCTAAAAGGGTGATTAAATCCAATAATCTAGGTGCTTGAAAAATATATTGGCAAGTGCACTTGAAGCGCCATAACCTGCAAAGCTACAGGACAAAAACTGGGAACTATAATTAGGCTGAAAAGCTCTTCTTTGGTTGGCATATAAATGATGGGCTGAATGACCACCTCTTTCACTATTTGTTTATGATTATATTCACCCTGTCCTCCTTGGTTTAATAATTCTTTAACAATCTTGATGTACAAAACTCCATTAATGTCAGAAATTAAGTTTTTCATTAATCCAACCTCTACCAGCTCCTGGACGAATGAGTTCCAGATTTTCACTACTCTTTCCATGAAGATACGTTCGCTGACATTTCCGTTGAATAGCCTAGCTCCAATTTTTAAGTTATGTCCCCTTTTATTTGACTCATGCACTGGGAAAATCATGTCTCTCTCTCTAGCCTATCAAATTGAGATTGAATGGGTACCATACCTGCCTCTGAGCCCAGAGCTCCAGTTTCAAGTCCCCCTTGATGACCAATTAAGGTATTTTCCAATAAACGCCTGTAAGAGGTGGAAAGAGGAGTATCTCTGGTCAGTTTGTAAAAGTGCATGCTGTTATAGCAACTCAGACTCCCTGAATGAGCTGTAACAAATAATCATCTTAATTATTAGCTATCTTAAATGATCTTATATTAACCATTAGTCTTATATATTTCAGGGATTATATCCAAAATTTGCAATTTTTTGCTCTGTCATGGCGTCGCCCCAGATCCCTCAATAACACTGGATTATTTCATGATAAACTTATACATAGAAAGGTGTCCTTTAAAGCAAAATATCTTAAGATGCTTAGATAACAAAGTGTGGAGCTGGATGAACACAGCAGGCCAAGCAGCATCTTAGGAGCACAAAAGCTGACGTTTCGGACCTAGACCCTTCATCACAGAGAGATATTCGAACCATGGTTGGATGGAATTTGGAGAGATGATGAAAGTAACGTGTCTTGGTCAGGGTTTAACACATGATTAGAAATGTAGCACAGCAGAGGGTTTTAGAAAGAGAAGGATCATATTGCCTTGCTAGAAATCTGTTTTATTTGAAGTTCCTTCATCCAGCAACTCTAAACATAATTAAAAATGTTAACAGGCATTTAAATATGTGTAGGTGTACATTATTTCCTAAAATGTCAGATATATGATCACATTCATGTTAGGCTGGTCCTGGACTAATAAACATAAGCAGCAAGGAAGTATTTGGTACTCCACAATTTAAAAATTTATAAAGTTCAGGCAAAGTCCCCACAATTATTTTGCATGCTGCAGCGCCTCCATCTGGATTTTATTTGTTAGTTCATGTTGTAATTTCCAAGACGTGAAAAGAAAGATCCAGTACTGAAAATTCTAGATGTGGTGTAGCAATTAGTAGAAAGTGTATGAGAAGAGCTATCAATTGCCAGCAGAGTATTGAGGAATATTTAAATCTGGAACAACCCAAGATGAAATTGTTAAGAGATGAAATTGTGACAGGTCACAAGTTTCAAGTCATGGCAGTGGGTGTTTGCTGCATTTTAACACCTGCCAAAATAGTTCAGCGTTAGACTGAAGATCTAAACGACCCTGGTCAAATCCTGGGTTTCGGCAAAATGAGTGCTTCCTGATCGTGTCAACCTTTGTTTGGGGAGCACCGTGGCTCAGCGGTTAGCACTGCTGCTTCACAGCGCCAGGAACCCGGATTTATTTCCACCTTCAGGTGACTGTCTGTGTGGAGTTTGCACATTCTCCCCGTGTCGGTGTGGGTTTCCTCCCACAGTCCAAAGATGTGCAGGCTGGGTGGACTCGCCATGCTAAATTGCCCATAGCGTCTGGGGATGTGCAGGTCAGGTCAGTTATAGGGGGATGGAACAAAAACAAAGCGTGGAAAAGCTCAGAAGGTCTAGCAGCAGCTGTGAAGGGAAAAAACAGAGTTAACCTTTCGGGACCTGTGACCCGTCCTCAGTGCAAACCCGAAACGTAGACTCTGTTTTTTTCCTTCATGGATGCTGCCAGACCTGCTGAACTTTTGCAGCAACTTTGTTTTTGTTCCTGATTTACAACATTTGCCGTTCTTTTGGTTTTTTTTTAATAGGGGGTTGGGTCTGGGCGGGATGCCCTGAGGCTCAGTGTGGACTATTTGGGCTGAAGGGCCTGTTTCCACGCTGTAGGGATTCTGTGAACTATGAAGGTGTTCTCATTGAAGTATATGAGATTCTTAAAGGGCTGGAAAGGTCAAATGCTGAGAGAATGGGATAGTCTAGAACCCAAGGGCATCATCTCAAAACAAAGGAAAACCAATTTAAGGCTGAGATGAGGAGGACTTTCTTCTCCTAGGGGGTTGTGAGTCTTTGGAACTCCTTGCCACAGAGAGCTGTCAGGACAGGGTCTCAGTGTATATTTAAGACTGAGGTAGATAGATTCTCGATCAGTAGAGCAATCAAGGCAGGCAAGTGACACAAAGAATGTCAGATTAGCCATGATCCTACTGAACGGCTGAACAGACTCAAGAGGCCAAACAGCTTACTCCTTTTCCTATTTCTTCTGGTCTTTTAGTGATTTTGGTTATTGCTTCAAACTTTTGCTGAAATTTAATAGTTAATTGCTATTTACAGGAGAAACATTTGAGGGTATTCCGAAAAATTTAGAATGCATCTTACCCTTTTGACAGACATTGAAGAATGAAAGAAGTGTAAAATATCACTCAAAAGTTCAGTGAGAAAGGAAATATTGGCATCATGGTAATATCACTGAACTGGTAATCCAGAGGCTTAGGTTAATATTCACATTTGTCCAAATCTTACCATAGCAGTTGATGGAACTTAGATTCAACTAATGATCAATCTGGAACTGAAAGCTAGTCATGGTGACCATGAAACTATTGTGAATTTTTGCAAAGTCCCAACTGGTTTACTAATACCCCTTAGGGAAGGAAATTCATCATCCTTACCTGGTCCAGTCTACATGTGACCGCAGGCCCACAGCAAAGTGGTAATTCTTATTGATTCAAAAATAACCTAGCATGCCACACAGTTCAAAGAGAATTAGAGACAGGCAACAAATCAATCATTTAAATCAAATAAACCATTTCACTTCTCCCATTTTAATGATGCCCACATCCTGTGAAACAATAAAATAATGTCAGGGCAAGAAATAAGGTCTTTGATTAAGTGACAATACAGTAATATATATAACCTATATTTCATAAGTTGATAAGTTGAGGTGCTCTACAGGAAATTGATGCAAAGAAGCATTCCCAATTCAATATTCACTGGAGATACAAGGACACAATCTATAAGGCCAGACAACAAATACGGAAGCAGGTGAGATATTTATGAAAATATGATAAGGTAAAATCACTCATTAGTGCTGTACAAGTAGACAGCCCATTACTGCATGTCCCAATGTTTTGCCTGTAAACCTTCATGCAGAATTACAATGGTAGAGGATGAAGGTAAATTTGGTGAATGAAAAATTTCTAATGTCACTACCTTCCCTATAACCTCCAGCAGTAGAGATCGTTTCATTAATGACCAAATGAGGTTAGCAGTGAGGTATGGGGCCATAATAAATTGTCCTCATGTCCACAGGCTGTCAATTGAACCTTCCTAGAGATCCCTATAATGCAAACAGGAAAATAATCCCAGGCTGATTTAAAAATAAATACATTACAGATATTAAGAAAGTGCTTAGCTCTGGAAGGTTCCTGCATCTAATAGAATGAAAGACCGGTTTTGAAAACTAAATTATCATAATTTTAGTTCATCCACTAGGGAATAATTTAACTGACTACAAGATAAAGTAAACATTAACAATTGTACTGACAGTGGAAATTAAATTGTTTGAACTAAAACACTTGGAAGAGCAAAGCATTTGATAAGGTTCCCCACGGCAGGATCATTCATAAAGTCAGGAGGTATGGGATACAGGGTGATTTGGCTGTCTGGATTCGGAATTGGTTGGCTGACAGGAGGCAGAGAGTGGTTGTAGATGGTAAGTATTCTGCCTGGAGGTCAGTGCTGAGTGGTGTCCCGCAGGGATCTGTTCTTGGGCCTCTGCTCTTTGTAGTTTTTATAAATGACTTGGATGAGGAGGTTGAGGGTTGGGTTAGTATGTTTGCTGATGACACAAAGGTTGGAGGTGCCGTTGATGGTATCAAGGGCTATTGCAGGCTTCAGCGAGACATTGACAGTATGCAGAGCTGGGCTGAGAAATGGCAGATGGAGTTCAACCTGGACAAATGCGAAGTGATGCATTTTGGAAGTTCGAACCTAAATGCTGAATATAGGATTAAGGGCAGGATTCTCAGCAGTGTGGAGGAACAGCGGGATCTTGGTGTTCAAGTGCATAGCTCCCTCAAAGTTGCCACCCAGGTGGATAAGGTTGTTAAGAAAGCACATGGTGTTCTGGCTTTCATTAACAGGGGGATCGAGTTTAAGAACCGAGAGGTTTTGCTGCAGCTCTACAAAACCCTGGTGAGACCACACTTGGAATATTGTGTCCAGTTCTGGTCGCCCTATTATAGGAAAGATGTGGAGGCTTTGGGGAGGGTGCAAAGGAGGTTTGCCAGGATGCTGCCTGGACTGGAGGGCTCGTCTTACGAGAAGAGGTTGACTGAGCTCGGATTTTTCTCACTGGAGAGAAGGAGGAAGAGAGGTGATCTGATCGAGGTGTACAAGGTAATGAGAGGCATGGATAGAGTCAATAGCCAGAGGCCTTTCTCCAGGGCAGGATTGACTGCCACGAGGGTTCATAGTTTTAAGGTGTTAGGAGGAAGGTATAGAGGAGACGTCAGAGGGAGGTTCCTCACCCAGAGAGTTGTGAGCGCATGGAATAGTTTACCAGTGGGAGTCGTGGAAGCGGAGTCATTCGTGACATTTAAGCGACTGCTGGACATGCACATGGACAGCAGTGAATTGAGGGGAATGTAGGTTAGGTTATTTTATTTTTGGATTAGGATTATTCCACGGCACAACATTGTGGGCCGAAGGGCCTGTACTGTTCTGTACTTTTCTACGTTCTATGTTCTAAGTATTCATAGAGTCAATTGTTCATCATGGAAACAGACTGATTTGTCCAACCAGTCCATGCTGAACATAATCCCAAACTAAACTAGTTCCACCAACCTAGTCCTGGCCCATATCCCTCCAAACCTTTCCTATTCATACATCCATCCAAATGTATTTTAAACATTGTTATTGTACCCACATCCATTACTTCCTCAGAAGATCCACTTCACATGTGAAACACACTCTGATTAAAAAATTTACCACTTATGTCTGTTTAAAATCTCTCTCTCTCTCACCTTAAACTATATCCCCTTATCTTGAAATTCCTCATCTAAGGGAAAAGACAACTACCATCAACTCTATCTCTACCTCTCACAATTCTATAAATTTCTGTCGTCACCTCTCAACCTGCCACATGCCAGTGAATAATGTCCCTGCCTATCGAGCCTTTCCCTCTATGTGAAACCTTCCATACCAGGCAACATCCTGGTAATTCTCTTTCGAACCCTCTCCAGCTTGATAATAGCCTCCCTATAGCTGGGTGACCTTAACTGGACACAGTACTCCAGAAGAGGCCTCATCAATGTCCCGTACAACCGCAACATAATGGCCCAACTCCTATACTCTGAGATCGGAGCAAAGAAGGCAAGCGTGCCAAATGCCTCCTTAACCATCCTGAATATATGTGATGCAAAAAGTAAAGGATCGTGTACCGTATGACAGCAGCAAAACAGCAGAAACAACAAGAATCCATGGAATGCCATTAAGTCATCCCGTGCAGCAAGAGGGAAACTTAATCTAAATGAGAAAGGGGAAAGTCAAAAGAATTGACTGAAAAAAGTTGGGGAGGAAATTTTTAAAGGCTGGAGGGAGAGGGAAAGGATCTCCGGTGGGAATTCCAGAAAATTGGACACAGGGAACAGAAGCCTATGTGGACTAAGGGAGATTACCGAGAGTACTGGAATTGGAAGTCTAGACGTGGCAAACATATCTGTGATAGCTTTGAGAAGAGTGGCCAAGGTGAGGATGTACACCAGGAGTATTATGGAGATTTAAACAAATGGTTTAGGGATGAAGCAATTACTGCATTCAGTATAAGTTACACCCATTAGGATTCCGAACGCAAGCCACCTCCTAAAATTCAAGATTCTGTGAATTAGCCAATAGCAAATACTAAAATTCCTTTTGTGATACCAACAAGGATCTCCCTCGCAATTTCCTTACCCATGCTGCCAGACCCGCTGAATATTTTCAGCAGCTTCTGTTTTTGCTTCTGATTTACCGCATCTGTCGTTTTCAGTTTTTTTAAATCTTTTATTGCAATTTCACAAGTTCATTTGAACTGGAGCTTGCTGTTACTAGTGACTCTTCGCTTGGACTGGACTGTGGTTAATCGTGCAATGCTGAGATAGGGGCCCAGGTTGAGGAACTCATTTAAATCTCCCCAATGAGGTCAGCGCCATTTTCTTGAGAAAACTCCTCAAGATAAGCTGATGTGTAATGCTTGATAGAACAAGACTGTAAGGACAGGATTGTGTTGAAGCTTCTCATCCTGCTTGCAATTACACATTATTAATTATCTCGTTTGCATTCAACAGAGTGAATGGCGGAACAATCGTTTCCCTTACTTAACTGAAGTTGCTTCTCAATTTTTAATCCTCATTTGAAATGATGGCCTGACTGCCAGTAAGCTACAATCATTACAGCCTGGAAATCTTATGGAGGAGATTTGAACGAGTTCTTCAATCTGGGCCCCGATCTCAGCATTGCAAGATTAACCACGGAGTCAGTTGTAACAGCAAGTTCCAGGTCGGATGAACTTGTAAAATTGCAATAAAAGATCCGATATAAAAAAAACCTGAAAGAACTGCAGATGCTGTAAATCAGAAACAGAAAAAGAAGTTATTGGAAAATCTCAGCAGGTCTGGCAGTATCTGTGGAGAGAAATCAGAATTAACGTTTCGGGTCCAGCCACCGAACCTGAAACGTTAACTCTGACTTCTCTTCACAGAGAGAAAAAAAAACACGTTTCTGTCAATCGTAAGATAAAGCCTTTACAATGCTTCAGGAGTACAGGAGTCTTGAACGAGGAAAGCAGTAGCGAGGTAGGGGAGGTATACTCCACGTTTATACTATAGGGTCACTTGGTATTTTTCACCTTACGGTTTTACCACAGGCTTGATTACGCGTATTTTCAGATTCAAATCCCGCAGGCAATCTTACTCCAGTGTGTTCTGTTACTTGCCAAAGCAGATGCAATTAGCGGTTGAGGGGACGGCAGAGAATCCAATCTTACCACTAGCTGCTTTCTACCAGTTTTATCTTCGCCTAGACTTTAATGAGCCAATGTTATACCGCATCATTTACATTCTGCATTGGTGCATTCTATTACCTTAATCTCGTTTCCAGATATTATTTCGTTTCCATTTACCGAATAAGACCTGTTTATCTGGGAATGGCCGCTGTCATCCCTTTTCTACCTAGAAGCAAGTATTTTAACCTGAAATCATTCTGTTCGTCGGATTTGCTTTTGCACTCCGTGGAAACTTCTCAATTATTATTTTGAATGAAGAAATGAAATGGTTGAGAAACGTTTAGAGGTTTCGCCGTTAGATTTAGATTTTATTGATTCGAGTACAGGAATACAGTCAGAAAGTAGAAAATGTTGCCACACGGTCATGTGTGAAACATCGCCCCATGGTGACAGATTGAGAAGTTAAATAGAGAGCTGGGTGTTTGAGGAGCTCCCAGTCTTCGGTATATTTTTAGCAACGGCCCCCAGTTTCTCAAACGCAGCACTTTTAAAAATATGGGCCTCACGGCGCGACTCGTGCGAATGCGAATGTCGTGACACACGATCATTCTTGACAGAGCAACAGCGGTAAGAAAAGTGGGTTCCTCATAAAGTTGATGCCCCTCTTGCACAGCATCGTCTGCAACTACAACCCAAACAGGGGACTAAACAGAGAGGGGGGTACGGCAGAACTGTCAAAGGATCAGGGGCGACACTCATCCTGTATAAGAGATAATGGGAACTGCAGATGCTGGAGATTCCAAGATAATAAAATGTGAGGCTGGATGAACACAGCAGGCCAAGCAGCATCTCAGGAGCTCATCCTGTATACATTGCTTTAATGGGTGAGGTCCTGTACGCCAATTCGATATAACCGATTCAGCTTAATTCCAGTTAAGTGCGCCAAATATATGGTCGCTTTCTATTTTTGATTTTTTTAAACACTGCTAAAACACATTGATCCGAAGTGCTTCATAATTCTTGGTCCCATAAAATACAACTAAAATTGTGTTTTTTCTGCAGTCAACACGTTCTTACTACCTCTCTGCTCACAGGCCGCCTTGTTAACGTTGTTTCTGTGTATTCTTTCAGAGATAGCAGGAACTGCAGATGCTGGAGAATGTGAGATAACAAGGTGTAGAGCTGGATGAACACAGCAAGCCAGGCAGCATCTTGGCCTGCTGTGTCCATCCAGCTCTACACCTTGTTATCTCTGTGTATTCTTTGTCAGCTTTTGGTTTTGACTGCAGTTGCCTTTGCAAGCCAACCTGATCTGCAATTCTCCAAATCTCCGAATGCCTTTCTGAGAATCCCGCTGCATTAATTTCATTTGCAGTTGTCGTCGTTTGGGAAACGGCATCGCAGATCATTTTAACAAGTACCATTTGACTGTGTTGTAGAAATTAGAGGGGGAGAATAGTCAGCCACCCCGTCATCTGCCTTGTGTGGCGCATTTCGAACATCCAGTCTTCAAATAAGCTTAATTTCGCAGAACCAGCTTCAATAGTCACTGAGTGAGTTTTTGCGTCGGGGGAGACTGCAGGGTGAGCAGGTGAGGCTGTGTCACCGAAGAGACTTTACACACAGAGCTGCATGGAGTGATACTGACCAAGGATGCTCACGCTTATTTTGGTCAGATTTGTGTATTTTCCTTACCCAAAGAAAACTTAAAATGTGCACAGCCTCCGCCAGTCGAGTCTACTGAATAAAAATATCCTCACTCTGCTGCCTATCTCACGGGGAAATGTGTTTTCAGCCGATGCTCAGCCAAATGTTTGGGGATCCAGTGATCGAGACACGATCGTACTCGGCATTGTTTGACTTGGGCACAAAACAAGAGGCAACACAGCATATCCCCTTCGGAAAATCATCGGTCGCGCAGAAAAAGCAGAACTGTATGAGATGCGATGCACTCCAGTCATAAAGTATATGCAGAAATATCCACAAGCTCCTTAACTCTCGACAGCCGGAACTAACTTGAAAAAATTCATGGTTTAAAAAGAGATCCCCCCAACCCCCCGACAAAACAAGGCCTTTCAGGCATTTGGATGGACCGCCTGTTACTACGAAGTTAGTCCTTTTCTGTCTCACCACAAATTGTCTTCATCCCACACTTGCTGCCCGCCGCCTAACAAATATATTATTCCTACACTCCTGTTCCTCCCTCGACGGAAATATTTTCGCTGGAACTTCGTTTATTCCTTAAAGGGTGTCGTTGGCTGGGCCAGTAATTATTATCCATCCCTAATTGCCTAGAGAGGGCAATTTAGAATCAGCCGCATCGTTGTAGTTCTGGAGTCACATGGAGGCCAGACCAGTTAAGGCAACAGGTTTCCTTCCCTAAAGGTCATCAGTAAACCAGATGGGATTTTTTTTATATAATCGGCAACCTTCACATGGTCATTAATTCCAGATATTTGTTGAATTCAAATTTCCTCCATTTTCTAAGATAAGATCCAAATCCAGGTGCCGAATCTCAGTATTAATAGTCCAGCAAATAATACCAATAGGCCGTCGCTTCCCCTTAATTTTACACTTTAGCTCTCTTCCTAATTTGTGTCTGGCATTCGGTCAGAATGAAGCATTTATCTCAACTCGTTTCGCCCATTCCTTCGACAATGCCAATCTCGAAATCGTCACATTCAATTCGCCATAAGAATTCAAATTTCATAACTTTTCATCAAACGTGGATTGTAGCTGACGTCGACATTAAGTCGTTCATGAAGAACAACTGTGGAGTCAGGTTATCAGATCCAGTAAAGCTGGAGAGGTGACCCGCGGGAACAAGACGAGGCCCTTCTGTGAGACAGTGAGTTAGCTGTGACCTAATTCCATATAACAAAGTATAGACCTGGAATGAACACAATAGACCAAACAACATCTTAGGAGCAGAGCTTTTTCTGCTGCTTGGCCTGCAGTGTTCATCCAGCTCTAGCATTGTTATCTCGGATTCCCCAGCATCTGCAGTTCCTATTATCCCTGACCTAATTCCATATACCTGCATTACCTTATCATTCTCATGTACAATTAAATGACCCAGAATCAATTGCTACTTTTGGGAAAGAATTACACACTTTTTATATAGAGAGGAGCCATCAGTTCCCCTTCTACATCTTGAACAGTAGGGAACCTGACTGTGGGTTTATCACAGTTTAAAATACTTTAAAATAAATGCCCTTGCCTTCGCGCTTGGAACCGGAACAATCAACAAATTGTCATCTACTGGCAAAACACCGCTGTGATAAACCTAACTGGAAGGTGAAATTCTCAAATCTACAAGTCAACTGTGATGTCAGCTCCTTTACGATGAAGACGTTGAAATGTTGGGGCTTTTCGCTGGGAAAAAAATGTGCAATACAATTGTTTACTCCAAAATAAACGAGCAGAACCCGAACGTTCGCTTTTCTTCCACTTCATGCACGGGACTAGTCCATTTCAATCCCATGCACGAATAGTGATTTGACCGCGTTACTTAACCATACAACCACGCCTTACGGCTGCATTCGGGCAAACAATGCCGCTGTTGGAGGTCTGAACTCAAAACATCAAACTACTGTAAACAAACACGGCGAGTCGACCCTAGAAAATAGATTAGGATTGGGTCGGCATTGGGTGTTACGTTAAGTGATTGAGTCGCCGTTGCAAAGAATCGACGTTGCAAACCGCAAGCTGTATTTGCTGTCAGAGCAAACTGAGAATGGGAAATGAGCATTCAGTCCCGCCGCGGAGATATTCCCGCGTATTACTGATTGCTCAACGCAAAATGTGTTAATTTCAGACTTCCTGTGGAAAGGACAATGGCAGCTTTTAAGGTTTGCTCCAGCATTTGCCTCCTGCTGGCTGTCCTGAGTTCCTGTGTTCACTTTGGTGTTCAGCGAGGACATTTTTGTTTCATAGAAACTTGATTTAAATCTGCAAAACGAGGCACTATTAGCAAAACAAAAGGGCGCTGGCTGAAGTGCAGCGTAAGATGCTGGAGAACATTTTCCTCATTTACAGGCAGAGATCTGCGAGAGAAACATCAAAATCTCGCGGACCAGAGTTACACTCTATAAAAACCGAAATAACTGCGGATGCTGTAAATCAGGAACAAGAACAGAAGTTGCTGGAAAAGGTCAGCACGTCTGGCACCACCTGTATAGAAAAATCACAGTTAACGTTTTCCGGTTCAGTCACCTTTCCTCAGAACTCGTGTTCCTCAGAATACTTCCTCCCTTCTGAGGAAGGGTCACCAGACCCGAAACGTCGGTCTTCTTAGATAACAAAGTGTGGAGGTGGATGAACACAGCAGGCCAAGCAGCATCTTAGGAGCACAAAAGCTGACGTTTCCAGCCTAGACCCTTCATCAGAAAAGGGGGATGGGGAGAGGGAACTGGAATAAATAGGGAGAGAGGGGGTGGTGGATCGAAGATGGATAGAGGAGCAGATAAGTGGAGAGGTTTACAAGAGAGTTGCAGTGGGCGACAGATCCCCTGATGTTTGTCCAGAGGGAGGAGGTTAACTTCTTCAGGTTAGTCATCCCTGGAAGAGGCTTCGCAGTGAGGTTAAAATTCTATCAGGGATAATGGGAACTGCAGATGCTGGAGAATCCGAGATAATAAAATGTGAGGCTGGATGAACACAGCAGGCCAAGCAGCATCTCAGGAGCACAAAAGCTGATGTTTTGGGTCTAGTAGACCCTTCATCATAAAAGGGGGAGGGGGAGAGGGTTCTGAAATAGATAGGGAGAGAGAGAGGGAGGTGAATCGAAGGTGAATAGAGGAGAAGCCTTCCTGCCCATCTGGTGCTGCTTGGCCTGCTGTGTTCATCCAGCTCTACACCTTGTTATCTCAGACTCCAGCATCAGCAGTTCCTACTATCTCTGGTGTCAGACCTGCTGAGCTTTTCCAGCAACTTGTGTTTTTGTTTTAGACAAACACTGTTGTGTCACTGTACGGACAATATTCACTTAATAATAATGAAAACTTCCCCAGTGTATCTCCCGCAATGTTAAGCAGTGCAAAGAGTTCATATCTCCATGAAGGGGTAACACTTCAGGGGGTTCATTTCAAAGAACTATTTAGCCATTACTTCCACACGGACAGCCAGTGGATTAAAACTGTAGAAAGATACCTTCTGTTTCTGGCCAATATTCTCTAAAGTGGCGACAGGAACCTTTGAAAATGCCCATTTCCAACAGAGTTTGGGTTTAATCCCTGTATTTAGTGATCTACCCAAGGGCAAGACCTAACTAATTTGTCCAGGCCTCTCCATGCTGCTTCTCTCTTTATGCACCAGTGATTTCCAGTGCCATCTACAAGACAGAACTGAGTGAAAGCGACCATCTATCAGAAACACTAGGTCGGACATTTGGATATTTCTGGAGTTTTAATATTATCCTTGAAACAAGTCTCCTTCAGGGGATGATTGCCCTGCCTCTGGTAAATCGAAATTTCAGATCATTTCCCATATTATGCTTCTTATCACCTTACTAAGATCTGATTAAAATAAATGACCTAAAGATGAATCAACTTTAATCAAGTTGCTACTTGTTAAGAGAGAATTATTGAACTAAAGGACAGGTCTGATTAACAATATTTAGGCTTTGTAGTCTTGCAAAGCTTCAATCTCTAATTAGTCAAATCCATTATGTTCAACGTGTGACCAGTCTATCAGTATCTTCTGAGTCATCTGCATTACCAGGACAACTTATGTTCAAAATTCTCTTCCTCTCCTTAAATTGTAAAAGGAATGCAGTGCAGAATGAAGGCTATTCTATCCATTGTGCCTGTCCCAGCCCTCTGTAGGAGCAATTTACATAGTTCTATTTCCTTCCTTTCTCCTATAGCTAAGCATTTTTTTCCTCTTCAAGTAATTATCCAATTCCATTTTGTAAACCATAATTTTGTTCTGTCTCCATTACATTCTCAGGCAAGTTAGATTCCAAAAGTTGAAGTCAAAGTCACTTAGACTTGGAATCAATGAGTGACAGGGGTCTCTCCCACCAGTTGCAGAATGAGCTCCAGGAGGCTGATGCTATTACATTTCAATCAGGCACTTATTTGGACAGCACTGGACCTCACTTATCCCTTTGCAGAGCACAAACAGATGCTGACCAATCACTGGCAGGCTGCTGTCAAATGTTAGGTTAGGTGGTTTTCTACTAGGAGCAGGATGTTCCTGATTCTACATCCTTCAATTTGCCAGAGTGCCCCTGAGTGAGGGAACCCCTTGTGGATAAACCTGACAGACACCGCAGATGGGGAGATTTCACCTTCTATCAGGAGCTGTCACAAACATTAGTGAGTCCTTTTCCTGCTGGGACTAGAGGCTGTCAGGTGCAGGTCACTCTCTGTGGAACTTGTAGTCAAGGATTTTTTTCCGCACCAGCATTTCCATGAGAAACAAGTAATATGGCTTGGTCCAAATGATTGGAGCATATGGTGTAAAGAAAGCCAGATTTCCATTCCTCTCAACACTGAGCACAGATAGAACCTGAGCACAGTGACACCTGCTCTTTGCCTAACAAGGATCTGTACACTTTTATGCAGGCACACACCTGGAAGACATCAAGGTGAAGCTTTTCTCTCCCTTTGTCCAAAGATTTATACATTGCATTCTTGCAGATACAATTCCTTTAAGATCTCCAAATAAAATAGAAAATGGCTCACATGACCACCATGGCACAGAAACCACATATAGCCAGACCAGTGTCACAAAGCAAGGTGGAGAACACACCACACCTGATGTCCACGTTTGAAACTGCAGTGGAGAAGATCTGCCACTCCCATCTGCTCGGTGTCTGTTTTGCTTCACTACATGCTACTTCCAGTTTTGTGTATACATGCCATCTCCTCAGAACCATATTTGATTTGATTTATTATTGTGACATGTACTGAGAGTCAATGAAAAGTATTGTTTTGTGTGCTTTACAGGCAAATCATACATTACATAAGTACATTAGGGAAATAGAACAGAATGCAGAATATACTGTTACAGCTACAGAGAAGGGTGCAGAGAAAGATCAACTTTAATGTATGAGAGGTCTGGTCAAGAGTCCAAAAAATATCCAAACTTGATGATGTAGAGAGGGAAGGATCAGTTTGCCAAGTTCCCAAAGAATATGGTCACACTCTTTCCGTGATTTACTTGGCTCCCAATCTAAGGTGAATGACAAAACAAAAAGGGTAACATGAGGAAAACTTTTCCTTTTTTTCTCCACAGCAAGTAATTGGGATTTGCACTGCCTAAGAGTGTGATGCAAGGTGATTCAATTGTGGCTTTTGAACTGAATTATCTGAATAGAAATACTTTGCAGTGTCAAAGTGAAAAGGCAGAGGAATGAAACCATCTAGCTGCTGTTGCCAAGATTTTGTTAAGGTATAAATGATAAATGACCTCTTTCTGAGCTTTACCCATTTTAGTATTCTATTCTGTAAGTCTTTTTTTTCAAATTTATTAAATTAGTCAATTTTCTTATACGTTGAATGACATAATAATTATGTAGTTCAAGTAAAAATTGATTTTAAATGTAATCGTCAATTAACAATTGTTTGTGTCGAATAGTGTCAAGATCATTTTGTATCTTAAAGCTTAATTATTTTATTCTGCAAAAGTTTGGCTGCCCACTGTAAAATATTCCAGATTTTGCTCATAAAACACGTGACCTCAGTCTTGCTTGTCTTTCAAGAAGTTATGGAGGTGGAGCAAAAACAGCTCCGAGGAAATTCAACTTGCCAAGATTTTTCTTGTCTCTGGCCAAGTATTTGAGAAAAATGTTATAAGGGCCTTCATAAGTATTGAGCAGATGTAAATCTTTATGAACCTGGACTGTACTCAATTAAAATCTATTAAAAGAAAATATATGCTTTGTACAGCTTTGGAATTTTGTTTTGGTGCATGCGTTACACTGAATGTTAATCACAAGGAACAAGAGATTCCTAATACACAATTGTGCATTTCATAACTGGGGTTTAAAGAAACAAATAGTGTTTACTGTGGAGAAGGATATGGAAGATATAAAATGTGGGGAAATAAATAGCAACATCTTAAACATGTCCATATTACAGAGGAGGAGGAGCTGGATGGCTTAAAACTCAAAGGTGGATATATCCTCTGGACTTGGGCAGCTAGGAAAGTGATTGCTGGGCTCCTTGCTGAGATATTTGTATCATCAATAGCCACAGCTGAAGTCCCAGAAGACTGGAGGTTAGCTAACATGGTGTCACTATTTAGTGAAGGGGGTAAGGAAAAGCCAAGGAACTATAGATTAGTGAGCATGATATTGATGGTGGGTAAGTTGTTGGAGGGAATCCTGAGGGAGAGAATTTGCATGTACTTGGAAAGGAAAGGACTGATTAGGGATAGTCAACGTGGCTTTGTGCATGGGAAATCATGTCTCACTAACTTAATTGCGTTTTTTTGAAGAAGTAACAAGGAGATTGATGAGGTCAGAGTGGTGGACATGATCTGAAAGGACTTCAATAAGGCATTCAACAAAGTTTGTCATGGTACACTGGCTAGCAAGGTTCGATCACATGGAATACAGGGAGAACTAGTCATTTGGATACATAACTAGTTTGAAAGTAGAAGACAGAGGATGGTGGTGGAGTGTTGTTTTCAGACTAGAGGCCTGTGACCAGCAGTGCGCCACTAGGATCGGTGCTGCTTTTGTCATTTATATAAATGATTTGGATGTGCATAGGAGGTATGGTTAGTAAGTTTGCAAATGACATCAAAATTGGAGGTGTAATGTACAGCGAAGAAGGTTACCTCAGAGTACAATGGGATCTTGATCAGATGGGCTAATGGGCTGAGGAGTGGCAGATGGAGTTTAATTTAGACAAATGTGAGGTGCAGCATTTTGGAAAGGTAAGTCAGGGCAAGACTTATACACATAATGGTAAGGTCCTAGGAGTTTTGCTGGACAAAGAGACTTTGGAGAACAGGTTCATTGTTCCTTGAAAGTAGCATCACAGGTAGATAGGATAGTGAAGGAAATATTTGGTATGTTTGCCTTTATTGGTCATTTGCATTGAGTAATGGAGTTAGGATGTCATGTTGTGACTGTATAGAACATTGGTTAGGCCACTTTTGGAACACTGTGGACAATTCTCGTCTCCCAGCTATAGGATGAATGTTGTTAAACCTGAAAGGGCTCAGCAAAGATTTACAAGGATGTTTCCAGGTTTGGAGGATGTAAGCTATAGGGAGAGGCTGAATAGGCTGCAGTTATTTTCCCTGGAGCATTAGAGGCTGAGGGGTGACCTTATGGAGGTTTATAAAATCATGAGGGGCATAACTAGGGTAGATGGACAAGTTTTTTCCCCGGGGTCAGGAAGTCCAAAACTAGAGGGCATAGGTTTAAAGTGAGAGCAGAAAGATTTAAAAGGGATCTAAGGGACAATTTTTTTCATGCAGAGTGTGGCGTGTGTATGGAATGAGCTGCCAGAGGAAGTGATGGAGGCTGGTACAATTACAACATTTAAAATACATCTGAATGGATACACGAATAGGAAGGGTGTAGAGGGATTTGGGCCAAATGCTGGCAAATGGGACTAGATTAATTTAGGATATCTACTCAGCTTGGACAAATTGGTCTGAAGGGTCTGTTTCTATGCTGTATGCCTCTATGATTCTTTTACTCTAAGTGTTTAAGAATGTGAAATGAGAAAAGAGTGAGCCTAATATATTAAAATGTGTAGAAAGGCAATTAGGAAATTCTGAAAGAAAAGTACAGGAAAGACAGAGTTATGATGCATTCTGCTATCTCATTGTTATTACAAACTAATTGCATTGGAGAGAACATTATGTTCTATTAGTCTTTTCTTGGATCTCAGTTCTCTTGAATCTTTATCCACACAGACAGTATTGAATTCACTTGGCACAAAATTTCTTTCATATAAGTATTGCTATAAATTAAATTTATTTGGAGTGTTGCATTCCTTGATTGGTCCAATACATTCAAATCAGGTATTGGGGACAAGCTGCTCCTTTTATATCTAAAACATCAGTGCACTGGCAGTGTTAGAGAAGACAATTTATGCCAACTGCACTGTTGAATGGTCATCCAATTAAGAAAATAAATTTTGCAGTTGGAGGACAAAAGTGGCAAAAAGGAAGATGTATAACAGCTCTTCAGTGCAAAAAAATGAAATTACTTATACAAGTCTCCTGATGAAAATATTATGCCACCTTACACTATTCCTTTTAGGGGAAAATACAAGGAAATGCTACAATTATGTATTTTTAATGTTGGTCAATTGGTAGTTTTAACTAACCACTTATTAATTCCTTGTTCGACTGCCTTTATTACAGAGTGTGGTCTACTTCTCCAGGCACGATTTTGTTCCTCAAGTGAATTTTCATTTAACTGCTGACTCCTATTCTTCTCATCATTCTGTTTCCATGCTGCTCACTGATATTTTCTTCAATACAATCAAACAGTTCAATAAAATCTACTTGGTTCCTGTGGCAGGAGACTATCCTCTGCTCCAACTGACCTGCAGAGCTATCTTTGCTGCACAGGGTTGTGCTAGCTGGTTAAAGTTGCTAATACTGGTGTTTTTGCTTTTGTGTGCTCTTCACTTTTCCTTCCACTGTTAATCCATAGGTAGGATACCTGGCTCACCATGGATTTACCTTTCAGCCTCACCTGTCTCCCTGACACTTAGACCTTGAGCTTCGCCTTGCATTTCTTCTTAACTAATGCACATCAGAAGTAATGGTGGCTGCTGAGCATCCTACCCGAGCCTTTAAATGAACTTCCATGAGCCAATAGCTAATTGTCCATTCCTCCATTCATATAAATTCATTAGAGGTGTTTCAGAGGTGGTTTACCTGATTGATACTGGCCTGAACAGGTTGTCTTACGAAAATAGGTTGGACAGGTGAATGACAGAGCATTTAGTGCTTTTAAATGTATAAAAACATCACAAAGCATTTTGCAGAGATAAAATCTAAAAAAATAAATAGACAACAAGAATCAACATGATGGGGTGATCAAAATGTTGTTTAAAAAATTTGGCTTACAAAGAGTAAGTCAAACCTAGAGGCTAGAATCACAGAGGATAACTGTTGATTTTGGCTGAGATCATCTTAATTCTCTGACAGGTGTGGAAATCTAATTTGATAGATTCAAACATGCTGTGGGAAAGATGGGCCTGGACAGTGATACCACATTCAAAAGAAATTGAAGATGGTAGAGTATTATACAAGGACCAAGAGTTTGCAGGTACATTTTTGTGGGAATTAAATGAACAGTTTTGAAAGTGAGGGAACCAACAGATCAGGCGAGGGAACAATTTTTTTAATATATAAAAACATGATCTTGTTTCAAAATAATATTTGCAGGAATTTTTTTTTAAATTGTGCATTGGATACTAAAACACAAGACAGCTTCTCTGAAGTCATTGCGAAAATTAATCCATTACGATTTTTAGGATGAACAAAATAAAAATCTGAAGTATTGCTGTACACACATGACAGATGTGAGAGAGCAGACGCCACAACCTCTCCCTCACCCTGCTGTGCTTTTTTTCTGGATTGATGTATTTGCAGTAATAGTGAGAGTTTAATCCTCAGTTAAACATCTGTCTACTGCTAACTTAAGCAATAGGGGGTAAATACCTCCAGGCTTCATTTCATACCAAACAGGGCCAAATTGTGTATTGATCTGGTTTAACCAGATACTATTATCTGTCACATTTACCATTCATCAGTGCCATTGATTTACTACCTGTGTGAGGCATTGTAATAAAATGGAGTAAGTGGTTGCAAGTTCAACTTTTCCTGTATAAAAATAATGGTTATAAAATATTAAAATAATACACAAACTTGACACCACGTCAGCTGATAAAATAGTTTGTTCAACAATGTTTTGCTGGCTCTCCCCATTCATCAGCATCATTCCATCTCTGTTAAATGATGGACATCCAGCAAATCCATTGGGGATGGGATCACTTCATATGGAAGTTTTGTTGACGGCTGGAGGGACCAATCTGGCTCAAGATATTCTCTAATCAGTCTATTCAAAGATATTACTAGACACTTTTGGAACAGGAGCGAATTGAGGCCAGGCTTCCTGCCTCACAGATAGGGACACTGTAACATGACAGTGCTCCCCCCACTACCCCTCCGCAGTCAAACCAGCTCCATCAGAAGTGTTGTAAATGATGTGATTGTCAGGTGTTGTTGTGGATGCTGTGGGGTGTTTTTTTTTCCAGGAATGGTATCTGTTGTGTAGCCAATGGTGCTGAGCCATAAGGTTTCAGATTGTATTGGAGCATGATTCTGCTGTTGCTAATGGCCCCTAGTGCCTCATTGATGTTTTAAAAAGGTCCTAAGGGGCAACTTCTTCACACAAATGGTCGTGAGTATATGGAATAAGCTGCCAGAGGAAGTGGTAGTGGCATGTACAATTAGAACATTTATAAGGTACCTGGGTGGGTACATGAACAGGAAAGGTTTGGAGGGATGTGAGCCAAATGCAGGCAAATGGGTCTAGTTCAGAATAGGACAGCTGATTGGCATGGATCAGTTGGACCGAACAGTCTGTTTCTATGCTGTATGACTCTAAGTAATTTTGAAGTCAATGACACTCTGATGTGTAATATAATTGCCCTGCAATTAGTAGCCTTGTATTCAGTTGACTAGCCATCAATTTCTAGAACTCCATCCATACATTTCTCCAGTGCTTTATTGACCTCTCCTCCTTTAAGTCACTCCTTTAAACCTACTTCTTTAATCAAGGTTTTGATCATCTGACCTAATATTGTGCATTGTCTATATGGACTAGTAAGGTGTTCAACAAGGTTTTGCATGGTAGACTGGTAAACATTTTTAGATCTCAAGGAATACAGGGATAACTAGTCATTTGGATACTTAAATTGGATCAAAGGTAGGAGAGAGAGGGTGGAGGTAGAGGGGTTGCTTTCGGACTGGAGGCCTGTGACCGGTGGGGTTCCGCAAGGACAATGGCTGGGTCCACTGCTTTTTACAATTTATAAAAATGATTTGGCTGTGAACAAAGGAGGTATGGTTAGTAAGTTTGCAGATGACACCAAAATTGGTGGTGTAGTGGACCGCAAAGGTTACCTCAGATTCCAACAGGACTTTGATCAAATGGGCCGATGGGCTGAAGACTTGAAGATGGAATTTAGTTCAGATAAATGTGAGATGCTACATTTTAGTAGGGCAGATCAGGGCAGGACTTACACATTTTATGTTAAGGTCCTGGGGAGTATTTCCAAACAAATAAACCTTGGAGTGCAAGTTCATAGTTCCTTGAAAGTAGAGTCACAGATAGGCAGGATGGTGAAGGTGGTGTTTGGTACGCTGGTCTTTATTGGTCAGTGCATTGACTATAGGAGGTGGGAGGTCCTGTTGTGGCTGTACAGGACATTCGTTAGGCCACCTTTGGAATACTGTGTGCAATCCTGGTCTCCTTGCTGTAGGAAAAATGTGGTTAAATTTGAAAGGGTTCAGAAAAGATTTACAAGGATGTTGCCAGGACCGGAGGGTTTGAGCTAGGGGGAAAAGCTGAATAGGCTGGGGCTTTTTTCCTGGAATGTTGTAGGTTGAGGGACGATTATAAAATTATGAGGGGCATGGATAGTGTGACTAGCCAAGGTCTTTTTCCCAGGGTACAGCAGTCAAAAACTGGAGGGCACAGCTTTAAGATGAGAAGGGAAAGATTTAAAAGGGACCTGAGGGGCAGCTTTTTCATGCAGAGGGTGGTGTGTGTATGGAATGAGCTGTCAGAGGATCTGGTGGAGGCAGATATAATTATGACATTTAAAAGGCATCTGGATGGATTTATGAACAGAAAGAGTTTAGAGGGATATAGGCTAAATGCTGATAAATGAGACTGGATAAATTTAGGTTAGCAGGTTGGCACAGATAAATTGGTCCAAAGGGTCTGTTTCCATGCTGTATAACTCAATGCTTCCTATCCTAATCCCAGATTATAATGAATTTAAATTTCACTACCTGCCATGATGGGATTTGAAACTCCGCTCCCCAAAGCATTAGATGAGGGGTCTGGGTTCCCAGGCCAGTGACATTACTACTATGCCACTGCCTCTCCAAATACCATTGATTGTAGTCGTAATACTGTGTTGTATTCAATTTCATGAGCTTCCTTTATGAATGCTCATTGGCTTATGGAACAGACTTTCCCAACAGCAAAGTCCATTTCTATGGATCTAAAACTGCCATTAGAGGATTCACCAGACCCCACCCTCAATTCACCAGCCCTACACATTAATAAAAATAATCAGTGGTTTTACCTCCTGGAATATAAATTGTTGCGTTCATTTGAAATTTGGCATTCTTGTGTTTGCCCTGATGAGTATGAGACAAAAGGCTTTTGTAATATGTCTCTCTTTTCAACAACATAAAATACCCATAACCAGTCTTCGAGATCAACTCACCTTTCCCTCATAGGCTCAGCACAGGAACCTCCAGTGGTGTTACTGCCAAATTTGGTCAGCTGCCAACCCTCAGATTGTGCTGCCAGAGTGGAAAAGCAGGCTATTTTAATTGGGAATATGACTACATTTTAAAGTCAGTCCCTGTGGCAGGTCGAACTCTAACCTGGTCCTTCTAGCCCAGAGGTAGTGTTGCCACCACAGGACCCTAACTGTCTTTAACTGAAGAGTAGTCCCAGCTGCAGATTGTTATATGGTTATCGCCACTGCCTTCTATTTGAAAGGACTTGAGATTAACCTTAAATCTCACTGGTAAAATTCTGGCTTAGGCAGAAAGAAAATATGAAAAAGGCATGTGAGAGATGGATTGCGAGGACACAAAGACAGAAAGATGTAGTATGACAGAACAATAATTGTAGAAGGCAGTGTGATTGCTTGACAAAGAATATGAAGAAACGATTGAGAGGTAGAACTAGAGTGTAAAATAGATCTAATATAAATAGTTGTGAACAAAGAATATCAGTGATGTGATAGGTTTCAAAATTTCTTGCATGGCAATTTTTTAGTTACTGGGGATCTATGAGGTAATATGACCACAGACTTTTTTTAAGTGATTTGTCTTACAGTCATTGGTATAGATAGTTAATTTAGATTTTAAGTTCAATCTACATTTAGTGAATTGATTCATTTATGTTGAACTTTTACTCAATCAAAAGTCGAGGCAGAAAAGGAAAACAACCCACTACTTATTTTCAGACAATTATTCCATAAAAACTGGGTATGCGCTTTTATGGGGTAATTCAAGCCATTCCACAATGCGATTTTGAAAGTAAAAAGGATCTCAGAAGTTTTTTTTAAATCAAAGATTCCTAATTATTGATTACAACTTCATTGCTTTTGCAGAATCTTACTATGGACAAATGGCCATGATCCCCAGAATTTAGCCTGGATTTTCATTACCTCAAACACTTTGGGGTGTCCTGAAGTTAGGACACATAGAATCCGTATAGTGCAGAAAGAGGCTATTTGGCCCGTTGAGTCTGTATAAAACTTTTGATGAGCATCCCAACCTGTCCCCTAACCCTGCATTTGCCATGGCTGATCCACCTAGCGTGCACATTGATGGACGCTATGGGGCAATTTAGCACGGTCAATCCAGCTTGCCTACATATTTTTGTGACAGTGGGAGGAAACCCACACAGGCACAGGGAGAACATACAAACAAACAGTCAGCCAAGGCTGGAATTGAACACAGGTCCCTGGCATTGTGAAACAGCAATGTAAATTACTGTGTCCCTAGTGTAGAGGGGTGTTTTATAAATGTAAGTCTTTTCTATTTTCTGTCAGGCATATACTCATTACAAACATACTTTGCAATTATTTCTGTTGCTATGTTAATCATAATTGTTAGTATAATATTGACAATATTCAACCAACCCATGCTTGTAAAACTCAAAACAGAGAGTTCAACATTAGATCTGATTCATGATTGGAAAACACTTATTAGTGAGCCAAGGCATACATTCACAACTAATGTAAGATCCAGTTATTAGTGGGTTACTGATGCTTGTTAAAACTAGATAAATTCATACCAGAGCCTAATTCTTCGCAGGAAAATTTGACCAGACATTGTACCATTTCAATTAAAAAAAAACTTAGGAGACACAATTCCTCGATGCATTCCCTATGTCAAGTCATGAACAAGCAGAGTCAACAAGCTTTTTTGTTTTCAAAGTTTAAAGCAAGAGCTTTGTGGTTACCATACACTGGTGCAGTCTCCATGTCAATGCTTTGACTCAGCAGAGTTCAGTTGCCATCCAATCAGCATCTTGTTTCTCATGCAGTATAAATTGTTGTTCACCTTGAAATTTGGTATGCTTGCACCTGTCTTGTTGAGAGCAAGGTATAAAAAACTTCCACTACAGGTCTCTTTCTCAGCTAAAATCAACTTCTATACCACAAAACATATTTATTTTCATATATAAGGAAGTAAATTGAGACCACAATTGTTTAGACAGTCTAATAAATGCCAGGAGAACCATAAAATATCATAATATGGACCTTTCTTTATTCAATACTAAAACTAATTGTAACACAAGTCATCTTGAAAGCAAGGAAATTTCTCGGTCTACGTAGTACATGGGAGATTAGTATAAGAGTATTCTTAGATAACTTGACCAAGACATTACACATGTTGTTTGCCATTAATTTATTCTACACTTTCCAGTGTAACTTGAAAAGGCAAAACATCATATTTTCTAAAAATGAAGAGTCTTTTTTAACCACACTAAGCTCTCTTTTCTCCTGATTTCACTATGACCTGCCTGCAGGCATTGCAAGATGAAGTCACATTAACAGCAGACAGTCGAATTCTCCTCTTCCTTTAACTTCGTTTCAATCGATTTATATTAACAGGGTCTTTATTGTAATCATCAGTTTTCTGTACAGAAGCAATTAGCTCCATTTTCCTTATTAGTTGCCTTATAATTAATGACTTAACACGATTACTGTCCTGTCGAACAGCAATCTAAAAGCTTAATGAAGGCAGTTTTCAGTTTCCTCTATTTAAATTTGATAGATTCCAGTTTAGTTTGATTGTTCAGCATTCTAATTTGAATGAAAAGCTAACAAATAGCTAGGTACATAAAGCCTCTTGTCATAGTCTGTAATTTCTGTGCCTGATACAGAAAATGAAGAATACGAATTTACAACATTTCTGCGTGCGTTAATGAAACACATAGTCGGTATGGGTCTCAAGTCATACAACAATTTGTGTAATTGCAACATTAACACCGAAAAGAATATAATTGACTTGAACTATGCCAAGATTTTCGGCAGCAGATTCATTCTATAGAAACTTTCACCCTGAAAAATAAAGATGCAACCATTAAGTAACTACTCCCAACAAAACCACAATAAGATGATAGCAGACTCAGCATTGCTTGCAACCTGTGTTAAAATGTGAAATGTTCCGTGAACGGTATCCACAATGGCATGTGTGATCTGAAACTAAAGTAACGCTTAAAAGTAACACGAGGAAATTGCATGTTTGATTGCAGTTCTGAAGCTTATTGTCCTTATAATTATAGTATAGGTTAACGGCTTTGAGGAAAGCTCCCAGTGGGAACTCAGATCCCTGTCGAGTTAACAGCTTTTTCGAAAATTCACCATTGTCCTTTAAGAAATTGCTCTGCCTCGTTGGCACATGTCGTTTTTGTGTATGCTGTCTGTTAGAGGTATGTCATTTGGGTTATTAGAGATGAATTAGTTTTTTACAAAAAGGGCGCTTAGTTTTAACCTCACGCCTGTCCACCTGAGTGCTGACATACAGCCACCCACCTCGATTTCCCTTTACTTTCCTAGCCATGCATTTCACTTCAGCGCACTTTAATTATTCGAATTAAAGTAAAAGCCCATTCACTTGTCCCTCAATCATGTCACTGCTTGTCTGTAATAGAGAGGTCATCGTATTCATTACCGAGTCCATCCACTTCCATTAGTTTTGTTTTGGACGACGATTGGTTGCTCAAACCCAGTGGGTCCAGGTGATGTCATGGTGTGAGTCAAGTAAAGTTGTCAAGCTGAAGGAAGAGCCTAATTCGTCGGAGCTGGAGGGCCAACATTTTGGTGCTTCTGTCTATAATGAGAATGGCTGAAGAAGTGCTGCCAGTTGGTGGACGGGGAGACAAGTCAAAACGCGATGAATTCGCAGATCTTTATCAAAATCACATCAGTTCTGTCAATTCAACTACAGGTGAGTAATTCCCAGGAATATAATTCCTGATTTCGCACCGGAAACTCGTCTGGTACTAATTCCAGTTATTTCATGCTTTCATTGCTATATGGTCACAGTGAATTAGTCACTTAGTTTCCAGTCATAGAATGAATATTTCTTATGATATTGAATCCATTCAGCCAGCACAAGTTCATATAAAAACCTTAATATGGCAATATGATACAGGTTTTCCTCTGTGTACAGGGAAAGGCAACGTACTGAAAAGTTGTTGATGTTTAACATTACTTGGAAAAGGTAAACTATCTCGATTATATTTTACCCTGCCTACGGAGCCAGTTTAAAATACAAATCCATTTTAAATTTTTCCCCTCATAGGCAATTTAAAGATTAAGCGGAAATGACAACTCTACAACCGTTAATCTAAAATAACAGTTTGCGTTTACTATTGTATCCGGTTTGATTAAACAACTTATTTCAAAAATATATTAAATAACAAGTTGCAGAATTATTACCTGTTCTGAAAAAGGGTCAATGGACTCGAAACGTTAACTCTGCTTTCTCTCCACAGATGCTGCCAGACCTGCTGAGTTTCCTCGAGCAATTCTGTTGTTTTGTTTCAGATTTCCAGCATCCGCAGTTCTTTGTTTTATACTAATACAGAATTATTGTTTCCTAGAATATTAAAATCTATCTGGACGATCATTTCGTGGAGATAATAGAATTTCAGTTGTACAACTAGTTACAACAGCAGGGAGTTCCATCCGCTATTTTCTGTAAATCTTTCTCAGTGGTGGCCAAGCACACCAGTTTCAAATCCTGTAAAGATTTCCAGCGCAGTGAAGAAGCACGCAATCCTTCCATAAACAAGTTATATTTCACTTTATAAACTAAAATAAAGCAATTGATTTCAGTCACAGATCCTATCATCTGGAGGGAGTAAAGTTAGATCAAAATAGGCTCTGATGAGAATTATCGCGTGTCCTTCATCAAACATGGAGAAGGAAAACTACAATTGTGGCTAAATTAGGGGGGAAAACTAATAATCTCACTCCAGATGTGTGTCGGGCCGTTTTAACGGGTGGGGGGGGGGTGCTCGGACGTGCTGATGTACAAGCGCTTCTTCGTCAATCTGTCGCCTGCAACTATTGGGGAGCCCTGTTCCAAGGCTTCACTCCCCTTCCGGAAAAAGAGACCCACGCCGCTCAATATTTTAATCCAAACCCACTGGTGTTCGATACGAAACAAACATTTGTACCTTTTCACATGGGAGATTATTAGTGCCGATATGAATATTAATTTATACCACCTTGTAGTTTGGAATTAACATTCCATTTAATATCATAGAAACCACTTCGCGGCTGTTTTCTTGTGTAAAAATATGCTTGTACAATTTTCTGTTTTTTTATTTAAAAGTTCCCATTATTTTTTAAAGAACACATAAAACCTGCACGGCTTAGATATACCGGCTTGAAGACCGCTTGAGTGAAAATCATTGCAAAAGCAGGCATATTGTAAAAGTTGTATAATTTTCCTGATGTAATTATACAAGTTGTATAATGGTCTACAGCAGAACACTGTATATAACTTAATCATCAAAATTTAAGCCCAATTAGACCCTGGACATAATCATTTACCTAGCGTTATAGGCCTACAGCACACGTAACGACAAGTAGGTGTACTTTCAAATATTGTTTAATTTAATAAGGACTTCGCAATTTATTTACACAAAGATATGTGCTAAATAAGGATGAAATTATTTTCCGTATTCGTTTGTTGTTGAGCATAGATATGACTGGGTTCCTTCTATGCTGTTCGAATCTACGTAAGAACCCGCCAAGACTTTTAAAATAATTGCACTGCCAGTTTCCATCAATACAATTTGAACTCATTATAACATTCAGAACAATAAATGCAATATTAACGAGTCAGTTAAAGATCGCAAAATACTAAGGAATCCAACGTGTCGCTATAAACGTCTAAAAAAGTCTTAGATTTGTTGATTAAACTATTAATTTGAATAAAAGTGTCTTTCACCTTAACTAGAAAGTTAAAACAAAGTTAAATTTAGATAAACTATTATTAATATTAGTGTTATAGGAAGGCACATATGCATATCTTATATCAGCTCATTGTTAAAGAAGTATAAATGTGGAGAGATGAAGACAAGCAAAGCATGATGTCTTGTCATTATCCCCTTGTGTGTGATAGGTAACAATTACACACAAGGTATTGTATAACTTTTTCAAATGATTTTGAAATGTGAAGTTAGTAAATAAAGATCGATTTTTTTTAGCAATGAACAATATAACACAAGTATTACTAAGTCTGATAATATATTAACTATTCTTCCAGTAATTAGTTAGGGTTAGATACTTCAAGATAATACATCTTTTGTCCTATTTTGTAATGATATCTTAACTTGTATTCATACAACCTTTTGTTATAATGTTCCAAGGCTGTTCACAAACTAAACAATGTGAGTTATGCAATAATATAATTGGTAAGGTAATCAAAAGCTTGGTCAAAAATGTAGGATGGGAAAGCTTTAAATTGGAATGGAAATCAACTTACAGGAACTTGTATTTTATAAAAATGAATACCGATGGTATTCAGAGGGAATATATTTTATTTTCAAAAAAATCTAGTTTATAATTTGACTGAATAAATTGATGCAAACATTTAGCCAAAGATAACACAGAATTTCACTGATGACTAGAACTTGTGTATATAACATTAAGTTTCTTGGGTCCTGGACAGGATAGATGCAGAGAGGTTGTTTCGTCTTGCGGGAGAGTCCACGATTACAGGGCATAGTGTCAGTAAGGGATTTAAGACAGACGAGGAGGAATTTCTTCTCAGGGTAGTAAATCTGTGGAATTCTTAACTGCAAAGAGTTGTCAAGATGATGTTGTTAAGACAGATCTTTAATTAGTAAAGGAATCAAGGGTGATAGGGATAAGGTAGGAAAGTGGACTTGATGAATATCAAATCAATCAATCATCTCATTGAATGGCAGAGCAAACTCATTAGGCCAAATTGCCTACTTCTGCTCCTTTTTATGATCTGCAATTTGCGTGAAAAATTATCAGTGTTTAACAATTTAGCATTCACTTACTGTGTTTCAGTGAATTCTGAGATTATGATTCTAAGCAGTTTGTGGTTATAATTTATAACCATATATGAATAATGGATAGCTTGAAAGAAACTATACCAAATACAGCTTAATACCTGAAAATACTATTTGCCGTGCCAACAATGGACATCTTGCCCTCATTTGCAAGTTGTTTGTTTTGCCTCGTTGGGGATTTGCATGCTAACCATCATCTCCGAGTTACATTGGTAATCAATGCCTTTCTGTAATTGCTAATACTCAAACAGACTAGCTGAATACTCAATTTTTAATTTGCTCCCCTAGAAGTGGCATTAGACTTTGTTAGGGGTATATTATATATTTTGTCATGATATTGTCTAATGTGAATTGATTTTCAACTTTTAAAGTTGGAATCAAAATGCAGACTACTCGCAGAAGCTTATTCTATGTAAATTCCTTTGAATAGTACAGTGTATGTTTAAGTTTGAGCTAGATATTGAATCAACTGAGTTCATATGTTTGACTCTCTGATGAAGGGTCTAGGCCCGAAAAGTCAGCTTTTGTGCTCCTGAGATGCTGCTTGGCCTGCTGTGTTCATCCAGCCTCACATTTTATTATCTTGGAATTCTCCAGCATCTGCAGTTCCCATTATCTCTCATATGTTTGACTACTTTTTCGCGGTAACAGTGGGGGTTGATGAAGGTAGAGCAGTTAATATTTTATCTGGACTTTCAAAAGGCATTCTTGTAAGACTTCATTCAGAAAGGATAAGCTGGTGTTGTCCATGTGGCAACATTTCCAATTTACGCCTGCTATCACCTACTTACCAAATTGCAACTCTCGATTGAGCTAACGGTATGACAATCTTAGCAATAAAAAATTAAGTAAATCCTCTGTAGTAGTAGAGTGGTAGATCTTTAATACTCCAGAATTCCTTTTGGTAACTGGTGAGCTTGCTCATTGGGATCTGTAGAGGGCTGTCCTGGCCAGTCACTTACAACTGTACTTTTAACTCGAGTGAAGAAAAGTTTAACAGACTTGATTGTATTGGGCTCGGAATGATTTAACTATCACCCGATGCATATTGTCAGCAAATGTTGATATTTTCTCACGTAACATAAATTCACAAGAAGAGAAGTAGTCTATTTGGCACTTGAGCCTGATGCATTTCTCAATAAAATCATGGTACATCCATTTGTGGTCTTTATCCACCTTTACTGTCCACCCAACCCTCAATCCTTGACTCTCTTGTACATCAAAAATCAATCTAACTCTGTCTCTAATGTATCAATTGCCAAGCCTCCCCTGCTTTCTGTTGATGAGAACTCCTCTTACGCTCACATTCTTCCTCACTGTTTTAAAAGTGAAACTTCTTATGTTAAACTGTGACCGCTAGTTTGATTACCCCCCGCCCCCCGATTCAGATACAAAAACACCCTCATGTTTTGAACCCTCCCAGGATCACTGATACCTGCCTGATGTTTCGGAGATCCACACAGCGCCATGCGGCGTCTCATGTGCAATCTCAACCTTTCTCTCCAACAGCATCGTAACACACTGGCTCAGGGCTGCACCACTGCGCAGTTCTACTTCGTCCTCCGGCTCATTCGTCGTGCTAACAAGAAACTTTCTTTTCCTCTCAGGCATCAAGGCCCATAAGATGCACCAACTCAAAAATACCCATGGCACTCTGGAACCTACTTCTCCCCTTCCCTCTGACTCTATCCCCTCCTCCAACAACCCCGCCACCTCCTATTCACCATCCCTCCTAACTTTCCACTCTCCGATGCTGAACGCTCTGTACTCAGCAAAGGCCTCAGCTTTATCCCTCTGCATCCCCACCTTAACAAATTTCAGGCACAACATGACGCTGAACTGTTCTTCCGCTGTCTTCGCCTGCGTGCTCATTTCTTTAATAATGGGAACTGCAGATACTGGACAATCCAAGATAATAAAATGTGAGGCTGGATGAACACAGCAGGCTCAGCAGCATCTCAGGAGCACAAAAGCTGACGTTTCGGGCCTAGACTCTTCATCAGAGATCTCTGATGAAGGGTCTAGGCCCGAAATGTCAGCTTTTGTGCTCCTGAGATGCTGCTGGGCCTATTGCTCATTTCTTTGGACAAGATTCCTCTCCCCGTCCCACAGACCCCTTTGCCCAAATCCAGCACTCTCCCTCGACCTGGACCCTTCCCTCCGGCCTTTCATCTGCACTCGATCTTTTCATTGAGAACCGTTGATGTGACATCAGTTGCCTCAATTTCACTGCCCCTCTCAACAAATCCAACCTACCTCCCTCCGAACTGACTGCACTCCGCGCACTCAGATCTAACCCTAACTTTGTCATCGAGCCTGCCGATAAGGCTGGTGCTGTTGTTGTCTGGTCTGGTGTACTGGCCTCTACCTTGCAGAGGCTGAGCGCCAGCTCTCAGATACCCCCTCCTACCTTCCCCTGGACCATGGCCCCACTATGGCACATCAGGCCATTGTATCCAGTGCTGTTATGGATCTCATTTCATTCGGTGACCTCCCCCCATCCCCTTCCAAGGTAATAGTGCCCCAACCCCGCATAGCTTGTTTCTACCTCCTGCCAAAAATCCACAAACAGGACAGTCAACGTAGATCCATTGTTTCAGCCTGCTCATGCCCCACAGAACTCATCTCTTCCTACCTTGACTCAGTCTTCTCCCCCCCCACCCCGGTCCAATCTCTACCCAAATATATCCATGATTCATCTGATGCCTTACACCAGTTTCAAGCTTCCAGTTTACCAGCTCCAGCCACCTCCTCTTTACCATGGATGTACAATCCCTTTACACATCCATTCCCCACCAGGAGGGTCTTAGGGCTCTCTGCTTCTTCCTGGAACAACGACCTGAACTATACCCACCCACCACCACCCTCCTCCGCTTACCCGAGCTCATCCTCACCCTCAACAACTTCTCTTTCAACTCCTCTCATTTTCTTCAGTTAAGAGGGGTGGCCATGAGTACCTACATGGGCCCAAGTTATGCCTGTCTCTTCATGGGAAACGTGGAACATTCTTTGTTCCAGTCCTAATCCAGCCCCCACCCACAACTTTCTCCGATACATTGATGATATCATTGGTGCTGCTTCCCTCTCTCGTCTGGAATTGGAAAACTTCATCAATTTTGCCTCCAATTCCCACCCTGCCCTCACTATCGCCTGGTCTATCTCTGACTCCTCCCTTCCTGTCCTCAACATTTCTGTTTCCATTTCTGGGGATAAACTGGCCACTAATATCCATTACAAACCTACTGACTTCCACAGCTACCTGAACTATACGTGCTCACACTCCACTTCCTGTAAAGACTCCATCCCATTCCCTCAGTTCTACCATCTTCGTCGCATATGTTCAGAAGAAGCCAACTTCGACAAGGGAGCCTCCAAAATGCCCACCTTCTTCCTCAACCGGGGATTCCCCAGCTCCGTTGTTGACAGGGTCCTCAACCATCTCCCCATCTCCTGCACTTCTGCCCTCACCCCTTCTCTTCCCTCCCGCAACAGCCATAGGGTTCCCCTTATCCTCACCTATCATCCCACCAGCATCCACATCCTGAAGACCATCAGATGCCATTTCCACCACCTCCAGCAAGATGCCACTATCAGACACATATTCTCCTCCCCTCCCTTGTCCACCTTCCACAGGGACCATTCCCTCTGGCACACCCTAGTCCACACTTCCTTCACCCCCAACACCTCCCCACAGCCCTACGGCACTTTCCCCTGTAACTGACGACATTTCACCTGCAATTCCCAGAATCTAGTTTACTGCATTCACTGCTCACAATGTGGTCTCCTCTACAATGGGGAAACGAAGCGTAGATTTGGTGACCACTTCGCAGAACATCTACATTCTGCTCGCAAAAAAAACCCCTGAACTATCTGTTGCCTGCCACTTCAATGCACCAGCGTGCTCCCTAGCCAACATCTCTGTTTCTGGCATGCTGCAGTGTTCCAGTGAAGCCCAACAAAAGCTGGAGGAACAACAGCTCATTTTCCGCTTGGGGAAAGTACTCCAGACTCAATATTGAGTTCAATAATTTTAGGGCCTGAACTCTCCCATGTCCCAGCCCCCTACCCCACACACTAGGCCTTGTTACCACATTGCCTGCCATTACACACCCCCTGTTGTTAGTCACTAACAATCCCCATTAACAACTATTCACCCTCCCAGCCTGATCGTTAGCAACTCCTTTGTCTGTCCAACTGTCTTTCTCTCTCTTTGGCTTCTATCCCATCGTTTACTCCCTACCCCACCCACCTCCCTATTTTCTGCATATAAACTGATGATTTCCCAGCCACCATCAGTTCTGAGGAAGGATCACCAGATCTGAAATGTTAACTCTGTTTTCTCCTTCACAGATGCTGCCAGACCTGCTGAGCTTTTCCAGCAACTTTGTTTTTGTTCCCTCCTGGTATCCACCCTATGAAAATCCTTCAAATCTTGCATTTCAATATGATCAATTCACATTCATATAAGCTTCCATGGATCTTGGCCCAATCTATTTAACCTTTCCTCAGATGTCCTTCTTCCCAAGAATGAGTCAGGTGAGCCTGTGGATGCAAAGAGGATGCAAAAGGATGCATTTTGATGAAATGGACATGGCTTTGGCAGATAAAATACAATAAGGAATAATCTGAAGTAATTCACTTTGGCATGGAAAAAAAGAGGAATGGTTTGTTTTTAATGGGGCAAGTGATTCTGGGAAATATTGATATTCAGAAGAATCTTGGACTGTCTATATTTGAATCACAAAGTTAATATGCATTTGTGAAGCAAACTGCAACTTGCAAAGGAGTTGGGGTATAGATGTAAAGAAGTCTCACGAATTGTTTTGAGACCACACCTGGAGAACACGACATACAGTTTAGCCATCTTACCTAAAGCAGGATTTACTTGCATTAGAGTGCAACATGGATTCACTAGACTGATTTACTCAGATGCGAGACATGCTGTTTGAAAGATTGAATAAGCAAGACCTTTCCCTAAACCTTAGAAGAATGAGGTTATCTTAATGAAGCACATTTTAAAATAAGTTCTCAGGTGCTTGACAGATAAACGTTGAGGGGAGAATGTTTCCCTAGGCCAGAGTCTAGGATAATGGGAGTCAATTTCAGAATAAGGGGTTGACTATTTAGTGATGAGACTATGAAGCTCACTCAACTAAAGGACTGTGAAGCTTTCCGTACTTCAGGTGTATACCATCCGCTTTTTAATCTGTATATATTAGGTTTTTGGACATGACCAGAACTGAGAGATATGGGATGCTGTATTATGATGTAGCTGGGGTAAAATATCAAGTGTGATCTTCTTAAATGGCAAAGTAGGCTTAAGGAACCAAATGGCCTATTCCTTCTCCTATTTCACCTCTTCAAAACTCATTGAGTGCTGAAGTTGATACAAACTATTTGGCTTCTTGTTTTCACGTATCCTATCACTGTCTCTCTAAAGATCAGCAGCAACCATCAGAGACCATAATTGGACATTGCAATCTCTGATCAGCCTATTGATGAAGTTCTTTTGAAGCTGCTTCTTCAACATCAGTACCTTATGATGTTGTCTTGAATCTTGAGCACCTTTTGGTTAGTGTCCAAACCACTCAAACTCATTCTTTCATTTAAAAGTGGAGAGTGCAGGAAATCAGCAAAGTCAATAATCAGGAACTTATTATGGTTCTTACAATTCATTCTTTCTTCTTCATGTCCAAATTCAGGTACTCCTTTAAATGCAACTATGCTCTTTAGCTAAACGACTGTGTTTTATGACGTTGTAAATTCCAATGGCAAAGGAATTTCCCATTATATTCAATCAGACTCTTTCACATTTGTTGCCTCTTGCCTTGAACAATGGAAATAGCCTCTTTCTGCTTACAGTATCTAACCATTTCAAAATTTTAAAGACTTCTTAAGATGAAAAGCCTTTTTTTTTCTCCTAGAGAAAACTGCCTCAGCCAGTTTAATTTTCCACGATTGTTACAATCTCTGGTCCTGGTATTATAATTTTAAATCTTTTTTTGCAACTTCTCCAGTGCTTCTAATGTTTTAAAGTAATATGGAGATCAGAACTGCAAACAATTTTCCATGGTCAATCTTCAAAAAAAGGGTCATGCATTCAGTATAATTTTGCTTTGAATTGTGGTTCTCTGGAAATTTAATCACAATGATTTGCTTGCACTTTGGGTTGCACTAACCAGCCTGTCCATTTTTTAAAAAAAAGTTTGTGAATTTGTATTCCAAGGTCCCTGTAGGCTTCTGTTCTATTTAACATGCATTCTTTCCAATGCTATATTATTTCTCAGGGAAAATGCAACACAGGACATGCACCTAAATTGAAAGTAATTTAGCATAAATATGCCTGTTCTACCCCATCCAAAAACCTTTTCATTGCATTTCCTTTAATGTCTGTTGCCCCCAAAATTTGTACCTACAGCTCTGTGTGAATCTCTGCAATCAAGTTTCCATCCCTGTCAGGTCATGGGATCATGGAATCAAAGCCATAGTCATCTTCCAAAAACTGTAACTGATGCCCTATCTCTCTTCATCTGCAGCCTTTCACATAACTAACCAGACCCCTCCTCAACTTGTTTTCTTTAAAAACATCCAAAAAAAAACTTTCTGACCAAGTTTTTGCCACCCTTCCTGAAATTCCCATCTTGGGATAAGCATTCATTTCATCAGGATCATGTCCTTGTTGGGTGATTTGGAACTTTTTGGTGTGTAAATGTAAATTATGTCATTCTTGCCACTTAGCTTCAAATCTTCTACCACGCCAATTCAATGAAGAATAAACCAGTCATAGTTTGGTGGCAAGCTAGTTAAATTCTAGCTATATATACACTTGAAGATATTTCGAGAGTCTGTAGCTGTTAAATTATACCAAATAACAGACTTCTTTTTAAAAAGGGCAGCACAGTGGCTAGCACGACAGCCTCACAGCGCCAGGGACCCGGGTTCAATTCAAGCCTCGGGCGGCTGTGTGCAGAATTTGCATGTTCTCCTTGTGTCTGTGTGGGTTTCTTCCAGGTGCTCTGGTTTCTTCCCACAATCCAAAGATGTGCAGGCTAGGTGGATCGGCCATGCTAAATTGCCCGTAGTGTTCAGGGGTGTGTGGGTTATAGGGGGATGGGTCTGGGTGGGATGCTTCAAGGGGGCAGTATGAACTTGTTAGGCCAAAGGGCCTGTTTCCACACTGTAGGGAATCTAGCCTAATCTTTAAAAAAAACCTGCAATTAATGTGTTCAAGATTAGATGAGTTTTTTTGTTATAGAAATAGAATAATTAAACTACTTACATTGATTTCAATTTGGTTCAGACCTTGGTGTTTTAGTTCATCCACCAACTAAAGAAATACAACTTTTGCAAAAGGAGGACTTCATTGTTTATGCAAATTTTATTTTTGATTTTTTTTTAATGCAAGTAGCTTCTATGGAAAACTGTTTCTTACAGCAAAGACTGATTTCTGATATGCATCAAGTTAGAAGGATTACTAGTGAGTTTGCACAAAGCTTGAAGTACAGTATTACATTCTAATTCTAAAGCCAGTTACTTAGGCACAGTCAATTGACTTCCTCACTAATCAGAAGCACTAGTAAGCTCACCGTCCTTTTCAGACAAATTAGTCTCTTTGTTGGTTTTGTTCTTTCTAGCTGAACAGCCTAGCTCTGGCTCTTGTACGCTTTCTCACGATATTGAATTATATGAACTAAAACCATGTGATGATCAGATTCCACATTCCCAGTAAGATTGGTATAGTGGGTATGGTGGAAGTTAATCCCTAGATTCAGGGGCTGAATGAATGTTTCCACTACCATCTTCATGTCCGGATGAACAATCAGATTGTGGTTCAGCTCTGTTCTGTTTCCTGAAGCCAGGACTTGACCTATTGTCAAGTGTAAAGCTTATCCTCTTTTATATTTGTTGGTCGATTGACAAAAGAAAGTGAACATCAAAATTAAGCTCCTACCATTGCATTTTTCTACAATCAGAAAGATTTGGCAATATAATGAACAATGGCTGTTTTAGAAATGGAAGATGTGGCAGTTAACAAATATCCTGAAAAGTATTACTTTTAATTAAATCTATTATATTCCAACCTAGGATGTAGATTTAAGTCTTTGGACTAGAAATGGGATAACTTTAGAAGTCAATTTAGACAACTATGGCAGAAAATATTTGTTTTGTCATCATAGAATAGGTGTTGCAATCCATCAAAGAAAATATGAAGGAAATAAGTTGATTGATGGGTCATGTTTGTCCTAAATGGATACAGCAATGGTCTAATCTAAAATAACTTTAATGATACTACCCTGTCAATCAATGCTTACTTCACACACTTTCATAACTTTCTTTTCATTTAATCAGCACTTTACTGCCAGCAAGCTGTTATGATATTATTAGGTAGACTCCTTTTTTGCAAGGTACTTAAAATGGTATTTTGTCTTTTCCTTCATGATTTTTATGGTTCGTAACACAATTGAGGCAGTAAGTTTTCTTAGAACACCACAAGCACTGCCTTCTTGCAGCCCTGCTGTTCTGGATAGTTTGGTTGGAGGGGGGGGAGGTGCAGTGGAGGATGATCTAAGAGCTGCAGCTGCAGGAGATTATATATTCTAAGTCAGGTGTACAAGTGGAGGATCAGCTTCTGAACATATTGAAAGATCACTGCCTCTGGAAAGTAGATTCTTCCATCGTATCATAGACATTGTTTTTTGACTGCCTGAAGAAGGTTAAAACCAAATGGAATTGATTTGAGATGAACACTGAAATTTCCAATAAACAGAATCACATCAAATCATGTGTTGAAGGGAAGATCATTGATTAAAACATTAAAAATTTTTGTGCTGAGTATTCCTCCGAGCAGCTCCAGCAAACTGCCCCAAAGCTGCAAAGACTGCCATTTGACAACACCAATCAGGCATGACTCTAGCTACTGGAAGGAGTTTCTTTCTTCTGTTTTGCTGGGGCTCCTCAACAAGATATTGCCTGCCTTTCCAGTCACCCCTGAATTATTAAATAACTGACTGTGATTCTGACAAATTTAACTGAGTAATATTAAAAGTGTCACTAGATGATTCCATCTGCCACTTTACTGAATAATTAGAAGGTGCCGATAGATTTGGTAGTTGGCGGGATTAGATCTGTTCTACATTTCGTAAAGGCAATATAATGAGGAGATTGTTGCTGCAGTACAAATCTGGAAAGCAGGGTTATATTTTTGTGACCTGGGTTCTGATCCCACTATTTGCAATTCAAATTCAATAAAAAGCTGGAACAAATAGCTGGCTCTTAAATGCTCTCCGAAATGGCTTAGTGAGCCACTCACATGTATGCCACTACAAAACCTAAAGAAACGAATGGAACCAGGTGGATAATCTGGCATCAGCACCAGAAATGACAACCACAAACACACAACACTATTAACCCTACAAAGTTCTCCTTCCTACAGCAGGGTGCTAGTGTCAAAATTGGGACAGCTCTTTCTCCGATTGGTCAAGCAACATTCTGACTCTCAAAATCATAACTTACAATATCCCAAAAGCCACCGTCATCATCCCTGAGCAGGCAGGAGGGGACTGCATGAACAGTCCCCAACATTGACTCCAATGAATTGGTACTTCTCCCTGTTCAGCAGCACCTGGATGGCTAAATATAGGTGGGTGGGGGGGGGGGGGGGGGGTGAAGAATTTCAGATATTGAAAATAGAAACAAAAACTGAATTTGCAGAAAAAGCTCAGCAAGTTGGGAGCACCTGTGGAGAGAAATCAGAATTAATGTTTCAAGCCCAATGACCCTTTTCATCAGGACTGATGGTATCTTGAAAAGATTGATATTTATGCAGAAGATGGGGTGGTGGGAGTGGGGACAGAGAGCCCAAAGAGAGGAAGAAACCATTGGACAAAGAAATGGGTAAAGGTCAGTCTGGGCAAATGAATAGCTGATATTGGGAATATCAGGTCTTGTGTGATATCTTCTTCGGGCGGCTAAGGTCTGGTGTGTGGGGTTTGAGGTAAGGACATAGGAGAAGGTGCCTCAAGCCCTAAAATTGCTGAACTTGATATGGATTCCAGAAGGCTGCAAAGTTCCTAAGCAAAAAGTGAGGTGCTCTTCTTCCAACTTGCACCGAACTTGCTGGAGCACTGCAGCAAGCCTGAGATAGATGTTGGCCAGAGAAACACATTGTGTTGAAGTGGCAGGCAACTGAAAGCTCAAGACTTTTTTTGAGAGACAGAACATAGGTGTTCTGCAACGCAGTCACCCAGTCTGAGCTTCATTTCCCCAATGTAGAGGAGACTGTTGCGAGCAGTGAATACAGTTACTGGCATCTATGTTGACAAATGCAACAGGTGGATGTAGCTGTCAAGGAGTCATTCATTTTCTGCAGTCTCCCCGATCACAGATTAGTGGAAATTATTTAGCTGTAGTCCTAATGCAGCAGCAGATATTGCCCCCTAAGGCTGTTGTTCCCTCACCACTCCCCTTATTTAACACCTACCGAGGCATTAGAAAGCCAGTTGATATGCAACTTCTGAGCCGCACTCTGGAGTCACTGCTTATTGTCAAATTTTACTCATGTAAAAAAAGATCTCTGCTAGCTCTACATAAGCCACTGAGGGAGAACCTTTTGCTGGTAGAAGACTGAGGAAACCTTTTTGTTAAGCACAATGGATTCAGAACATGTTTTCAAGCAATTTTAGTTTGATCTTCTGTTTGTCAATAAATTATCAATAAACCTTTTGCATATTTGGCAGTTTGGTATGTGTTGGTTTTTTTTCCCCTTTGGCTCTGGTTAATCTGCACTGTCGGAAACCAAAGATCTAGAATTTGACTGGTTCGACTTTAAGATTCCGAATATAGGGAGTGGGGAGAAGGTACAAAAATTGCCACTCCAGAGAAATCTCTTATCACTCAGATCATAATCATAAAATCCCTATAGTGCAGATAGAGGCCATTCAGCTCATCAAGTCTGCATTGGACCCTTCAAAGAGCATCCCAACACTCCATTCCAGTCCTATCCCCACATTTACCATTGCTAACCCACCTAGTCTAAACAACCCTGGTCACTACGAGGCAATTTAATATGGCCGATCCACCTATCCTGCACACCTTTGGACTGTGGGAAGGAAGTGGAACACCAGGAGGAAATCCATGCAGACACAGGAAGACTGTGCAAACTCCACACAGAATCCAAGGGAGAATCAAACCCAGTTCCCTGGTCCTGTAAGGCTGCAATACTAACCATTGAGCTGCCCCATGAGCCAATTGACCTGCACCAGGAAAGTAGCGCAAATTTGCATGGATCCACAAACCCATGCTCCACTCATAATAACAATGCGTGGAGCTGGATGAACACAGCAGGCCAAGCAGCATCTTTTGTGCACCTAAGATGCTGCTTGGCCTGCTGTGTTTATCCAGCTCCACGCATTGTTATCTCGGATTCTCCAGCATCTGCAGTTCACATCATCTCTCCCATGCTCCACTCATACTGGTTTCCCTTGTTTTATGTGGCACTTCACCTTTCAATTACAAAGGGTTTCTATGTAATATAATCTTTCTGTAATGCAACATACTGACAGCAGTGATCTAAATGCTTCTATTTCAGTTGATGACAGTGTATACAAGAAGTTCCCTGGAAGTTCAAATGCCGGAAGAAATACCCTGCTAGCAAATAATGTGCCAGGGCAGACTCACTACCCAACACCTGCACGTAGGCGTCATCGAACCACATTCAGCCAGGAGCAACTGGAACATTTGGAAGCCACTTTCAATAAAAACCATTATCCAGATATCTACTGTAGGGAGGAGTTGGCCAAGATCACCAAACTTAATGAGGCACGCATTCAGGTCAGAGATTATTCAATTCTTTGAACAAAGCTATAAACCACATTAAAACGTGTAACTTTTCAATAGATTGTTTCAGTACAATAGTATTCAGCTTTTCATGTTACTACACATTTTCCATTTCATTGTCTTTATTACAAGCTTTTAATATTTTGAAAAATATGTATTGAAAATTAACATTTTAATATTGGCAAAGCACTGTTATTGACATAAATTTACAATCAAACTCATGATTGTGTCTTAACAGAACCCCAGTAAATTTGCTAAAGGTCTATGGCCCTGCTGTGCTGGCAAGCATTAACTTTTTTGTTTAGGTTTCTGGCCTTGGATATACTTGGCTGGAAGTTGATTGTGGTTTTGGAAGGTGCTGTCATTAGTGTTGCCTCAAACAATCCAAAAGTGAGTGAATGCATTGGCATCTCGTAGATGGTATGTGCTACTACCACTGTGCATTGATGATGGAGAGAGTGAATGCTGAAGGTGGTGGATGGATGGGATACCAGTAAAGAAGGCTGCTTTGCCCTGGACAAAGTCATGATTATTTAACACTGCTCAAGGTACATTTATCTCCACAAGTGGACAGAATTCCATCACGGTCCAGACTTGTGCCTTTGTAATCGGGAAATGACTTGCTGGAGAATTCCTTCCCTCAGGCCTACTTTTACAGCCACAGATTTTTGGATTCATTCATGGGAAGTGGGCATTGTTGCTGAGCAGCATTTATTGTTCATCCTTAGTTGCCCTTGAACATGGTTGTGTACTACCTTCTTGAACCACTGTAGCCCATTTGCTGCAGGTAGACCTAAATGCTCTTAGTGAGGGAACTTCAGGTTTCTGGAGCACTGATATTTTACTAAGTCAGTTGAGTAAGTGACTCCGAAGGGAAGCTGCAGGTGATGGTGCTGTTCCTGTGTATCTGCTGCCCTTCTCCTTCGAGATGGAAGGGATCAGGGATTTAGAAGATGCTGTTTGAGGACACTTGGTGAATTTCTTAAGTGTATTTTGTAGAGACAATGTGTTACTGAGCATCAGTTGTGGAAGGATGGTAAATGTTTTCCTAGATGGTGTCAAGCTTTTGAATGTTGTTGGGAACTGCACTCATCCAGGCAAGTGAGGAGTATTCTATCACTTGCCTGACTTATGCCTTGTAGATGGTGGACAGGTTTTGGGGAGTCAGGAAATGGGTTACTCGCAGCAGGGCTCCTAGTCTCTTATCTGCTTTTGTAGCCACACTGATTAAAATGGGTAGTCCAGTCAGTTTCCAGTCAATGGCAACCCCAGAACGTTGACAGTGGAGGTTTCAGTGATGGTACTGCAACCGCACGTCAAGAGACGAAGATTAAAGTCTCTTTTTGGAGATGATTATTGCCCACTCAAACCTGGCTATTGTCCAGGCATGGTAGTTTCTGGACATGGACTGCTTCCAGTACTGGAGTTACAGACAGGGCCGAACACAATCACCAGCAAATATCACCACTTCTGAGCTTACTGAGGGACAGTCAATGAGGAAGCAGCTGAAAACATTTGTGCCAAGGATACTAGCCTTAGGAAACCCTGTTGAGATGACTGCCAACCACCATAAATACCTTTTGTGCTAGCTATCACTCCACCACTGGACAGCTCTCTGCTCCATTCTCATTAACTTACTTTGCAATAAATCTTTTTGACACTACAATGAGACAAATACTGCCTTCATAACCAACAGTCATTTTCACCTCACCATGGTTTTTTTAAAAATTCTATTTTTAGTCATTTGTGGGACAAATGCATCACTGCCTAGCAAATATTTATTACCCATAGCAAGTTGCCTTTGAGAGGGTAGTGAATTGCTGCAACCCTGCTGGGGATTGACCCACCAGTGCCATTAGGAGAGAGAATTTCAGGATTTTGACCAGCAACAGTGAAGGAATAGTGATTATATTTCCAAGTCAGGATAGTGGGTGGCTTGGATCGGAACTTGCAGACAGTAGCATTCCCACGTATCTCCTACCCTTGTCCTTCTAGATGGAAGCGAGTGTAGGTTTGAATGGTGCTATCTAAGGATTCAACTCTTTTGTCCATGTTTGGACCATGGCTGTTATGAAGTCAGTTGGCAGAGGGCACAGGAAGCTGAGTGGCCAGCAGTCTGGCAGCAGGATGGAAGTTTCAAGAAGCTTAACAGTATCTATGACATCAATTCTGGCACCTTCAACATTCACATGTGTCCACCAGTATACAGTGGTAACATTGTGTGTCATCAATGGCACAAACTGCAATGACTCAGCACGCACCTTCAACAACACCTTCCGACCTGGTGACTTTTACTGTCCACACCAAGAGCAGCAAATGCATTGGAACACCATCAGTAAGTTCCCCTCACAACAATACATTTTTGATATTAAGAACTGCTGATGCTGGAGTCAAAGATAACAGTGTGGAGCTGGAGGAACACAACAGGCCAGGCAGCATCAGAGGAATAGGAAAGTTGGCACTTCGGGTCGGGACCCTACTTCAGAAATTTCTGAAGGGTCCTGACCCAAAACATCAACTTTCCTACATTATTTTGACTTGGCTTTTAACCACCATTCCTTCACTGATGCTGGGTCAAAATCCTGGAACTCTTTCCAAACAGCATTGTGGGTATACATGCGAAACCCCTGCGCTGCCTCCACCATGCACTAGTGCTTCAAGATGCCTCACCACCTTCCAGGCATTAGGGACGGACAATAAATGCTGACCCAAGCTATGATATCTACAATTTCATGAATGAAGATAAAACCATAAAACTTTGTGCTTGAAAGAGAAAGCAGAATTGGAACAAAGTACATGAGGTTCGTTGTTTACATTCTGTTCTATCGGAATATGATCTGCAACTTTGACTAACACTGTGCTATCAAAGGTGGCCAGGTATTGTAACTGAAATTATTACAAATCTCGGCACAGCCTCCATCACCTTTTGTGTCTGGTTAATCTTTTCTTCCAGACACACATTCAAGCTCATTTTCAGGAGATCTCTTAACTCCGGTCTCCTGTTTCCTGCTCAAATCCTACTCTTTGGAATTATTTCCCTAAATACCGTACTACATTTTAACCCACTTCTGTTCCTTAAAATTATCATTTTATAGTAGTTTTTTATAATTTTCTCTTACAGCATTAATTTCTGTGATTTTTCTATACTTTCTAAATTAATACTGCTATACACATCCAACTTGTAGACATTGCAATTGAAAATTTGGAAGTGATTAGAAACATGACATTATGTAAAATGTTCAAACATCATGAACACCTAAAAGCTCATATTCAAGTAGAATTTCTACCTACCTTGTAGGGAATGTAACAATCATTTCAGTTGGGACACAACAAATTTGGGGAGTTTGATATAGGTTGACCAGAGTCAAAATCTAGGAATCCTTAAGTGCAAGATTATCACATCAGTAATTTTCTTAGTCATGCATCTTAGTAAGACTCCCTACCCTTAATTATGCGGGTTTGAATAAAAGTATCTTTACTCCTGGACTCACGTTTATATGTGGTGATGTTAATGAGAATAAAATTCTGTGGTATCGTCTTTGCTGATTCAATTCCTATTCTTTCAGGTGTGGTTTCAAAACAGACGTGCAAAGCATCGGAAACAAGAACGAGCTAATCAGAAGTCAATCCCTCCAACTGTTATTTCAGGCTGCAGTGGTCTGATATCAGGTGTATGTTCTGTGTCTACTTCAGCTAGGCCCTACCACTATCCACATGCCATTAATCACATACCACGCTTCTCTTCAATGGCAACAAGTGCTTATGGTTCTCCAGCAGCTATTAGCCAGTTTACCTGCACTAATACGCATGCACACTTGGCAACTGCCCCACCACCACCACCACCACCACGGCAACACGATGACTGGTACAGTCCTCTACGTTCAATTAATTCTCCGATGGCTGGATTACCCTCATCAATGCTCTCGATAGGACCTGTGCCAGGTCTTGATCCACCGCCACACTGGAACTAACTGCTAACAACAAAAATCATTCTTTATTTCCAGAATAAGTCAGTGTGTTATTGTAATGGCTGCCCTGATTATCAGTTAGGAATGCACTTAACTGCCTTTTAAGCAAATATATTAAAATCAATTTGTTTTTCAGTTGAGTTATTGAAAGTCACATGGGATATTTCCAGTTTTCAGGTGGGAAACTATGGTAAACATTCCTATGTTTTTAAGAACTTACAATTCTTGTTCATTGTTGCGCAATGCATTTAAAAACAAGCTGCGCTACTTATACATTAATCTATCAAGGCAACATATACTTCACACTGGTCACTGCTGGTTGAAAGTAACGAATACTAAAAAGGATGGAGTCAAAGAGAGAGAACTTAATGATAACATTTTAAAGAGTTATGCAGTCAAATATTAATGCGTCAAATGAAGATAAACTAATACATTTTTATTTAATTCTTTTCTAGGATTCTGTATTTCAGATAACTCCTCTGGATCAAGCAAGGCCTTAGCAGAATTAGTCTTAAATTTACTGTATAGGAATAGTTGTAAAAATTAGATTATAGTCGTTGCGCATATTTAGCTCTTATATTGCAGTAGATAACATCTCTCTACTAAACTGTTTTTAATTATTTCAAACTAGATTTTTATTTCCAATGATCTTGGCTTAGTTGAAGGCCTAGCCCCATAAATCAGTTAAATCATTCACTATCCAAGTTCCAGATTGCCAATGCTTTTTCAATCCTCAGCTCAATTAACTTTTCACAAATGGTAACAATTTTACAACACTTGATTTTTGGCACTGTCTGTTTTTAACAGGTCTAAAATTTGAGTAGTGATTTTTTAGAAAGTTATTGCTAAAAGGGCAAGCAAAAAGCTTAAATTTTATTTGTTTACCTGATAGTTCACTGTACATTTTAAAAATTTTAATTTGTAGGTAAGCAACACCAACCGACTGTCCAACTCCATTTACAAATTGTACAAATCAGGTTAAAACAAAAAAATGGAGAATATAGCAAAAAGAAAACAAACAAACGTTTGTTTAGCTTAGTCCATTTTAAACATAAAAATATCTTGACATTTGGCAGTATACTAAGTTTGAAAGAACAGATATTCAAAGTTTCCACTTACTCAATTCATCAAATACCTGGAAATGTAGATATTTGCTGACTAAATCTTAATAGTGCCTCATTTATAGTTGTCTTTCCTTTTGAAGAAAAAAAAAATTGTCTCATCTGCTATTTTACACCCTCGATAATGTTATATACTCAAATATTCAATATCATGATGAAAGACCTGTTAAGGATATTGGGATCCTTAAACCTGGTCTACTTATTTTTTTAAAAAATTAATAATCAAAGGACATTTTGCCAAAACTTAAACACCGGTTATCATCCATAATGCCATGTTTTGTTTACATTTATGAAACCCAGTTAACCTTCATTAATCTTCAAGTATCATTAATCCAACTGATTTTCATTTCTATTATAAGAAAAATTAATCCCTTTTCTCCAAAATCCAAAAAAGGTGATAACTTGCTATTGTATCGGTCAAGTTTAAATGACTATTCTTCATTTGGGAGAATGCTATTCAAAGTACTTGTTAATTGAATCAGATCAATTCATGCAAGAATACTGTCTGATTTTCTTTCTTTACATCCCCAGGAATGCCATTTCATTCAAAAAAAGTGATTTTAAAAACAAGTGGAGAAAAGAATTAAAATAACATACCACAAAAGGAAAACTGCAGCTTTCTATTAGAATATAGCAACAGAATCACCACTTCTCTGTACATCTTTAGCCTATGCCAAATTCAGCACCCTCAAAACTCCTGCCTGAAATCAGTATATTAAACAAAAAGCTCAGAGTTAAACTTGTCAAGATGATTTGTTAGATTAATTTTAGTAAAACATTTATCACTGAAATAGGAAGCCAGTTTGTTTTCAAATACAGCTATGGACACGAGATGCACCAAGGTTAAAGATGCGAGGTTGATGTAAACCAACTGCCATTTGGTACAGTAGTGTGGGGAAGGAGTGAGGTCATAAATCAGCACTTTAAATTTAATTTCAGGCACAAGATTTTAAATGCAGTTGAAAATTTAAAACCACAGAATCCCATTTTTTCGTAACTCTCCCATTAGGTGTTGAAATTGGTTTGTGAATATTAAAGACAAATTATATTTGACTCAATATTTTATAAATATAACTGCCAATAACAATGCATGAAGTGTTTGCGCACTGGAGTGCCAACATTTTAGGCTGGAATTTATTAGTTGCAATCATTGCTCCATTCACCAGAACTACCGGTTTAAAAAAAATGCATTACTGGAATATGACCAAATTTCAAGAGAGTAATACTCAATCTTTTCATAATGGCAAGTTTTAAAATTAATTCATACCATCAATACACCATATAACAAAACCAATGCTTTTGTAAACATATGGCTTTCAAAACAAATGTTGATTCTGTATCTAAAATACCACAGAACTGGTTAAATTGTCAGTCAGGAGCACAATCTTCTATTTGCTTCTGATGGCTCAGCAGAAACTAGTAATTGAATGTGACGAATGATCAGTTAAAAATCGTGTCCTATACTACCAAATGGTATACCAAAAGTTTGGCCCTGCTGCCCCTTGAACAGTTCAATGTCTCAATAAATTTAAAAAGTGGTCTGTAACAACAAGATAACTAGTTACAACATTACTCTACACAACTGAGCTCCCAAAACTAAACGTATACAGTTTATTTTACAAGCACTATCTAATCAATTTTCACATGTACAGTAATACTATATAATCAGTGCATTTATTGGTCATCCATATTTAATTTGTAGGTTTGAGGCAACAGACCTGAACATGAAAGTATTTACTAGTTAAAGAATTAGAATTTTCTAATTTATCATTTGCCTTATACAGCAAGATAAAAATTCTGACTTCTGTAACTTTGTGATAACATTTTAAATACTAATCGTTCATTCTGTTGGTCTGAAGAGAAATGTCAACACTTCAGAATTACTGTTTTCCTTACAGCATGTTGCTAATGAAAAATTCACAATATTGAATAGCAACATAACATGCTACTCTTCCACAAGTTCTTTTATAAATTGCACAAAAATATTCACAGGTATCCAGTGGAAGTTTAAAAGGTTTGCAGTTATTACACAAAAGCTAACCTTCCATTTTTTAGGAGGCTGATAACCTACGATTGGCTCAGTTATTAAGAAAATAAAGTTAACTGACGTTCACCATTAATAAAAATATATTTAATTGCTTCCCCAATGGGGGTCAGAAAATGGATAATACCAATCCATGATTTGTCCTTTTCACTCTAGTGATTTAGCAAACTCAGCATAATCAATGAACCCATCATTATTCTTGTCATCATCTCTTAAAACATCATCAATTAAGCTAACAATTTCTTCTTCACTCATGGGCTGTCCTTGGCCACCACTTTCCTGTACAGAAAAGGCAACACAGAAAAAACACAAGTTTAAGAATGTAAAAAGAATAAAATGAAAACAATAAAAATAAGAAGGTTTAAATAGGTTACATTTAAAAATGATATATTTGTTCCAATTACATACTTGAATGTATTGTACCTCAAAGTAGTAAGCAACCAATTCGAAAAAAGATACGTTGAAGAAGCTTATACCAGAATAATTACCCTTTCTCGAACTCATCTATACTCGGGTATTTCTGGTTTTGTTTCATTAAATTTTATTTTGCAGCCAAGAATTTCAATTGGCATGATTATACCATTCCAGGAACAAAAACAGAGAGCTTGTTGGAAATGCCCGGCAGGTCTGGCGTCTATGGAGAGAAATTAGTTAACGTATTCGGCCGAGTGACCCTGTCTCAGCTGTTCTGCAGAAGGGGCACTCAACCCAAAACGTTAACTTTGATTCCCCTCCACAGATGCTGCTAGATCTGCCGAGCTTTTCCAACGATTTCTGTTTCTTGTTTCTGATTTACACCATCTGCAGTTCTTTCAGTTTCTATATACTATTCCAGAATGCATACTGACACATTAATCATTATAATATGCATATCAAGTAAATTGAGCCACCGTGCAGATTACAATTATATTAATGAAAGGCATTATAAGCTGCAAACACTCAAGTGCCTGTGTCTTTAAAGCTCGATAGCACAAAACTGCTAAAAAATGAGACTATCTACCTTCATAAAACCGCTGCACTGGATGGAATATAACTTCACCTCAGTTGACTGTAAGGTGTTCAATGTAATATGCACCTTTTATAATTAGGGAAAGTACCCCTGACTTGAAATATTTAATAACAACCAGGTAAGTGCAACTCTGACATATGCAAGCAGGTTCAGCCTGCAATACAGCTGGAGTTGTATGGTCTTCAGCCTCAAACCCATTCTGTAAAACAACTGAAACCTAACAAATTGGTGCAAAAACTTGATATGTATCACTGATAGATGAAAAACTTAAATTTACTTCTAAGGAATGGATAGTAATGGGCATTGATTAAAATGTAATTGGCATTCAAAAAACAAGGAGGCTTGAAAAGAATCTGGTAATGACTTCCAAGATAATAAAATGTGAGGCTGGATGAACACAGCAGGCCAAGCAGCATCTCAGGAGCACAAAAGCTGACGTTTCGGGCCTAGACCCTTCATCAGAGAGCTCTGATGAAGGGTCTAGGCCCGAAACGTCAGCTTTTGTGCTCCTGAGATGCTGCTTGGCCTGCTGTGTTAATCCAGCCTCACATTTTATTATCTTGGAATCTCCAGCATCTGCAGTTCCCATTATCTCTGGTAATGACTTCCAGTTTGGGTGAACAATTAAGTCAAACAGACTCAGACTTAAATTTAATTACCAACCTGTAACAAAAAAAGTAAAATTGGTTACTAAGAGACAGAAGATGAACATTCCTCGTAACACAGTATTTACCTCTTTGTGAACATGTGTAATGGCTGATATTAGTTCCAATCCATCAAGAAGATTATTTCCATCGTAATCGTGCATTTTGAAGTAATGAAGTTGAAGTTCTTGTGGTGTCATCTCAGATTCCGGTTTGTCTATCACACCATCTAAATGTTCCATAATGTGACTGCAATATCAATAAAAGCATATAATTACTAACAATGCAGCTTTCTTTCAAAAATAGAACACCTCATCTTTTACTCCCCCATACTATTCCCTGTCCATAGACAGATCCCTGGTTAGGTCATGTCACTAAAGGGCAGCAAGGAAACCAATGTATTCGCAGGCCTGAAACATATATAATGTTTTTGCTGTTGACATGGAGCCAAAATCTCAAGCACTTCAAATTGTTCAAGAGGGAGCTACATCGATTAGAAACTTGGTTGCATTTTCAGCTTACTCTAAGAATTACTGGAGGGAGTTTGTAGGTGGTTCATATATCAAATATCTTAAGGTGTAGTTAAGCTGCAGCATTAGTAACAAAGAGAATTGTAACAACAATTCCTACCCCATAAGAAGAGTGCAGGATTTTACCGGCTATAGATGCAAGGCTGGTTACTGAGTAAGCAAAACTCCAGGAAATCCTGGACAAAGTAGTACAGGTAGTGATCGGATAAAATGGCTCCTTTCTCTTTTTCCTATGCTGTGGGTACTAATTTTATTATCTCCTTAGAAAAAAAGAATCATATTGGACTCAATGTTAACTCCCCATAGATACTGCCAGACCTGAGTTTCAAAAGCTTGGAGTATTTGTGATGTAGCAAGCTATTGTTGCCACAAGGAATTTGGTTGTCAGGATCTGCAAATTTGTTGTGGGATATTTAGAATAAGTTTGAATTTATTCTTAATATCAGTAGTACACCTAAACATTAAGCATTCAATACAATTCTCAGACACAAAGTTTGGAGGGGTAAAAATCTATTCATGGAAAATGTACACAGTAAAGAGAAGTCGTTTCACTATAACTTATCTTATGCTTATAATTATATTATCCTGAATTCCTAGTACTGCTATTCTTCCATTTTAGTCTTTGCAGCATGATAGTATACCTGCTCATCTCTTACAAATACTTATTGAAATAGTACATGTAAGAAAAGAAGGGGGTATAGCAAGGCAAGATATTGAGACCCCATTGCGCTCCAGCAGCCAGTAGGGAATTAGTGCAAATGTTTGCAACAATTCTCATCCAATTCCCAAGGAATTGTGCAGAATGTCTCTGAGATAATAACTTCTAAATTAAACTATTAGGGACCAAGAGGGGTTGATAAAATTGAGTTAAGTATAAATAGCAAGAGATAGAATGCAAGTAAGTGACAGGCAGAAAAGGAGTCAGCACCTCAAAGCACCAATTTAAAATCTATTTTGTGTGGAGACAAATGTCTAGCTAGAAATATCAGGTGCAAAGGAAAGTGAAGGGTGAGGAGATAACAAGGTGTAGAGCTGACGTTTCAGGCCTCGACCCTTCTTCAGAACCTCAACTTCCAAGTTAAATCATTTTACTAATTATAAAGCTTTTGTACAACTTAGCAAATGAAACTGAAAATGAATTAATGTACAGTAAAAAATACTGTAATTTATTTGCATACTGTGGAAACAGTGAGCTACATACTCTTTGTCTTGAACAAGGTTCTTATCTAAACGGATGTTTGGTCGATGACCTTCAGTGACTTCAAAATCAGGTGGCAGATGACCTTCAGCAAGAGTTGAATGCAGATGCTGCCATCTCCATAGGACAAGACACAGAAAGCCTATGAAGCAGCTCCTCATAATTTTATTCCAGTATAACATGGTACAGATCCTGTGTAACAATGATACATCATGAATTTTATTTCAAATTTGGCACTTCACATTTGAAAATCTTTACTTTATACAAAGTAATAAATATTTTTGTATGCTGCATTAGTTTAACCTGGATGCAGCTAACTTCCATTTTGAAGTTTTGACATTTCCTAATGGGATGAGAATGAGTGTTTTGGTTAAGAGATAACTTCATAAAATTCTCTCAAGTCTGGTTAGCCAGATGCACGTTAAACAGGGTACTGCTTTATTTGTACAAGAAATCACTTTTTCCCTCCCAAATGTATTTTTTCATTCAAATTACTTCTAATACAAGATTTTCCACCCATAGTACATATTTATTGGATTCAATATCCATTTATGACTTATTTTGCATTGAACAATTTGTGTATATATAGAGAGTTTATTTTTAAACATGGTAAAACGTACCAAGGTCAGTTGCAGAACTGCTAACAAAATTTGACACTACACCATAAAGACAAATATTGGGATAGGGTATCAAGTCTCGTCACAAAGATATGTTGTAAAGTGTATTTATAAAGAAGATAGACGTAGAGGCTGCATGGAACATACTGTGACTACCTTGCTTGCAATCTGTATACTCAGTTACAGGTTAACAAATCAAAACTCAAGTTTCAACAAGCTGTGCTGACTAATCGCTCACGACAATCATTCCAGGACATTATGGACCTATCTATTTATGTACCCAATTATCAAGACAGTCACAGAATGTGTTTCAAGATCAGTCAGTCAGTCATTTTGCTTCCTTCCCCCAAGAGGGCAATTATTATTTGATGAGTAACCAAATAACTTTGTACAATACTACAGACTGTTAAAGTAATTGAACACCCAGCAATTAAATGAAATAACTATGCCACAAGATTGTTTTTCCTCTTTAAAAGGCCATAATTGTACACACTAAGAAATTAAAACAAGCACCACTAAAAACTTAAGTTTATTTTAAAAAGGCTTATGCTGTAAACTCAGTTCTTATGAATCTGGAGGATTAATTCACCTTTCCTAGGACTGTAACAAAAATTGAGCCACAGCCTTCTGGAATTGGCTTTAATTCATTAGCTGCCCTGTAGGATTCTGAGACCATTTGGCCTATTGAACTTGCACCAACACTCAAGAGCATCCCACCCGAAATATGCAAACTCGTCTAAGGCTGGAATTAAGCCCGGGTCCCTGGCGCTGTGAAGCAGCAGTGCCCTCCTTAATATTCCAGCTATTTGTCAAGGTAGAAATTACATGGCAATCCTCCCATTCGTTTTTGACTAACTGGTCTTCAGTCATCAGATCCTTAAGAAAAAAGTGAAACACTTCAGCTCCTTGAACCAGCTTCAGGCATACGGACTATTTCTTTCTTTTCTGCTCTCTGCTTCTTTACAGCTGTTGTTTCAAACTCAAATATTCAAAATGACCAATTTTCTTGCAAAGCTGACAGCCATTATAGGTTTCTTCGGTTGGCTGCCAGCTACAGCAAATTCTTCCGCTGTTTTACGTCATGAAATTTAAAAGTCAAACTGCTGGTTTCTGTCAGCAAAATACAAATTAAAAATAAAAACACCTTCCAATCAAGGCTGCACTCTGAAATAGGATTGCCTTTAAAGTCCAATTCAAAAGGCCCACTTCCAAGCCAAAATATAGTATAAGTACATTTTAACGCCAATGTTTTCCATGATTCTGGGTAACCATATGAACGACAGATTTTTAACAAATACAGAACAATGATTCCCAGACTCTGACATGATTACAAAGCTAAGAGCAAGCTCCTTGCAGTTTTATGATTCTATCTTTCTAGCTCTAATATCTAAAGACCCCAACCTTTTGATTGCTAGTTGCCTTAGGTTTGTTAGCCATTTAACTTGCATTCAAAAATTCCAATTCCCAAGACAAATGATTACACTCCTAAAACATTCAAACTAGACTTTCACAATGTACTGCAGAATTGAGCAGCCAGAAAAGTGTTATATATTTGTAAGGGAGTCATTTCTAGTCTACAGTCCAAAACTTTGAGCATTGATGAAATAAAGACATTGTGAAAAGTATTTGCCTTGCCCTCATCATGACAAATTACATTAAACATCAATATAAAGCCAAAAATATTTATACTGCACTAGAGAAGAATATTGATTAATTGGCAAGTGGACTCTGACTGTTAGGTGTTGGCATTTTAGAAAGCACCAGTTAATGACTGACAGTTAACTGTCAAACTTTCTTTAAATTTTAAACCAGACAGGTGAACTCCAGCTGGTCAAGACATTGCCTTAAGAAATAAAGCATAGAAATGGCTGCCAACTTCTGTGTTGCATTGACACAATCTGAGTGTGCATAAATTCTTCATGTACAAAGAACAGGGCTCAGTGTATTAATATTATGTAGCTCCTAGTAAATGCAAGTGCACCATACTATGAGCCAGGATGACCATTTTAAATTGGTTAGCTGCATGATTCTTTATAAACAATTTTGTAGCAAATATCCATCATTTGTTTGAAATGCTGTATCTAAACTGAATCCTGTAATTCATGCAAAACAAAGCACTCTCACTCAAAAAAGTTATAACACACATTTGATTATTTCTAGCCAGAGAGGGCTCACTAGGAAATGCTCTCAACATGCTTGTTGATGAACGATGGCATCGCAACTGATTGTAGATCCTGCAATGAATCTCCCAACTACAGAAAGAACATATACCAAAACCCAGAACTCGGTCTGCCTTGGCCATATCTGTTGTAGGCACCAAAACACAAATACATAGCATGCTCTTGCATATCTGGCCTGAAGATCATTCCACGCCACAACTTCTTCCTTAGCTTAAATAAAACAAATTCAAATGACTTTGTTTACCACAGTGAAGGGCATAGCTATGCTAGTTGTTCCTATGTTCAACAATTGTCTAGGATACAACTCAATTACCCAAGATTTAGTAACCCGGTCTCAGGAACGTAAGCTTGAGCATAACTACAAAAGTTATTCCACATACTCTCAACTCTACACTGCAATACCCCCGCCCAAGCACGTCGATCACTGGTTGATTAGTGTTAACACTGCTTACACAACTCCAGTAGGTATGTCTTAACGTTAGACAATGAAGAAATCCGCTGGTTCACGGGCATCAGAAGGATAAGATGCCAGGGAATTGGGGGAAGGGGAGGGACTGGAGAGGGCAAGAGAGAGGTTTCAGAACAGCTCCAGCCGAAAACAATTCAATAAGCATAAAGCTGGGGATTGGTTTGGGGAAGGGGGGCGGTGGTGAAACCCTATCTCACCTTGGACTCCCCGTTCTAGCCCCACCCCCTTCAGCCTGCTCCTTTCACTCAGAGGTTCGAGTCAGCCAGCTGGAGAACCCGCCCAAAACCTCTCTCCGATTGGCCCATGTCAACAATTCCGAGCACTCTTTACGATGCCCCACGCCGTGACTGGCAGCCGCAGCCGTCAATCATCCAGCCGCCGCGTTTCTCAGGCACGGACGGACAGAGCAGGAAAGCTGCGGGGGTTAGGGTACCGGTGTATACACATTATAAACAACGAATGGGAAAAGGAAATAAGCACCGCTCGACCGTGATCACTTTGCCTCGCCCCCCCCGCATTAAACCGACTCTCCCCTCCCCATTCAAACAGGTAACAACTTCCAGCTCTGAACAAATCGACGCCCGCTGTGGAATTCGCGACAACTGTGGTTGATTTTCTGCGCAGGCTTTCCAGACCCTTCAACCCCGATAGTCCGCGCGACATCCGTTATTTTAAACCTACCCTCACGCGCGACCCACTGACAACCGCGTCAGCTGGAGATAGAGGGGTAAACCTTTGACCTCTCGAGGCCCCGCCCACCCGTGTGTTGATTGGCGGCACGGTCACGTGGACGGCTACCCCTGTGTCCGCCACGTGTCTGCCTTGTCCCGTCGCCCTGACTGAGGCGGTGGGCGGACGTTGTGCAAATCACCCTGAATTACCAAAGAACCGTGCCAGCTTCCCCGCTTCATATATCAAGGGACAAGTCCCTACAATCTAAACATACTGGCTGTACACATCAACAGCTGCTTTTTTCCAGCTCCAAAGGCAAAACTGACAGAAATGGAGAAAAAAAGCTATAAAGAGGGAAAGCATGCCGAATTTTCAATCTATATAACGTAGCCCAAAATGAACACATCTGTGTCTAGAAACATCACCCCCATCCATCCCCAAACAAAGCAGCAGTGTAAACAACACTGACAATGAGTCTCAGTAACTTGATTTTAATATCACAGCAATTCTTTTCATGGTTTTACTTTGGCTTTAAGATAATTCTATTCCCATTTTAGTCCACAATCAATAGCACAGAAAATAAAATAATATGGTCTTTACAATTTTAAACAAAACCACAAGATTTGAAAATTCCATCACAAGATTGTGAGGCTCAGAAATCATGATGGAATTGTTTTTAGTAGAATCCCCACAGTGTGAAAACATGTCATTTGGCCCGTCATGTCCACATCAACCCTCTGAAGACCATCCTACCCAGACCCACCCTTCTACCCTATCCCTGTCAACCTGTATCTCCCCATGGCTGGTGCGCCAATCCTGCACCTCCCTGGATACTACAGCCAATCCTACACATTTTTGGGCTGTGGGAGAAAACTGGAGCACCCAGAGAGAACCCATGCAGATACGAGGAGAAAGTGTAGACCCCACACAGACAGTCACCCCAGGGTGAAATTGGACTCTGGTGCTGTTAGGCAGCAGTGCTAACCACTGAGCCACTATGCTGCCTCTATGGTGGAGAAAAATTCTCCCAGCCTCTGAATGATGTGAGCAACAATGAGTCAGTTGAGAAAAAAATGGCAAGACTGAAAAAAAGATTCTCAACAATGATGGAGAAAAGTTCCAATTTTCTGCTTGTTTGAACAGTGAACAGTGAGACCCCTATTTGCAAGCATTAATATCTAACCATTACCTATTTTCCCCTCCTTCGTATACAATTTATTGCTGTATCATGTAGTGGATACTCTAAACCATGATTATTCCTGACATGAAAGTTTAAGTTAAAACTCTCAACTTGATCCTCCATGCCTCCATTTGGCCAGCAGTTCCCAACACTTCAGCACACACTCCATGAGTAGTAAAAATACTTAACTCACTATTCAGAAAACAAATACATTAATGATTCAGTTACAGGATGAAAGATAGCTACATATCTGCTGACTATCAGGAGAGACAAGCCTCAAGTCCAATACACTCCATCCATGGAGATCGGCATCAGACATACACCAACCTCTCCATAAGATTATGACATAAATCTGACTTGTAATAGTAATCCACTTTGGTACTGGAGCACACTGATACCATTCATGTCTTGCTGCCTTTAGGCTACTATGTACAGGAAGAGGTGCTCATTTCATGTATTTAAACAAAGTGCATATCAGGGTTCTTTGCTTGCTTTCTAAGCATTCAATCCCTTTGCAATTGCTTGGATGTTCATACCAACTTTGCTTTGCCTTTATTTCCTTGCCTTTTTCCATATTGCTACCTCATTCAGAACTTACAGGCTCTCAGCATTTCATCTGTTGCTATGCCTTTTAGTGCAGACACAAAGCCAGCTAGCTTGTCATGGTCATAGCAAGTACCACAGATGCTGGAGTCAGAGTCAATACTGTGTAGGGCTGGAGGAGCAGAGCAGGTCAGGCATCATCAAAGGAACAGGAGAGTCGATGTTTCAGGCCTGGACCTTTCATCAGGATCTGATGAAAGGTCCAGGCCCAAAACATTGACTCTCCTGCTCCTCTGGTGCTGCCTGGTCCATTGTGTTCCTCCAGCCCCACATTGTATTGTCAGCCGTGATAGTCAAGGGGGTGAATATTTTGCTGTGTGGCACCATTCTGTGTCAGTAACACCTACAGCATGTGCCAGTACCTTAAACAGCAATCATAACGAATATGCTTCAACCAAATGGCCACGTTTCAAAGTCTAAGTGGAGCAGTCCTCAGTTATGTCAAGGGAAATTGTTGTCAGTTAGGGGTTTCCACCATAGTCAGCCAAGGAAATGTCCAATTTCGGTCCAGGGGCTTCAACAAGGGCAGTCAGGGTAAAGGATCCTGCATCATGACAGTTTTTGATTTTTTTCTTTATTCATTTATGGGATGAGGGCGTCACTGGCTAGGCAGCATTTATTGCCCAGAGGGCAGTTGAGATTCAGCCACATTGCTGTGGGTCTGGGGTACACCAGACCAGGTAAGAACGGCAGTTTTCTTCCCTAAAGGACACTAGTGAACCAGATGGGTTTTTCCAACAATCAACAATGGATTCATTGTCATCATTAGATTAATTCCAGATGTTTATTGAATTCAAATTCCACCATCTGCCATGGCAGGATTCTAACCGGGGTCTCTAGATTAACAGTTCAACAATAATACCACTTGGCCATCGCCTCCCCTGAGATTTGGCCATGGGTCAGTTCTGTAGGTCCGCTGCAATCAGTCAGGGATTAGCAGTAAATGAATCGAAGAGCTGCACACACATCTCACAAGGATCATTAACTGGTGCTGCCTCTACCAGGTGGTAAGGGTATGGGACATGTTCAGTCCTGGGGGTCAGCTCACTGAAAGCCAAGATGGGTTAACAAAAGCCATAGCTATAGTAGGAAAGATAGGGAGTTCAGTTATGGGGTTTGGAGGCTCTATCCTAGGATGCAAAGATGACAATAATTGCTGCACAAAAATTTAAAATTTGAGGGTGAGAGATGACAATCCATTGAAGGATATGGGTTATTCTGGGAGGTGGGTATCATCGATGTTGATGTGTAACATAGCAAAATACTAATGAACATGAACTTCTAATTGCAATGAAATGTCACCTGTATTACATATATGCTCTCAGAAGCTGTTTTCTTTTCATTTTTACAATGTTTTATTCCAGAAGTTGTCAACAATGAGCCGTTCTTCTGCTTGTAAGTGCAAAACGTCATGAGCATGGTGCTGTTAAAGACGTGCATGCATATGAAATGAGCAGTGGAGACCTGCATGAGATAACTCATAACAGCTCATGGAGAAAAGCTCTTCTTAAATTCCCTGAAGTTGACACTTTGTCAATTTTTGGTAAAATTCAGACCTGTATCTCTTCTGATAGTTGGTATAGCCATAAATGTCTCCTGTCCCATTAATGTATTTGTTCTCTGAATAGCTGCTAATTAGTGAGTTAAATGTTTTCAGCATTTTTTTGGTTTTGTCAGGATCGATAGAGGAAGAACTAACTACAAGAAGACAGTGTTGTGATGAAGAGTCACTGAACCTGAAATGTTAAGTCTGATTTCTCTCCATAGATGCTGCCAGAACTGCTGAGGTTTACCAGCAATTTCTGTTCATCGCTTCACTCATTCCATTTGACAGCAAATTTCATGTTGTTACTGCTCTCTGAGGATAGACATTCCTCTTGAGTTCTCTATTGTATTTATTGCTGACTGTCTTATATTTATTGCTGACTGTCTTATTTTTATAGCTGCTAATTTTCAACTCCTTCCCAAATAAAAATCATAACTTTTGTGAATGCACTGTACAAGCGTTTACCGATGGACAACAATGGGCTTTTGTTCCATACCCTAGCATTTTCTGTTGTCATTTTGACTTATTCAACTGAAACATCAAATTTCATGCAGCAAGACTGGATGTAATACAGTTCCACTGTGTGCTTTGACCTACGTTATTCTTAAGAAATAAATAAATATGTGAAATTTATAATATTTGAAAGTGATCATGAAATATTTAAAACCTATACTTTCTTCAATTTTTAAAATTGACTTTGCTGGATTAAAACATGGCTGCTACGATCACAGGATGCAAGTTGCACGGATGTTGTGGGGAATAGAGGGTTTGAGTTGCATAAGTAGGTTGGGACCTTTATCACTGGAGCGGTGACCTTATAGAGGTGTATAAAATCATGAGGCGCATTGATAAGGTGAATAGCAAAGGTCTTTTCCCTAGGGTGGGTGAGTTCAAAACTCTGGGGCACATTTTTTAAGGTGAGGACATCAGGTGCAATTTTTCTATGCAGAGAGTAGTTAGTGTAGGAATGAACTGCCAGACAAAGTGGTGGATGCAGGTACAGTTACCACATTTAAAAACGTTTGGACAGATACATGAATAGGAAAAGTTTGGAGGGACATGGGCGAAGCGCAGGTAGGTGGAACAAGGTTAGTTTGGGAATGTAGTCAGCATGGTCTCATTGGACTGAAGGGTCTGTTTCCATGCGGTATGATTCCATGACTACAATTCTGTACAGTTTCAATCAGCATATAGCTGGACAAAGCTTAGACACCATCCTCCTGGAATCCCACAGCGTGGCATTGCATGGATTTGGCACTCAACAAGTACAATGGAGCAAGGCTGCTAACATGGGTCTTCAAAACTCATTATAGCTGCAAAGGTGCTTGTGGCCCACCATCATTTTTGTACAATGAGCAATGGTTTTTGACTAAGGGCACAGAAAACCTATCTTATTATACTTGTGGAGGTGATATTAGCCCTGTCTATTTCCAAGGTGAACAAGTCTTTTTCAGGAGGGAAATACAAACAAAATGGAAGGTTGAAACCGACTCATCAATGAGCCATATTACACTACCAGAATTCTTGTGAGCTCTGAAAAATTTAATTACAATTTTTGGACTCCTTGTTCGTCTGCTAAGAATCTGGCAGGTAGCATCAAGTCTCCATTTATCATCCAAGTGAGTTGTGTCTAAAGACCATCAACAGAAAGCAAGGCTTCAGGCCAATAGCTAAACCAGTTTTAGTCCAGGTAAACCTCCTTTGAAAATTCTGAGAACTTGTATTCAACTGAAAAGTAAACTAAGTATCTATATGCCAACCTCATATTGCCTCACCTAGCTAAATCTGCTAAATGTGAATTCGTGCAGGAAAGATCCTTCACTGGTCACTAACTTTATGTAGTCTGAAAATCACTTTAGTTTCTTTTTGTACATTTGTTTTTTAAAACATTTTTATTCATTGTAAGGTCTTTCATTTCCTTCTTCTTCTTTTAAGCTTGTGTAGATGCTGTGGCAGCCATCCCCTGGGTTTGATTGCATGGACAAACCATATTTCTAATTTAAAGAGTATGTGGTGGGTCTCTTTATAGATTGGACTTCACACCACAGCCTGTTTCAAAAGAAATAATAAGATCCCTATCTATAGACAGAAAGTGAAAAAAATGCTCAATTTATTTCTGTACCAGAAATTGGGGTTTCAAATATGACATTTATCCACACCCAATGAGCCAAAATTTGACCAGAGCCCAGATTTAAGAAATAATCTGAATCAATTAGTAAACTAAATCAACTGAAAGCCACAGACGAAAAATCAGTAGCTGTAATGATCTCTAAAACAAATAACGAATTGCAACAATTTCAGGGTTTCAGTGTTCATATGTACTTGGTTGATACTATCAATTTAATCATGGACTGAAAATAATTTGTTTGAGAAAGGTGTATCTTTCACATCGTAGTATAATCTACCATACTAGGAGTTCCATCACCCTATGTTATCTCCTCCTTTGTACAAATTATATTCTGCTTTTAGGGGGTTCAATTAGCTCACTTGGCTGGTTTCCATAGTTCGGTTTCCCACTGGGGCTTTTCAGCAATCTTCCAGCCATGTGACTGCCAGGTTGGCATCCATACAGCCATTCCATTGGCCACCACCCATGAGTCAGTATAAATGTGTAAACACTGACTGTCTTTTTCCAGAGCTAGGGCAACAGTTGCCAAGACAGCATACTGGCTCGATTCCCCATCTCCTTCACTGTGGATAATTGTCTGTGTGGAGGGATTAAATACAGTCGTTCACCACAACCTTTGGCCATGCTTCCTGGTGGCTGATCCATCAGTGGAGCAAGCACAGTAAGGAGTGTCTTCAGGCAGTTGTTCAGATGGGATGCCCCATTGAATGGGAGATGCAGGTATGGTTCCATTGGGACTTGGAATTTATTTACCGGGTGGGTATTCAGCTATCTGTTCATGAAGTTTGGCAACCCCTCCCTTTCCCTCCGGTTGATCAGCTATGTACCATTTCCATTTTACAATGGAGCTTTGTTGGCATCTACTGACTTTGTGAGACACAATGTCAGATAACACCCACAACAGAATTGGTAATTCAGGCCTGAGGAACATTTTGTCCTTACCTGTCTATCCTTCAGTTTCTACTAGGGGCCCGTTGTAGCAGGCCAGAAGTTGCTTTTCAAATGGAGTGTAACGTGTAGCTGCCTCAGTCAGTATTCTGGACCAGAAGCCCAAAAGTATTGCTTACCCCTTTTGTATCTGCCATTAACTCCACATGGCTACATCTTGTACTACGGATACTCGTAATTCAAAGGGTAGGCCAGGTATCCGAGGGCCCATGGGAAGTGATAGTGCTATGGCCTCATTAGCAGCCATAAATACTTTCTGTTGTTCATTGTCCCATTGGAATTAAGCTTTCTTTTGAGTAATGGCATATAAAGGTCTTCGTAACAAGCCAAGTGAGGTATATGTCTGCGCCAATATCTGGGCAAACCTATAACTTTTTGTGCTTCAGTCTTGCTATTTGGAACAGCCATTTCTTGTATTTTCTTTACTTTTTGGGGATGACTGCATCCCCTTTTGTCCACTGAATGCCTAAAAAACTGCCCTGATTTGTGCTGGTCCCTGTATTTCCCAGCCTCTGTCTCACATATGTTTTAGCACTGTGGCTAAAGCTTCCGCCATTGTGGTTTCCATTGGTCTGCGGATCAAGATGTCATTGATACGATATGCTACATGAATGTTCACCAGCAGCAGACACATATCTAAGTCCGTTGCTACTAGCCCATGGCATAAGCTTGGGCTGTGTAGGTATCCTTGTGACAGCTGACAGAAGGTATAATGACGACCTTCCCTTGTAGAAATAAACTGAGCTTGTGACTCTGGGGCCAACGGTATCAAGAAAAAGGCATTTGCTAGATAAATAATTGCATACCAAACATCTGGCCCCTGTAGCAAACTTTCTATTACAGCGACCACATCGGGCATGGCCACCGAAAGTGAAGGAGCATAATTGCTGAGTTGGTGATAATCAAATCACATTTGCCAACTTCCATCAGGTTCCTTTATAGGCCATACTGGGCTATTGTACATAGATACTGCATGTGTCACAATCCCTGCAGCTAACGGGCTCTGTTTAGTATCCCCCATTTCTTTATGCCCACCCGGAATACGATACTGTTTCATCAAAACCATGCATGTGGCCAGGGGAATACTAAAGGGCACCCATTTTGCCTTGCCAACAGTAACTGTCACAGTTCATATACCAAAAGAGAATTTGCCAGTCGGATTTGTAAGGTGGTATGTCTTAATAAGCTTGTACTGATAATGTTTTCTGGTATGTTGGATATCAATACTGGAACTACTTGTGGGGGTCCATTTCCCCAGGCCATTCTAATATTTGTTGTAACTGTCGGTGTTATCACCCCTTCAAACCAATTAATAGTTGTTCTGAGTCCTACATGGTTTCCCAGGGATTGGTGTGGGAAAGAGGGATTCCATTTTATGGGGCATTGGCATCAGTTTTGGAACCGGGGAGATCTGTACCATTGGGACAATCTCCACCTGAACCGATCTGGAACCAGTGTTCCAGCGAAAAGGATAAATAGGGTGGTCAGTAGGACTTTAAACTTCTGAGTCGGCGGGGGGAAGGGAAAGCAAAAGCAACATGGAGTATGGAGTTAAATGGAAAGAGGAGCAGCAGGATAGCACGTGTGCTCTAAATTCTTGGAAGTGCAGGGTCAGATTAGAACAAGTCAGCATGGATTTAGTAAGGGGACGTCATACCTGACAACCTGTTAGAATTCTTTGAAGAGGTAACAAGTAGCTTAGTCCAGGGAAACCCAGTGGATGTTATCTATCTAGTCTTCCAGAAGGCCATTGATAAGGTGCTTCACGGGAGCCTGCTGAGTAAGGTGAGCTACTGGCATGGATTGAGGATTGGCTGTCTGACAGAAGGCAGAGAGTAGGGATAAAAGGCTCTTTTTCGGAATGGCAACCGGTGACAAGTGGTGTCCGGCAGGGTTCAGTGTTGGGGCCGCAGCTGTTCACTTTATATATTAATGATCTGGATGAAGGGACGGGGGGCATTCTGGAGAAGTTTGCCGATGACAGTAAGTTAGGTGGACAGGCAGGTAGTACTGAGGAGGTGGAGAGGCTGCAGAAAGATTTAGACAGTTTAGGAGAGTGGTCCAGGAAATGGCTGATGAAATTCAACATGAGCAAATGCGAGATCTTGCACTTTGGAAAAAAGAATACAGGCATGGACTATTTTCTAAATGGTGAGAAAATTTATAAAACCGAAGTACAAAGGGATCTGGGAGTGCTAGTCCAGGATTCTCTAAAGGTTAACTTGCAGGTTGAGTCCATGATTAAGAAAGCGAATGTAATGTTGTCACTTATCTCAAGAAGTTTGGAATATAAAAGCAGCAATGTGCTTATGAGACTTCATTAAGCTCTAGTTAGGCCCCATTTAGAACACTGTGTCCAATTTTGGACCCCACGCCTCAGGAAGGACATACTGGCGCTGGAGAGTGACCAGCGGAGATTCACATGGGTGATCCCTGGAATGGTAGGCCTAACATACGATGAACAGCTGAGGATCCTGGGATTGAATTCATTAGAGTTTAGGAGGTTGAGGGAAGATCTAGTAGAAACTTACAAGGTAATGCATGGCTTAGAAAGGGTGGACGCTGGGAAGTTAGGCAGGGAGACTAGGACCTGTGGACACAGCCTGAGAATTAGAGGGGGTCTATTTAGAATCGAAATGAGGAGACATTTCTTCAGCCAGAGAGTGGTGGGCCTTTGGAATTTTTTGCCCCGGAGCGCAGTGGAGGCTGGGACGTTAAATGTCTTCAAGGCAGAGATTGATACATTCTTGATCTTGCAAGGAATTAAGGGCTGCGGGGAGAGTGCGGGTAATTGGAGTTGAAATGCCCATCAGCCATGATTAAATGGCAGAGTGGACTCGATGGGCCAAATGGCCTTACTTCCACTCCTATGTCTTATGCTCTTATACTTCTTTGGATTGAGATATATAACAGTAACTTAAGCCCCCATGTCTAATAATGCGATGTTTCATTTTACATTGCCTTCCCTCCAATAAACAGTGAGAGGAACATAAAGCCACAGGTCTCCGGTCGTCCCACCGAATGCCCTTTCACAGATCTGGAGTCCTGGCCCCGCCCCTCATTGTTTGGCTGACTGTCCTGCCACAACTGCCCGACCTCCTCCAGGCTAGGGTATCGGGATGTTGTGGGAGACAGAGTAAGTGTGATTTCCTTTCCTTCCTCCACATCTGATTAGGCCTCTCTTACTTCCTTATCCATTGGAGAGTTGTGCATCCTCCACATATTAAACATGGCATCTGTAGGTATTCCGTCTATCTTACTCCTCTCTCTTCCTGTTTTTAATAATGCCACAAACATTTCCCTTCTGGTTATCTTTTGTTTCACCTTAGAACCCACCCCATCTCCAATTTGTTCTCCCTGTTTGTTGCTTGCTTGGGTGGGCCTCATTCTTTGCTTACTATCCTCCACATTCTGTAACTGTCCTAACAACAAACATACCTGTGCCACTACCAGTCCCTGGGCTGGTCCTAATAGTGATAACAGGGCACCTGTCATACAGCCCGGACCACTTCACATTAGCTGACTCCTCACTCCGGCTGTGAAAGCTTCCTGGCCTGGACCCTGAAACTGTGGAGAACACATACCCACTTGTCAAATGGTCAAATCCCTCAAACATTTTATGCCTTCTGGAATGCGCTCACATTTTTCAGCATCACCTTCCCAATCAATTGGGGAAGGGTACTTGTTTCCTGCTGGTAGTGTCAGTGCATTCCACAATGATCCAGGTTTCCCTATGTTATGCTGATATGAACATAGTTTTTTTTATATATACCATGTGACATACAAGACAGCTCTGTGCAGATATTAAGTAACAGTATATTAAAGACAAGTACAAACCATTTTGAACTCAGCAGTGCATTATTTATTAAATGTTAGATAACTCAGTGAAATGATCGGTTTGTATTCCCATTCTTTTAGCAAAATAAATAATTGAATATTAGCTGTGTATTAAATAGGAAAATGATAAAAAAGTTTAATGGCATGTCACATATTAAAACTACAACAGTGTAGAGACGTATACCAGATCATCTCACACTTACTTAATTATTACAATTATCTATGTAACAAACATTTAAAAACATTTTGCTAAATAAAAAATTGACAAAAGATATATAGTGTATATATAAACAAGCTTGCGTTAACATATTTACAGAAACTTATGTTGAAATATTCCAAGTGAAACTTAGCTTATTATGAGACAGTGAACGTTTATATTTTATGTGCATTTTTATGTGCTTAAAACACAGTGATACATCAACCTTAACATAATGTACAAATCTCCTTGTAAAACATCTCAAATGTTGGAAGTTCCATAACACAAAATTCCTCAATGCTCCTTAACAAAATGGGGCAATTCTGATTTTAGATAACAATGAGTTGCAAGGGAAGTTATAGAAATTGTGACTGTTAGCGTGGAAGAGTCTGATCTGAACTTGGAGGGAAAAGTATTTAACTTTACGAATTTTCTTTCTTTAAATGAAGAGGTCTGGTCACACAATAATAATGTTAAACTCTCAACAATATCCTAAATATATTTAGTCGAGAAACGTTCTTATAACATACCAGAGAACAAGGTGGCTGCTGTTAAGTAATCTATCCTAGAATACGATGCCTAGAATACACCTTATTATAGACAATAATATGCAATTCACAGAATGCTTTTAAAAACACGATCCAAAACAACTCATTCAACAGTTTTAAAGTTGATTTTTTTACTCGTCGGAAAACGTGCGTGCTTCGACTCCCAGCTTTCAATTTATGTTCTGTAATCCGAATAATTGCATGAATTTCGGTAAATAATGGTTTACCAAAAAAAAACCGCTTTACGCTAAAGTTGCGGCATATTTATTTTTTCACTTTAAAAACAGCAATTTAAATACGATTTAATATTTTCCCAATGTGAACGATTACGTCTTTTGACGTGATACAATATACAATTTCCGTTCACTACTGTTCATTTTACATGTACATTCAACCGTGAAAAGGTGACAAACATAGACAAACCCCCTCGACCAGTGTTCTGTTGGTCATTGTTGTTAAACCTTTCAAAATAAAAACCTAATCAAAAGGCTTGCTCAGTCCACATTAGTCTGACGTGTCACAAGTGACAAATTTAGAAAACTTGCATGAACGCGATACATGCTGACAAATGAGTAGCTGAAGTATAGCAATTTTGGGTTGCTTCAAAAGAACAGTCTACAAGTAGCAACTTTCAACAATTATTGTGAATAAGTCCTAGGGGAAGCAATATCAAAAGAAAAACTTCGTAAAAGAACGTGGACTACATTGGATGGACCCGGAAATGAAAACAGTGCGCTGTCAGTGATGAGTTCTCTGTTTCCATGATCTCTACGGCCAGCTAACACTGACCATGCTGTTCATTGCGAGACAAAGCAGCAGGGGGCGAACGGCTAGAGCCATTTCAAGCTCGTCCGCCCTTTGTGGTCGGAGCAACTGCTGTGAGTCATAAAGGAAGAGAATCTGACGTGGCAAAAAAAGGGAGAAAGGTACCAAAAGCACAAGATGCAAGTTTGTTGGATTCTTGCCTGACTTTTCTTTATTTTTAGAAAATATACTTTATTCATAAAAATATCTTTATGTACATAATCACTGAAGCAGTTCGGTTCTGTACAGTAGCCTATGAAGAAACACAAACATTGGACACTGAATCTATCCAAAAAACAAGCCAAAGATATTTCTGATGAAGGGTCTAGGCCCGGAGCGTCAGCTTTTGTGCTCCTGGGATGCTGCTGGGCCTGCTGTGTTCATCCAGCCTCACATTTTGTTATCTTGGATTCTCCAGCATCTGCAGTTCCCATTATCACTATCACCAAAGATATTTCTTACTTCTACAAGACTATATTTACATAGATTTAAGGCACAGGGTGAGGGTCCACTAACTGAACAGACCTCCATTTAATTTTGGCAGGAAGACCTTAGTGAATTTTCCAAATGCGCTTTGGTGGCAACTGCCCCAGGATTTTGTGCGTTCCTCAGCACATATTTTGAATGTTGGAATATGCCAGTCTGCAACACTTGGTTGAGGTCAACTCCTTGGTCCGGGTGACCAACAAGTTTCGGGCAGATCAAAGAGTGTCTTTCATTTTCCTGCAGGGTCTTGAGGACGCTACGTGCTGACCGCTTCATTGTGGATTTGTGGTCAAAGATGTTTGTCTTTGCAAATTTCCCCATGAAGGACAGGTGATACAGAATGGTTCAACTACTTGGAGCATTTTGCAGCATCGAGGCCCGACCCAACCTTTGCAGCACTAGGGATGGGTGTAACCTCAGTATGTAGTGATGCTTAATATTTGTGTAAGGGGGGCCTCTGCACAGCTTAATGCAGCCACACACAAAGGTGGCCATCAGGATGAGGGTGGTGTTGAGTAAGTTCTTCGCCCCCCCCCCCCCCCTCCATTATCCAGCTGTTTGGACATGGTGTCCCTGTGGACACAGTTCATCTTAGAACTCCACATGAAATGGATGATGGCTTGGGTGACTGCAACAATGTAGGTTCTGGGAATGGGCCAGACTTGCATCATGTATAACAACAGAGACAACTGATTACCAGGGTTTTATCCACGATGGAGAGCCAGCAGTGCTCCCAAAAGCCCAGTGTCTGCCTCACCTTGCCGATGCAATCCTCCCAGGTTTTTGTGCATGCCCATGCCCGGCCAAGCCATATTCCCAGCACCTTCAGGTAATCTGTCCTGATGGTGAAGGGAATAAAATATCAGTCAGCCCAGTTCCCAAAAAAATGGCCTTGCTCTTGCCTCAATTTACCTTGGCTCTTGTCTTAATTTCCACAATACTGATCATCATTGGAACTCCCAATTCTGAAGCTATGACCTGTGGTTGAGTTGAAGACTGCCCTTAAATGATAGTCATAGGTACTGATAATTGGAACATTCTCAGGTAACAACAACTACTTAAGAGAGATCTATTCAGCTGGTCTGCACTTTTCCAGCAGAGAGAGACACATGCTTGCCACAAGATTTGGAGGACTTTTCTTTCTACTGACCAAGTGTCTTTGAAAAACATAAATCAAGACTAGTGTTGCGCAGTAACCTTCAGACTGAGACCATATTTCATTCAAGCCAAGTTTGTCCATCAATTAAATGTGACTTCTTACTTTTTTTAAAAGCTTTGTTATCTCTTTTCCAAAGTTAATCGACTTTTCAGTAATTAGCAGGTGAATCTCAAAACACATTACACATTTTTATTTATTTTCCAAAACACGTTGGTTGTCTCAATTTGCTTGCCCTGATCACTCACACTAACCTGCCTCCTTAGATGTTGTTGCACTCTGTCATCTGAAGTTCTGACCTATTGAAACCTACTAAAAGGATTGTTGTTGCTGTCTGGTGAATTAAAGTCTGCCTTGCAAAGGCTGAACACCACCTCTCCAAGTTTTCCCCCTATCTCCTTAGGGCTATGACCTTACCACTGAATATCATGCCATTGTTTTCTGACCTCATCTCTACATAAGCAGGCTTGAGGGGCTGAACAGCCGACTCCTATTCCTTTTTCTTATGGTCTTTAAATGTGACAATATCTTCACATCTAATTCTCTTTCTCATATTCTACTTATCCCTGCTAAGTTAAAAGTTACAGATTGACTAAGTATGTACCTCATATTTTGTCCAAATACCTGTACAATGATGGCTCAGGACCCAGCTGAATGGATGGTGCTACAGCTACAGAAAACTCAGAAGCCGACCCTGATGGGCAGCAAACAGAAAAACATGTATGAATATGCAGGGCAAAGAATGAGTGCACTGAGAATCCTGTCAGAAGATGTACAGTCAATGTCAAGGAGAATGGAGAAGATCAGCATTTGTTCATCACAGGGCTTTGTGCAGAGTTTGAAGGTTATTTTTTTCCAGCATGGAAATATTGGACAAATCCATTTAGTAGATTCTGATAGTTGATGTGCAGCTTCAACTGCAAACAACATCAGTGATAAAGTGAACAATCAGAGTGCAAGTCAGCTTCTTGCCATCTTAAGCTGTGGACAAAGGAGTTAGCAGGGTGTTACAGTAATCATTCCTGTGATTACTTTGTTGTTATCTCGTCTCACGAAAGTAGCATTTGTCTTCCCACCACTACTGCTCTGCGAGTGCCTTTACTCTTGCACATCAGCCAGCCAGCAAACGCAGACTGCTCCTGCCCAAGCCAAGATACAGTACACAGTGATGTCTGGGAGCTGCTCAGGGCTGTACTCCAAAGTCACCTGTAGTCTTCTCAGCTGAAAATCACCAGCTTTCCCTGGTCAAGGGCAGTGCTGTATTGAAGAACGAGGATAGGCAAAGATGCACAGAAGGAAGAGAGAGGGGAAAAAAAGGAATGTACAAGGATGAATGAATTATTTAATACTGTATGCGATACAGTACAATTTTATTTAGGAATCTTGTTTGGAATGGTTATTTTACGGTGGAAAGATAGGCCTTTTAGACTTGAAAGATGACCAAGTAGGCTCCTTCGGGAGAACTTTATATTGGTATAAGAATATATCCCTTTGGATAACTTCAAACTGTGACATTATGATTACATTTGGAAAATTTAGTTTTGATTTCAGGTGGTTCTTCTTCACAAATGGTAATCAACTCATGGAGAAATTCTAGGCAGCATAGTGGAGACATAAAGCCGGGAATCATTTATCACATGATTGAATTCTGTCGACACAGAACTGTAGGGCCTAATAGGCTAGATTTAGTTAAATGAATTATCTTTCTCATCTGTAATATCTCATGCCATAGTAACCTACAACTCCTGTGTTTTGGACATAGTCTCAGCCTTGTTGCTTATTCCTGTTTCTGACAATGTGTATCCAGGGCAAGAACATTAGTGGCTGGGGTTGTAGGTTATGAAGATTATGTAATTACTCACTAATAGCAATAAAATTGTTAAATAAAAGCTAGGGTTCGTTGTTTGGGATGAAAATGTAGAAATTTTAAAATATATTACATTATTTGAAAAATTATTACATACAAGTAAATAATAAAGGAAAAAGATTGCTTATACAACATTGAGGAAGTTGTACTATAATTGATTAAACGATCATTCAAATACAATGATAGTTCTGTTACAAAATATTGTAAATAATATATAGCTCACTAAAATTAATCCGTATGTTCAGACAGAGCGAGCCTATTGTTCGTTTTCAGTTAGAATGTGAACAGTTACAAGGTCACAACTAAAAGCATGGGACTATTCGTATTAGTCAGACCTCTGACAGGAGAACTTGAACCCCAATTATTAGACATACCTCTGTAAATGTTTTAATGTTCCTTTGATTGAACTACAGCTGTTACCCTGCATTACACAATGGGAATTTATTGAAATTTGTTAAAAATTTCAGACATGAATTTTTGGTGAGTTGCACGCAGACCTCTTTTTTTTGCCTTGGCACAGGTAAGGATACATTTTAACACTGCGTAGCAAATATTTCAACACCAGCATTATTATAACAATGTTGGTTCTTTAGTTGGCCTGGAGTATGAAAGAAATGGCTGACTTCCCATGTTCTTTAATTTGTGTCCTCCCGTGTGAACAGAAAGTGAAGATGGAAGTAACAGATGATGTACTGTCCCTTTCTGATGCTGGAAACCATTGATATAGCTGGCTGTCAGCAAAGTGATCTCTAGAATCTGTAAAGGCAAACAGATCAGTCCAAGTTCATCATAAATCTTTTTTAAGTAAAGGACTACTGTTCAGCTGTGTCCTTCCAGTCATTAATACATAGCAACTCAGAGATACAGCATTTGCAGTACATTTAATGTGCTTTGAACAGTTCAAAGAATAAAAACAAATCACCAAGTAACAAAGATAGTAGGAACTGCAGATGCTGGCGAATCTGGGATAACAAAGTGCGAAGCTGGATGAACACAGCAGGCCAAGCAGGATCAGAGGAGCAGGAAAGCTGATGTTTCGGGTCCAGAATCTTCTTCAGAAATGGAAGAAGGGTCTAGAGCCGAAACGTCAGCTTGCTTGTTCCTCTGATGCTGCTTGGCGTGCTGTGTTCATCCTACACCATGTTATTCTCACCAAGCAACAAAGTATGTGGCTGTATTTTTCCTTCTGTGCTGTTGGATGCACAGCAAAGAAAATAAACATTTTGATAGTCTGTATGCACGGGGAACATTGAACAATTGAGTGTGAGCTCTCAACCTTGCTCCTACTCTGACCTTTCTGTCCTTGTCCTCTGTGGTCTTGACTTAGTACTATACAGCCTTCCAGAGGCAACACTATCCTTCGCTTTGTTTCCTTTTCCTTGAATGGTCTTGGTTTCTTTTTCTTGTTTTTTTTAACAATCTTTATTTTGCTTCTGGATGGCAGACATTCAAAATTTTGCCATTCACAATTCCTGTGCACACACCTAGGATTGGATTTCAAGAGGCACCATAAAAAGTTAAGAGGCAGCTCACTCATGGTCCTGATACTGCTCCATTGCAACTGCTTTAAGATGAGACTTCCTTCCCTTAAGTGGGAGGCATTTCTGTTGCAATGTAGTCTCAGCAGTGAAACTAGGAGCCACCTTTGGATCTACAAGTAGTTGCTAATATGAAGAGCCCTGACTGACTGGTAAATCTGGAACTAAGGATTACAGTGGGGGGGTGAGTGGGGATAAAGGGAGCGAGTCAGGTGAAGCATGGGACAGACATTGTGTTCAAAAGACCTGAGATAAGGTTAAGGGGAAGGATTGGTACCACGTGGAGGGAATTTTCCAAGATGCCCAGAGGCAGCAAAAGGAGGTTGCCCCATGCTTGTCACTAGCTCGTGCAGCTAAATCATATTCCTTAGCCTTTGAGTGGTCAACAGACCCAAGGAAGGACTACACACCCAGCGCTACCCTCACCCCCAATCCCTTTAGACAAGTTCAGGACATGTGGGTTGGTGGTGGAGATTAGTTGCTTCCATCTTCAAATCTGCTCGTCGGAAAGCATAAAATACAATCGTCTTTTTACAACTCCCTTTGGTCTTTCAATATGAACCTTTGTCATCAAATCTCCTTTCGCTTTCACCTGAGCAAGCATTTTCCCATCTTCCCCTTTCACTTTCACTTTTGACTAAGTGTCAGTTTCATTGTGTCTTATGAAGGGGCCCCTTTGCCAGGCTAAGCAGATTTTGAAATTGCAGACTTGCTTGCTGAGCCAGCGTGTTTGATTGCAGACGTTTCGACCCCTTGCTTGGGAACATCGTCAGGGCGCTTCCAGTGAATCATTGGTGTCCTGTCCCACTTGTTATTTATGTGCCTCGGTTTGCTGGGGTGGTTGGTATCACTTCCAGTTCTGTTTTTCAATGATTTGTATATCGAGTCCAGTTCAATGTGTTTGTTGATGGAGTTCCAGTTTGAATGCTTGGCATCCAAGAATTCCCTGGCATGTCTCTGTTTGGCTTGGGCTATTATGGATGTGTTGTCCCAGTCAAATTTGTGTTTTTCTTTTTCCATATGCATTGAGATCAGTGAGAATTTGTCATGTCTCTTAGTGGCTAGGTAGTGTTCGCATATCCTTATTGTCAGTTTTCTTCCAGTTTGGCCTATGTACTGTTTCTCACAGTCCTTGCATGGTATTTTGTATGTTATGTTAATTTTATTGGTTGTGGCTATGGGATCCTTTACGTTCATCAATAGCTGTCACGGGGTGATAGTCAGTTTGTGGGCTACCCTGATACCTAGGGGCCTGAGTCCCTGATATATGGCGCAGTGACTAGTGTGTCTGGCTATGTTGTGTCTTTTTGTTGTGGTCTGTCATGGAGTTAACGGCAGATTGTGAAAAACAGAACTGGAAGTAATACCAACCACATCAGCAAACCAACACAAATAAATAACAATGCTTCACCAGAGGTGCACAGACAATGTTACCCAGTAGGGTGACAAAATATCTGCAAACAAACACACCGATTCAGTGGGCAAGTCTACAACCTTATCCACAACTCAGGCTACAAATCTCAAAAGCTTTAAGCAGATTTTCTTGTGTAATCATCCCAAACTTGTTTCATTAAGTGGGTACCATGTCTCGACTGCACACATCTCATCTGATGCTAGCTCAAGTCTCTCACTCATTGTAACTGGAAGTAATCACCATTGGTGACCTTTGTGCCAATGTTATATTTAAAAGGCTGTTGTGCACCTGCTCAAGCTCTGGTAGTCCAGCGCAGCCCTGCATGGATGCAGACATTCATTCCAGACAGGCAGGCAAGGGGAAATTGGCGCCCCCGCTTTGCAGACAGGGACCTGATGATTCTGGTGGAGAAGTCACATCCTCTCCCACTAGGACTGGCACAAGAGGCCAGGACCCAAGCCAGCCTGGTCCAATGTTGCTATATGAGTCAGTGCAGTCTTCAAAGTCCAGTCACTCATGCAGACAGAAGGTTGAATGATTTTATTCTCTACTAGGGTAACTACCACCATCTTTTCTCTACTTTCTCACACTCACCAGATCTTTGCTACTGCACACGTATCTCAGTACAGCTCATGCTCTGTCACTTTCATGCATGTAACATCTTCCCTAAGTTGCCATTATTCACCCCAAACCCTCACTTCACTAACCCTGCAAGGCCTGTGCACTACTTGTTCACTCACTCAGGACACCTCGCTATCTTTACCCCCATGTACACCAGCACTAACAGCTGTGACACCAACTTTCATCTCGCATAAATCTTCTCTCATTACAGGAGAAATGGCCCATATAGGATCAAAAGAACCAGGAAGGTTGTGGTGTGCTGCTTATTCCTGTCTTCACCTTGTATAAGGAGAGGTTCTTGGCCTGGGTGGTGAAAACCACTCTTGTGGAGATGTGGAAAACTCACATGTCCTGGCAATCCAGTAAAGAAGCATTCGTCATTGTACTGCTAGTCTCCAATTACTCCAAAGTGAATTTATCGGCAGCATGTTAAAATTTTACCCTTTGTCATGATGCTATCTCTTTTGTAGTCTGCAGGCATCAATGGGATATCCAGAATGACTATGGTCAAGAAAACCACTCCTCAATGCATGTGCTCCTCCTCCTTTGAGGAAAAGAGCAAGGATGTCTCAGGGCAAGGCTGTTGCCTACAACCACCCCCCCCCCCCCACCCCCCCGACCAGCTGAGATATCAACACCTTGGAGGGTACATTAGCTTGATTCCAGTTGGCACTGGTGAGCACATCACTGCTGGATGTCTGCAGCTGGCTGAGGGAGGAATTCCCTAAGTCACTGGCACGTGAAGGACTGAATGAGCCCTGACACCCACTCAGTCCCAGGCAGGAGAGGACCTTACCGTGTTGGCAATTAGAAATTTCATACATGGGCAGAAGCTGACAGAGGAGCAGCAAACAGGTTTGTTGGGGCACAGTGCAGGACTGCAGCAAATTGGTTTGCCTCAGACATGCAAGCGTCAGACTGCCTCAATGGACAGGTTGGTGGCTTCCACGGAGAGCCAGGCTGAGCACTATCAGAGTTACTGTTGACTTGCTGCTAATTTCCTTGGTTGCTTTCGTACATGTTGGCTTGGTTTGAGAGGCTGGTCTCTTCGTCTTGCCCTTGGGAAATGGTACCTCACACCAGTACTCAGACTCCAGAGCAATTGTTGCACCCTCAGGAATCCTTGCCCAGTTTAGGCATTTTAATCCATGCCATAGTTCCTTTAATTAGAAATAAAAAGACAAAATGCTGGAGAAACTGGCAGCATCTGTGGACAGGGCAAACAGAGTTAATGTAAAATGACTCATACTGGACTTGGAGCTTTATTTCAGTTTCTTTTCCCACAGATGTTGCAAGACCTGCTGAGTTTCTCCAACACTTTGTATTTTTATGTCAGATCTCTAGCAACCACAGTAAATGTGTGGAGCTGGATGAACACAGCAGCCCAAGCAGCCTCTTAGGAGCATGAAAGCTGACGTTTTGGGCCGAGACCCTTCATCAGAAAATATCAGCTTTCCTGCTCCTCAGCTGCTGCTTGGCCTGCTGTGTTCATCCAGCTTTAGAACATAGAACATTACAGCACAGTACAGGCCCTTCAGCCCTCAATGTTGTGCCGACCTGCCATACCGATCTCAAGCCCATCTAACCTACACTATTCCATGTGCGTCCATATGCTTACCCATTGACGACTTAAATGTACTTAAAGTTGGCGAATCTACTACTGTTGCAGGCAAAGCGTTCCATTCCCTTACTACTCTCTGAGTAAAGAAACCACCTCTGACATCTGTCCTATATCTTTCACCCCTCAATTTAAAGCTATGCCCCCTCGTGCTCGCCGTTACCATCCTAGGAAAAAGGGTCTCCCTATCCACCCTATCTAACCCTCTGATTATTTTATATGTTTCAAATAAGTCACCTCTCAACCTTCTTCTCTCTAACGAAAACAGCCTCAAGTCCCTCAGCCTTTCCTCGTAACACCTTCCCTCCATACCAGGCAACATCCTAGTAACTCTCCTCTGCACCCTTTCCAAAGCCTCCACATCCTTCTTATAATGCGGTGACCAGAACTGTACACAATACTCCAAGTGCGGCTGCACCAGAGTTTTGTACAGCTTCACCATAACCTCTTGGTTCCGGAACTCGATCCCTCTATTAATAAAAGCTAAAACACTGTATGCCTTCTTAACGGCCCTGTCAACCTGGGTGGCAACTTTCAAGGATCTGTGTACATGGACACCGAGATCTCTCTGCTCATCTACACTACTAAGAATCTTACCATTAGCTCTGTACTTTGCCTTCTGGTTACTCCTACCAAAGTGCATCACCTCTCACTTGTCTGCATTAAACTCCATTTGCCACCTCTCAGCCCAGCTCTGCAGCTTATCTATGTCTCTCTGCAACCTACAGCATCCTTCGTCACTATCCACAACTCCACCGACCTTAGTGTCGTCTGCAAATTTACTAACCCATCCTTCTACACCCTCATCCAGGTCATTTATAAAAATGACAAAGAGCAGTGGACCCAACACCGACCCTTGTGGTACACCACTAGTAACTGGTCTCCAGGATGAACATTTCCCATCAACTACCACCCTCTGTCTTCTTTCAGCAAGGCAATTTCCGATCCAAACTGTTATATCTCCCACAATTCCATTCCTCCGCATTTTGTACAATAGCCTATTGTGGGGAACCTTATCGAACGCCTTGCTGAAATCCATATACACCGCATCAAGCGGTTTACTCTCATCTACCTGTTTGGTCACCTTCTCAAAGAACTCAATAAGGTTTGTGAGGCACGACCTTCCCTTTACAAAACCGTGCTGACTATCCCTAATCAATTTATTCTTTTTTAGATGGTTACAAATCCTATCCCTTATAACCTTTTCCAACACTTTACCAACAACTGAGGTAAGGATCACTGGTCTATAATTACCAGGGTTGTCTCTACTCCCCTTCCTGAACAGGGGAACCACATTTGCTATCCTCCAGTCATCTGGCACTATTCCTGTAGACAATGACGAGTTAAAGATCAATGCCAAAGGCTCGGCAATCTCCTCCCTGGCTTCCCAGAGGATCCTAGGATAAATCCCATCCGGCCCAGGGGACTTATCTATCGTCACCCTCTGTAGGATTTCTAATACCTCTTCCTGTGAACCTCAATCCCACCTAGTCTAGTAGCCTGTATCTCAGTATTCTCCTCGACAACATTGTCGTTTTCTAGAGTGAATACTGTTGAAAAATATTCATTTAGCTTGTTATCTCGGATTCTCCAGCATCTGCAGTTCCCATTATCTCTAGCATCCACAGTACTTTTTTTTCTATTCCCTTTATTTAGAACACCGCTTTTTGACAGAATCTACGCATGTCCCTCGCTGGTTGTTTAGGAAACAGAGGCTAGATTCTATAGGCTCCAATGATCAGTTGAATATTTTATACATCCTACATTCTCGTCAGCTTGGTATATCTTACCTTACCTACAAAGTTAACTTGCATCCACTAGTTGAACTTTACCTAAACGTACATCTCCTAATTTCCCTTATACCCAGGCCTAGATCAAAACTATTTCATAACTGTCAAGGATTTTGAAGCATCTTGCGGTGTGAGTGGTTCGATGTACATGTGAATGTTTTTATATGTTTAATTGTCCATTGACTGATTCAAAATATAATCATACAGACCTTCGGTTTAGGCATGGAAAACAGGAGTTTTTGTGTTGGTTTTCCTTTAGTACATCCACCGTCTGCTGTTTTTCCAACTACAAGCATAAAATCATCACAACAACCTCCAAAGGTCATGATATTCTTGTATGCATATGTTGTTATCAAGCGCTGTGGAATTAGAAAACAGAATACGTTAGTTAGGTACAACAAATGTAAAAATTATATTAATACATTTTAATTCCTGATGTTGCCTTTACCTTGATGACTGCTGATGATAACCCTGTTCATACAGGTAAATCTCTATGGGCAATTTCAACTTTTGGTGCGAAGTAAGGGCAGCTGCCTGCCATAATGTGATTTAGAGATCACAAATTTTCCCTGCCTGACCTCATCTGGTCAGCTACTTAGTCATTTCTAGAAGAGGGAGAAGTTCTAAGCACTGAGGGAAGGCTGCAGGGAGAGTTCAGGAGTACGGTGATGCAAATGTATTGTAACTGGAAAGGGGAAGGGAGCCCAGAGCAGCAAACCTCTGGACTTTCTACAGATGGGCGTTGCTGCTGAATTATTTTACTTGATTTCATACAAATACCGTGTGTGTCGTGACATTTCAGACGTCCACAAAAGTTGATGAGTTGTAAATTTTAGTGGCAAAGTAACTGACCTCAAATCAAATGTCAAACAATCATACCTATTTCAACGGGTCAAAGGGGCTTTTTCAATGCTGCAAACCCTATGATTCTATGAATCTGTGACTTTATATCTTGCTTTCTCTTATTTTATAGGCTTGGTTTTGTTTAGTTGAAAGCTCGGCTGACAGTAAAGTAACACTTCCTCGCATTTAGCTATAATAAACTTGTGTGGACTTTTCTAATATTTTGTTTGCTCCAATTAATCAGTTTGCATTGTTTATTTTTACACAGTTTCATCTTTCAGTGAGAAACCTTTTTGGTAGTCTCTGAACCCTCCTACTCTGTGTGTGTCAGAGGTCATTTCTAAAAACACATTTCCTTTCCAACGGCAGAAAGCCTTACTTAGGTGGAACAGGTTAATATTGTGTGCTTCAATTAAACAAAAGGAGCAAATATGATGATATAGAGCTGGATGAACTCGGTAGCCTAACAGCATCAGAGGAGCAGGAAAGCTGACATTTTGGGTCTGGACCCTTCTTCAGAAATGGGGGAGGGGAATGGGATTCTGAAATAAAGAGAGAGAGAGAGACGGGGAGGCAGGTTTAAAATGGATAAAGGAGGAGGTAGATGGAGAGGAGACAGACAGGTCAAAGAGGCGGGGACAGAGCCAGTAAGGCTGAGTGTAGGTGGGGAGATAGAGTGGGGGCTGGTCAGTCCAGGGAAGACAGACAGATCAAGTAGCCAGGGATGAACCTGGTATGTAGGAGGTGGGGTTTGGGGTTGAGGTGGAACAGTGGATAGGTGGGAAAGGATAGACAGGTTAGGGAGGTGGGGATGAGCTGGGCTGGTTTTGGGATGTGGAGGGCAGATTTTGAAGCTTGTGACGTCCACATGGATACCATTGGGCTGCAGGATTCCCAAATGGAATATGAGGTGCTGTTCCTGCCACTTTGTGGCATTGTTGTGGCACTGGAGGAGGCCCAGCCTGGACACGTTGTCCAAGGAATGGGAGGAGGGAGTTGAAGTGGTTTATGATTGGGGAGTGCAGTCGTTTGTCGTGAACCGAGTGTAGGTGCTCCACAAAGAGGTCTCCAAACCTCTGCTTGGTGTCCCCGATGTAGAGGAGGCCACATAGGGAACAGTGGAGAAGTCCCAGGATGGACATGTCATCCAAGGAGTGGGAGGGGGAGTTGAAGTGGTTCGCCACAAACAACTGCACCTCCCAGTCGTGAACCACTTCAACTCCCCCTCCCAGTCCATGGACGACATGCCCATCCTGGGCATCCTCCAGTGACACAATGATACCACCTGTAGGTTGCAGGAACAGCACTTCCTATTTTGTGTGGGAACCCTGCAGACCAATGGTATCAATGTGGACTTCACAAGCTTCAAAATTTCCCCTCCCCCGACCACATCCCAAAACCAGCCCAGCTCCTCCCCGCCTCCCTAACCTGTCTATCCTTTCTCCCACCAATCCACTGTTCTACCTCAACCCCCACCCCCACTTCCTACCTACCAGCCTTATCCCTGGCTACTTGATCTGTCTATCTTCCCTGGACTGACCAGCCCCCAACCTAACACCCCACTTACACTCACCTTTACTGGCTCCATCCCCGCCTCTTTGACCTGTCTGTCTCCTCTCCACCTATCTGCTCCTTTATCCATCTTCCATCCACCTCCCCTCCTCTCTCTATTTATTTCGGAGTCCCCTTTCCCTCTCCCATTTCTGAAGAAGGGCCCAGACCCAAAATGTCAGCTTTCCTGATCCTCTGATGCTGCTTGGCCTGCTGTGTTCATCCAGCTCTACACCTTGTTACCTCAGATTCTCCAGCATTGGCAGTTTCTACTATCTCTAAATTTGATGATATAGTGTTGAAAAGTGATTATTCTTACCATAGAGCTGTATTCCAATGTGCTGATTCCATTCTCATTCACAGCTAACCAAATGGGTGCAGTGTCAGATAGTGGTGGAGCAATAGTCTATACAGAACATAAATAAAAGCGAGAACTATCACAATTACAAACCAGAATATGTTGGTAACAAAAGAACACAGTCAAATTAGTTGAACTGACAATTTGACCTCTTGTTTAAAATCCTCTTTATTGCTCCATGTCATATTCAAATTGTCAGTGTTCATTAGGGAGAAGATATATTTCCAACATTATCGTTACTGAGAAGTATAGTTTCCTGATAGGTAGAAAATTTAATATCATTAACACTGATGTAGCCCTTGTTATTGATCAAACATACCAAATAGTAATGATTTTCAAGAGAATTCCAATACTTAACTAATCTGAAATTCCTTCTGATCTTTGACTGTAATCCACCATGTAAATGGAAGATTCCAAATGCAATAACATTTATTCATAAAATTTTTGTTTATGATTTTATTCCATTTAGAGCGTAGTGAATATCTTCCCCTGAAATGTTCTGGGCTGAATAAAGGCTGTGAATGCTCATCTTTTCCCATCCATCAGGGCAGTCTGTCAGCCATTTATTCCCTTGTCTCTGCCCACATCAGTAGCCATTTACTGGCAGATTTATGAACATTTAGTAGGAATGCCTCTATATTCACTGCTCTTTGATGAAGAAACACCTTCTTCTGTTCAGTGTTTCCCCAAAAATGTACATGTCAAATAGGGAAAATGGGAATATTCCATCTTAGAAAGTAAGAATAAACAAATGGAAGGAAGTAACAGAGTTGAATTACAAATAAGATCTGGGTCTCAGCTGGTGCTTTAATATAATGGGCCAATAAATCATCTGTTATTTCTGTGAAACACTTAATACAGCTTAATGTTAGCAGAAAATTCACATTTGGGCAACAGATCTCAATAACAGAATCCTACCTTTGTTGCAAACAGTTTTGCTCCAAAAAACGGCCATTTCCTGGCTACAGTAAAGTAAATGCGCACACAGTCAGCAGTAGCACGTCCTCGAAGAGCCATCCATTTAGTTGAAAGTCGCTGACACAGTTGTCTAAAGTAGACACATAATGGAATGGACGCTTAATACTTTCTACTGCATGTACTTGCGCAAAATAGTTTTTGCTTTTACTTTTTATTTTAATTTTACTTCTGTTAACTATGTTTTGAAATCCAACTTGTGAAAATCTGGTGATATTATTTCAGTACTTGATACATGTAAATGTGGAATAAATCTACTGATTCTTACAACAATTATCAAGAGTTACCTAATTAATTACTTGAATATTTACCGAGAAGAATGGTAACATTACAGAACCCTGGCAGTCATAATATTTGTACTGAATCGGCTTCATACATACTTAATTTGCTCATCTGTACAGCCTTGTTTGTATCTTTTTGGATAAAATTTCTCTATTACTTGCTTCAGAGTTTGGTTTGATTTGGAATGCACAGAGACCTGAGCTGCTGGACTTGAGAATGGTCGTTCAAAGTCTCCAAACTCCACCTAATGAAAAACACACAGTTGACTACTGTTGTGCCATCTTGCCCTGAGGCCGTTTAAAATTATTACAATAATTACACGATTAAGTGACAAACTTCTCATTTATTTTGGATTTCCCAATCCTAAACATCCTTGCTGAACAAAGCTGTAATGTTAATTAAGATCCACAAACTGGCAAAAATCAATTAATTGCTAGCTCCGCAGGAAAACAGACATCTACCTAAACTGCCAATCTAAATGACTTCCTTTCAACATGTGGCGATTTAAAACCCATTGTCAAATTATCAGAAGGATCAATGGTATAATTACTGCTTTGTGCTCCATTAGCTTCAGGCAGCAACATAGATACTTCCTCAGGTTTTAGCAGCCCCAACCAAGTCACAAAACAATTGACGAGGGTGCCGCTGCTAATTGCTGTTCATTAACCCTTGCTGGGATGCATTTTGGGTTTGGAAGGATCAAATGCAGCACAACAATCCTGAGTACTTATACTCAAGGATTACACAGAAAAATGACTGAGATTCTGTAGAGTTGCTGATAGCATAACTGCAACACATGTTACTGGCTTAAATAAATAAGTTCAGGGGAGAGGAGCAGAGGGTCATATATTCCAAGCTTTTATCTGAATATAAAACATCTTTTTAGAATTAGCAGAAAAAAGTGGGATTTTAACAATGCTGGTTTTGGTGGGAATGAAGCTGGCTGTCAGATATGACAAAACACTTTTATTAACTGTATATGTAAATTGTGCCATTTATGTTAAAATAATATGTATAAAACAAGTGTTTAAATTGTATTAAGAGATAACAAGGAATAGAGCTAGGTGAACACAGCAGGCCAAGCAGCTTCATTTAAATTGTATTCCTGTGATTGAAAGTGAGCAGCATCAGAATTAAAAGTTCTCGTTTCCAAATCGGGGTTTATGAGCTTTGAGAGGAGGAACTGTTATATTACCACACAGCTGTGTTAGTACTGCCAAAAGTCACATTTTTTTTTGTTGGGAAATGTTATATTGTTGTGATGGTGCACACTGATCTTCACAAGCTGTTTCTGAGAAAATGCTGCAGCCGATAGTATCACTAATGACAGGAATCTCATATTCCATGATGTTTTGGAATGTTATAAATCTATATTTAGTTCAGCACAAAGTGTGCTACACAGTGGCATAATTTAAAAAATAGCAACAAGAAGGAAAATGCAAAACAAAATACTTAGAAAACTATTCTAGCACAGTGGTATTTTACAAATCTAACCACACCTCATGTAATGAACTAATGTACATTTCCTGCTTCTAGAATTAAAAAGTGACAAATTGTTGAAATTGGAATCATTTAATAGGTTAGTTACACTCTTACCTGAGCCAGTAGTGCTGCCAATTCTAATGCAAGTTCCTTGTTTACAGGAAAGTGTCCATTGACAATTTCAATATTTGTTTGGTACATCAGCAACAGTTTTTCTCTGTCTGTCTCTCCACGAGCTTGGGAAGAGAAGTAGAATCTGTGAATGGGAAAATAGTAAAATTCTGTCATTTTAAATCAAAGTCTCTACCAGTGTTGATGATAACTCCGAGCCAAAACAATATCCTTTCTCTTCTTCTCAATCACTAAGGTACCTGCTCTAATGCATAGACTTCAAAGTAGATTATAAACTTAAAATGAAAAATTTCCTAAGAGTACCTTTATTATGAATTACAAAATAAAGCTAATATCTGGCTAAGAGACTGGTTGGACAATAGAAGAGAAGTAAGGGGAAGAACAGCTCCAAACTTGAATTGGAAGGAAGCAGGGTCCCAGTAATGGACTGGGTGGAATTTCTAATCGATATGGAAAGTGTTCTGGTTAGAAAGTCTGGCTTTTCTTGAACATTGTGCTGATTTAATTCTATGGCACATTATTTTTAAATAACCTGCCCAACTGGAAGCCAACCTCAATGGCAGGCTTGCCTCCCAACTATTTATAATAATTTGACATTTAAATAAGGTAGTGCCCTAAATAAGAGAATTCTTGTCATGTGGTGCCTGATTTTGATTGGCTATGTATGAATAAAAAAACTAAGTAAAACACCAAAACTGTGCTTCTGACAGAAATGTTTGAAGAGAGGCCACTGAGAGAAGAGGAATAGGAAGATATTTGCCCATGCAGTGGATGTTATAGAAGTTCTGAGAGTTTGAATAACTCAGCTAGCCAGAGAAAAGCAAGTTTTATTCAGTGTGTATCTTCCATGTAAGTTAAATCCCTGAGAAAAGATTAAAAAAAACTTAGTGCTAACAGCACTAAACAGATACGAGAATGCTCAACTACAGTGACAGAAAGGGACTGCCAAATTGATACTGGGTAGTCCCAATAATCTAAGGAAAGTCAACGCCTCTATCCATACGATACCAAGATGCAAAGATGAGGTTGTATTTAAGATCTGGTAATCTCAGCTAAAATTATGAAATTGTCAGTAAAATTTAATAACTGAACATTTAATAAACACCATAGAGTAATGTTTTTAAAAGCTCTTATTAGCTTCACATGGACTCTATTAAAAAAAACTTGCAGACTTAGCCCCAGACTGTCATCACAATAAATAGCTGAAAATGTCAAAAACCCAGAGTCAAAAGTTCTGTCCTGACATGTGGACATTTCAGAATTCTTTGTGGGCAGGTTTTGTGGATGTCCCAGACTTCACATATGTGCCTGTCCTAGAGACAGCTGAATATTTAAATGGCCACTTGTCATTTATTGGTTTTTGGTATTCCTGTTGTATGGAATACAGAGACTGTAAAGCAGAACAGGTCAGAGTAGGCCTGTTTCAGTGAACTTATTTTGGGTAACCAAGATACCTCTTTAGAGAGGTGATGCCGCTCTAGATATTGCCCCAGATCATGTCAGGTTATCAGAAGCCCTTCTGTGAGGCATCAAGCAGATTTGCGTAGATGTCAGGTATCCTTTGGGATTGCAAAATGATGTCAACAGTCAATCTAAAAATGTATAAACCTATTGGAACTGTCAAAGCTCTCAAAGAACATATGAATTAAGAGCTGGAAAAGGTGACAGCTTCCTCAAGCTTACTCTGCCATTCAATAGGATCACAGCTGATCGGATTACTCCAGCCCATCACAGGGCTATGCCTAGGATTAGAAGGTGTGTGGGAGTGTGTGAGAGAAGAAGTGTGAGCTGTGAGGACTTAGACGGATTTTTTGGTTTCATTCTTTCCTGTTATTAAATGGCAATGCAGGTGCACAGGGGCAGGCTTCAGTCAACTGCCTTCACTTTTGTTCTGTGGACTCTCAGTTCACCTCTTAGGGGAGCCTTGTCACCCTGGGATAAAAAAATATGACCACCCAGGACACTTTCTTCCAGGCTGGGTCCTTTAAATGTAAAGGTAAAAACAATGGAAATTCTGAAATTAAGATGTGAGTCAATTATGAGAGAGTGAGAGAGACAGAGCCATGATATGTAGTCAACACGAGCTATATTTGCCATAAAAGCTGGGGAATGTCTCTGGGACCCTGATCAGGAACAAAATTAGAGCCTCTATGTCAATTCCAGAGGCTGGCCTCATGTTAACTTGTAATAAATGGAACTTACTTGATGTTAAGCCACTCTGATCAGTTTTATTGCTGATAATGAATATTAATTATACCTTTAAATCATGTGTTCCCATGTACCTTGAGTACTTTTTTATGATTAAGGTGCTGCTAATTATTGACAAACTTAGGATGAAACAAAGAAATGTTACTTGACTGACTACTGATTGAGTTTTTTGATAAGAAGTGGTTAACTCGTTCACTGACAAGATTTTAGAATTTGAATGGAAAATTGTTAATGTAAATGTTAACATAATTTGGACCAAGTTAGTTCAAGGATTGCTATCCTTAATTGCCAAGAATTTTTGGTTAAGGACTTAAAGTCAAGGGGCAAAAGATCCATCTGAAACTCTTAGATTAAAACTCCTTACAAAGTTCTTGGATTTTCTGAATGAAGTGACTACATTGCCAATATGATGATGTCCAATTTCACCCACCTACAAAAAGAACTTGTACTCTGAAGTCCCAATGGATCAAATATTCAACATATTTAATATGAAAAAAAGACTAATTTAATTTCTCTCTTTCACAAACCATAGATATTCAAAAGTGCTTTACAAGTAATTTTAACTGTAGTCACTATCTTGTAATGTCAGAGACAGTGACAGCCCATTTGCACACAACAAGGTTCCACAAACAGCGGTTTTTAGTGACATTGGTTGAAGGCTAGAGATATAGAAGAGGATACTAGGGAGAACAACCAGCTCTTCTTCAGAATAGTGTCATGAAATCTCTTACATTCATCTGAGAAGAAGCAGCATCTCGGTGACACTACTGGAGTGCCTTAAGGTCATGAACAGCACGACACAAATGCAACTTTTTTCTTCATTTACATGAGGTAGGTGTTTAAATGAAGCTATCCCACAGTATACAAGTGTGTTTATAAGCATTTAACAACCAGGTGTGGGCTGTTAAACAATGCACTCGGTGGGAAATCAACAAGTTCACAAACTGCTGAATTCCCATTTTAATTTCTAATCAGAACTCCTTCCGTTAGATGAAAAATTTTATTTGTTAGTTTTATGATGATTTTAAAAGAAAGGTACAAGCCAATTACAAAAATTTTCCTAATTTGCCACCAAATGATCAGTGAAGTATAATATGAAAGGATAATAGACTCTATTGCAGAACCTTTGGAAGGAAGATGGTGAAGATGTGGAAGATTTGTCATTGCTAATTTTATCTGCCTCAAACATTACCTATTCTTATAGGTGAGCCGGACAGTTCTAGTTCCCTCAAATTTGCCAGGATGTTGTTCCTTGGAGGCCTGCTCCCACTTGCATATTATATCACAAATCTGAATGGAGAAACAAAATTATCGAAATTAGATTCCATGAGGTCAGTAACAATGTAAGACTAAATAACATTAAATATATGTTATATAATATTGCATAACGTTCTGTAATGGTACAAATAAATACAAACCCAGAATGGAAGTTTCTAAATGTGGCATTTATAGTTATTTTGTTCACTGAACTTACAGGAATTTCATAGTAAAGATATGGAAAATACCCTGAATACCAGGCTTCTAAGATAGCTGTTTGAAAATCCACAAAGGAAACACCAACAGCTGTCCTCTGTGTTGAAAGACAATCTAATTCAGAATTGCAATTTAAATTCATAATAATCAACAAGGCTATCTTATTTGTATTATCATTTACATAAATTAATTTGAACAAGTTTTAAATTAAACATACAATACAAATAGACTCATTTATTACAAAAAATGTACTGGAGAAACTCAAGCCTGGCAGCATCTATAGAGAGGGAAAGAGTTAACATTCTGAATCCAGTATAATACTTTTTCAGACCTGCTGTATTCTGCTTTAATTAGATTAATTTGTTTATCATTTTATATTCCCCTGTATTATTTACAGTTTTATACAAGTGTAGATTTTGTAATGGTAATTTATGAGCTAGAAATATACAGCATTAGTGCATTGGGGCATGGAGAAGGAGGTGGCTCTCCCCAACAACCTCCTCTCCCCCACCTCACTTTCTATATACTGACCTCAAATATAGGACTGAGTTGTGCAATAATTGTATGCATCCAACCTATAATGTATGAATACAGCTAGAATTCCCTGGATCAGAATTGTTTGAATAATGGGATACCCTAAAGGTGTAGAAAACATTTCCCATAAGAGTCAATTGCTGCTTGTTGGAAGTCAAATGTTGTTGCTAAATAAAGGTGCAAACATTATAAATTCAAAGTGTTCTGCAAATTACAGTAGATTCTCAATATGAAGCACCATTTAAGTAACTCACATCTTGGAAGATCCTTTAAAAATAAAAGGTTATAACGATGGAAATTCTGAAATTAAGTTCCGAGTCAATTATGTGAGCGAGACAGAGCCATTATATATTGTGAATACTAGCAATATGTGACAGACTTATGTGACCATTTTGGATTATTGCATAAATTCTGTAAATCCCTCCCAATCCATTGCCACTGTCTTCTCAAGGGCAACTGGAGGTGGGCAATAAACGCTGGGTCAGGTAGCAATACTCATATCTCCTGACTGAATAAAGAAAACACCCCAGCCAGAGATATAAATAGCTGTTGGTGTTTCCTTTGTGGATTTTCAAACAGCTATCTTAGAAGCCTGGTATTCCATTAGAAGGATTATTCTTTTTAGCTTAGACAGACTCACAAATCAGACAGAATTACAAGTCACGTCTTTACTGATGTTATTGGTATGACTAGGAATGTGTTTCTGTCAGTAGCGGCCAGTATGAGATAGACCTTAGCAGTGAAGTATGGATGGAACAGACATAGCTTTAGAGTGCTACCTCACAGAGAAGAATTCATCCACACTCTCCAAGTCAGTAAGTAACCTGTATTCTTGTACACATGATGGAAAATAAGCAGGGTCAGGTTGCTCAAGCAGTAGCACAAGTGGGGTAACCAGCGGCATTTCCATTTCAGGATGCACACACCGGGAAATTTGGGCCATTTTCAAACTAGGGAATACATACACATTATGCATGAACATGCATAAGGATTTTAGTACCTAGAGAAAGTACAAGGCTGGGGTCAGCAATGAATGTATCATTTCATATACTATGTATATGAATATATGCTATCAATAAATGGAAGTATCTCAGAAGCTTATACTCAGCACTCACTCACTCACTCTATGTTTGATATTACAATTTTAGTTTCATGAATGTCTTATGCAAAATGTACTGTGATGGTTTTGGATACTTTAGGCAAAAGCACAAGAGCACATGTGAACATGCTGAGAGACCTGTTACTGAGGTAATATTTGCAATGATATGCTTACCTTGTGCATCAAAGTTGTGCACTGTTCAGCATGCACTAAGAATCCCAGACCATTTTACAGTGAATAGAGTGTAATGATAATGTTGAAATGAGTTACCAGTTAAGGCAGTAGAATCGATGATGTGGGTCTGGTTGACTGGGTGACTGGTTGAAGTCAAGGATAACAAGGTGTAGAGCTGGAGGAACACAGCAGGCCAAGCAGCATCAGAGGAGCAGGAAAGCTGACGTTTCGGGTCTGGACCCTTCTTTAGAAAACTTAAGTCCTTTTTTCTGAAGAAGGGTCCACACCCAAAACGTCAGCTTTCCTGCTCCTCTGATGCTGCTTGGTCTTCTGTGTTCATCCAGCTCTATATCTTGTTACTTCAGATTCTCCAGCGTCTGCAGTTCCTACTATCTCTGGTTGAAGTCAAAGAACTTTTTGTTATCCATGACTTTTTTCCAGTGTTCTTCATAATTTACTAGACCCATCAGCTGTCTGTAAAGCATTTGGTGGGTTTTAATATTTACTTTTCCTGTTCTTTCAACCAGCTTTTCCTTCTTGTGCACATACTACTTTTACTTTCAGCTCAAGAAAAGTGCTGACAATAAAAAAGGACTTCTCCAGTCTGACCATGTTAGCTGTGATAGAAGGGTCACAGGTAAAATTGGTTTGTCAGACCATGGTCAGTTCGCTATATAATTCCAGTTCCTGAGTGGACATATTTAGTATCCATGGATTCATAACTCCAATAAATTAAGTCCTTCAACTAAAGGTAAGTCAGTCTGATTATTTGTTAGTTCCACACTTTTACCTTTATGTTTCCTTGAGGACAGTGTTCTTGGTCATTTCCTGAGGGATCATCTGTGAAAAGAAAGAACCCAGATTGCACGGGTTTCCTCATACCAATGTCTTGATTCAGTGTGTGAAGAAATTCTTCCACTGTGGTAGATGCATCAAACCCCACAACCTAAATATTCAGACGTAAAAATGTTACAATTAATGAAGCTTCAAAATGGCTAAGCAGCATTACAGTAATTTGCCTTGCTTTGGTGAAAGACGCATAATTTAAAAGATAATTAACATACCAAGTTATTAAAACAATTAAAAATATAATCAGTGCTTTAAATATCAATCATGTTTTTCGCATTTTTATCTAAACCATAAAGTAATCATTTTATGTCGAGTGAAATTCCATTGTTACATTTCATTTTGTCACCATAATCCAATTCTTTGCCCTCAGTTTGATTAGAATTCTATTGGAGCAACAAGGTTCAACTTTGTGAGAACTTGTCGACTTTCAAACATTTGAAATAGTCCGCTCTGACTGGGGTTTCTTCAGTATTGCCATGCAGACATGTATGTTTTTAAGTCTCAACAAATAATTTTTTAAAAATTTGCAATGCAGTATTGAGGACCATAACTTTTAATACTGGTTAAGTAATAAACAATAACTTTACATTTATATTGCATGTCTTTATCATGTTACCACAATGCCTTGCAGCAATTCACATCCAATAAAAGTCAGTTTTTTTAAAACTGATGTTATCAAGATGCCTACTTGGTATGTGCCATTCATGAAATGTACAGGAATGCTGAAAGGTAAGGAATGATGATAAGGATTTCTCAAGAGAATTGATAGGATTTCCATTCTAGAAGGCTTTGATACACGATCACCATTTTTCTCAGTTCTCTCCATTGACCGTTGGCAGTATATGGCATACTTTCCTACTTCCGTCCTGGAATTTGTTAATAGAATCCAGTTAGGTTTTTTTTATTTTGTCTGTGTTACAATGTGAAACTACAGTTCAATAACAAAAATAAGCAAAAATTCAGAAATCAGTATAAATTTCTCGCTGGTACATGCATTTCTATGCTATGCGTATTATGAGATATGGTAATGATGCAGTGGATGCAGAATATTCAGACAATAATTGACAAACACATGCAGAGTCTATAAATTACTGTTCATTTTATTCTGTAATAATAGTGAATACTGCTCGCAACATGATTATTTTTAATGCAATTATTTTCAGACTAGGACTTAAGTGAATAGAACAAGCAACAGTATATTTTCATAAACAATTTTCTTAAATAATTGTGGAGTAACAGCACAAGGACATAAAATGAAATGTATATGAGAATGTGTGAATCAATGCCAAATCTGGTACGGAAAGAAACAGAGAGACGGAAAGAGAAATTAGATTTGGAGAGAAAAAAAGTGATTGAAATGAAAAGTTGCTTTTGAAATTCAATATATTTCATTCTGACAATAAAACCTAAAGGAATGAAACATCTCATTTATAACTGTTCCTATTTAGTGCCTGTGCAAGTTTGATGAACAGTAATTAACACAGCACATCATTAACAGCCTTTGACTGATAAGGAGATGCATGATGAGTTTGATTTGCATGTATTATGCAACATCAGGAATCACATATCGATCAATTCATTTCAATGTCAATGCAAAGATGTATTTTCATAAAGACAAAATACTGCAGCTGCTGGAGATATGAAACAAACACAGAAGATGCTGGAGAAACACAGAAAGTCTGCCTGCATTTGTGGAGAGAGAGATACAAAGTTAATGTTTCAAGTCCAGCATGATTTCTTCAGTTCTGCTGACTTGCTGCAACATTTCTGGCATCGAGTGTGGAGTGAATGCAGGGTCAACATTTCAGGTCAAGTGACCTTCCTTAGGACTCTGCTTTCTTTCCACAGATGTTTCCAGATCTGCTGAAGTTCTCCAGAAATTTCTGTTTTTGTTTCAGATTTCCAGCATCTGCAGTTCTGTTTTAGTCTCCCACATTTTCTATGTTTGACTGTGTTTTCGTAATGCTTGCAGTAGATCAGCATAGCTCAAACAGTAACTTTTGGGTCAGTACATTTAAGTTTGCATCTGTCATTGTCTCACATTGCAGTTGATAATGATAAGTGTCACTTATCTTACCATCAGTATTTATACTGAAATTATTGACCATCTTTACTTTGTAGATTCTTACGTACCTAGGTTCTGCATTTTGCTGTAGATGATGTTTCAGCAACCAAAGGAAAGGATGCTGAGGAAGGAAAAGGCCAACACACAGAGCCAAGAACTGCCACCCCTAAAAAATGTAAAGGTTAATTTTGAGAGGTTTTTTTTGTGGAAAGAACTTTAAAAACTATTAAAACCATTTCTCTGATTAGGCCTACTGTACTTGTTAGGAATTGGTAAAATGATCACAACACCATAGATATCACAGCAGAATTATGCCGTTCACATATCAAGCCTGCTCTGTCATTTGATCATGGCTGATACTTTTCTCAACACCATTCCCTGCCTTCTCGCCATAAGCTTTGTTCCCCATACTAATCAAGAACTTATCTATCTCTGTCTTAAATAAACTCAGTGGCTTGGCCTCCGCAGCCATCTGTGCCAATGAGTTCCAAAGATTCATCACCCTCTGGGTGAAGAAATTTCTCAGAATTTCTTGGTCTTAGTTAAGGTATTCCTCACTGATGTGCAATTTTTTTTTTCAAAATTTCCACACATTTGGAACTTTTATTGTTTGGAATTTGATACTTAATTTCAATATTTCACTTAACATTAAGCTAGAATCAGTTGACTTTGCTATAGTTTAATCTTTCATGTTAATAAATTTGATTCAATGTTTTCATCAAACAGCATCCTCTTGAGACTTAAATCACTTAGAATAGTGTAGATAACACACTGAAGAGACTTCAGATACACCAACTTGGTTGGATTTGAACTCAAGTTGTAAAAGAACAAGATGACAATCCAATGCACCACCCAGTCCTCACGCAGTATATTGTTTTGAGTAACTAAGTTGCATTTTATATCAGTTTCATCAGTATTTTTAAATAAATAAGAATCAATGTGAATTCCTCAGAACTTAAAGAATATGTCAATATTTTGTTGCACCACAAATTGCTCAAATCATTAATTGTATATTTTTAAAATTTGTAGAAATCAACAAATAACATACTGAGTGGAAATTTTACAATTAGAAACATTGAACCATCATTCGAACATGTCACTTCGGTTTCCTGTTAGATACCACTTCAGGATGACTCCAAAACTCCAGCAATTAGCCAGGTGATAAATATCTAAAGTTCAAGGCCCTTCCATTTAAAGAAAATGATATTCAGACTATGGTGGAAATAAGATGGCAGCCGTGGATGGGAACAACAGGAATGTGAAGTTTTGATGTTTGCTAAAACAACTCTCTTATTTCTCACTAAACGTCTGACTTTGGTCTAGCAATTATTTATTTGTTTCACAAGATGTGTATTTTCGTAAAGGACTACCAAATCCGATTATGAGAAGCTAAGCTTCAAATGCAGGAATAAATCTTAATTGACTGGTAATCATGAGTAGCTCAGAATTCTGATCTACAAAGCAGCTTTGTTTAATTTTGAACAAACAATGCAAATTATATTTTGAAAATTTTTCACATATACAATACCTGTATGGATGCACATTGGTTCTGGGTTTGTCGCTTTCTTGTTTGCTTGATTAATTGACAGTAGATTTCATTTTGCAACTCTTTATGAGTGAGACACACTTGTAAAACACTCTGAGCCAATGACACATGATAATCAATGGCAGGGGCATCAATAGCAACATTGATGAATAACTGAGAAGTCTGAAGAATAAAACAAATATTTCATTTTATGATGATAGTTAACTACATTTGGGCTATCAGAGATAGTAGGAATCTTTTCTTTCGCAGATTATACTCTCTAGTCAGTCTAAAACCAAGTTCATATTGGATGTAGATCATCAGCAAAAGATTGCCCACATATTGGTACTAAATTATCTTAGAAGCCACAACAGCACCTAATGCCAGAAGAGGTAACGCCTTGCTATAGTGTGAAAATGCTTCCTGTAATTTGTAGGTTAAAGAACACTGAATCACATTACTGAATTCTGAGTAAAATTGAAGAGTTTATTTTGAATTCTGGCTGAGGTTACTTGAGCAATTGGAAGTTTAAAAACTTACCCTTCAGCAAAGTTAGTTATATTTGGATAGTCTTGGGGCCACAATTTGTTAAAACTTTTCAATTTTTGAAGCTGAAAGCTGATAGGTGGTACCAATATATCTACTTTGGGAGGCTGGACATGTAATTAAAAGAACTATTAAGAAAATGTCAGGAAATACTTATTCACAAAAGAGTTAGTGAAAATGGGATCCCACTCTTACCCTGCCCCCAAAAGTATAACTTAATTTAAATGTCTAAACTTTTCAATATCCAAGTTCTTGCAGAGCCAATGGTGATTCTTTGATTTCAAAGTAATCCCAATAGTTATGTTAGGCCAAATGTCTTCTGCATCCAACACGATATTGTCTTTGAAAATATTAATGACAGTAAGTGTTTTCATAATTTTTTCATTAAGGTGTTGAGTTCCGATTCACCAGTTCAGTTATATTTCCCCAGTACTGTGTAAAAAAAAGTATTCATGACAATAGGGTGAAAGCACACCAAAAGAGAAGTTTAATATTCATTCAGTGGTAAATAACCAAACAAAATGCAATGTTTAATACCAAATTCTATGAATACCAATGAAATTCACAATATTAATATTGCATATTATGCTACCATCAATCAACATGAAAATATTAGCCTGGTGAATATCCCAAAAGCACACAACCTAATCCACTAAACACATTCAATATATATCTTCCCATACACTGGCCTATGATTTGCCCTAGCAGTGAATCTAATCATGTTTGGTGTGTCTTCTGTTTATTAGATTTTTCTTTAAAGAAAAAGTTTTTTTAAAAATCACCAATAACTTAAGCATAAAGCAATGGATTCCACACTTGTAATTGTTAATTTTCAGTACCAGAGACATTGACAAGCATTAATGATTATAATTTAATTGAAAAGGTTATTAGACTGAAATGGATGCAACATTCTTTGGTGAGTTCAGTTTGTTTCTATCGCATGAGGACAACAAATTTACACAGATCAATCCATTTCAATCACGAATCTGACAGCAATATGATATTTTTGTGAAGCTACCAATGGATCCATGCATGTCAATATTTGGATTTCTGCCTCCAAGTATGTAACTGCCTTAAGATGAAGTTACTTTAGCACATGTAAATCAAGTGCCTGTAGTCTAGGCCAATACTTTAACAGCAAATTGTAGCCCATTTTAATTCTGGATGCGAATCAGCGTTACCTTAAACAATTTGAGTGCTTCAGTCTGTAAAGCTGCAGATGGTAATGTGGTAAGGGGAGACGCTATTCCATCTTTACTAAAGCACAGGCTAGGGTGTGACCACAACTGAGAGTCTGTCAAAGAGCAGAGTTAGAATAAAATATGAAAATAAATTGACCTTAGAAAATGAAACTTAATACTTAACTTAAAATAAATTAAACAAAAAGCCATATTATTCATGTTTGAATCACTATAAAATGTGTTGTAATTATGAGTTTATTATATTTTGGGACTGTTGCTTTAACTTTAGGGTAACTGAAAGGGACAATTTTTTTTAAATTCGTTCACAGGATTAGGGCATCGTTAGCTAGGTCAGCATTTATTGCCCATCCCTAATTGCCCAGAGGCATATAGGCCAGACCAGGTAAGGATGGTAGTTTCCTTCTCTAAAGAATATTAGTGAACCAGATGCAGTTTTCTGACAGTTAGACTATTAACTGTAGGTATTTGTGGAATTCAAATGGCACCCTCTTCAGGATTTGAACCCGGGTCCCCAGGTCATTACCTGGGTCTCTGAATTAGCAATTCAACAACAATACCACTAATGATCTGACCTACTCTCCATTCTGACTGACATCAAGCCTGCTTGGTTTAATTGTTGGAGATCAAGGAGAGACTTAGATTGAGAAAGAGAAGAGGCTGTCTGGATTTGCAAGGAACTGCTGCCAGATCTGGGATGGAGACAGTCTCAAGTTGGAAAGGCACATACTACAGCCCTCTAACAATTGTGAGAGATTCATCCTGACAGGACCGGGGAAAAAGAAACAACAGTTTTACTGCTTGTGACGGATTTGAGGCACTTCCTAAAAATTAAGGAAATCACCTGAAAATAATCACTCAAAGTTTAATTCAAACTCTGGATGAGAAATATGGGCACTTATCAGAAGCTGGGAGTAACCGCAGATTGATTGCTAAAATCATTGTAATTCATAGAGTGTGATCTGTGATAGGCATATAAGAGGAATGTCACTTTCTATATTTATAGGATAAAATGCCTACAAAAAGAAAATTGTGTTTAGTTAGTAGAATTTTTTAAAAAATTCTCATCATAAAAGTTTTAAACTTGAAATCTTATCAGATAATTATTTCAGCAATCAACTGGAAATACAAATCTCATTTTAAAATTTATGGATCTCCAGAAAGAGCATAACAATAGTTGCTGCAGTAATTTAAAATTGAGAAATTCAGTCAATTTAATTCCAAATTTGACTACAGGTTAAACAGTAATCAATATGATGAATTTAATAGTAAACATACAAGCTTAAGAATTTTCTTCACCTGCCAGGAGTCAACGCTGAGACTGCAGATAAACCTGGTTTTATAAAAACTAAATCAGTTTTATTAAAGTGACTGAGTAATCCAGAGGCTAGATATTTGGATCTTGCTCCATTGCTCAGCATCAGCTATGGCTCAGATAATGGCATATCTGTCTTTAAATTGGTTACAGATTCAAGTCCCTTGAGCATAAAACAAAAATCAATGTGACATTCCAGTACAGTAGTAATGCAGTACTTGTGTTGGAGTCCCGTCTTTCTGATGAGATGTTAATCCAAGGCTCCATTTACCTGTGTGGGCTATTCTAATAGATCCCTTGGCACTATTTTGAAGAGGAACAGTAAGCTATTCTCTGTGTCCCCATGATTTATTTCTCAACGGGCCAAAAAAGAATCTGGTCATTATCATGATGTTCCTTGTGGGACAAAAATAAAAATTTCTGGAGAAACTCAGCAGGTCTGGCAGCATCTGTTGGTAAATAAAAGCAGAGTCAATGTTTCAAGTTCAAAACTAGTAATAGCTAGGTAAAGGTATTATCTATGGGAGAGAGGGAGCGATGGGTGGGGGTTAAACAAATGGGAGGATGGTTGCAGATGGAGCCGAAAGGGAAAGACAGTTGAGCAGACAGAAGAGATGGATAATGATAAATCAGGAAAGGAGAAAAGCTGACAATGGGGACCAGAAATAAGTGAAAAACGTTGGCTGTGATAAAAACAACTCAGGTGATGATAGGCCTGGGTAAATTACATGGAAGGTGCTCAGACTCTAAAATTTTTGAACTCAATATTGAGGTCCTAAAGGCTGTAGAGTCCTCAGGTGGAAAATGAGATGCTATTCTTCCAGCTTGTGTTGAGCTTTGTTGGAGCACTGCAACAGGCCAAATAGAAATGTTGGCCAGGGAATGCTCCCAGGGAATGCTCCCAGTGTGTACTGAAGTGGCAGACAACTGGAAACTTGGTGTCATTCTTGCAGACAGAACGTTGGCACACTGCAAATCAGTCACCCAATCTGCATTTTGTGTCCCCAGTTTAGAAGAGACCAGGTTGTGAGCAGTAGACTGGATTGAATGAAATGCAGGTAAATCGCTGCTTCACCTCAAAGGTGTGTCTGGAGCCTTGGATAGTGAGGAGGAGGAAGTAAAAGGACAAATGTTACACTTTCTATGATTGCACAGGAAGACATCATGGCGGGGGGGTGGGGCGTTGTTGTGGAAAATGAATAGTGAGTGGAGGAAGAATGGACCAGGGTGTCCCAAAGGAATGGTCTGTCTAGAATGCTGACAAGGGAGGGGAGCAGAATGTGCATCTGGTGGTGGCGTCCCGCTGCAAGTGACGGAAGTGGCAGCTTACAATCCTTTGGATGCAGATGCTGGTGGAGTGTGTGAAGACCAGGGGTCCTTATCGGTTTTGGGGGAGAGAACAGAAGAGGTAAGGGCAGAAGTGGGGGATATGGGTCAGACATGGTTGAGGGCTGTCAGGGTGGGGTTCCTTATTGAAGAAAAAAGTGAACGTTTCTGAGGAACCCCTGCAGAAGGTGGCATCAGCACAGCAGATGCAACGGAGGTGGAGAAACTGGAAGAATGGAATCTTTACAGGAAGCAGGGTGTGAGGATGTACATTTAAATGTCCTCAGCTCCTAGTTCTGTCAATTGTTTGCCAATTTTCCTGAGGGTCCAGAGATATAGCCGAAACCATTAATGATGAAATGCTGAATGACTACAATGCCTACAGCCTTGTTGTCATGTTTAGTTAACATATTAACTACTTCTATGGTTGGTTTCCTATCAACTCTTCCCGCCTTTATTAAGGATGAAACGGATGGGTCGGAGGTGGATTTAGGCCTTGAACCTAATTTTAACCAAGTTGAAACCCTCATCCGATTCCAAACACATCCGTTTATTTTGATTAAAATTCACCTCCCACCACCACCCCCCCCCCCGCCCCCCCCCCCCCCCCCAATCCCCCCACCGCACCCCCCCCCGCCCCGCCTCTGTGCCTGAAATATCACTTACTGGTATCACTGTCTGCATTAAACAAGTTGCCAACGAGTTGTTCAAATTCAGTTCCCACATTTACATTAGTGCTGCCTGCAGCCACAGTTAGTTGATACAACCAGGTATCCTATGAAGAATACAAAACACATTAAAGCACCAGTGCTTCATTCAAGCCCCAGTGAGATAACCAATCCTGTGATTTTTTTACAAAAGTCTCCAATCACTGCACTCCAGTACAACTGATGGAAAAATGGTCACTGATAACGAGTAATCATCTACCTATCTCCTTCTCCATGTTCATTTTATTGAGGTATTAACTATGTCTCAGCAGTAACATTCTTGTCTTGGAGTGGAACTGCCTTGGCTTCAGATTCCTCCTCAGTGATGGGAACAGGAACATGACTGGTAATTAATTGCAATACAGAGGGTGTGCTGCACAATCTTTTGGGTGAAACTACAAACTGAGATCTTGTCTGGTCTCTCAGACTGACTTAAAAGATTCAAAACTATTCAGTGAAGGGCAGGGCAATCCTCCTGGTTTTCCAGCCAACAATTGTTACAGCTAAAACAAACACTGGAATTTTTTGTTTCCAATCACTGTGGGATCTTGCTGTGCATACCCTGGCTTCCATATCTACATTCACAACAGTGAATTGGCTATAAATTTGTTTAGGACATTACGGGGTTGTAAACAGACTGCACGAATGCTGGTTCTGCATGAAGTCACTGCGTAGTACTGAAAAATATTAATTATAAATCTAAGTCTCCATAGATTAATATTACAGAGATGGTGGGCTTATTAAAGTTTACCTTTTCATGTTTGGAGCCAATAAGTAGATAGGTAGGCCCCTGCTCTTTGGGATGTATGGTAATTGTATAATGTGTAGACAGAAGGCTACAACTGCTGGTCTCATAGTCTTCGTCCGAATCACATGATCTGTCTACTTCTTCAACTCTTGCTTCCACCAAGTTTATCTGACCTAATGGAAACTTGAAAATAAGCAAAACATGTTATAGATTGTGAACAAAGGCACTGTAATACAGTGCACTACTAGCTTTAGGACAGAGATTAGGTAATGGTCTAGGCTGCAGTACAAATTGATGGGACAAAAGACTGCTTCTCTCTGAGCTGTGAGGGTGTGTTTGAAATGAGATTGTAGGGGTTTGGACCCAAAGGCTACGCTTGAGATTTCCTCAAAGGCTACTTTTTGGTTTGCAGGGTCTACCTCGTGGTTTTCACGAATTCCTTCACTAGTTAATACAGTCATGTAGCATCAATAACTTCTGTATTGGTGTTGACATTTGGGAGGTTTCGATTCACACAGAAGCAGAATTAGAAGACTTCATCAATATCCTCACCACTCCATGAAATTCAATAACACAATAGACAAGGAAAGCATTAACTTCTTAAATGCCACAGAATTTGTATTAATACAAAACAACAAGCAGACATTAACAACAAAGGCTTTCTGCCAAAAATAAAGCTGGCAGACATGTTATGCAAAAAAAATTCACAATGTTAACCATTGAAAGTTTTCATCCCAATCAACTTCACTTTCCAAATAAAACTGGCAAAGTCACACACAAAAGAAGATTGACATAAGAGTTGGTACAAATACCAGCCTGAATTCTGAAGGACATGTAGTGGGATCATTGGAACTCCACCAAACAACCAACAATCTTTTTCATGGGAACACTAACAATGGCAACTACAAACATTTGACCTCGTAGACATAAACGGACCAGCAGATTCAAGACCACGAGCATGCATGGCTCCCAACATTGCGACTATCTCTGAGAACACCAGGGTAACTAGTAGAAGAGGACAAGAATGTTCATATTGTGACAGTCCAAGATTTACACAACTCTGAGCAGACAGGTTTAATGCCTTTGGATGTTTCAAAAGCAATATGACATTGCAATTCAGAGAAGATGCAATTCCACGGATTGACTTCCCAGAAGGTACAATGTTCATGTGCAAAAAAAAACCTTAAACATGAGCTGCATTGCATGGAACACAATGACCTCATCTACCATATGGATCATCAAAAAGAGAAGTGGAGTTAACTACAACAGTGCAGTCATAGTATATCTAAATTAGTCAGCTATAGGCCTGTTCCAAAAGACGTGCACATACAAGATTCCAACAAAGGGGGAACTGAATCCCAGATTCACAAGAGCCAAATTCTTCTGCAGCCTGAACACCAAACATAGATGCTGGTCAGTACATTTAGCTGAGGAATCTCAGGAAGTCATTACCTTTGGAACACCATTTGCAAGATATCACTCCCAGAATCCCCCTTTTGGTTTACCTGCTAGTCAAGATCCAGCAACATGTGCACGGAATCACAGAAAACATATCTGGGCGCAAATGCATTGCTGATGACCCATACAAATACATGAATTAGAAGCAACAGTAGGCCACTTAGCCTTTTCAACAAGCTCTGCTATTTATTAAAAGCATTGTTCATCTGAACTTAAATTTAAACTCTACCCTCTTGAATATTCCTGATAACCTGACTTTAGGAGGCACTGTATTGACATTATAAGCATGGAGGGGATAGGGGAAAAGCTGGTTGTGGTAAGGGGTCAGTAGATTTTCCATGCAGGCGCCTGGATCCAGGAGATAGGTTTGAAGGCACTTAACACCTATAGTCCACCATGTCATCACTACAGTGAAGCTGCTGGGGTCCCAGAGGTTCAGAATACCTGAACGATAGATAAACTTGAAAAACTGCAGACAACGAGCTAAATGGTAACCAGTTAACTTCCAACCTGCCTTCTTGGAGCAGGTTGGCTGACCACTTAAATTCCACTTCAGTTCAAGTTGGAAGTGGACAATTTGGCAGCAGTTGAGCAAGCAGATTTTACAGACTTTACCTTTGTCCTCAACATCACCACAAATTTAATCCAATGTGGTAGAGTATCTCATGGTTTGGGAGCTGAACATCGAGTGGAAAAGTAATGAGATTTGAGTCGGCAATTCAAAAGACATAGCAAAAGGGGTGTGTTTGTAGGAATCCTTTAAAAGCAGGACAAGTGATTGCAAAGCACAATGGAAGAGCATTTAGTTAATTTTGGCAAGGTTTAAAGATTGATCCTCATTTTGGAGGAGCAGAATTTCCAGAAAACATAAGTTTATAACAAATAATGTAAAAGATATGGACATGAACATATGACTAGAGAAGATTACTCATATGGAGGAGTTCCAGGAACTGTTGATGACAGTTTTGAAATGAAGATGTTATGTCTTTAGCCCTTGTCAAAAGGGCTTCTTTGGTTTGGGTCATCTGGAGAATCTGTGAACATGTGGTGAATGAAGTGCCGAAACACGAAATAGACTAGAAGGACACAAAAGGACATGAGACAGAGCAAGGAAACAAATGAAAGCAAAGAAACAGGAATAAAGGAGATACATAGCCACAGGGGTAAAAAAAGAGAAAAATCACTTAAAAAAGGACTAAGGGCCAATTTGTCAAGTTGTGAAGATGCTGAGTTTGTATCACATGGCAAAGTTATGACCTCAGCTGCGCAGGCAAAGCAGATGAAGAATAAAAATTAAGATAAAATGATTCTCTGGACAGATTAAAAGTATGAAAATTACAATGGCCTCTCCTACATACGACCTGTCAAAGAATTTATTAAAACTTTAGTCCTCCATATGTTGAGAAAAGCAGATTTAAAGTCTGGAGAGTAGGCAGATTGTATATCAGTGAACAAAATATAGAATTTTGAAAAGATTTGAACACCTTAAAAATGCTGGTTTACCTTATTTTCATGATTACGGAAATAATAGAGAATCTTTCCAACAAGTGCACACCAGACTCTCTTGGAGTAACCATGCTTTACCTGCAAAACAATTGTTAAATTCAATTGATGATACAATGGCCTGGTATCTGATTCTATGCATTGTACAAACAGCCAGAAATAAAAACAAAACTTCCTCCCAGACTTTTATTTTTTCTCTTTAATTAATTGCTGCATCACTTTTCAAGCGAAAAATATGTAGCTAGGCTGTTATTCCAGAAGAAATCACCAAAACAAATGGCGACTGGGCCTCAGACAGATTTTTGAGATGTCTTTTATTCTGCTGTAGGGTGAATATTTTCACTCTTGACTAAATAACTGGCAACATTCACCTGATATTTCAATGTGCAGGTTTATCACTGTGTAGAACAACATTTGTTGTCAAAACAATACATGTCAAAAGGTACTTGTTTATGAATTAAATCAATAACCAGGTTTTCTAAAACTTGAATTACTGTAACTCCTACATTCAACACGATCTTAAATCATTGACGATTTAAACCATTGAATAGTAAACCTCAGCAGTGTATGACAATTTTGTAACTGCTGTCCTCGAGACAACTACAGATCCTCTGATTTGAGGCATGTTTATACCTAAATAATTGCTTTTACAATTTGTAGAATTAACAAAAACTGTTGTTGTAGGTAATCTAAAGATCATTTCAAGGTTTCTTTAAATTAATATTTTAAGCTCAACAGAACTGAAATACATTACATTGAAAATGAAGTGTCTCAATCAATGCTGGATTGGTTAGTCACCTGTATGTCTACATTTACAGCTACCTAAATACGAGTGAATTAGACATTTATGCAACATGGTAATACTTGCCAATTTCAGAATTTAGAACATAAGCTGGTTATCAAAAGCAACATACTCGGAATTAATATGTTTCAGTACCAAATTGGTGAATGCAAATTCCTGTCATTCAACCTGGCCATCTATCATTGTATAATATGTATATAATTAATGAAATCAGTACCTTGGTTAGTAAACCTTCAATTGATGGCTTGACATCTGGCTGTGTGAAAAGGGGGCTAGCAGCTTGTACACGCAACACATTCTGCAAAACCCTAATCCATTCCTCAAGAATATTTGGAGAATCTGCAGTCAGATAGTAGGTCTTCTTTTCTGTAATGAGCTTGGATTGAAAATACAACAAATGTGTCATCACATTGACACCAGGAATCTGCTGTTGGGCCATGTGAGCACTCTGACTTTGAAAAGGCATGCAAAAATTATAGGTGTAATCAAAATGGCCAGCCATTTGAGGGATGTTTATTCCTAAATACGAAGCTAACTTGTTTCAAAACAGATATTGTTATGATCCCAGCTGATGTTATTACTGGACATATTGGTTTGATGAATGAGATTTTGTTTGATTTGGTTTGAACAAAGTGATCTCAGTCAAACATATGCAAATAATTCTGCAGATTTTGTGTCAACAATATAGCTAGAAAACTATTTATTTATAGTACAAACTCAATGATTTTGAAACACATAGTAAAAAGTATAATCTCATTAATTGCAAAACATTCCTTTATAAACTGAAAAGAAAAACAACAGGTTTTGATATCATATCCAAAATGACATCTTGTATTGTACCTCCAAAACCATTCACCAATACATGTATCAGAGTCCCTGTCTTAGCACCTTCAAAAGGTTAATTGTGATTTTAACTTATAGACGGGAACTGATTCTTCCTGGAACTATTATACTCCTGAGTTTTAAGTAATCCCTTTAGGATTTTATCCCAACGGTCTGGGACTATCACTAATTCTTTACTTGAAGGAAATCTAGTTCTCAGGAACACTGGTCTATAGACGTACCTTCATTGAAGAATCCACAGAATGCCTACTGTATGGAAACATGCCGTATGGCCCAACAAGTCCACACTGACCCTCCGTAGAGCATCCCACCCAGACCCTGTCGCTGTAACCCTGCATTTCCCATGGCTAACATACCTAAACACACATCTTCAAACACTAATGTGTAATTTAGCATGGCCATACCACCTGACTTGCACATCTTTGGATGGTGGGAGGAAACCAGCACACCCAAGGGAAACCCGTGCAAACATGGGGAGAACGTGCAAACTCCACAGACACCGAGGGTAGAATTGAACCTTGGGTCCCTGGCACTGTGAGGCAGTATTGTTAACCACTGAGCCACTATTTTGCCTTTTTTTTAATTAAAATTAATTTTTTGCAGGAATTTTGAGTATAAAATACAATTTAGGCCAATGTACAAGTCCAATTTTGGATCCAGATACATCAAAGAAAATAAAAATTTCCACAAAAGCTGACGTTTCGGGCCTAGACCCTTCATCGCCGACGGAACCCCGCCCACAGCCGACGCCGACGGAACCCCGCCTACGGCCGACGCCGACGGAACCCCGCCCACGGCCGACGACCTCATTGCTCCGCCCACAACCTCCACAGCCAGCAACCCCAGAGGAGACAGCCACACTGAGCCCTGCCGCATCTTCACCATCCCCCCAGACCTCCAACTAACTGAGGACGAACGGTCAGTCCTCAGTAAGGGGCTCACCTTTGTCCCCCTACAACCACACATCAACGAATACCAGTCACAATTGGACATAGAGCAGTTTTTCCACCGTCTTCACCTCCATGCCTACTTCTTCAACCGGGAGCCTAACCCTCCCTCCACCGACCCCTTCACCCGCTTCCAACACAAGTCCTCCTCCTGGACACCACCCCCAGGCCCCTCTGATGAAGGGTCTAGGCCCGAAACGTCAGCTTTTGTGCTCCTGAGATGCTGCTTGGCCTGCTGTGTTCATCCAGCCTCACATTTTATTATCTTGGATTCTCCAGCATCTGCAGTTCCCATTATCTCTAAAAATTTCCACAGTTGTGAGTTTACATCATCACAATAAACACTTACTTCCAACTGATAATTGCTTTATATTCAATTCCACAAATCACAGACTTATAAAGATCACTAAAAATATTGGGTCTTCTATTAAAAAGAACTTCAAAGGATTGCTCAAAAGTCAACTTAAAACTAATAAAGATGATTTCTCTGAGCTTTGAATGTTCCCCTAAGCTTAAAAGTGTACTTCCTGACCTTCTAAATTGAAGCTTGTTTATCTCCTTTGGTCATAAAACCTAACAAATGTACATAAAACATCATTTGTCCTAAAGACAGGCCTCAAAAACTATTTTAAAAGAAATCACCACAGCCTACAGAATTGAAATTGAGTGGTAACTTCAGACAAAAAAAGCCCATGTTACTAATTCAAAAACAAAAATCCAAACTTACAATAAATGATATTAAATATATGTATGTAAAAATTAAGCAATCTACATGACAATTTTTTTTATTATAGGACTTCATTTTAGAATATTTCTGTAACTAGTACAATAACCTTAGTTACTGAAAAGAAACATTTATAATAATCAATGTGCCACTTTTCAGGTACATTCAGGTGGCATAATGAGTGGAATACAGGGAGATGCCATCATTCCACATTTCTCTTATTCTGTTCATCACACAGGATTCCAATAGTAGAATAAATGAGGTAGGAAGTTGCCACTTAAAAAAGGAGTTGTTTAATCAGGATACTATAATTAAGTCTATTTATTTTCCTGATCTTCATATATGCCTAACACAGAACTATCCTTCTGCTTAAATAAATGGAATTCCAGGGTTACTTGAAGTTAATTTATACAGATATTTCGTGAAATCTTTGTGAGATTTTAAATAAATGTTTCATTTATTTCACATTTTCCTGTTGTTTATCCATTATTCACAAGCTTTTGTGCCAATTATTGTGGTGCTCTTTTTTGTCCCACTGCTGAAGCAGTTGAGGGAGACAGTTTCCCCATGGAAATACTTCAATCGGTTATGCCTTTTGGAGGTAGAAAACAATGAAGAAAGGGATGATATGCAGGCAAGGGGTCTTTGTACCTTTCTACTTAACCTTCACGTTGTATCCATAAGCAGAGATGAATAAACATCAACTTGCCAGATGAGTTCATGCATAAATTTCAGTTTGTCAAATGAGCTTTGATTTATAAAAATAAGCTGTTACAGAATAGTGTCAAATATTCCAAGCAGAATTATATCCAAACCTTGCCACAGGTATAGCAGTAAAAATTCTAGGATACTACTCATGACATTACTTATTAGCCACTCAGCTAACTCCAGAAATATGGAGTACAGAACAGATATTTTAATTTTTTGAGCAAACAATCTCATCTTCCTTTCCATGAACTACCAACAATACCAGCTGCACAAGGTCACAGAGGAGAAATTTCTCTAAGATTGAATTTGTTATGGACTACATGCACATCTTTAAATGCTCTATCACAGAATGTCAGTACCTCTGTCAATAGGAAAGACCGTATTCTCCAATGAACATCAGTGGCCAAAAGAAGGCATTTAGCATGCTTGACTTTATTGGTCAGGGAATTGAGAACAAGAGTCAGAATATCATTTTGCAGCATGTAAGACTTTGGTGAGGCCACATTTAGAGCATGGCATTCAATTCTGGTCACCACATTACAGGAAGGATGTAGAGGCTTTGGAGAGGGTGTGGAAGAAGTTTGTCATTGCTGCTTGGCCTGCTGTGTTCATCCAGCTCCACATTTTGTTATCAGGATGCTGCCTGGATTAGAGGGTACAAGCTATAAGGAGAAGCTAGAAAACTCAAAAACTCAGTTGTTTTCTCTGGAGCAGCAGAGGCTGAGGGGAGACTTGACATACATCTATAAAATTGTGAGATGCATAAATAGGGTTGATGGTCAGAATCTTTATCTGAGAGATGAAATGTCTAATACTAGAGGGCACACATTTAAGGTGAGAGGTCAAAAGTTCAAAGGAGATGTAAGGGGCAGGTTATTTTACACAGAATGTGGTAGGAGTGTGGAATGTGCTGCCAGGGGTGCTGGTGGAGGCAGATACAATAGGGGCATTAAGGGACTTTTAGATAAGCACATGAATATGCAAGGCGTGGAGGGATGTGGACCAAAGGTAGGCATAAGGGTTAGTTTAACGTGGCATCATGTTCGGCACAACATCTTGGGTCCAAGGGCCTGTTCTTGTGCTGTACAGTTCTGTGTTTTATATATATGTGCGTTTTTAGATTGCTGCAGGCTTGTAGCCTGTTTGGCAAATTCTATTCTTGTAGTAAACCTTTATCAACATAAACTTAAAAGTCAAATATAGCATGGTTTGCATAAATAAAAGCTGGAGATTCCAGGATCACACCATAGAAGTTTGGAATCTACAAGACTGTTTGTTTAAAAAAAGCTACGGATTGCTGTCACTAGATACAATGCAAATTCAATGACTTAATGTTGCAACATTGTTTGAAATGAACACTGTACTGGAGAAATGGGACTAAAAATACTACCTGGATTGTTTGTTTTCCATCACACCTGATAATGTGATTTGAGACATTGAGCTCAATCTGACCCTGTGGTTTACGGATGACATCACTCTGGATTTAGAGATAAAAGACAAATAAGATTTTAGTGCATGCAGTATAGATTAATTTTCAGGTGTTAGTCTGGGTAATCAAATCTAAAGATTATTAATATATTCTAAATTGAAATGCAGATCAGAGTGAAGGGATGAAAGCTTTATTCAGTTTCCTGCTCTTTTCGTCCCTTCATTAAAATGCTCATAACCTGATGGAGTCACTCAACTGTTGCAAGCCCCAGTGTAGGACTTGCTAGAGTTGGAAGAAAAACAAAGTTGCTGGAAAAGCTCAGCATGTCTGGCAGCATCTGTGAAGGAGAAAACAGAGTTAACATTTCGGGTCGGGTGACCCTTCCTCAGAACTGGTGGTGGCTGGGAAAATGTCAGTTCATATGCAGAAAATAGGGAGGTGGGTGGAGTAGGGAGTAACCGATAGGATAGAGGCCAAAGAGAGAGAAAGACAGTTGGACAGACAAAGGAGTTGCTAACGATCAGGCTGGGAGGGTGAATAGTTGTTAATGGGGACTGTTGGTGACTAACAACAGGGGGTGTGTAATGGCAGGCTGTGTGGTAACAAGGCTTGGTATGTGGGGTAGGGGGCCGGGATATGGGAGAGTTCAGGCCCTAAAATTATTGAACTCAATTATTGAATTATTGAGTCTGGAGAACTGCAGGGTCCCCAAGCGGAAAATGAGGTATTGTTCCTCCAGCTTGTGTTGGGCTTCACTGGAACACTGCAGCATGCCAGAAACAGAGATGTTGGCCAGGGAGCAGGATGGTGCATTGAAGTGGCAGGCAACAGATAGTTCAGGGTCTTTTTTGCCAGTAGAACGTAGATGTTCTGTGAAGCGGTCACCAAGTCTACACTTAGTTTCCCCAGTGTAGAGGAGACCACATTGTGAGCAGCGAATGCAGTAGACTAGATTCTGGGAAGTGCAGGTAAAGTGTTGCTGGTTACAGGGGAAGGTGCCGTAGGGCTATGAGGAGGTGTTGGGGCTGAAGGAAGTGTGGATCAGGGTGTTCTAGAGGGAACGGCCCCTGCAGAAGGTGGACAAGGGAGGGGAGGGGAATATCTGTCTGGTGGTGACATCTTGCTGGAGGTGGCGGAAATGTGTCTGATGATCTTCTGGCTGGTGGGATGGTAGGTGAGGATAAGGGGAACCTTATCACTGTTGTGGGAGGGAAGAGAAGGGGTGAGGGCAGAAGTGCGGGAGATGGGGCTGACCTGGTTGAGGGCCCTGTCGACAACGGAGTTGGGGAATCCCTGGTTGAGGAAGAAGGTGGACATTTCGAAGGCTCCCTTGTCAAAGTTGGCCTCATCTGAAAATATGCGATGGAGACGGTAGAACTGAGAGAATGGGATAGACTCTTTACAGCAAGTGGGGTGTGAAGATGTATAGTTCAGGTAGCTGTGGAAGTCAGTAGGTTTGTAATGGATATTAGTGGCCAGTTTATCCCCAGAAATGGAAACAGAAAGCGGGACATAACACCAGCGCTCCGTCGGAGGCTCACTGATGATGTTACCTAGAATGGTGACGAAACGTCTGAAAACTAACCTCCCAGCTCAGTGAGCAAACTCACATCCAGAACCTCAACCTGAGCTACAAATCTTCTCAAAACTCGGAAACAGAAATGTCGAGGACAGGAAGGGAGGAGTCAGAGATAGACCAGGTGATAGTGAGGGCAGGGTGGAAATTGGAGGCAAAATTGATGAAGTTTTCCAGTTCCAGACGAGAGAGGGAAGCAGCACCGACGATATAATTTACGTATCAGAGAAAGAGTTGTGGGTGGCGGCCAGAATAGGACTGCAACAAGGAATGTTCCATGTACCCCATGAAGAAGCAGGCAAAACTCGGGCCCATGTGGGTACCCGTGGCCACCCCTCTTAACTGAAGAAAATGAGAGGAGTTGAAAGAGAAGTTGTTGAGCGTGAGGATGGACTCGGCCAAGCGGAGGAGGGTGGTGGTAGGTGCGTATGGTTCAGGTCGTTGCTCCAGGAAGGGGAGAGCCCTAAGATTCTCCTGACAGGGAATGGATGTGTAAAGGGATTGTACATCCATGGTAAAGAGGAGGTGGCTGGAGCTGGTAAGCTGGAAGTTTTGAAACCAGCGTAAGGTAACCTCATCGAATCAAATAAATTTCTTACAGGGTATTACAGCACAGCAGGAGACCACTTGGCTCATGGCATTCATACCTGCTACTCAGAAGGTTGTGAATCTTTGGAAGTTTCCATTCCAAAGATCTATGGAATTTCAGTTGCTGATTATATTCAAAACTGAGATGACTTTCCTTATTTACAATATCAAGACATAAGGAAATAGGGCAGGAAAGTGCAATTGGTGTGTAAAATCAGCCTTGATCATATTAAACAGCAGAACAGATCTGAGGGCCACATGGCTGACTCTTATTTGTAATGATCTAATAGCATAGCATTGAACGAGTTACTTTATACAGTTAGAACAGAATAGTTATGTTACTTACTGGTGATTTGTAGTACAGCAATTCACCACCTTTAAGGACAAACCATCGCCGTTTCCATGTTTTCACTTTTCCTCCCAATTTCAACAAATATCCAGACTTTTCTAACAGTTCCTGTACAATGGATCATTGTGCATTTTACTATTATCGTATTGTTAAAAAAATGCTTTGTATTTTACCTTGTCGCATTATAAATGGATATGGAGCAATGCAAATTTTAGATTTTTTTACGAGTTTGATGCATTTGTCTCAAAAAGAGATAAACTACCATTTAAATGACTGCAGTAGGGATCACGACTCGCACTTTATAAAAAGGTTTATTTATTTTGAAGTGAGCATATTCTTCAGATATATTGATGACAATTTTAGGAGAATTTCTGCTCATCTTCAACACGTCAATTTTGTGTATTTGTGTGGATCTCAAATTTCCAATCAAAGACTTCAGGAGTTTACAAATTACAGCAACAAAATTCAGATCAAAACTATAAATTGGATCACTAATGGATAATCTCCAAGCTTCTGCTTTCTGCAGAGAAGGAAGTGACTTTACTCAAAACATGTATTTGAAGAAAATGATGGAACTCATTTTTAAGCATGTCAGACAACACTCGAACTCAGCATTTCCATCTAATAAAGTAGTAGTGATTTGGAAAAGCTGTACTTTTACATTAGGTAACATTAATGAACAACACAATGTGAAACAACTTTATAGTTGAAACCAACTAACATTTTGGACAGTAAGTATATAGAGTGGGACTCTAATCAAATAATGATGTTTTGCACTACAGCAAGAAAAAATGTCAAGTCTTGTAGTTTGTACCACTGGGAATGAAAGAGTAGGAAGTATTGGAACTTGTGACAATGTGGCCATGCGTCGTTTGTGCTATTGATGGAAGCAAACCCTTATCTGGAGTGTTTAGGCTGTTGGCTTTGGCCACCTATAGGTGAGCCTAGTTTTGCTTCTGGTCAGTGATCAAAAACATAAAACTTTAAACAAGGGTCATTGGATAATGATCAAGATTGAGGACTAGTTGATATCCTCATATCTAAGCCTAGAGCAATGGGATTAACTGTAGTACTCTCAAAGTTTAAGGATTGTCTGTGATAAGATAAATAAGCTGAGCACAGATAATGGATCAACCACAGAACTGTTGATCTATGAATGATGATTGCTTCACTACCTGGCTCTGCTAGATTTGACGAGGATAAAGACTTACATTTTTCCCACTGTCGATGGAATGGGAAGAACATGTTTTCGGAAGTTTTTGTTCCGGCTCAGAACATTCTGTGTCTGTACAGTATGCATCTGGTGGGATGGCGTAATCACTTTCTGAAGTCATAGAGGACATTGATACTCCTGCTCAAAATATTTATAGAATATGTTCATTAATATTTGTGCAAACAGTATACTTATGGAAAACTATCTTCCACAAAGAAGTGAAAAGATAGCATATCCTCTTCAAAACTCAAAATATCTGAGCTGAATAATTCCTCTTATTTGCATAGAATGGGATTGAATTTTGTTATTCTCCACTATTGGAATTTAGGATACTTCCCTACACCATGCAATACCTCAATATTTTACTTCACATATAGGGAATATAGGCTATTTTACTTTGCCCAACTGGAAATGCCCTTTTCGTTGTGTTCCTAATTAAAAATGGGGATATGTGAGGGCTTGTTGCAACATGGGAATATAAAATCATTTACTCTTACACAGATAGAATCTACATTTAGACTAGAGGCCAAAATCAGGAATTCCTTCCCAAAAACCCAGCTCTTGCCATTTATTGCAGGAGAGCAGCAACAGTAGGGGTGCAGTTTATAACTTGCACATCTGTGGTCCAAGTACGTACTACTAATCTGATTAAGTGTATTTGCAGCAGATTTTGAAACTGTTCTTAGCCAATCAGAACATGGTTCCAACTCTAATCATAGCTTAAGGATTAATTAAGAGAGAAGAAATTAATTATTAATCCTGGAAACTCTTATTCATGCCTTAACATAATCATTTGCTTACAATGATTCTCATTTTTTCATTTATCTGGATTGCTTTATACAAATCCAAAGGAAATCTCACCTCGTTTCATGGCCCGTGGACTGCTTGGACTACTGCCTTTGCGAGAGTCTGATCCTGTCAGTGAAGTTCTGGAACTTCCTCTGGAGCTGTCACTTTCTTCAGTTTCAGAAAACTCATCTGAGAAAGGGCTTGTACTAATCTGAGTTGCTTTCTTAAAGATTAAAACAAGATCTGCAAATCAGCTTTATATTTTATTATGTGTTATGTTACAATACGTGAGACTGAATTTCTCTCTTCTTGGTAATGCATTTAGCAACTAAATATACATCTTTGAATCTATTACAGAGTTAATTAACAATGGAAGAAAATGCTCATCATTGATTGAAAAACATGCAAGTCAATGGGATATATTTGAGTTAATGGGTGAAAAATTTCAGATCTTCGGTTTCTATAGATATTTCTAACGGAAAGGGATGGGTTTATGACTGGACTAAATTAAAGACCACCCATTCATTAACATAAGTTTGTCATAGTTTAAATGTTGCTATAGACAGATACAAAGGCAATACAACCAGCAATTTTTTAAAAGGAGGATAATTTACTCAAAGTTAGAAGTAAATGATATCTTGCAGCCAGCACTGGAAGTCAGGTATCTTGTTTGCCACCTACATGCAGCCGAAAATGCCTAAGTTTAGCAAATTGGTGAGTGGAGAATTATAGGCTTGAAAATATGAATCTAGCACGATTTCTGGTTCTCTTAGATATTGAAAAATAATGCAATATTTTTTTCCTGTTATTCGTAGGGTAAATGCCAAAACTGATACAGGAACTCATTCAAAGATTAGCTACATTCACTGATGTTGTTATTAAACTACTGTTGAAAGTTGAGCCTGATGAAGCAAGTGTGGATTTGCAGAGGAATTAGATGAAATTAGTAAATGCACAATGGTAGAAAGATCATTATGTACAAAACATAGCAAGATCAAATGTAGCTAGAAGTGCACTTGAGAAGTACCTGGGGCATTTGCAAAGCTAGTACTTAAATGTAGAGTCATAGACTCTACGTATAGCATGTGTACAGCATGGAAACAGACCCTTCAGTCTAACTCAATATTGCCAACCAAATATCCTAAATTAATCTAGTCCCATTTGCCAACATTTGGCCCATATGCCTTCAAACACTTCCTATTAATTTACCAATTCAGAAGCCTGTTAAATGTTGTAATTGTAACAGTCTCTACAACTTCCTCTGGCAGCTCATTCCACACACACAATACCCTCTGTGCGAAAAAGTTATCCCTTAGGTCCCATTTAAATCTTTACTCTCTCGCCTTAAACCTATGCCCCTACCCCAGGGAAAAGATCTTGGCTGTTCCCCCTATCCATGCTCCTCATGATTTTATAAACTTCTGTAAGGTCACCCCCTCAGCCTCTGATGCTCCAGGGAAAATAGCCCCATCCTATTCAGCTTCTCCTACAGCTCAAACTCTCCAGCCCTGACAACATCCTTTTATGAACCCATTTCAAGTTTTACAACACCTTTCTTTTAGCAGGGAGACCTGAATTGAATGACGTCTTCCAAAATTGGCCTAACCAGTGTCCTCTACAGCAGCAATATGACCTCCCAACTCCTGTACTCAATGCATTGACCAATAAATGCAAGCATACCAAACATCTTCTTCACTATCCTGTCTACCTGGGACTCCACTTTCAAGGAACCTGCACTCCAAGGTCTCTTTGTTCAGCAACACTCCCCTGGACCTTACCATTAAGTGTATAAGTCCTGTCCTGATTTGTCTTTCCAAAATGCAGCTCAGCACATTTATCCAAATTAAACTCAATCTGCCTTACCTTGGCCCATCGGCCTATCTGATCATGGTCCCATTGTACTCTGATATAAGCTTCTTGGCTGTCCAGTACACCATCAATTTTGGTGTCATTTACTTACAAACTTACTAACCATACCTCCTATGTTCACATCCAAATCATTTATATAAATGACAAAAAGCAATGGACCCAGCACCAAGGCAAGTGTCACACACACCGGTGGCCTCCAGTCTGAAAAGCAACCCTCCCACGACCCCCCCTCTCCTATCCTTGGCCCACTTCTGTATCCAAATGGCTAGTTTTCCCTGTAATCCATGTTATCTGATTTTGCTAACCAGTCTACTACACGGAACCTTGTCAAATATCTTCCTGAAGTCCATACAGATCACGTCCACCACTCTACCCTCATGAATTCTTTTCAATACTTCTTAAAAAAAACTCATTCAAGTTAGTGAGACATGATACAGTGTCTAATTACTGTGGAGCAGCTGTGAAGTAAACAAAGCAAATGCCTCACCATACTGCAAGATTAGAAAAGCATAAATCAGTAATTTGGTTATTCTTAGATCCCTCATCCATTTTGGACTCTCTGACCACAGATAGTTGATCTACCATTGGCTATATCTGGTCCTTGATTGAACCTGCTGTGACTGTGACAACCTGACTCCACACTCTGTTCGAAAGGATACAGGCGTGTGCACTCAGCCTGATCTTGGTTACTCTGTACCAATCAAACCACAATGGCTTTTATGTCATCAAGTTTGAATTCTACCAATGAGAAGAGTGAATATTTGTACTGAGTTATGAAATTCGCTTATGCAATCTGTTCAATTTCAAAACTGGCTCCCACCACCATATACAAAATGATTGAGACAACTCAGAAGTTCATCCCTGTAAGGTGAAGGGTGGAAAGGTACTGATGTAGTATTCCTTTAATAGTTTGGGTCCTTAATTAATAACCTAAATATTAATATCTTTATATACTTCAACACCTGTACTATACAAATTGATTACTGATTTGTAATTTTATAACAATTTAAATTCCATATTTCTTCTTTTAATATCCAGTCCACTACTTCCTTGTTTCCTTTTTAAGTGTCAATTTAAGTGTCTATTTTTGTTATGACATGATTGTCACATGTTTTTAAATACACACAGTCATTATACGAGTTCTATCATCTAGGTTACTCTGCAATCAGCTTTTCCAATGTGAACATGCTTCTTGAATAAATTACGGCCAGAATGTAAGAAATGGGAGCAGATATGGGGAATTCAGCCTCTTGAGTCTGTTCCACCATTCAATATGATCATGGCTGATATCATCTCAGCCTCAATTCTACCTTTCTACCCACTCCCCATGGCTCTTTAGCCCATTACTAATTAAAAATCTGTCGATGCCCTCCTTAAACTTAGTGAATGTCCCTGTATCCACCACAGTCTGTGCCAGTGAATTTCACAGATTCACAATCCTTTGAGGGAAGAATTTCTCCTCATCTCTGTTTCAAATCTGCTATCCCTTATCCTAAGACTATGATTTGTCTTTCTAGATTGCCCCACAGGATGCAACATCCTCTTTATGTTTACTTTGTTAATCACCTTTACCATCCTGTATACCACAGGTAGATCTCCTTGTATTCTTCTAAATGCTAGAGAGTTTGGGCCTAAACTGCTTAAACTTGTCTTTATAAAACAAATCCTCTGGTTGAATCAATCAAGTAAACCTCCTCTGAACTGGCTCCAATGCAACTACATCCCTCCTCAAGTAAAGGGACCAAACTGTATGCAATACTCCAGGCATGGTCTCACTAATAGTGATAATGGGAACTGCAGATGCTGGAGAATCCAAGATAATAAAATGTGAGGCTGGATGAACGCAGCAGGCCCAGCAGCATCTCAGGAGCACAAAACTTCATCAGATGAAGGGTCTAGGCCCGAAACGTCAGTTTTTGTGCTCCTGAGATGCTGCTGGGCCTGATGAGGTTCATCCAGCCTCACATGGTCTCACTAATGCATTGTTGCAATACTTTACTAGTTTTAAACTCAATTCCTTTAGCAACAAGTACTAAATATCCAATAGCTTTCCTCATTGCCCGCAGTACCAGCATATTACTTTTCTGCAATTCACACACAACTACCCTCAGATCCCTCTACACTGAGGCACTCTGAGGTTTCTACACATTTACACATTCTACACATAAGTTGCCTTTCCATTCTTCTGACCGAAATGGATAACTTCACACTTATTCATGTTAAAATCCGTCTGCCAAATTTTGACCCATTCACCTAAACTATCCATATCCACTTGTAAATCTCTTATTTCTCATTGCAACTTATTTTCTCATCTTCTTTAGTGTCTGTAAATTTGGCTATTGTACCTTCTATCTCAGCATATAAGCCATTACCAATTGTAAACAGTTGGGACCCGAGGACCGAACCCTGTGACAAGCCTGTTAGTTATATACTGCCAACCAGAAAAAGATGCACTTATTCCAACTCTCTACTTCCTGTTGATTAGTCAATCATCTACCCAAGCTAATATATTACCACTAGTCCCATGTAACCTTACCTTGTGTGTTAATCTTTTGTGTGACACCTTATCAAATGCCTTCTGGATGTCCAGCTATACTACATCTACAGGATCTCAGTTTTCATGTTACATTTTTAACGATCTCTAGAAAATTAATCAAGCTTGATTTACGCTTCATAAAACCATGCTGACTCTGATGGATTGGGTTTTAACTTTCCAAATGTCCATTACTTCCTTAATAATTGACTCTAACCATTTCCCAATGACAGATATTAAACTATTTAGTCCATAGTTTCCTACTTTCTGTCTCCATCTCTTTTTGAATAAGTGTTATTATTTTTTGAAGTGTGAGGGGGAAGCGGGAAGAGGCAGCTTGCAAAGAGGCAAGATGTTAAAATAGTATTGTTGAATCAAATACATAAGATCAGCGAAGGCCAATAATAAGGCATAGTAAAACAAAACATGAGAAAGGTGAATTAAGGCCAGTTTGTAGAATATTATCTTCACTCAAGAATATTCAACATGTTGGAGGTTCTCAGCTCTGATGCAGAGGCAGATTAGGCTACAATGGTAGCTAAGAAAAAGGGACAAGTAAGTATAATAACAGTATTACCAATCTTCCGGAAACACAAGATAGAAATGCTATACTTCACTCACTGAAACACAAAGTACACGGGAACAACTTTCAAAACAGATATTTATTTGATCAAAGATGGTGCAACAGAGATGAGGTAATCCTTTGGCAAAAAGGACTTCCAGCAGAATTTCAGACTTGCAATGCTTCCTTCAAGTATTGTCTAATAGCAACAGTTTTAAAGATTGTTTTCATAATGACAATGATTGCATGCATCATCACAAACATCCTTGATTGTACACATACTTCACTGTAAAAGGTTCACTTACCCATCCACTAAGTTAGGATAAGGAAAGGAATTTAAACATCAGGTAAGAATGCACCATTAAAAATTTTAGCTAAAATTTGTGAAGAGTAATAAAGACATAATGGCCAATGGTTGCACTCAACTTCTTTTGTGTAAAATACTTAGTAAAATCATGGCTTTAAGCTGGACACATACCCCTTTCAAAGTAGTGTAAACTGGAGAGGTCATATTCTCATAAATTAAGCTGGTATAAGATGCGGATGTTGAATTTGAAGACATGAAGCTAGTGCCTAGGAAATACAGAGTATTGTTTATGCACAAATGTTGTAGGTTTATTATATTTTAATATTCAATGTATAAAAGCTCTAAACAGTTAATAAGACATCAGACTTTTTTTAAACAAAAAAGTGATTTTTTCATAACAGTTGAGTTTATGGAAAGAGGATGAATCAGCTTGTAAAAAGGAGGAAGGTGCTTGGTATTATCCCTGCTTGAGATGATCTCGCTTGAAATTGTTAAAAAATAACAACAGTAGCTAAAAATTAAAATGTTCTGCAATCAGGGGTTATTATTTTAGGTAACTTCTCCAAATTAATTTTGTGTGCATATTCAAAGTATAAAGTGGAATTTCATGCTTTGTTTGGAAATACCAAATTTGAGAAGAATTGTTCAACTAAGTTATGTTAGAGTAAAGATCTCATGTAACACACTTAGTGTGAACGACTGTTCTGTAATAATAAGTTACCAGCCTGAGAAAGGAGGAGAAAAGCAGCAGAATCCCGGAAAGTTGAATGTTTACTCAAAAGGACAGTCTGACGTATAATGGATTGTAGGGTATTTTTGGTTGTGTGAAAAGTCCTGTTCTGTAGTTTAAAGTAAAAGTTTCCTATAAAAATTGTTTAGCAAATAGTTCTGATAATCTGTCTGTTACTGTAAACATCTTAAAATGTAGAACTTGTTACATCATCTTTTCAGCTATTTATGGGAATTTCAGATTTCCTTTCAACGATCACTGTTCTTTACAGACGAAGAAACTCTTTCTAGTTCACTTTGCTCCTTCAAGTCTACCTCTGACCAAGCATTTGATTGTCTCTCCTACTATCTTATGTGGCTTAAAGCCATGTTTTATGTTATAATACTCTGGTGACAGTGTCATGATATATAGATCTGAAACAAAGTGGAACAAAGTGTTGTTGTGCTAATGCCTTAAAAAATGACTAATTTTAGAATCCCAACAGAAAACAAAAAAGTGTAGAAAATCTGTGCATAATGGAATAAAAAACAAAAAAAAAATAGAAAATCCCACAAAATCTCAGTAGGTCTGATATCTGTGGAGCAAAAGATAAATTTAATATCTCAGTTCTGTGACTTTACTTCGGAGATGGCAAAAATTAGAAATATGACAGGTTTTGAGCATGTGAAAGACAGGAAGGTGGGAAGGTGACAAAGGCAAAGGTCTGGGATTGGGTGGTCAGTGGGAGAAATTAAAATTCAAAAGGTATCATGGTGCAAGGCCAAAGTGAGTGGTATTGGATCATGGAAATATGTTAAAAGATATGTCTAGGGGAAGTGTGAAGAGAAAAGTCCTGAATAGCTGTTAATCGACAGAAGGTAAAAGACAAAAAGACTCACAAGATAGAAAATCCACAAAGAAAACAAGACAAAATGAAGGCACAGACAATAGGAACTGCAGATGCTGGGAAATCTGAGATAACAAAGTAGGAACTGCAGAGTCTCGGCCTGAAACGTCAGCCTTCCTGCTCCTCTGATACTGCTTGGCCTGCAGTGTTCATCTAGTTCTACACCTTGTTATCTCAAAATGAATGCAGAGTTTATCACTGAAATTGTTTGAATTTAATATCGATCCCAGAAAACTATAAAGTGCCCAGTTTATGGATAAAATGCTGTTTAAATATTTGCATTGAGTTTCAATGGAACCATTATAACAAGGCAAGGAGGGAAATGCAAGTGTGGGTGTAAAGTGATGAATTAAAATGACTAATACACTGAATGCATGTGTTCCCCAAAATGCTCAACCAGCCCATATTTGGTCACCCCAGTGCTGAGAAGACCACATCATGAACAGCCAATACACAATACTAAATTGAAAGGAGTGCATGTCTGTTGCTGTTTCATGTGAATGAATATTTGCGAAGAAACAAAACGTCAGGCATTCCACTTCCTGTATTTGTATGGATCAGTGCCACAGGAAAATAAAGAGGTGCAGGGGATGTCTGAGGAGTGAACTAGGGTAATGTTAAAAGAACAGTTCCTTCCAGTGCTGAGGGCATGTTGCTAAACAAAGAGACCTTGGAGTGCAGTTCATAGTTCCTTGAAGTGGAGTCCCAAATAAACAGGATAGTGAAGAAGGCATTTGGTATGCTTGCGTTTGTTGGTCAGTGAATTGAGTAAAGGAGTTAGGAGGTCATGTTGTGGCTGTACAGGACATTGGCTAGGCCACCATTGGAATACTGCATTCAGTTTTGGTCTCCCTATATAGGAAGGGTGTTGTGAAACTTGAAAGGGTTCATAAAAGATTTACAAACATGTTGCTAGGGTTGAAGGGTTTGAGCTATAGAGAGAGGCTGAATAGGCTGGGGCTATTTTCACTGGAACATCTTAGGCTGAGATGTGACCTTATTGAGGTTTATAAAATCATAAGAGGCATGGATAGGGTAAATCGAGGATGTCTTTTCCCTGGGGTGGGGGAGTTCAAAACTAGAGGCCATAGGCTTAAGGTAAGAGGTGAAAGAGTCTTCACAGATTTTCACACAGAATGTGGTACATGTATGGAATGAGCTGCTAGAGGAACTGGTGGAGGTTGGTACGATTACAACATTTAAAAGGCAGCTGGATGAGTATATGAATAAGAAGGGTTTAGAGGGATGTGAGCCAAGTGCTGGCAACTGGGACTAGATATATTTAGGATATCTGGTTGGTGTGGAAAAATTGGACCAAAGTGTCTGTTTCAGTGCTGTGTATTTCTGTGACTCTAAGGGGATTAGTTGTGTTTGCTGGCATCATGCTGGGCATGATGGAAATGGCAAAGGATGATCAACAAAACATGGAGCTTGGTGGAATGGAGGGTGAGGACAAAGGAGAACACCACCATGGTGTGGGAAGGAAAAGTGCTGGAAGCAGGAGTGTGGAAATTCAAACAGACTCCACTGCAGGGCCCAGCTGATAACCATGGTGGGACGGAATTCTCAGTTGTTGAGGAAGAAGAACATAATAGTCACTAGTGCGGAAGGCGCTATCATCTGAACAGGAGAGACATGGAGGAACTAGAAGAATACAACAGCGTGCACAGGAACCAGGGTGCAAGAGCATATAGACAAGACAATGTTGAGTCACTAAATGTTGTTTGACCCTAGCCCTATCCCTGGAAAGGCAGAAACAGTGTCACAGAAGGAAAGAGTTGGAAACAAAGCCAATAGGTTAGACCATGAGACTGCAAAAAGGGTTAGTCCATTAAACAGAAAGCATTCCTTCCTCATAAATAAAAAATAACTCACATTTGTTACCTGGGTCTGTACAAACGGCCTCTGACATCCTCATACCTGACTTGGCCACTGCATAAATCCTGTTTTCCTGGGTGCAGAAGATAAAGTAACAACTCTTAATATATCTGCATTGTTGTGTGATTCCTGGAGCCATAAATCAGCTTAAAACTTTTTCTGTCAGTCCCTCGGTATGGGGAGCAGAATAATGTGCAGGCAAAATGATCTTTACTTACCTTCAATTTTTTTCCATTGTCTTGTGCCAGCATGTACACTTACTCGGATGAAAGAATAGAAGCATCAACAATCTTCTAATTCTTTATTTACATGGCCATTTTTGAGAAGAAAGTTGAGATGTGAAATGGTCAGCAGGCTAATTGAACTTTCATGGGTGGGTCGGATTTTTGCCTTTGATGAACTTTCAATTCTATACTATTAATGGATATTAGCAAGATTCTTAGCTAATTTTATTTTCCTTCCTAATCTAACTCAAGTTTTACTAACATCCCAGTTAAGAGAAACTGAAGCACAAATTAATGAGTGAATGTAGGGCCTTCTCCATCAATAATTATCTTCCAAACAGTGTATTTACTATTTGTGTTAGTGTTTTCACACCAAATATTGCTTTTAATCGGATTTTGTAATTTATAGTAGATAAAGGAATTCATCACGTCTTTGTACTTTATTGAAATGTGTTTTCAATTTTATCTGACATGCTTTCTATGCAATAAAGGAAACACCATGTGACCTCTGATTCTAAAGTAGCATTCTGGTACAGTTTGTCTGGTAATAATTCAACATATTTCAACAGATTGGGTCATTCCATCTTGAAAGTATTGTCAGTAACTGTGACTAATGAATAGTGATGTAACACAATGTTAGAGATACGTACAAAACCACATGGTATTTTCTGAAAGTCTGAGGTTAAGGGCACTTGCCAGACAGCATTCAACTCCCAAGCAATGTTTAAATTCCCATACTGATCATAACTTCTATTGATACGAGTATAAGTTCTCCTAGTATAAACTGTGATTTGCAAAAGGAGAAAAAGGTTAATTGATGACGAGGAGATAAATTCCCTACCTCACAACTGGTGCTCATTGCCTCTCTGTTACTTGGCAGTGGAGATTCCACAGCAATATGAAACAGTAGCACAGCTGTTCTCTTGGGATTACAAAGCACTGCTTTGATAATCGTAGATGCTAGACCCATATACAGAATGAGGGGAAGTGAACTAATTAGTTTAGTGTTGGACATTTTTTGCTGAAATCTACAACGTTAGTTGAGATGAAGACTGACCTACATTCAAATTCATTCACCTTCCCACACTATTCATGGTTTTATTGGCTTTCCCAAAATCTGGACATACACATTTACCAATATTGTTCAAAATATTCCTACACTATCAGGTACACATACAATCTAAATACCTGGCTACTTTCTCCTCCAGACGGAACATATTTGAAGTCTGGAAGACACCATAATTCACAGCAAATGGATTACTAAGGTATATTCACAAAGCTTGAATTTCCGAATATGGTTTTTAAATTTATTCTATGATGGGATCTGGGTGCCGCTGTCAAGGCTGGCTTTTGGTTCCATTCCTAATTCCCCTTGAACTGAGTGGCTTTTGGAGACTAGTTAAGAGTCAATCACATGGCTGTGGGTCTGGAGCCATAGTAGGTTGCAACAGGCAAGGGTGGCAGATGTCATTCCCTAAAAGACATCAGTGAACCAGATGGGCTTTTACAATAGTTGATTATATTTATCATGGTAACATTATTAAGACTAACTTTATAATTTCAGATTTATTAATTGAACCTAAATTCCAACAGCTACCTTGGTAGGATTTTGAATACATGTCCACAGAAAATTTGCCTAGCTATCTGGCTTGCTAGTCCAGTGATATTAACAGTACACCATCATCTCCACCAAGATAGTTCAATGTAAAAGAAACACTGCCAACATAGCATGCCAAATATAGCATGAGATCACAGCCACCTTCAGTAAATAATACCCACTGATTCTGCTCACACCACTCTTTCAGGCAGTATATTCCAGATCATAAAGTGGTGAGTAAGCTACTTTTCCCCATATCATTTCCAGTTCATTTGCCAATCAGCTTAAATCTTTGACCTCTGGTTGCCAACCCTTGTTCAGGTGGAGTTAGTTTTTCAATGCTTACTCTAGCTAAATTAACCATAACTTTGAACACCACTTTCAAAGCATAAAGACTGAACATTCAACAGACTACTTCAATTTTATGCGTTGGTAGGGCGATTACCAACGTCATGAATATATGTTCAAAACTATTCATATTGCCGAACACCTTTTGACAAGTAAGTACCAGTCAAAACTGATGCAAGTTAGTTGAAATCTTTGCAATCTGGAAGACTATCATTATTACCATAACTGTTAGTGTAAAATCAAATTAGTTTTTCAAAACATCTGTTGACATTTTTATTTCTGCAGGTGAAATACTAGCTGTTAATTATCATTACAACTGAGCAATAAATATTACCCAAGAAGGGAATCTGTGTAGAGGAGGTGTTGGTGGCTTGCTGGTGGAAACTTTGCCTGCGGTGTCCCCTGCTTCCAGTTTCTCCTCTGTAATTTGTCCTTCAGACGAATCATACAAAAACATTTCCTCATCGCGGCCTGTTTCCATTTTCTCCAGAATATCATCTCCACTTTCATCAATATCGATATCCGTCTCTTCATGACAAATTGGCCTCACCATACTAATAGCATTTCGGTTTCTGCCAAACAATCGATCAGTATTTAATTGTGGTTGGCTAAAGTGTTTCTTTGATTTGACCATGCTGAAACTAAATACATTAGGAGTCCTTAATTTGGGAGGTGCTAAGTTAGAAGATGAATTTACTCCAATTAAGGACTGCACGGTCTGGTCATCGGTGGCAGTTGTTGGGGTTAGACGCTTTGGTGTAAATGGAGATGTTAGAATTAGGTTTTGAGTATTTGTTCCACTGGATGATGATGTCGAATCCAGCCTTTGGGATTCAAATTTCTTGTTCAACTCATCAGCGGAAGTATCATGATCCATTCCTTTAATAACTTTCGAGTTCTTTATTATGCTTGGAAAATAATCCACTACTTGCACTGTTTCAGTACTTGGACATTGAAAAGGCTGTTCTTGTTCGTTTTGCTGAACTATTGCACTCTCATCATTGAAAGCAGAGCTATTGTCCCCAGATGCTGTCAAACAAATGTGATTAGAGATGTTGGTCAAATATTTGGATTTTAGATGCTTTTTTCTCTCATCTTCTTCATCAGAACTACCATCACTAAAAGATTTAAAAGACGCTTCTTCTTTTGTTAAAGTTTGTTGGCTAGTTAGTTTTTTTCTATCCTGTACCTCAGATACATAATGGTTTTGAGCAAAACCCCTTTGATCTGTTCCAGTATTTTGAACAGAATTCATTTGTGGCTTCTTGTTCGTTTCATTTTCTGAAAAAAAAAGACAATTGCACAAGGTAAATTCTGTCCATGCATTTTGAAGCCACTTGGTATGACAAAGGTTGTTCCATTGATGCGTGGGTTATATGCCCAAAATAGTATGCTTTGGGCATCAGGTTTGGGGAAACAATACATGAAACAGTTCCTAATTTCAAAAGTACTGAGGAAATCATTGTGTTGACTTACACAGAGGGACAGAAAAATCAGAGGAAGTCACTTCTAGGGTCAGAAGTTCCTATAACCTCTAATTGAATTATGTGATAAAAGTGAACACAATACTCTGTGTGATCTGAGATAATGGGAACTGCAGATGCTGGAGAATCCAAGATAACAAAGTGTGAAGCTGGATGAACACAGTAGGCCAAGCAGCATCTCAGGAGCACAAAAGCTGACGTTTCGGACCTAGACCCTTCATCAGAGAGGACTCTGTGTGATCTAACCAGTGATAGAATTTCAGCAAAATCCACGTTGATTTATATTCCATTGTTGAAACTACACTGTCAAACATGATCAGAGATAATGGGAACTGCAGATGCTGGAGATTCCAAGATAATAAAATGTGAGGCTGGATGAACACAGCAGGCCAAGCAGCATCTCAGGAGCACAAAAGCTGACGTTTCGGGCCTAGACCCTTCATCAGAGAGGGGGATGGGGGGAGGGAACTGGAATAAATAGGGAGAGAGGGGGAGGCGGACCGAAGATGGAGAGTAAAGAAGATAGGTGGAGAGGGTGTAGGTGGGGAGGTAGGGAGGGGATAGGTCAGTCCAGGGAAGACGGACAGGTCAAGGAGGTGGGATGAGGTTAGTAGGTAGCTGGGGGTGCGGCTTGGGGTGGGAGGAAGGGATGGGTGAGAGGAAGAACCGGTTAGGGAGGCAGAGACAGGTTGGACTGGTTTTGGGATGCAGTGGGTGGGGGGGAAGAGCTGGGCTGGTTGTGTGGTGCAGTGGGGGGAGGGGATGAACTGGGCTGGTTTAGGGATGCAGTGGGGGAAGGGGAGATTTTGAAACTGGTGAAGTCCACATTGATACCATATGGCTGCAGGGTTCCCAGGCGGAATATGAGTTGCTGTTCCTGCAACCTTCGGGTGGCATCATTGTGGCAGTGCAGGAGGCCCATGATGGACATGTCATCAAGAGAATGGGAGGGGGAGTGGAAATGGTTTGCGACTGGGAGGTGCAGTTGTTTGTTGCGAACTGAGCGGAGGTGTTCTGCAAAGCGGTCCCCAAGCCTCCGCTTGGTTTCCCCAATGTAGAGGAAGCCGCACCGGGTACAGTGGATGCAGTATACCACATTGGCAGATGTGCAGGTGAACCTCTGCTTAATGTGGAATGTCATCTTGGGGCCTGGGATGGGGGTGAGGGAGGAGGTGTGGGGACAAGTGTAGCATTTCCTGCGGTTGCAGGGGAAGGACCTCCACATTGCCTTCCAACCCCACCACACCCGGCACCTTCCACTATCAATGTGGACTTCACCAGTTTCAAAATCTCCCCTTCCCCCACTGCATCCCTAAACCAGCCCAGTTCATCCCCTCCCCCCACTGCACCACACAACCAGCCCAGCTCTTCCCCCCCACCCACTGCATCCCAAAACCAGTCCAACCTGTCTCTGCCTCCCTAACCGGTTCTTCCTCTCACCCATCCCTTCCTCCCACCCCAAGCTGCACCCCCAGCTACCTACTAACCTCATCCCACCTCCTTGACCTGTCCGTCTTCCCTGGACTGACCTATCCCCTCCCTACCTCCCCACCTACACCCTCTCCACCTATCTTCTTTACTCTCCATCTTCGGTCCGCCTCCCCCTCTCTCCCTATTTATTCCAGTTCCCTCCCCCCATCCCCCTCTCTGATGAAGGGTCTAGGCCCGAAACGTCAGCTTTTGTGCTCCTGAGATGCTGCTTGGCCTGCTGTGTTCATCCAGCCTCACATTTTACTGTCAAACATGATATTCCCTTTTTGTAAATGCTTTCAATATTGAGGAAATGTTATTTAAAATTTATTCCAAATGTGTCCTTGTGCTAATTCTATTCACTTCACTCCATACAAATTCATTGAGCATGAAGGAATCATTTAAGAATAGGGAAAATTGGTAATTAGACAAACTTAAAGGCTTTGTGCCTGAATGCATGTAGCATTTTACAAAAATATACAATGAATTAACATTGCAAACAGAATGCAAATCATTCTGATTTGGGGTGATTACTGAGAGGTGGTTACAGGGGGATCAGGTCTGAAAATTGAATATCCACCAGACTCTATGTTTCGGAAAGATAGACAGAAAGAAAGTGGAGATGGTGCAGCATTATTAGTAAAGGTAGACATCTGCGCTGTCGTCAGAAATGATTTTCACACTGGAGGGCAAGATGATGAAACACCCTGAGTAGAGTCACAGACTCATATAGCATGGAAACAGACCCCTTGGTCCACCAGTCCATGCCAAACATAATCCCAAACTAAACTAGTCCCACCAGCTTGTGTTTAGCCCATATCCCTCCAAACATTTTTTATGCATGTACTTATCTAAATGTCTTTTAAACAAACTGTACCCACATTCATCACTTCCTCTGGAAGTTCAGTCTTCACGTGAACCACTCTCTGTATAAAAAAATTGCTCCCATGTCTTTTTTTTTAATCCTTCTCCTCTCATCTTAAAAATTTGCCCCCTAGTCTTGAAATTCCCCACCCTAGGGGCAAGACATCTGCCATTCACCTTATCTAGAATACTCTTCGTGATTTTATAAACCTCTAGAAGGTCAACTTTCTACCTCCTATGCTCTGGTGAAATAAGTCCCAGCTTATACAGACTCTACTTATAACTCAAACCCTTCATTCCTGGCTGCATCCTGGTAAATCTGTTCTGACCCTTTCCAGTTTAATAATATTATTCTTAGAATAGGACAACCAGAACCAAACACAAGAAATAAATAGAAAACAAAAGTAAAAATAAGTAGAAATAAGAAATTGCAAGGGAAAGAAATCCTTTGTGGGTGTAATCTACAAGTTCCCTATCAGTAGTTCCACAGTAGAAATCAGGAAATATTGATTTTAACATGCACATAGATTTGTTTAATCAAAATGGCCAGGGTAGGCTTGAGGGGGGAGTTCACACAGTGTATTAGAGATTGTTTCTTGGAGTAAAATGTTGGGGAATTAACCGTGGATCGGGTATTTTGGATTTGGTATTGTGTAAAGAGGTGGGATTAGTTAACAATCTCATAGTAAAAGAAATGTCTAGGGAAGAGTGAGCATTTGCAAGTTGGAATTTCAAATTAGTTTAAGGACAAGAAATTTGATTGGAAAATAGTGTCTAGTGCTAGGTAGTTACATGCACATGATGACAGGCTTGGCGCTAGTCAACTGGGCAGGAAGACTAAAATGTGCGGCAGTTGATAAATGGTGGTAAATATTGAAGGAGATATTTAAATCTTCCCCTCTAAAACATATTTCAGAGACGAAGAAAGATTGTAAGAAAGGGAAAAAGGATCCATGTCTAAACGAGAAAGTTCAAGATAACATAAAGGGCAAATACCAAGGCATACCACATTGCAAAGATCTGTAGAAAGCTGGAGGATTTGGAAATTTTTGAATATACAAACAAGTGAAAAGTGCAGCACAGGTACAGGCCCTTTGGCCCTCCAAGCCTGTGCCAACCATCATGCCCTAAGTAATCTAAAAGCAAACCTGCCATTTTTTGATCCAAATCCATCTATTCCTTCCCTATTCATGCACCCATTTAGATGCCTCTTAAGTGTCTTCAATATGTCCAATTCCACCACCTCTTCTGGTAGTGCATTCCAGGCTGCTATCACTCTCTGCGTGAAAGACTTCCCTCACACATCTCCATTAAACTTTCCCCCTCTGACCTTGAACCTGTGCCCCCTTGTAAATGAAATTTCAACCCTGGGAAAAAGCCTCTGACTATCCACCTTATCTATGCCTCCCATAATTTTGTAGACCTCTATCAAGTCTCCTCTCATTCGCCACCTATCCAGTGAAAACAATCCTATTCTTTTAACCTTTCCTCATTGCCTGGTCTCCAGAGCCTTGACTATGTCCTGGTGAACCTTCTCTGCACTGTCTCCAAAGCTTCCACTTCCTTCTGGTAGTGTGGTGATCAAAAGTGCACACAATAATCCAAATGTGGCCGATCAAAGGTGTATAGCTGCAACATGTTTTGCCAACTCTGGTACTCCATGCCCCAGGTGATGAAGGTAAGCATGCCATATGCCTTCTTAATCACCTTGGCTACCTGTAATGCCACTGTCAGGGAACTGTGGACCTGTATGCCCAGATCCATCTGAATGTTAGTGTCCCTATGGGTTCTGCTATTTACAATATAATTCACACCTAAATTTGATCCTCCAAAATGCATCGCCTTGCATTTGTCTGGATTAAACTCCATCTGCCATTTCTGCCCAAGTTGCTGATCTCTCTATATCCTGTTATATACTTTCACAATCATTGGCATTATCAGCACCTCCACCAATCTTCATGTCAAAAACAAACTTACTTATCAGTTCACCCACATTTTCCTCCAGATTATTTATATATATTACAACTAACAATAAGACTGACTCCTGTGGAACACCACTAGTTACTGGCCTCCAATCTGAAAAACTTCCTTCTACCACTACCCTCTGACTGTTTTCTACCGATCTAGCTAGGCCAACCAAATCACTTGTGATTTTAGTTTGTGTACCAACCTGCTATGTGGGAATTTATCAAATGCCTTACTGAAATCCACATAAACTACATCCACAGCCCTTCCTCATCAATTATCCTCATTGCATTTTTTGAGGAGATAATCAGGTTGGTGAGTCATGAAGTTCCCCGAACAAAACCATCCAAAGATATGCAGGGTAGGTGGATTGGCCATGCTAAATTGTCCATAGTGCCCAGGGGTATTTAGGTTAAGTGGGTTAGACATGGGAAATTAGGAGAATTGGTTGGGTGGGACGCCCTTCAGAGGGGGCGGTATGGACTTTTTGGGCCGAATGGCCTGTTTCCAACTGCAGGGATTCTAAAATTATATGATCATGTCCCTCAGTATCTTCTCCAAGAGTTTCCCCACCACAGATGTCATGTTCACCAGGCTTTAGTTTCCTGGATTATCCCTGCATCCTTTCTTAAAGAAGGGAACAACATTTGCAAATCTCCAGTCCTTTGGAACTTTACCTGTGGTCAACAAGGATGTGAAGATATTGGCCATGCCCATCTATTTCCTCCCTTGCCTCTCAGAGTAACCTGGGGTAGATCCCATCTGGTCCTGGGGTCTTGTCTATCTTAATGCAATTTAGGATTCCCAAAACTTCCTCTTTCAATGAGCAACAAAGGGTTACTTAAAGAAAAGTAATAATAAGAGCAAAGGTTAAGTACGAAAGAGGACTACTGCAAAATATACATGCATATAAGAAGGAATAATCTAGCTAAAGTGAATGTTAGTCCTTTCGAGGATGAGACTGAGGAGTTAATAATAGGGAACACAGAAATGGCAGAGACACTGAGTCAGTACTTTGCCTCAGTCTTCATGGTGGAGACCACTGAAACAATCTCAATGCAGAGATTATAGAATAGAAGGAACTTAAAACAATTGTCATCATTAGGGAAAAAGGTACTGAGGAAACTACTACGATTTAAGGCAGCCAAGCTTCCAGGGCCTGGTGGTCTAAATGGAGATTGATAAAGGAGACATAGAGTGAATGTTTCCTCTTGCGGGACAATTTAGAATGAGAGGTCATAATTTTAGACCAGGTAGTGTCAGATACAAAATAGAGACAAAGAGGACTTACTTCTCTCAAAGGATCATGAATCTGTAGAATTTACTACCCCAGGATGTGGTGGATGTTGAGACACCAAATAAACCCAAGGATCAGTTAGACAGATTTTTAATTAGTAATAAGTTAAAGGGTGGGAAAGTGGAATGGACGCCAAGATGAAGTCGGCCATAATCATATTAAATGGTGGAGTAGACTCGAGGGGTTGAATTGCCTAATCCTCTTCCCTATTCATGTATTTACTCATATATCTTTTGTTGCTTTTCACGTAATATCGTCAGTAATAAATTTAATTTTACTTTTTAATTCATAACCAATTTAAATTCTTCTACAAGTGATGAATAGCATTCTCCATCTTTATTATACTATCCTAATGTCTATAAATTTAACAACATTATTTTTCTGAAATGACCTCCCAGTGTTCATTATTAACAGAATTATAGATTCATTGTATTACATATTAATGCAAAGCAACATCTTAACTTTCTTGTTTTAGAGAAATGATGAATGCTAAAAACAGCAACGAGTATTGTCCTCTTGTTGGTGCCTTCATAAATGGTTGTGAACAGTGTAAAGTGTGAATTAACTTAGCAGATTAATTCAGTTTCTTCCTGTTGCTTTATTAGATTCCTAAAAAGAATCTAAGCAATCTGCCCTCTCAATTCAATATTTTTAAAAAATTTCTAGAATGAAAACATTTAAAAAGATGACATAAATAAAGTCTGTTTATTTTCAGAAGTGAAATATTTACTTAATATATTTAAACCCATAAATGTGGATTTTCCAGTTGACATAAATCAGTTTTATTGATTGATTTATATGATTCAACACCTACCTGTAATTTTTATGTTCAGTGACCCTGGTTCTAGGGTATTCTGCTGAAGACTTCTGGGGTTTCCTTTAAAGTATCCAAAAGTTAGGCTGCTAAGCCGTTTTGCTTCCCCTGATGTTTTGTTCAAGTCAGATGATGCTTTTCGTCCTCGATTCCCTGTCAGGGCTAAAAGATAGCAGCAACTCAAGAACATGTTATTTGAGGAACTAGAAGAACTACGGATACTGGAAATCAGAAACAAAAATAAAATGCTAGTAAATCTCAACAGGTCTGGTAACATCAGTGGAGAGAAATCAATGTTAACGTTTCTGGTCCTGAGACTCTTCCATTCCCAGTTCTGAAGAAGGGTTGCAAGACCCAAAAAGTTAAGTCTGATTTCTCTCCACAGATGCTGCCAGGCCTGCTGAGATGGTCCAGCAATTTCAGTATTTATTTCCAGTTAGTCATGCATTGCTGTAGATGACTTCTGACTGCAGTGAAAAACTAACTTTACTTCTGTTGCAAATAATAGACTAAATTGTACGAAAAAGCCTTCTTACTCCAAGAGGTCTGGTCTGACCCAGCAGAGGTGAGAGAAGGATGTTACATCACACTATTGTGCCTATCAGGTCTTATTTATCTGGAAAATGGACATCATCAAAACAAACAAAGTGGAACGTATTTGGATCCTTGCTCACATCAATTTGCAAAGACTAAACCACAAAAATGGCCTTCCAAAACAGAATATTCATATTCTGCACAATGATACAACAGAAAACCACAGGAAGACAGTTTTGGAGAGTCGACTCAGCTGTCCAATATATTGGTGGCACTGCATTTGCAATTGCGTTGTGCTGGTTTTCACATTCCTAAATTGGAATGAGCTTGTTAGGCAAGTCTGCCATAAAAAGGGGTATACAGTTAAGCTCAATTTCAGCACAAGGGACACTGTAATTGCAGCCCAATGATTTTAGTCGAGAACTGAGGAGAAACAGATGATATATATGCATAAAGTAATCACCCTGTAAGAATTCACTGGTAATGGTGCATAGTAAACAACTGAATTCACTCAGTAAATCACATATATGGCGGGGAATCTTGGCTCTAACCTTGTAATTTGGTCTGAAGGATCTGAATGTGTTCCACCTGTTGCTGGTTGGTAAGTTTAAAACTCTGATTTTCAGTTTCAAGCTATGAGCAAAGAGAGGATATAAATGGTGTTAAATTATTATCACTCCACATTAAAAACAGAAAATTAATAATAAGAAAACATCAAAGATTATATTGCATAATATTAATCTAACTTCAATCGTCTGAACAACTAAGATTGTAAATACAACTAAGTCCTAGGTATACGTCAATCAATAGATAGAATAGCCACCTGAATAAGTTTATACAAATGTCACATAAGTGGGTGAATGCACATAAACCTTTTAGGAGGATTTTTGTTCAATGGACTTAAAAATTTTAAATTTTTTAATGAGCAGTTTAAAACACATTTTTCATACACAAGGACCTAAAAGACATAAAAATGTGTTTTGCAGCTCAAAATTTCCAAGAAAAGGGGAAATAAATCAAAAACAAAACAAATTCTACAACTAATTCAATATACTGAATGTGTTTCTCTTATAAATATGCAGCAACACTCAGGTACCTCCTGAAGTTTCATTGTCACCCAATCCTTGATTTTAGCTGCTTTCTCCTCAATTATTTTGGCCTCCTGCATCCGTAGGTGCTTCTGAAAATCAAATGCTTACTGTTAACCTTCTATGAATATGTGAACACTGCAGTACAACAGAACACATGAATAGAAGTAACAGAGCCGCAATAATTTTGACCTTCACGCTATGAAATCTGTGTCATAAGACAAGGGTAGATGAGAAAGCAGTTTCACCTACCTACTGTTAATTATAGTCAATATCATGAACAGGAATAAATAGATATTTATTAGCACAAACCTGCTTATGCGGCAAGCTCTCAGACCTGGGAATAGGTGGGTTAGTGATTTGCATAATTATTTATCTTCGTCCAATTAGATTCCCAATGGTATATAACATATTAAGATTCAATTAGAGTCAGTTGTACTTTTGGATTCTGTTTGATTGCAGTGCTTAGCCTTGTCACCCAGACATGTATTTAGTTCACACCTCCTTTAATTGCTATCTTATCAAAGCTGAATTAAATTTCCCCCAAAAAGCTAATTTGGTAAACCAAAGTACAAATAAGCCATGCTGAACAGAGGCTGAATTTAATGATCGCAATGGGATTGGCAGGATGGGTGTTAAAACATGCCTAAAGCATTTGGGTCAGTAATGGGAAAATCTAGCGACGGTAATGAGCTAGTTAAGTGCCATAATCAACTCTCCAAACCAATCCAGCCATCTCAATATTTACTTCAAGACCTCAACTGTACACTTGATCACTTTGGTTGTACCGCATCTCAACAGGCAAGAGAAGACAATAAAAGGGAGTCATATGCAATTTCTGGTGGGTGGTATTTGATCCCTTGCAACCAAACTCTCATATTTTGAGTAAAGGTGGCTTATTGGAGCAGAATGGGAGAATTGTGACTGTTGCCTGGAAACTTGGCCCAGATCTGCATTATTCTGTGTTGATGATCACTAAGTAGCTGCTCGAAGAGGGAATGACATCCTTTCCTGTTTACAAATGTTTCTGGCTGGTTTCCTGATATTCTAAGGATAATACATGTATAGTCTATGACTCCTGGCACATAAAGGAAGCAGGCCATTGCAGCAAAAATCAGAGTCTTTTTCATTCAAATTTCTAGGTACCATCAGGAAAGTCATTCATTGATAGAAAATGTCTTTGCCAGAGCCAGTGACTTGCTTTATGAACAGTAGATTGAGGAATTTCAGAAATGTTCACTCTAGCATTCTGAAATGGTGACTTTCACTTATTATCAGTAGTTAGGAAGATCGAGCGGTTTAATTTCTCTGTCCCTGCATCGCTACTGGCTACAACAAAATTTGAGTTTCAAAAGAAAGGAAACAACCTGTCTTTGGAGAAACAAGTCAGTGAAACAAAAAAAAAAGTCATGTTTGCAGAATACCCAAATCCAAGCCTGCAGCTGAAGTAACTTTGACACAAACTATTGGCAAGAGATTTCTTACTGGATCAGATATGCCTGGTAGAACTCTCTTTCTGAAGACTGTCTGTAGATTCAGACTTCTCCTTATGTTAGGATGAGATGTGAAGGCTCAGTTAGGGTGCTTGAGGGCTACGAGGTAGCCAGGAAAGACCGAAAGAGAGCGCTCAGAAGAGCAAGGAGGAGACATGAGAAGTTGTTGGCGGATAGGATCAGGGTAAAACCTCAGGATTTCTATAGGTATTTAAGGAATAAAAGAATGACAAAAGTAAGATTAGGGCCAATCAAGGATAGTAGTGGAAAGTTGTGTGTGGAGTCAGAGGAGATAGGGGAAGCACTAAATGAATATTTTTCGACAGTATTCACTCTAGAAAATGACAATGTTGTCGAGGAGAATACTGAGATACAGGCTACTAGACTAGGTGGGATTGAGGTTCACAAGGAAGAGGTATTAGAAATCCTACAGAGTGTGAAGATAGCTAAGTCCCCTGGGCCGGATGGGATTTATCCTAGGACCCTCTGGGAAGCCAGGGAGGAGATTGCCGAGCCTTTGGCATTGATCTTTAACTCGTCATTGTCTACAGGAATAGTGCCAGATGACTGGAGGATAGCAAATGTGGTTCCCCTGTTCAGGAAGGGGAGTAGAGACAACCCTGGTAATTATAGACCAGTGATCCTTACCTCAGTTGTTGGTAAAGTGTTGGAAAAGATTATAAGAGAAAGGATTTATAATCATCTAGAAAAGAATACATTGACTAGGGATAGTCAGCACGGTTTTGTGAAGGGTAGGTCGTGCCTCACAAACCTTATTGAGTTGTTTGAGAAGGTGACCAGTTAGATGAGAGTAAACCGCTTGATGTGGTGTATATGGATTTCAGCAAGGCGTTCGATAAGGTTCCCCACAATAGGCTATTGTATAAAAGGCGGAGGAATGGGATTGTGGGAGGTATAGCAGTTTGGATCGGAAATTGGCTTGCTGAAAGAAGACAGAGTGTGGTAGTTGATGGGAAATGTTCATCCTGGAGACCAGTTACTAGTGGTGTACCGCAAGGGTTGGTGTTGGGTCCACTGCTGTTTGTCATTTTTATAAATGACCTGGATGAGGGCGTAGAAGGATGGGTTAGTAAATTTGCAGACGACACTAAGGTCGGTGGAGTTGTGGATAGTGACGAAGGATGCTGTAGGTTGCAAAGAGGCATAGATAAGCTGCAAAGCTGGGCTGAGAGGTGGCAAATGGAGTTTAATGCGGACAAGTATGAGATGATGCACTTTGGTAGGAGTAACCGGAAGGTAAAGTACTGGGCTAATGGTAAGATTCTTGGTAGTGTAGATGAGCAGAGAGATCTCGGTGTCCATGTACACAGATCCTTGAAAGTTGCCACCCAGGTTGACAGGGCCGTTAAGAAGGCATACAGTGTTTTAGCTTTTATTAATAGAGGGATCGAGTTCCGGAACCAAGAGGTTATGCTGAAGCTGTACAAAACTCTGGTGCGGCTGCACTTGGAGTATTGCGTACAGTTCTGGTCACCGCATTATAAGGATGTGGAAGCTTTGGAAAGGGTGCAGAGGAGATTTACTAGGATGTTGCCTGGTATGGAGGGAAGGTCTTATGAGGAAAGGCTGAGAGACTTGAGGCTGTTTTCGTTAGAGAGAAGAAGGTTGAGAGGTGACTTAATTGATATATAAAATAATCAGAGGGTTAGATAAGGTGGATAGGGAGAGCCTTTTTCATAGGATGGTGACAGCGGGCTCGAGGGGGCATAGCGTTAAATTGAGGGGTGAAAGATATAGGACAGATGTCAGAGGTAGTTTCTTTACTCAGAGAGTAGTAAGGGAATGGAACGCTTTGCCTGCAACGGTAGTAGATTCGCCAACTTTAAGTACATTTAAGTCATCATTGGGTAAGCATATGGACGTACATGGAATAGTGTAGGTTAGATGGGCTTCAGATCGGTATGACAGGTCGGCACAACATCGAGGGCCGAAGGGCCTGTACTGTGCTGTAATGTTCTATGTTCTGTGTACTTGTGGTGATCAGTCCTTCCACTGGATTTTCAACCAACAAACGTTTTGATAAGAGGTTTTCAGAAGAAGAGAGCAAAATAAAGTCTCTGTCTATGTGACAAATTCTTTGCAACAATCTCAGTTCAAAACAAATTTCTCCCCACCTACAAACTGGGTCAAGGGACTTTTTCACTGAAAGTTGCAGAGACAATGGATCCAAGCAGCTTGTTCTTTGCAAATGCAATACAGATGCTGTTGAAATCAGTGTCCTTTGCTTGAAAAATGATCTTTCCATAAACTCCAGGATATCTATATACATGTCTAAATCAGTGATATTGTAAAGTCATTGTTTAAATGACACATCTTTGTAACATTCCAAGGCCAAACACGCCCACCTTGGCCCAGAAGCAGTATGACTTCATGCGGGAGGAGAATTCTCTCCTCACCAAGACCTCTCCCACTCCTCCTCCTGGGCCTCCAACCTGATACTGCTGTGAGACTCACACTCATCTATTCCTGTGAGAATAGGCAGGACAAAGTTAGACTGGTGGGGCATCTTGCAGTCTCAGAAGATGCACTCTGCTTAGAGGTGCTGTTGGGATGACGAAGCTGTCGTTCAATCTGAATGGCCAGCAGCTAGGTGGGGATTTCCTCTCACATGAGGGATAAATGTCTTGCCTCCAACCAATTAATGTACCTCCGATCATGACATGGCATAGGCCAGAAAGCATCAACCTGGATGTCATTTGCACAACTGTGTAGCAGGGCAGGAAATCCTGCTGCCCAAAAAACTATGCCCCATCTTTCTTGAATCCTGCATTTTGCAAACTTTTTGACTGCTTAATGGAACATCCAGCACAAGTTGAGCAGAAATTTCTGCCCATTAAATATTGGGAATAATGTAGACATTGTCTTCAGTCCCCATTCCAAATTTATTTCCCCCTCTACGGACTTCTTCCTACTCCCTGCATACTACGCAAAACTTAAGCAGACAGCTTGTAATCCTGGTGTCTTCACAGAGTTGATCTTTTGACCGTATATCCACGCCATTATGAGGACTATCTTTGTCCATCTCCGTAATATCACCTCTTTTGGTCCCATCATGTATCAATTACGGCTGACACCTTCATTCATGCCTTTGTTAACTCTAAGCTATTTCTACTCACTCGTGGCCTACCTTCCATATTTTACTATCCTTAGTCTGCTGTCTATTGTCATTTTTCCCGTGTATGTTCATCAAGCATCCCTGCAGTAGCTGACTGACATTGCCTTTTATTCAAAACCTTGATTTTAAAATGCTGATTCTTGTTTTCAAATTCCTTTCTCCATTGCTGTAATCTCTTCCAGCCACCAACTTTTCAAGATAGCCTGACTCATCTAATTCTGGTCTTGTGAGTAAACCAATTTTAAACCACCATTGTCCTTTCAGCTATGTAGATCATAGCTTCTGGAGTTCCCTTTCTACATTGCTCTACCACCTTAACTTCTTTTCTTTCTTCAAGACACTCCTTTAAACCTGTACTTTTTTTTAAAATTAAGTTTTTGGTCATTTTACTCAATAAATCCTTCCATGGCTCTGCATCATATTTCTGTTTTATAATGCTTCAGTGAAGCACCTTGGAATGCTTTGTTACATTGAAGGCGCTAAAGAAATATATGTTGTTGAGCTGAGAAAATGGAGCATAATTAAAAGAAGCTATTCAGTTTATTAAATCGAAATGTGTTTCATATGTAAGCAAAGGAACAAGCCACTCAATTAGAATTTGAAGTAGGAATGTCTATGATAGCGAACCTGTTCATCTCGCTGTAGCTCTAAACGCTGTATGATATCATCTTTTTCCTGTATCAGAGTTTCCAGCTCCTGACAGCTCTTAAACAACTTATTCTCTGATTCACCAGTCTGGATATTGGCTGCTTTTAGCTTCTCTTCCATGACACAAACCTAGGAACAAAAAAAAACCACACACAAAAGAAATGCAATAAAATTCTTCATAAAATGAATTAAAAAACACAGCAGACAGTATCTGTTGGAAAGGTATTTAAGGAAGCTTGGCTAGTCCTGCTAACTCATAGTAAAACTCAGTGCTACCCTAATGGGAGATTTCACATTTGATCTCAAACTCCAATAACATCTCAATTGGACAGTTATTTCCTGGTATTTTAATGTGCTGTAACACCATGCCAAAGTAAAAGCCAGACACAAAATTTCCCGAATGAAATCATCACATTTTAAGAATCACGTCACTCAACCGCATAGTAGTATTTTCCATTTGTAACCAGGTGGGAAGCAAATATTTGCAGCTGTCGTTTGTTAATCACCACTTACAGTTGTTTTGCTAATATGTTGGTTTTGTTGGTATGTATCTGTTTATGTCTAATGCTCTCTTATTATGGCAGCAACAGGAAAATGATTAAATCCCTGCAGACAAATTCAAAAACTCTAAACAGACAAGGAAAATGAACTAAATAACTCCTCCTGGACACAAATGGTGACAGCCACAAATTTCCCTTCACTTTTGATCTTCACTCTCCTCCTTCAACATTTTTCTCTCTATTTTTAATTTCTGTTTTCATCTCAAATGTTTTCTCCTTTTTCCCCTCCAGTGAGCAGATAACTGAACAGTAATCCTGGAAACTAGAATGCTGAAAATAGATGGCAAATACTGCTAAAGCACAGTATATAGTGGATCCTGAGAACTGCAGTCTTTTAAATCAAGTATAATTACTTGAAAATGTTTATCTTATAGTCTTAGACCGAGGTCCTAAGCACGGGAAGTGAGCTATACTGGCTTGAGACCTGACAGAGATAGCCAAATAGCAATGTTTCCAGAATGCAGTGGGAGCAAGGCTGCAGCTAAGGGACTAAAACACAAAAAGGCAAGGATTTGCCTGGTAGGCTCCGAGTGAGTGTGCACTTTGACGGCAAGCAATAAGCCCAGGGATGTAGCCTGGTCTTGTCCATGAGTTGGGTGTGTGTGTGTCCTCCTGAGTGCAGACTGTCTTTGCTACTGCATTACAACGATGGTTGCTGTTGCAGCTCAAGGTTCAATATTGAAGTGCAGAGGCTTCTTGTAAGTAGGTTGGAGATGTGCCACAAGAATTCTTAGAGACTGGCACATGGGCCGTGGATATGGGCTACCTGTGGCCAGTGCCCATGGACCGTGCCTGCAGATGCTCTGGTATCCATGTCAAGTTATGAAGAAATTGAGTTGGGTGGTCATCAAGGCATTTAACAAGCAAAAAAACTAATTATTTGGCAATTCACTGCTGAACAAGGAACTTACCACACCATTTGTGGAAAAACAAAAAATGGAGCAAGATACTCTGGATTTCGAAACTGGCATTGCTGGATTTCTCATCTTATTCTACCACAAACTTCGCCATAAGCCACATTGCTCAGGCCCTATAAGATTTTGTCCATTAGTTTGCTTTCTCTCTACAAATGGCGTCTGACACACTTTGAGTAATTCTGCCATTCTCTGCCATCTTACTTCAGGAAAAATAGTAATTTGTACTGCCTTTGCCTAAATGTGTGTAATAATTGTTTCAAGGTGAGGTTACACAAGAGGAAAATTGGCGATCAGAAGATTAAGGCAAGTGTTTTTAACTTTCCTTGTGGGATCAGGAGGAATAAGAGGACGCATTTGGGCCATCAACTGTTTAAGACCAGGTCAAACAGAATGTTAAGCTTACATGGACAATCTAGACCAGTCTGAGTGGAAGTGGGGTGATAAAGCTTGGTAACATTGGTGTACATAGTCATAAAGTGGATCCGTGAGAGATTTTTAAATGGGGGTAGTTTCAATTTTTATTTTGTCTTAAATCAACAACAGATGTTAATTGACAGACTGTGTGATTTGGGGCCAGGTATCTTTCATATCAGATGTAAAGGCTTGTTTCTAACACATCGGTGTTATTTCTCACCTAGGTCAGCCTGGCCTGCATCAGATAGTTGTAGCATGCTTGCAAGGTAATGACTCTAAATATAAAGTTGTAACATTTAAAGTGCACAACTACACAATAGAATCTATACAGTAGGTGAGGAAGAGGCCTGTCTGCTTATACACCACCTGCTGGTAAGCCTTCTCAGCACGACGGTTGGCATCGATTACTTGCCTTTCCAACTGTTGCATCTGGAAAGCAGAAAACACTGCAGTAAATGTGGAGCTAACTGCAACATGAATTCTACTAGCACATTCTAAATTTGTTTCAAAACATTTGTAGTTTATTTTCCTTCGGAGAAAACTAACAGCTACAGATATAAGAGTTGGGAAAGGAAAATAGGCCACTCCAACACTGTAATGGAAGTGTTTATAGCAGCACAGTTCAGGAAAACATTTTTTTAAGTGCACAAGTCAATGTTCCTAGTTCATGTGTTATATGTAGTTGCATATCGCTGATTCAGGACTCTTTTAATAATATTTTTCAGGTATTACTCAAAGATGAAATTAAGTTATTTTAAAAATCAAAGCCTGCATGTTATGATAACACTGGAAGCTGTTCCACAGACCAGGAACTCAACTTTGGAGGCTGCATTCGAGTACAAATGAGGCTATGCTAGATTCCCACTGCATGGAGTACCACTTTGAGAGATGCTCTTTACCCCTCTATGCTGTCAGAGGTGGTGTTAAGCAAATGCTATGCTCTAAATCCACTCTAGAACATAAAATGGGTGATTTGTAGGGCATAACAAGGTCAGACACAGAACTACTTCACGATGCAGTAGTTATGTGGAATACAGAATGGTCAGCAATGGAGTGTAAAGCCATACATTCTGCATAAAAGGAGATCAATGAAGGATGCCACAAATTTTAATACTTCAGGGGCAATATTGCATTAGAACTAGTTTAAATGATTTTTGAGCTCTCCTCCCATTCTCACCTGCTTTGAAATTGATTAAAATTTTCACTAATGAGCAACTGCAGTTATCTTACAAGTTGGCCATTCTATGCTATTGATAAAATTATTTTTCATTGCCAGCTATGAATAATGCAAGCCTTTTTTTGCAGAGATATATTCAGTGACAAATTTCTATATGTTAGTGTGTTTTACTGTACAATTCATGGAATTTTGTTCCAGACATAGTGAAAACAATAATAAACAGAATTTATGCAAAAATCACAACCTTTTCAAAACAAAATTGGAATGTTAAACTATACTATACTGAAATAGTGGTAAAAGAGATATAGCTTAAAGTTGGAGTGATTTGGCAACTTAATATTCATGATCAGACAGGGAGGAAAATTAGTTATCTAGCAGCAGTGTTAATTATTGACTCTATCATAACTAATTTCTGCTACTGACCAGAAAGACATCAGGAATGGTTATACATGCACACTTGGCCTGCACTTTATAGCCAGCACACACGCTACTGATCCTGTCTTTCCAATCAGCAGTAGGAACTTCAATGTCACAATGTAAGTTCCAGTTTGGACTTCTTCATTTATGGGGATAAACAAAATATAAAAATATACATTGGATATACCTAACAGATACATGAAATGGAATTAGTGACCGAGGTTATAACAGTAATGTAGAGTAATGCATTAATGCAAAGAAAATTGGTACGGTTCCTGTTATGTCTTTCAGATCACCAAACAATGGAATTGAGATGGAGGTGGAGATTGCATATTGTTCAACAAAATATGCAAAACTAAGGTAATAACAGTATTTTTTAACCATTTCAAGGTAGACTGGAATAAAGGTAATGTATACAGTCAAAGTGGTTAATGCTTTTTAACACGTATTCAGAATTCCTTCCTGGGCTAATTCCATGTGCAATGACAGAAAGCGATTATCAAGAGTAAACTTGAGAGATAGTTATACAACTTGAACAAACAACAGTTAAGATGCCTTTAGATTAAAAAATACCTCTTGTGATTATGTTTCGGTGACTAATCACCATGTTAACTAACCAAACAACAAAAGAATTAAGTATATGGTATACCAAGTCAATTAATTCTGCAATCTAACTGATGATAACTGACAGTTAACTGATACATCTTGTATGGCAACATCTTTCCTAATTAGAATCCACTTGCCAACCAATCAGCACTTTTTTTCTCATTCTCCTTACATTGGTATTCTAGCAAATATCCTGATGGGTACAATATTAAAAACCTTCATTTAAAAAGTCCTTTTTCAGCAATACTCAAGTTTTGTACTAATAACCAAGAAGTTATTATTGAAATGAGTCAGATGTTCAACATAACAAGTTGTATTTTGCACCTAACTTGAGGAATAAATTCTCAGCAAACATGTTAAGGACATCAGGTTTATGTCATCAGTTCTAGCACTGTCTTCGTTGGAGCCCAACAAACTAAATAAAAAGATGTTTAGACAGCTGTTGCAATGACACTGGAAGCTACATCTGTGTGACATTTATCAGAATCAGCAAGTTATCAAACACAAATAATACCACCCACGGGAAATGCTTTGTTTCTGATGCTTTTGTAAATTGAAAGGATACTTTTTAAAGCACTTTGTACTCAAGCAATATCTTTATAAAAGAATAGAGTCTAAACAGCAAGTATCTACTGTTGAAATTCAAACAATTTTAGAAGAATTAATGAACTTTCACAGTCAGACACAATAGCACCATGATTTATTTTGCAGTATACTCTGAGCAAATGGGTTTTATCCAGTCCAAAGAACAATAGTTATTAGGCTAGATTTTGTCATCTATGGCAAAGTAACGGCATTCACTGATGTCTTCAAAAAAAGTTGCCTCTAAGGATCTAGCAATTTCAGTGACACTGGCTATCCCTTTCTTGATGTGAGTTTAAATTTGACACTAGGAAATCTCCAGGCACCCATCAACAAGGATACCATCAAGTGTGATAAGCAACCAATTAGATTGAAGATCTTAGGGCTCTCCAATTCTTCCTGGAGCAAAGACCTGAACAGTCCCCACCCACCACCACCCTCCTCTGCTTGGCCAAGTTTGTCCTTACTGTCAACTTCTTTCAACTCCTCTCATTTTCTTCTGGTAAGAGGGGTTGACATGGGTACCTGCACGGGCCCGAGTTATGTCTGTCTCTTCGTGGGTTACGTGGAACATTCCTTGTTTGAGTCCTATTCCGGCCCCCACCCACAAATCTTTCTCCAATACATCAATGATATCATCGATGCTGCTTCCCTCTCTCATCAAGAATTGGAAAACTTCGTTAATCTCACCTCCAATTTCCACCCTGCCCTCACTTTCACCTGGTCAATCTCTGACTCCTCCATTCCCTTCCTCGACATTTCTGTTTCCATTTCTGGGAACAGACTGACCACTAATATCCATTACAAACCCACCGACTCCCATAGCTACCTGGACTATACATCCTCACAACCCACACCCTGTAAAGACTCCATCCCATTCTCTCAGTTCCTCTGTTTCCATTGCATATGTTCAGATGAGGCTAACTTTGACAAGGGAGCCTCTGAAGTGTCCACATTCTTCCTCAACCGAGGACTCCCCAGCTCTGTTGTCGACAGGGCCCTCAATCGGGTCCAACCCATCTCCTGCACTTCAGCCCTCACCCCTGCTCTTCATTTACGCAACAGCGATAGGGTGCCCCTTATCCTCACCTACCATCCCACCAGCATCCACACCCAGAAGATCATCAGACACCATTTAATTCCATCTCCAGCAAGATGCCACCATCAGACACATATTCCCCTCTGCTCCCTTGTTCGCCTTCCACAGGGACCGTTCCCTTCGGGACACCCTGATCCACACTTCTTTCACCCCCAACACCTCCTCACAGACCTATGGCACCTTCCCCTATAACTGGCAAAGGTGCAACACCTGCCCGTTTACCTCCTCCATCCCCAGTATCCAAAGGCCCAAACATACCTTCCAGGTGAAGCAACACTTCACCTGCACTTCCCAGAATCTAGTCTACTGTATTCGCTCTCACAATGTGGTCTCCTCTATGCAGGGGAAATGAAGCGTAGACTTGGTGACCGCTTCACAGAACATTTACATTCTGCTCACAAAAAAAGACCCTGAACAAACTGTTGCCTGCCACTTCAATGCACGCCCCTGCTCCCTAGCCAATATCTCTGTCTCTGGTTTGCTACTGTGTTCTAGTGAAGCTCAGCGCAAGCTGGAGGAACAACACCTCATTTTCCACTTGGGGACTCTGCATCCCTCTGGACTCAATATTGAGTTCAATCATTTTAGGGCCTAAACTCTCCCATGTCCCAGCCCCCAACCCCACACACCAGACCTTGTTACCACATATCCTACCACTCCACATCCCCAGTTGTTAGTCACTAACAGTCCCCATTAACAAGTATTCACCCTCCCAGCCTGATCATTAGCAACTCCTTTGTCTGTCCAACTGTCTTTCTCTCTCTTTGGGCTCTATCCTATTGTTTACTCCACATCCCACCCACCTCCCTATTTTCTACATATAAACTGACGTTTCCAAGCCACCATCAGTTCTGAGGAAGGGTCACCAGACCTGAAATGTTAACTCTGTTTTCTCCTCCACAGATGCTGCCAGATCTGCTGAGCTTTTCCAGCAACTTTGTTTTTGTTCCTGATTTACAGCATCCATAGTTCTTTTGGTTTTTATTTGCAATTAGATTGAAGGATTCTCACAGATTGCAAATCACAAAGTAAAAATCATTGAATCCATTTACTTCAAAATATAATTTTTACAGATATAAAAACTAATGATTGGAATGCTTTATAGATTAAAAGTTACAAATTATAGACTATATATTAATAAACTTGCAGAATAGGTGAATAATTGGCAAATGAAGTTCCGCACAAATGAATTTGAGTGGGTACATTGTGGTAGATCGACCAATGAATCAGTTATTACTTGGAAGATACAAGTCTGAATGGGGTAGAGTAACAAAAGAAATCCGTGAGCACAAATACTGTAATCACGAAGGGTTGTTTCACAAGTTAGCAAGGCCATATAAAAAGCATATCAAGTGCAAGCTTTTTTTATTTCTAGAGGGAAAAAATTGAATAGTAGGGAAATTATGCTGAACCAACATTGAATCTTAACTAGACCCTCCATTTAGAACACTGGCTGTAGCATCATACTACAAAAAGGATACACAAGCATTAGAATGAATGCAGAGCTGATATATAGGAATAATACCAGAATGTACATATCAAGAAAGGATCGACAGGCTGGATTCTTTCTCTCTTGAGACAAGCTCTCTGAGCAGTGACCTAACAGAGCTCTTTAAAGTAATTGGCCCCAGCTATGCCTGCCTCTTTGTAGGTTACGTGGAACAGTCCCTCTTCCGCACCTACAAAGGTCCCAAACCCCACCTCTTCCTCCGTTACATTGATGACTGTATTGGCGCCGCCTCTTGCTCCCCAGAGGAGCTCAAACAGTTCACCCACTTCACCAACACCTTCCACCCCAACCTTCAGTTCACCTGGGCCATCTCCAGCACATCCCTCACCTTCCTGGACCTCTCAGTCTCCATCTCAGGCAACCAGCTTGTAACTGATGTCCATTACAAGCCCACCGACTGCCACAGCTACCTAGAATACATCTCCTCCCACCCACCCTCCTGCAAAAATTCCATCCTCTATTCCCAATTCCTCCGCCTCCGCCGCATCTGCTCCCACGATGAGGCATTCCACTCCCGCACATCCCAGATGTCCAAGTTCTTCAAGGACCGCAACTTTCCCCCCACAGTGGTCAAGAATGCCCTTGACCGCGTCTCCCGCATTTCCCGCAACACATCCCTCACACCCCGCCCCCGCCACAACCGCCCAAAGAGGATCCCCCTCGTTCTCAAACACCACCCCACCAACCTCCGGATACAACACATCATCCTTCGACACTTCCGCCATCTACAATCCGACCCCACCACCCAAGACATTTTTCCACCGCCATCCTTGTCTGCTTTCCGGAGAGAGCACTCTCTCCGTGACTCCCTTGTTCGCTCCACATTGCCTTCCAACCCCACCACACCCGGCACCTTCCCCTGCAACCACAGGAAATGCTATACTTGCCCCCACACCTCCTCCCTCACCCCTATCCCAGGCCCCAAGACGACTTTCCATATTAAGCAGAGGTTCACCTGCACATCTGCCAATGTGGTATACTGCATCCATTGTACCCGGTGTGGCTTCCTCTACATTGGGGAAACCAAGCGGAGGCTTGGGGACCGCTTTGCAGAACACCTCCGCTCGGTTCGCAATAAACAACCGCACCTCCCAGTCGCGAACCATTTCCACTCCCCCTCCCATTCTTTAGATGACATGTCCATCATGGGCCTCCTGCAGTGCCACAATGATGCCACCCGAAGGTTGCAGGAACAGCAACTCATATTCCGCTTGTGAACCCTGCAGCCCAATGGTATCAATGTGGACTTCACAAGCTTCAAAATCTCCCCTTCCCCCACTGCATCCCAAAACCAGCCCAGTTAGTCCCCTCCCCCCACTGCACCACACAACCAGCCCAGCTCTTCCCCTCCACCAACTGCATCCCAAAACCAGTCCAGTCTGTCTCTGCCTCCCTAACCTGTTCTTCCTCTCACCCATCCCTTCCTCCCACCCCAAGCCGCACCTCCATCTCCTACCTACTAACCTCATCCCACCTCCTTGACCTGTCCGTCCTCCCTGGACTGACCTATCCACTGCCCACCTCCCCACCTATACTCTCCTCTCCACCTATCTTCTTTTCTTTCCATTTCCGGTCCGCCTCCCCCTCTCTCCCTATTTATTCCAGAACCCTCACCCCATCCCCCTCTCTGATGAAGGGTCTAGGCCTGGAACGTCAGCTTTTGTGCTCCCGAGATGCAGCTTGGCCTGCTGTTTTCATCCAGCTTCACACTTTATTATCTTCTTTAAAGTATCAAATGTTTTGGTGGACGAAACACATAGAGAATGCTTCCTCTTGTGGGGAACAGCATAACCAGAGGCATCAATACAAGGTAATCTCTAAGGAAGTCAATAGGCAATGCAGAAAAAATTTCAGCCAAATTAGGGGCAAAAATGTGAAATTTGCGACCGCAGTAAGCAGCTGATGTGAAAAATTAGACAGATATATGAGGAAGCAAGGAATAGATTGCTACAATGATACTTCCAAATTATCTCATGAAAATGTAAGTTCAAGTGGAACAGAAACTTTGGTACAGATTGGTTGGGCCAAACAGCCAGTTGTTGTGCCAAATACTCCATGTAATCCTGCATAATTATGATAATAATATCCACATCATAAAAACAAAGATCTTTTCTGTGACATTGTAATGAAATGTATGCCAAGAAAACATGCACAGGTATTCATTGGCAACAATCTTCAGCAGCAACAACTGCAAATTTAACACTTTTTTCAATGTTAGGGTATGTGAGCTGTAAAGAAAGTTGGATGAAAATAAAATAAATCTGCACTTTGGATTGCAATACCTCGCAGAATGTTCTGCCCCATTTACCAAAAGTCTGTGGGTGTAGAATCACCCTGTTCAATAACATAAAGACGCAAGGCCAAAACTCATAAATGAGTAGACATCATCTTCTAAATGAGGGCACCCCGTCTTGACGACACGAGCTATAAACTTCATGAAGTGACTGACCCAATAGTGGCAGGTTTCTCTGCATTTGTTAGAGTTCTAAGTTCTGATCACCAGTCTTAATTAAAGTGAAAATTGGCAAATCACTTTCGCTCTGGGGAAGAACAGTCAACTAACCTCCATGTCAGTTCCACAGATGCTATGTGTCAATAACAAAATAATTTTCACTCTTCTGTTGTGGGTCTATATAAAGAAATAAAACACTAAAATGTTTTAATAAAAAGAGGTTTCCTTGCTAATATTGCAGTAGAATGTTGGGAAGTTGTCATATTCATCCTGTCAATTAGGTTAGCTCATTTTGCCACTTGGGGACAATACCAATCGTAATTAAACCAGCAAATCTGTTCTTCATGAAGATCTGTCAACGATTAGGTATTGAAAGTCAGACCAGATTCAAATAAGATTGGTGATAGGTTCATATCTTTGAACAGAAATGTTCATCTCACTGCTGACCTTTTCAGCTTATCATTCTTGTGTCTGTGCTTTGTTGTTTCCAAAGTTAAAACTTTTCAATTGGATTGAGAACTTTCAGAATCACAAACACTGTATGAAAAATGGAACATTAATTATACCGGAGTAAAAATGGGTAAAAACAAAACAGGTAAATCAGAAATTGAAGTGGAATTTAATACCATCTCGAGGTGACAGTGGAGGGATAGTGCTTTTATTCAGCCTAGAGAGGGTGTATGATCAGACCAAACATCTACCAGCATCTGGCCTGAACAATTCCAGGTTGGGAACATTTATCCTTTCCATCTCACAGTCAGTTGAGGCCCTGAAGAGAAAAGTTTATGCACACTTCAGGACCTCACTCTACAGTTGGTATTCAAGCAGTGGTATGGTAGCGCTCTTCTGGTGTTATGGTAGTGTCCCTATCTCTGAGCCAGGAGGCACAGGTTCAAGTCATATCTGCTCCACTGCTGTGTAATAACATTTCTGATCAGGTTAATTATTAAATATCTTTATACAGTGATGGGCAGGGTAGTCGTCATGTACGAAACTCAGACAAATTAAGTTCTATTTCCTTGAAAGCTGTCCAGGAGATAAAGGCATCTTTCGTTCAATGGCACCCAAGTTCCTAATTCAGAAACCTGGGGCGGGAGGAGAGAGGGAGGGAAAGGGGATGTGACACACTGGGTGCCATTCTCCTGACCTTTTTGGCACCCACCCAGATCCCTTCCCAAGTGAGCAACTCATCCTCACAGTTAACAGTGTGGAGCTAGAGGAACACAGGAGGCCAGGCAGCATTAGTGGAGCGGGAAAGTTGACGTTATGGGTCAGGACCCTTCTTCAGAAAAGTTAATGTCCCTCACTGATCCAGGACTGATGGTGGGCTGCATTGCCAGCAGCTATCATTTGCTCTCTTGTGACTTTGATGCCAAAGAGGAGCTGCCAGTCTGTGACGAGAGCTAGCAGCATTTGATTGTTGGAATTTCGACCTCCAGTGTGCTGGATCCTGATATTGGCCTTACACTTTATAGGGTAGAATTTCCCCAAACGAGGTGGTGTAGAGCTCTCTCCAGCTTTCCATCCAGCAGGACTGATCCACGTTACCAGGATAAGAAAAAAATTCTGCCCTAGGTTTCTGCTTCCAATCTCCAAACAATTTGTCCTTTATCACCTCTTAACAATTAATTTCAAAGTAATGGCATGAACATTCGATTGGTTTAGAATTACAATTATTAACATTTTTATTCCGCAAACTTTTCAAAATTCAGTTGCGCGGCAATACCAAATGAGTTGTAGAAATCTTACACTTATTTCTAACTGGTCATGGTCAAAAAAAAAGAGAAAACTGCAATGCTTGGATATGAACTTGACTGAAGTTTCATTTTGAAGTATATAAGATTAACGAGACTAGTTTGTGTCATTTACAGGCTTTACTAATTTCTGTTTCTGGGACAACAATTCGAAAGAAAATGAGGAAATGATGAGTGAAGTGTAATGTTTTTGCTCACTGTAATTTAGAAATCAGTATACTTCCCAACAGAGAGAATGTCAATGCTTTTTCTGGCTCAATTAAATGCAGAACTTAAATATTTGATTACAGCCAACATCAGGTTTATAGGAGCGGGGCAGATGAGCACAGCCACGCATGCACAGCACAGGGCTGTCAAAAAATAAAGGTGCTAGCTCAGCAATGTGGTATATTATCTGAGTTGCAGAGGATTCAGATGTTCATTTTGAGTGGCCAGGTGATCGATAAAGGTCAGTGAATATCCACAACAAAATGCACTGGAGAGCCTGTCAATTGCCTTGCCTAAGTTGTTCCAGAGTATCAAGAAGTTCAGCTTCAACTTGTGTCAAAGGCTTTGTATAGTGCATAGAAAGCATTTTGTTCAACTAGACCAAGTAGTCAGCAACTCAAACAGAAATTGCTGGAAAAGCTCAGCTAGTTTGCCTCTGTGACTTCCTATCCCATCTATGCAACTTATCACACTTTTTTAGCTTAACATTACATAAAATGCTGGATATGGAGCTCACCAGGCCTTCATGTACATCATTAATAAACTGCGTTGTTTCATTAAATTTTGGATAAAGTGATGGAGCACCAGGCCAGGCCTTCTGACCAGCTTGCCACCTCACCTGGCAGCCTCTGCACCAACCTCAACCCCCAGAAACCTGAGCCAGAGCAAAAATCTAACATTTGAACTCTACAGTCTCAATGCAGATGCAATAATTAATGACCAGTACTCCAGACAGCAACTGAATCCTCTATACACATCTCTGTGAAATGCTGGTTGTAAGTAATATCCTCTCTGAATTAACATTGAGTTTCAGCCAAAATAAAAACCTGAAGAACTGCAGATGTTGGAAATCAGAAACAAAAACTGAAATCGCTGGAAAATCTCAGCTGGCCTGGCAGCGGCTGTGGGGAGAAATTAGAGTTAATGTTTTGGGTCCAGTGGCTGGAACTCAATCTTGGTTCTGACAGCATGCAACTTACAATTCGTGTTTCGTGTGCAATTACAATGTGTGTAGAAGGCTCAGTTTTTACCATATATTACTGACCTAGATGTGGGAATAGTGAGCTCCATATCTAGTTTTGTAAGTAGTATTAAGTTAAAAAGTGTAGTAAGTTACACAGATGGGGTAGGAAGTCACAGACAGATCAGATGAGTGCAGAATATTGTGGAAGGTACAGTTTAATATGAGTAAGTTTAAGGTCCACTTTCTTTTATCAGCCACTGCAAGAAAGACAAATTAGAATATTTTTCTAATGAAGAGAAGCAAAGAATGGTGGAAGAACAAAAAGATCTGCATACTCAGCTACAGCAATCACTAAAAGCCAGCATAATTAAAAGGTAATTGTGAAGATAATTTGAATGTTTTCCTTTATCTCAAGAACGTTGATCTACAGAAGTATGGAATTGATACTTCCGTTGTATAGAATCTTAATCAGTTTCCTCTCTCTAAAAGGGTATCCCTACCTCTAACAGGGTCCAAAAATTTAGACCTGCTTCTACCAAGTCTAATCCACACATGCTGTTGGTCCTTTTCCTGGCTAAAGAAAATCAGATGTGGCCGAAGGCAGTGTAGTTTTATACGGGCATCAACCTCCATGAATCACGGATGTGCAATCTGGAACCAGATCTCACTTCCACACCACCACGAACACAGTACGGGTCATATTCTATATTGAATCATCCAGATTTAGGCATCTGTCACCATTTTCACCATGGATCGCCAACATTATGAAAATTCAGTCCATTGTGTTTAGATTTAGGCATAGCATCTCAAGCAGGAGATATTGGCCTTGGAATGTGTAGAGAGTGGAGTCACCAGAATGATAACAGGGTTTAAGGATTAAATAGAGGGCAGATTCTCTAAATTTGGCTTCTACTTCCTTGCACTTAGAAGCGTGAGTGACGTGTTAAAAATGGCAAAAAAGGATTTGATAGAGCAGATACAGAGACTTCCTCCTGTTTGCGATTCTGCTATTAAAACTAAAATTTTAGTCATTCTGGATTGAACTTATGCAATTCAAGTCCAGAGCCCTGTCCTTCAAAACATGGTAGATCTTGGGTTAATTGCAATTTTAAATTCTGAGATAAATGAAATTTACTTAGGTATGGATATCAATGAAGTTGGATCATTGGTGTATAAGGAGCTACTGATCAGCAATGATCTGACTCAATGGCAGAAAAATACTTCAGGTAGTGAGCAGCCTACCCTTTCCACTCCTTTCCTTCCTGTGTTTAGTTCAAATGTGACTGAAATTTAAAAGTGTTGCAAATGCTTTTTTAAGCAAGATACAAGCCAACAGCCAATTCAACAATTCACACACTACTGTATACATTCTTTCTAGTGATGCATGAACTAGTTTCACCTTGGCTCAGTATGCTTAATTTGTTTTTAGTTCAGTGAGGAACATTCTGAGAACTTCTAATTTGAATGTTGATTTAAGCTATGATAAATGTTGACTAGAGAAAGTCCTTACAGTAATAATAATTGTTATATCGTCGTGAAGGTTAATTTAGACCTTGTGACATAGCAGTATAAGCAAATATTACCCTACAGTAACCTCTCAGAGTTTCATCAACCAATGCTCACACACAAAACTCCAAAATCCAATGAAGGGATCCTTGTTGATATTTTAAAAAAAACTCTTTCATTGCATTCTACATTCTGCCAATTACTTCACCATTCCACAGATTCCAGTAGCAACCTCATACGGATAAAAGGAGTGCTGCAACAAAATATCCTTCATGTGTCGAAAAGGACCCTGTTATTTTATTATAAATACAGATGATGCAAAATATTTGACATTGTTTGACTTGCATATTAATTTCCAAGTGTATGAATTGCATTCAGGATTGTGGCAACCTCAATTCTCTACTGAAATGTGCAATGAGTTTATTACAATGGGGTACAATGTAGAATGCTTATTGTGTAGTTTGTTTTCAAAGATGAAACTAAGTTGCAGTGACAGGGGTAAAACATTCCCATCCTTTTGGAGGTGACTTTGGGGATTGGGTGGAGGGGGGTGCTACATGGGAGTAAACTCTCACTAAGAAGCAGTAGGATTGCATCCCTCTGCTTCCACCTCCTTTGACCACTTGCTCAGAAGAGAGAGCAATCGTGACAATAATCCATCTGGCAAAAAAAGAGGGAATTCATTCAACTGAGAAGCCAGTTTACTTTGATTATTGCAGTAGAATAGCAATTTAGTTCAGAAAGCAGAAACTTATCATTTGCACTGATTGGTGGAGGTCATTGGTAATCAAACCCCACTACTCCACTTGTCGCTCCATTAGTATTAATGTGGGGTGGTTGACTTCATCATTGAAATGGTGAGTTGCTTCTCTTTTGTACTATCACTCAGATTAAAAGCGATTTTCATCAGGCTTTTAAAAAAATTAACTTGCAATAATTTGTTTATTACAACAGTAATCTTGTTTGTAAAATGAGTGGCATACACAGTCAACATGTACAATAATTGATCTTTATGTTGAACTAGAATCTGGAATTTATAGGGAGGGGGGAAAAAGAGGAGGGGGTGTAGCACTACTAATCAGAGAGGGTATCACAGCTACAGAAGCTTCCTTTGTCGAGGAAGATCTGCCTACTGAGTCAGTATGGGTGGAAATTAGGAACAGCAAGGGAGTAGTCACCTCGTTAGGGGTTTACTACAGGCCCCCCAATAGCAGCAGGGAGATTGAAGAAAGCATAGGTCGACAGATTTTGGAAAAGTGTGCACGCAGTAGGGTTGTTGTAATGGGTGACTTTAACTTTCCTAATATTGATTGGAACCTCCTTCGAGCAGAAGATTTGAATGGAGCTGTTTTTGTAAGGTGTGTTCAGGAGGGTTTCCTAACGCAGTACGTTGACAGGCCGACGAGGGGAGAGGCCATTCTAGACTTGGCGCTCGGAAACGAGCAGGGGCAGGTATCAGATCTTGTGGTGGGAGAGCATTTTGGTGATAGTGACCATAACTGCCTCACATTCTACATAGCTATGGAGAAGGAGAGGATTAGGCAGAATGGGAGGATATTTAATTGGGGAAGAGGAAACTATGATGCGATTAGACATGAGTTAGGAAGCATGGACTGGGAGCAGTTGTTCCATGGTAAGGGAACTATAGACATGTGGAGACGGTTTAAGGAACAGTTGTTGGGAGTGATGAGTAAATATGTCCCTCTGAGACAGGCAAGAAGGGGTAAGATTAAGGAACCTTGGATGACGAGAGCGGTGGAGCTTCTAGTGAAAAGGAAGAAGGTAGCTTACATAAGGTGGAGGAAGCTAGGGTCAAGTTCAGCTAGAGAGGATTACATGCAGGCAAGGAAGGAGCTCAAAAATGGTCTGAGGAGAGCCAGGAGGGGGCACGAGAAAGGCTTGGCAGAAGGAATCCGGGAAAACACAAAGGCATTTTACACTTACGTGAGGAATAAGAGAATGGTCAAAGAAAGAGTAGGGCCGATCAGGGATAGCATAGGGAACTTGTGTGTGGAGCCTGAGGAGGTAGGGGAAGCCCTAAATGAGTTTTTTGCTTCTGTCTTTACGAAAGAAACCAACTTTGTAGTGAATGAAACCTTTGAAGAGCAGGTGTGCATGCTGGAATGGATAGAGATAGACGAAGCTGATGTGCTGAAAATTTTGTCAAACATTAAGATTGACAAGTCGCCAGGCCCGGATCAGATTTGTCCTCGGCTGCTTTGGGAAGTGAGAAATGCAATTGCTTCGCCACTTGCGAAGATCTTTGCATCCTCGCTCTCCACTGGAGTCGTACCTGAGGACTGGAGAGAGGCAAATGTAATTCCTCTCTTCAAGAAAGGAAATAGGGAAATCCCCGGCAATTATAGACCAGTAAGTCTCACGTCTGTCGTCTGCAAGGTGTTAGAAAGGATTCTGAGGGATAAGATTTATGACCATCTGGAAGAGCATGGCTTGATCAAATACAGTCAACACGGCTTTGTGAGGGGTAGGTCATGCCTTACAAACCTTATCGAGTTTTTTGAGGATGTGACTAGAAAAGTTGATGAGGGTCGAGCTGTGGATGTGGTGTATATGGACTTCAGTAAGGCATTTGATAAGGTTCCCCATGGTAGGCTCATTCAGGTGGTCAGGAGGAATGGGATACAGGGGAACTTAGCTGCTTGGATACAGAATTGGCTGGCCAACAGAAGACAGCGAGTGGTAGTAGAAGGAAAATATTCTGCCTGGAAGTCAGTGGTGAGTGGAGTTCCACAGGGCTCTGTCCTTGGGCCTCTACTGTTTGTAATTTTTATTAATGACTTGGATGAGGGAATTGAAGGATGGGTCAGCAAGTTTGCAGATGACACAAAGGTCGGAGGTGTCGTTGACAGTGTAGAGGGCTGTTGTAGGCTGCAGCGGGACATTGACAGGATGCAGAGATGGGCTGAGAGGTGGCAGATGGAGTTCAACCTGGATAAATGCGAGGTGATGCATTTTGGAAGGTCGAATTTGAAAGCTGAGTACAGGATTAAGGATAGGATTCTTGGCAGCGTGGAGGAACAGAGGGATCTTGGTGTGTAGATACATAGATCCCTTAAAATGGCCACCCAAGTGGACAGGGTTGTTAAGAAAGCATATGGTGTTTTGGCTTTCATTAACAGGGGATTGAGTTTAAGAGTCGTGAGATCTTGTTGCAGCTCTATAAAACTTTGGTTAGACCGCACTTGGAATACTGCGTCCAGTTCTGGGCGCCCTATTATAGGAAAGATGTGGATGCTTTGGAGAGGGTTCAGAGGAGGTTTACCAGGATGCTGCCTGGACTGGAGGGCTTATCTTATGAAGAGAGGTTGACTGAGCTCGGTCTCTTTTCATTGGAGAAAAGGAGGAGGAGAGGGGACCTAATTGAGGTATACAAGATAATGAGAGGCATAGACAGAGTTGATAGCCAGAGACTATTTCCCAGGGCAGAAATGGCTAGCACGAGGGGTCATAGTTTTAAGCTGGTTGGTGGAAAGTATAGAGGGGATGTCAGAGGCAGGTTCTTTACGCAGAGAGTTGAGAGAGCATGGAATGCGTTGCCAGCAGCAGTTGTGGAAACAAGGTCATTGGGGTCATTTAAGAGACTGCTGGACATGTATATGGTCACAGAAATTTGAGGGTGCATACATGAGGATCAATGGTCGGCACAACATTGTGGGCTGAAGGGCCTGTTCTGTGCTGTACTGTTCTATGTTCTATGGTGTCCATAATCCTAAAGACAGACACACACGTAATGCAAAAGGTGCCAATCTGCAGAGATAATCTGTTTTTAAAAACTGGCAGAAGGATAAACACCCCTGTTGGCCAAGGGTCTGAAGACAAAGGATAAAATGTGATTATTTCTCATGATCCACTGGGTCTTTGTTAATGAAAGTGGATCTCTGTCAGCTGTAGATTGATGGATGATCTTCAGTTCAGACAGAAATCAAGCTGGATCCGAGTGTTTGGAAAGGGACCACATTTTATCCTTTAATGGTTCATAAAGGTAGTCAGATTTATTCCCAGAAACTTAGACCTACAGAGGGAGAAACATTTACAGCTCTTACTGTTTCTTCCTTGCTGAGTACTTAGGAAGAAGACAAAATCCAGAATGGAATACAGGACACAGTCTTTTCAAAACCAGATTTTCTCGCAAATAAGGGCCATAAACCCCATTGCTTACCTCCCTTAAATTTACCTCACCTTTTCTCCAAAGCTACATGACAGTCTGTGAACAGCAGGCAAACCACAAAACTCGTTAAGCTCCCGACTTTGTTTCCAAGAAATCACTTGGAAACCCTTTTCAATTCATAAAATATCCAAACAGTTCCACACGTTCCAGTTTTTCACAAAGTATAGATAGGCATTCACAGTAGTATTAATACAAAATACATTAGCGTTTCCACAAAACATTAAAGTATTAGTTCGTATTTAGTATCATTAAAAGCACTGATAGAGCTTCCCAGTATGTATTAAATGATCGTTCATTAAAGTCCTGAAGGTAGGCATGATTGGTCTGTATAGTATTGAGTGAGATTAAGAATTAATTCCAACAAAATAAACGTGATTGTTAGAATACGATAATGTTTTGTCATGGGTGGTAAGACGTCCATTTGTGTTTTGAAAACATGCTCTATTTGAAAGCTTCTAACTTTTGTGAAATTTCCACTGGAGGGATTTACCTTCCCAAAGAGATGAGGAGACATAGAGAGGCATTTGGTTGAACCATTGTTTCATTATGAAATTCCAGAAAGTCCATTGCCTATTTATTGCCATTATCAGGATTGAAAGTTAAAATTTAACAAAATCCAAGGATGTGAAATCTTGCAAATTGTAAAACTTGCCTTCATTTAGAACAATGTTCACCAGAAATCAAAAATAAAACTTCAGAATGATTTGCCATAATTTGAGCCAGTTTCACAGACCATGACAGCATGATAAGGCAATCATGCAACTGTAGAAATCAAGGCCTTTGTAGTTCCCAGAATAAACACAGATCTCTTATCTACATGTTATATCACTTCCTTTACACTATAAAAAGTCTTCAAGTACAATCACTAGATGTTGAGATGTACATCTTATATTCTTAACTTCTAGTTATAGGGCCAAAAGCAGTACTTTTGGTATTAAATGAATATGACTGCAAGATGCCATTTTAAACACAACCACGCACGATATGCATTACATATGAATCCACAAAAGCGATGCTGTGTTTAGAAAGTACTAGCTGTCGCCAGCATTACTGCTGATATCTCTTTCTAGTCACATCCAATGTTCTGCACATTTCTGCCTTGCCTTGAAAATGCATTTATTTCTTATAGTTAAATGATGTGATAGGTGACTAAACTACCACTGGCCATTAAAACTATCACAGAATCACAGAATATAATGAAACAGACAGAAACACAATGAATAATTACATTGTGTGTTGTAATACTGGGCCACAACACTTGGTCACCCCCTGATCTGCACCAAGATAATTGACATAACCCATTTTAGCCGTTTTGCAAGTCATTTCAGCAATGCAGCCAAAAGAAACTCTGGAAGAAATTCCACTTTCAATTACTAACCAACCACCCTGCTAGAGAGGGTGCATAAAATTGATGTCTGATGACAGTGCAATCAGAGTCAATTCTGATGTTAAGATATTAATCCAGCCACCCTAGACTGAGCAAATCCCCTTTATCTTAAAGTTCCTTCGTGAATCCACTGTAAAATTGTAAATAACAGAGATTAAACTGTTTCCTTGGCGTTAAAATATCATTTCCTGAATGTATTTATAAAGTTCATTTCAGAAACCAATGGTGGTACAATGCTGTACGTAAATACAATAGTTTCTGTGTGGGTTTACAGGCTGCTAGTTTAAGAAACTGAACTGAACAGAGTAGAGTCAATTATGAAAAGGAGGACTTCCACAGCAGAGGGTTTAGGTATTGAAACATTAACACTCATTGTTTTAAGCACATTTTTTTTCATTTATTCAGAGTACATGAGTGTCACTGGCTAGGCCGGCATTTATTGTCATCACTAATTGCCCTTGACAAAACAATGATGAGCAACTACCTTGAACAGTTGAAAGTCCATGATGTATTAGGCATATCTACTGTGCTGTTTGGAAGGGAGCTTCAGCAATTTGATTCATTGTCAATAAAGAAATAGCTATTACTTTTTTTAAAAACAGAATCAGTTATGGCATGTGGGTAGTGCTGTCTGGGTCAGCATTAATAGCTCATCTCTAGATGTCCTTGAGAAGGTGGCAGGGAGCTGCCTTTCTAAACCGCTGCAGTCCATTCACCGCAGGTAAACCCACATGTTGTTAGGGAGAAAATTTCAGGATTTTGGCCCATTGAGTTACAAGTTCAAGGGTCAAGACCGGATGGTGTGCGGCTTGGTGGGGAATGTTACCATGTGCCCGCTCCCCTTGTCCTTCTGGGTGGTAGCTGTCACTAATTTAGGAGAAGCTGTTGAAGCAGCCTCGGTGAATTCTCAATATTTAATTCATTCATGGGACATTGGCCAATTTATGTTTGAATTGACTGGCTTGATAGGGCTATTTCAGAGGGCAGCTAAGAGTTAACCACATTGCTGTGGGTCTGGAGTTGCGTGTAGGCAAGACCAGGAAAGGACAACGGATTTCCTTCCCTAAAGGATTAAAGTGAACACTGATGGATTATTTTTAATGATAATCAACAATTGCCATTAGGCTACCTTTTTAATTCTATATTTACATTAACTAAAATTTCACCATCTGCCACAGTGGGATTTGAACCCATTTGCACAAAGCCTGGGTCTCTAGATTACTAGTCTAGTGACTATACCACTGCCTCCCCTTGAAGGGTCAAGAAAGGAAAAGTTAACATGCCATTCAAGATATGCCTGCCCTAATTTTCAGGCAGAAAATTTATTTAGGCAATCAACAGAACTCATTATTAAATCTAAAACAGCTTAAATATCAAGGTTAGCACCTCAATTTTACTGCATCAGTACCATCATTGAATTTTTCAACTGGCATTCAAACCATGGATAATGTAGATTATCAAATGGTAACTTGCAACATTATTTGAACAGATCATAAAAAAAAGCAAAGTTGAAAGCAGATCTGGTAATGCATATCCGAAATTATTTTGGGACTTTTGAATATTATATATCCTGAAAGGTTAAAGCTTTTTTTTGGAGGTTATGATTTTTATTTCTCTTTGGCGATTTATAACTGCTACTTCATTTACTTTCCCCATGATCTTCTCAGCCCTGTTTTCTTTAAGGTGGTGTTGCTGCAGACTCATATTTTTCTCTGTAATATATATATTTACATATATACACACACACACACCTTGCTGGATTTTGTCATTTCCAACTGACGAGTTATATATAAACATCAAGATTAGCTCTGGCAGTTTGCCTGTTCAATGTGAATGAGACACACCCACAAAAATTGATGGGCCCTGCCACCAACAGCCATTCAGGTGGAGTAATGGTCCTGCCCACCAACCAGTTGATGTGTGCCAGATGTAGAATTAATCTCAAATGAATTTAGTCTACAACTGCAATCTGCTGTCACATCTACCTTACCTGGTCACCAAAACAAAACTAGACTGCATTTGCTCTTGAACAAAAGTTCCAATTGCTTCTCCATGAGACAGCGTAGATGTTTGTGTAACTTTTCTTGTTGCCCATTCATTGGAGAAGAAATTTTGCTTTGGCCACAGCAACTTGAAGTTTATTTAAAAGCACGTTTAACCTATGTATCCTATTCTGTTTAAAATATATAACAGAAGTTCTTTCCCAAACGACACAAAATAAAAGCTGGCTTCCACATGCTCCTATCTCTCAGAGGGGAATCAGCCCATATAATATGGAAGAGGGGAAGAAAGCAAACTGTCATCAGTAGGATGAATTTTCTAACTGAGGAAGTGCTCTTCCTTCTAGATCAATCATAGGATGACACCTATAATGTTAGTGGAAATAAAATGAGAAATTGTTGGAAAGACTCAGCAGGATTGGCAGTATCTGTTCAAAGAAAGCAGAGGTAACATTTCAGGTACAGTAGGCCAAGCAGCATCAGAAGAGCACAAAAGCTGACGTTTCAGGCCTCGACCCTGCATCAGAAAAGGGGGATGGGGAGTGGGTTCTGAAATAAATAGGGAGGGGGGAGGTGGACCGAATTTGGATAGAGGAGAAGATAGGTGGAGGGGAGAATATAAGTGGGGAGAAAGGGAGGGGTTGGTTCAGGCCGGGAAGGACGGACAGTTCACGGGGCGGGATGAGGTTAGTAGGTAGGAAATGGAGGTGCGGTTTGAGGTGGGAGGAGGGGATAGGTGAGAGGAAGAATGGGTTAGGGAGGCAGGGATGAGCTGGGCTGGTTTTGGGATGCAGTGGGGGGAGGGGGAATTTTGAAGCTTGTGAAATCCACATTGCTACCATTGGGCTGCAGGGTTCCCAAGCGGAATATGAATTGCTGTTCCTGCAACCTTCGGGTCGCATCATTATGGCACTGCAGGAGGCCCAGGATGGACATGTCGTCTAAGGAATAGGAGGGGGAGTTGAAATGGCTCACGACTGTGAGGTGCAGTTGTTTATTGCGAACCAAGCATAGGTGTTCTGCAAAGTGGTCCCCAACTGGGCCTCCTGCAATGCCATAGTGCGACATGTCCATCCTGGGCCTCCTGCAGTGCCATAATGATGCCACCCAAAGGTGTCAGGAACAGCAACTCATATTCTGCTTGGGAACCCTGCAGCCCAATGGTATCAAATTGGATTTCACAAGCTTGAAAATCTCCCCTCCCCCCACTGCATTCCAAAACCAGCCCTGCTCGTCCCCGCCTCCCTAACCTGTTCTTCTCACCTATCCCCTCCTCCCACCTCAAGCCGCACCTCCATTTCCTACCTACTAACTTCATCCCGCCCCCTTGTCCTGTCCCTCCTCCCTGGACTGACCTATCCCCTCCCTACCTCCCCACCTATACTGTCCCCTCTACCTATCTTCTCCTCTATCCATCTTCGGTCCGCCTCCCCCTCTCTCCCTATTTATTTCAGTACCGTCTCCCCATCCCCATTTCTGATGAAGTGTCTAGGCCCGAAATGTCAGCTTTCCTGCTCCTAAGATGCTGCCTGGCCTGCTGTGTTCATCCAGCTCCACACTTTGTTAGGGGAGTGGAAAGAGTAAATGATAGGTAGAGATGGTGCCTGGCAAGACAAAAACATTTGGATAGACAAAAGAATGGGTAAGGATCAGCCTGGAACAATGAATAGCTGCTAATGGGGACTGTTAGTAGCTGACATGGGAGAAGGTGCTCAGGCCTTATTGAACTGAATACTGGATCCAGAAGGTTACCTTCTCCCATGTCCTTACCCCAACCCCCACACAACAGGCCTATTTATCACATGGACTTCTACCACAAACAACCCACTGTCAGCCTCTAATGGTCCCCATTAGCAGTTATTGATTCTTCCAGGCTGACCTTTACCCATTTATTTGTCGGCCCAATTGTTTTTTGCTTGGCTCTATCTCCATCTATCATTTATTTCTCCCCCTTCCCCCAGCCCCTTCTCTGTAATAAATACCAACATCTTCCTAGCCATCGGCTCTGAAGAAGGGTCACTAGACTTAAAACATTAACTCTGCTAATTTTTTCCCCACAGATGCTGCCAGATCTGCTGAATTTTTCTAGCAATTTCTGTTTTTGTTTCTGATTTCCAGGATCTGGAGTTCTTTGGGTTTTTTTGTGTTAGTGGAAATGCTGGGTTTGCCAGGCCTTAGCAATATATTTGCTAGGTCAAAAGTGCATAAGTGAAAAAGTCCTAGATATGGAAAGGGACAAAATATGATGAAAATTGTGAACATAAAGCAGTGAAGAACGGACAGTACAGTGAGTTAATGCATGGCATTCTATCCCATCCCACTAGGATTTTAAATCCATCAGGATGACTCAATTTAAATTGAATACTTGCAAGGTAAAGAGCTCAACTTCGAACTATGTTTCTATTTTCTTGTTAAATTTAAAGATCCAATGAAATATGGCAAAAGAACACATACTGACTTATGCAAAAATATGTTTTACTTGGTTAAGAAAAATATTGCAATGATTTTAAAATGTAGTAAGTCATTGTTTTAAGTTAGCCCATCTGGAATCATTCTGTTTTAACATTTGTCAGTTTAATAGGACCTGTTTTTGTATTTAGCATCACGTGCTTTGAAGTTATTTCGTTATAGTTCTGATATAAAGCTGCGAGACCTGTTTGGAATTAAATTTGCAGAGGATTCTGTTCCATGACACTCTGTCTCACTGCTGTCCTCTGCCTTTCCCTCTTGCTGCGTCTCTAACTTGCAGACTTTGCCACTCCCTGATGCTGCCTCTTCTGATCTCTCCAGCTCACGGCTGACTTCCTGCAAGTCGAAGCTGCACTTCCAGCCTCATATGCTCGGGGCTCACTCATAGTTCAGGAGAAGGAGGTGCCAAATTGGATAGCCTGAGAATAGAAGGTTAGGCAAGAAGAGTCCATAGAAATCAGGGAGATCTGGGAATGGCAGAAACCTCGAAATGGAGGGATAACAGTGAGAAAGAGAATCAGATATCATAAACTGGAGGATGGGAAGGTCAGCAATGTAGAATAAATAGTTAACTGAATGTTTCCTTTTTGAATAGCTTGGACAAAAAGACACTTAAAGTGATGTCAGATCAAGGGGAACTGGGATCAGAGTCTGTAAGGCACCAGTAGGATGTCCCTTCTTACCATGCCAAGCCTTCTAAACTATTCAGTTTATTAAAGCCTGTTAATGTTCACTCCTGAAAGTCTAACCCTCATATAACCTCAAGCAGTAAGAAGGGAGGATCAGGAAGCAGCAAAGGCTGCAATTAGGAGGTTTGACAGTAATAAGGAAGGACAGAGTGTGGCAGAGATACAAGCTGAAGGGTCAGCAAGAGGAAGGATCACAGCAACCAGGAGGAAAAGGGAGTGAGATATATGGCAAGCAGTAGGTTTGATGAGCTGAATGGACAGTGAGCTGGCGATGCAGTGAGTAGGAGGTAAGTAACTGTTAGCATACTTTCTTTAAGAAGAAAATAAATTTTAATCTCCAAAAGTTGTTTTACCAGTATAAGAATTTAGCAATGTAAAGTATTTCAATTTGCAGCCATAATATATTTATTTTTCCTTCCTTATGTGAAACGTTTCTGCAGAAACTGTAGTTTTTACATTCATTTTAATGGAAAAAACTTAAGTTTTTCACTTAAAGTTGCACTTTTAAAAGAATTCAACTATAACTTAATATTTGATTTACGACTGAATACATGGGTGTGTTCTTGTGCAGTGTCATCGCTGTATTTTTGTAAATGCATGTTTACTTGAAGGAAACTAAGTGAAAGGCCATACCTGTCTTTATTACTAACTGGTCAGCTGTTTTGGCAAAAAAAAACTTGCTTGGGACACAAAAGCTGATTGCGTATTTGCTGTAGCCTGCGATATTGAATAATTACACGTCCACCCACCTCCCTGGATGTTACCCAGGCATCAGCAATTCCTTAAAAGAACTAATCGCGCATCTTCTCCTTGTGAGCCCAAAGAATTCATTACTAGTTCAAAATATTTTGCTTTCAGATCCCAAGGAGCATTCTTCCCAAGTTAAAAATGTAAATCTGTGAATAACATATGAATCATAATTTTAATTTAAAAAATATGAATCACATATGATTTCTGAACTTTATTAGAGAGTGGTAAATCATTTTAAACATTTCCACATCCTCTGTTAGGACTACTGATGCCTCTGGGCTAGGTCAATGAATCTCAAGATACATTTATGTTATTTCCTAGTCTGGAGACAATAAACAACAGTCTGATTAATTAACTAAAAATGAGTTCAATGGCCTTTGTGTAAATGCCTGAACTTCTGAATTAACTTGAACTTGGTATTTTGAATGAAAACAAACAGCAAACATTGAATCGTTCTTAACACTGAGTTGCTGGAACTCATGTTTTGTTTTGATACAAAATAGACCGGTGATTGGAAGGTTAAGACATTTTGTTTTCATACTCTTAGTCATTGACATTTTTAGAACACACATGAAATTACATCTATTGAATATTTTTTATTTGGAAAAGGATATAGTAAGAAACTGAACAAATTAGAAACTTAAGCAATAAAGCTTAAAAAGGATGTAACTCAAGCTATCAACATACCAACATCAGTTCAGTCTGTCATCACCTAGGTGACTCATGAAAAGTCAGTCCTCAGTAAAGGACTCATCTTCGTTCCCCTGCACCCACACAATGAATTTCATTCACATTTGGATGTCAAACACTTTTTCCATTGACTCCGCCTCTGCGCCTGTTTCTTTAACCACGAGTCTAACCCACTGTCTACAGACCCCTTCTCCCACCTCCAACACACCCCATCCTCCTGGACACCACCCCAAGGCCTCCTACCCTCCCTCATCCTCTTCAACTCCAACTGCCATCACGACATCAATTGCCTCAACCTCTCCACTCCTCTCACACAGTCCATTCTCTCCCCCATGGGATGTGCAGCCCTCCGCTCTAATTCTAACCTCACCATCAAACCCTCAAACAGGGGAGGCCGGTAGTGTTATGGTGCACTTACCTTTACATCGCTGAGGACAGGCACCAACTCTGACACCACCTCCTACCGCCCCCTCGATCATGACCCCACCCCTGACCTCCAGAACATCATCTCTCAAACCATTCATAACCTCATCAGCTCAGGTAACCTCCCACCCACGGCCTCCAACCTCATCGTTCCCCAGCCCTGCACAGAGCCTTTCTATCTCCTTCTCAAAATCCAAAAACCTGACTGTCTCAGCTGACCCATTGTCTCTATCTGCTCCTGCCTCACTCAACTTACCTCCACTTACCTTGACTTTGTTTTATCTCCCTTGGTCCAGGGACTCTCCACCTACAGCCAGGACAACACCCACGCACCCCCCCCCCCCCCCACCAAGTCTTCTAATTCCTTGGCCCCCAACACCTCATCTTCATTATGGATATTCAATCCCTGTACACTTACATTCTCCATGCAGATGTCCCAAAGGCCTCTGCTTTTTTCTCTCCCGTAGGCCTCCAGTCTCCCTCCACCAACACCTTTATCTGCCCAACCGAACTCATCCTTAACCTTAACAACTTCTCTTTTGACTCGTCCCACTTCCCACAGACTAAGGAGGTGACCATGGGCACCCACACGGGCCCAAGCTGTTTCTGCCTCTTCATAAGATATGTGGAACTGACCCTCTTCCATTACTACACAGGCACTATCCCTCAGCTCTTCCTCCACTACATCGATGACTGTATTGGCACTGCCTCATGCTCCCACGAGGAGCTTGAACTCCCAAACATGCCAGGCATTCTCTTATTTCAAGGACTGCAACTTCCCCCTTTGGTGGTCAAAAATGCTCTCAACTGCATCTCTTGTATTTGCCGCACCTCTGCCCTCACATCCCCTACCCCCAACAAAAACAAAGGCAGAATTCCCCTTGTCCTCACATATCACCCCACTAACCTTTGTATCCAATGGGTCATTGTCCACCACCTGCAATCTGACCCCATTGCCAAAGATATATTTCTCTCCTTACCCCATCTGCCTTTCATAGGGACTGCTCTCTCTGCGACTGCCTCATCCACTCCACACTCCCCACTAGCCCTGCCAACCCCGACACCTTTCCTTGCAACTGCAGGAAGTGCTACACCTGCCCCCTACACCTTGCCCTCTCACCTCCATTCAAGGCACCAAACAAAACTTCCAAATTAGACAGAGTTTTACCTGTACATCCATCAATGTGGGTGAATTCATCCCACTGCTCCTCTACATCGGTGAGACCAAGTGTAGGCTCAGAGATTGCTTTGTAAAGCACCCGCATTCTGTTCATGACAAACGACAATACCTTCCAGTCGTGAACCATTTCAACTCCCCCTCACATTCCCTGGGTGATATGTCCATCCTGGGCCTCCTCCAGTGTCACAATGACGCCACCCGGAAACAACAGGAGCAGCAACTCGTATTCCACCTCGGGGGCTGACAGCCCAATGATCGAAATATGGATTTTACCAGTTTCAAAATCTTCCTACCTCCAGCCACATCCAGTGTCCAATGCTCCCTCTTAGCCCCGCCTCCTTGACCTGACATGACCTGTCCATCTTTTTTCCCACCTCACTGACCAATCCCCACCAGTGCCTGCCTACATTCACCTATCACCATCCTACCTAACTTCCCCAGCCCTACTCCTCCTCCATCGATTTTATTTCCCAGCTCCCTTCCTCCTCCCCATTTCTGAAAAAGGGTCCCAACCCAAAACATTAACTTTCCAGCTCCTCAGATGCTGCCTGGTCTGCTGTGTTCATCCAGCTGGACACTGTGTTATCTCTGACTCCAACATCTGCAGTTCTTCCCATCCCTGGCTAAAAGGTGTGCCTTGGTTCTCTGGGACATTGTCCTAGTAGTTTCCTTAAACATGTGAACCACCAGACCTGAAGTTCTGAAGAACAGTTATTGGACTCAAAATGTTAAACCTGTTTCTCTCTCCAAAGATGCTGCCAGACCCGCTGAGTTTCTCTAGCATCCCTGTTTTTACTTCAGTTTCCACAACAGACAGACCTCACAAATTGTGCAGAAGTGAAACCAGTCGAAAAATTTCAAATATATAATAGCTTTCTCATAAGTAAAAGCACTTGGTCATGAAAGCACAGTCTATATATTTAATTTGCCCTAAGTACTTAGTCTCTTTTAAGAACAAAGAATTGTGCTCATGAAAGGCAGTAACCTAATTGAGCTGTCAGTCAACAAGAACTGACAGCACCCCATCTCAATAATAATGATTTTAGCAGTAATACTGTTACAGTGATAGCATAGGGTTATGTCAACAAACACATTAGAACTGCTGTGTAAATCTTTTCTTTCAAACGCACAAATAGAAGCATGCAGACCTCTACTATTTTTTGAAGACCAAGCTATTTGAATAATTTCATAAAAATCCAAAACCAGCAATTATCCCTAACTCTCATGAAAATGAAGCCTGATTGAACGCAGTGTATAGTTTATAATCACTCTGCTGATTTTGGAGATCTCTTATTTGGGAGCCATGTCCTGTCTCTGCAAACCACCCCCTTCAATGAAAATAAGTTCTCTTGAAAGAGCAGGGTGTTGGGTGCCTTCATCATCTGGGTTTTGCCTCAATTTTAGAAGCTCTTGGAGTTTCCATGACTTGGAAAAGAAAATCTAAGCCATAGTGATTATTGTATAGAAACCACTCATTCTGTTCAGCTGGTCCTTTCCATTGTTTACACTCCATACTAGCCTCCTCTCATCCTTTTGCACCTAACTAAGTGGTATTCAAGGGCTCTTGGACCACTTGCCTACTCTCCCACTTGCCATCTGCCTCTTTAGCTTGCCAACACTTTACTTGCTCCCCTCACCGCTGGTTCTCTTTCTACTGATTCTCTCGCTGGATAACCCCTCTCGCTCTCTTCCTCAGTTCATCCCTCTCACTGAAACGATGCAGCAATTGGAGGGTCACAAATAGGAGAGACAATTGGCAGAAGGATGAGGATCATTGGGCAAGTTAGGTCCAAGGCTGGCAATAGGTTCTGAAATGTAAAAATTAGGAATTTTTAAAATATTTTTGGATAATTTGCTTTCCTCTCAATTGCGATTTCCCCTGACCACTTGCACAGTTGCAGTCATTATTCAAGTGCTTATCAGTCCTGTAATCTTCTGTGGCTTTTCCTCTTGAGCTTATACTGATCTACATGTGTCCTAGATATGCTAGGAATGTAACCTACACTCATTATATGGCTTCTCATATAAAAGTAATTTCATTTAGTACATTTATGTTTAACATTTTTTTAAAAGGCATACATCAGGGTGTTAAATGAAGAATAAAAAGGATATAATAATTAACAAATATTAAAAAGATCAGGTGTTGCTGAAAGTTTAAAAAATTAACTACAGCAAATCAACACCCAGAAGACGGAGAGCAACGTGTAAGGGAAAAGTAAAGAAGTTATGCTCAATGTACATTGAGCCTTGATTAGACCTCAGCTGTGGAAGCTGGACCACGAGCCCAACTGCCACTTGGCAACAATACAACACTTGAAGTAGTGTTAAGTATTTTAATGCAAGACTTCCACACATTTCTTGGGGGAGTGGGATCTCCTTAGTAAGATGTAGAAGTCTTGCATTAAAGCTTTTTAGTAACAGAACGTTGTGGTAGCAAATTCCAAATTTGAATGACTTTGGACTGTTTGAAGTTCTCCTGAATTCTCCTTTAGTTCTGCTAGCAATGATCTTGTGTTCATGGTTCTCATTTTGTGGCGTGGCACAGTGGGTCAGTGGTTAGCACTGCTGACTCACAGCACCAGGGATCTGGGTCCAATTCTCCTGGGAATACTGGTTTCTTCCCACAGTCCAAAGATGCGCAAATTAGGTTGGTTTGCCATGCTAACTTGGCATTTGTCATGGGGAACGCAGCATTACAGAGGAACGGGTCTGAGTGGGATGCTCTTCAAAGGGTTGGCGTGGACTCAGTGCACTGATTGGTCCATCCCACAAATGGAAACATAAGCAACAGGAACAGAATTAGATTGTGTAGCTCCTCAAGTTTGATCTACCATTCACTACTCTCATAACTCATCTTCTGCTTGAAGACCTCTCTATTCGTCATCACTAATGGCTTGTTTTCTTTTATTCTGTCCAATTTAGACACTTATTTTCTCTGGAAATTGTGGTCCCATTTGTTCAAACAGAATGTTGCATCCTCAAATGTATCATATTTCTGAAGTTCATTTGCCAATTACACACCCATTCTGCAATTTCTCAAGATCTTCTATTTAACTAGTGACACTGCCCAATTTGGAGAGATCTGCAAATTTTGAAATTGCACTTCCTGTTCCTAAGGCCAAACTGTTTACCTAAATGGTGAGCGACATTGATTCCAGTATCAGGTTCTGTGGAATACCACTTCCCATCTTGTAGAACAAGTGAGAGAAGCCTTGCCAGCTAAAACAACAGAAGATAGTTACCAGAGGAATATAGAACCATGAATCATGCCAAAAGCTGCAAAGGTTGATGATCTATAATTTACCATAAACATAAAGGGGTGCTCAAGACTTTGATTAGATCCATTTGACTGTTGTAGTAGGGGCAGAAAGCAGTTTGTCTGGGATCACAAAAAGAAATTGTAGAAAGTGAGATATCAATCTGGCAAATAACAATACACTCAAACACTTGACAGTTCAAGGGGAGGTTGGAGAACAGGTGGTAGTTTGCAAGCACAAACTGTCCAAAGCTTGATATTTTGAGGAGTAGGTAATGATGGTAGCTATGAAGTACAAATGACCAAAGCTACAATTCCAACTCAAGATTTAACAGCCCACCCAACTTTTTATGAAAGAAAAACAGAAGTGTTTGCAGTAGATAATAATTTTCCTCAATGTGGGAAATTCTGAGCTATACACTACTGTTTTACAGCTTGAGCAGGGCACTTGTAGATCAGTCTCAGCCTAGGAGGAACAGGACACAAAATTAAAGGAGTGATGTGAACTTTTATAACGACTACAACCGTTTGAACGATCAGCGGGGATAGGAGGTAAGCAAATGACCAAAAAAAAGTTATATTAAATAATATTTATGGCAGAAGACTTAGTACTGAAATTTCATCTTTGGAATCTTTGTGGGAACTAGTTATGATGAATTGTTTAATGCATCAATTAACAATTATGAGACATGAAACATTGTCTGCTCGGAAAATATATGCTCCAGGCATGATTTTCTTTTCTCACATAAATTCAAAGCAATGTGGTGTATTGTGAACAAGTTTGTTGGAGAACAATTCTAAGTAAACAGTACTTCAGAAGTTTCAACTAAATGGAAACACATGGCATGATAAATGTCTAAAGAGAACAATGATTCAGACTTGAATATAGCTAGGAAACCGTTTATTTTAAAGACAAAGCAAGATTTCATGAATGAATGCTAACGTCTTAAAAAGTGTTTTGGAAACTTCACGTTTTTGTGAAAAAACTGTGTACATAATACCAAGATGTTACATTTCAAGGGCACAAATCTTCCAGCAATCTTTCCTTCAATCCTTGAAACAAAGTTGTTTTTAAAGACAACTTCCAATGTTAAGTAGGTTTCAGCCTTGATTCAATGACAGCACTTCTGTCTCTGGGTCCAAGTCTCCCTCTAGGTCTCAGGTAACAGGGATGGGCACCTGATATAAAAATATCCATCACTGGCGCTGAGGTTAAGATGTGGAGAGAGGAGTTTGGAATTTGTTCCCGGATTTTAAAGTGTACTAGCAGAGTGCAGAGCAGTATTCCTGACCTCATGGAACATTTTTTTAAAAAAATCGAAACTTCCTTTCCAAGATCCACCATAGCCATCTTCATCTGATGGGAGAGCTAATAGTCATTTCCTGCTCAGCTTAACAATAAGAAATGTATTTGAGGCTTGATGATCTCAGTCGACCACAATCTTTACAAATAAAGGAAGGTGCCACCAGTTTCAGACAGGTTAAAATTCCTACAACAGCTTCAGCATGGCATAAGTCACCAGGGCAAGTTTCATGACACACCAGCACCTGCAAACCCTCCTCTAAATTACACAACATCCTTATTTTGAACTATAATTAGTGGCTAGGTCAAAATCTTGGAAGAGCTTTCCTAACTGCTTTGTGGATGAGTATAACCTCCATGGATTAGAGTTTTCCAAGAAGGCAACTGATTACCACCTTCTCAAGGCCAATTAAGGGTTGGCAATAAATGATGGCATAGCCAACCATGCCCACAGTGAACAGGGAAAAATTGACCATTTGCCTGATTTCCACCAGACAAGTGTAGTTAAATTCATTCTATGCATCAAATCAGAATAGCATCACTTCACCTTTAGCCTTGATGACCATTCATTTTTGTTCAAATTCTTAGTTATAACAGCAGCTGCAATCCACCTCAAAATTCTTAATTTTACACTAGAAGCCAATGATCCAGTAGAGCTTTGGGTTTTCTTGAGGCCTTTTAATTACATCAGGTTTATTTAACATCAAGAACAATAAAATCAATATATTCCACAATTTACTGACAAGCATAAAGATAGCAGGGTAGCAATGCCTGTTGAAAGACAGTAATCTTGCTGCAATGCCAACCTGTGTCTCCCCTACAGCCATTCCCATCTCAACTATTTAAATTTACTTGCCTTCTCTGCAAGAAGCTCTCGAATTTTGCTGGCCTGCACACGAAACTTGAGCAACTGTGACTCAAGAGTCATACACCGGTCCTTCCAGTTTATCTCTCCAGTTTTCTCTGAATCCTCAGCCATGGTCAACCTCTGCCTGGTTAAGAAAATGTAGAAACGTTGCGATCCAGTATCGTAGATGCTGTAAAAGAAAATTAAGAATGGAGCACAAATTATACAGGTATCAACATAAATTAATTTTGGTACTAAGGATAACATTTTTTATTTCAAAAATAAACTTTATGCATATAAATTCTTTATATACATAGTCACCAGAGCAGTTTGATTCTGTATACAGCCTATACACAAGAACAAATAAACCCAAAGCATTTCTTGCTTGTAGAAGACTAGATTTACATGCATTTGAGGCACTGAAGGATTTGATAATTGAATGGACCCCCATGTTCTTCAGGAGAAAAACCTTAGAGATGATCTTTCCTTACTATGCCTTGGTGGCAGCTGCCCCAGGCTTTTGTGCGTCCCTCAGCACATATTCTTGGATGTTGGAATGTGCCAGTCTGCAAAACTTGGTTGAGGTCAACTCCTTGCTCTGGAAGGCCAACAATTTTCAGGCAAACCAAACAGTGTCTTTCACCAAGATGATGGTCCTCACTCATAGTTGATGGTTGTCTCAGTGTGTGGGTCCTGGAAATATACTGCAGAGCACAAAGTTCTGCGTCACAGAGCTGCTCGGGATGAACCTCAACAAAAACCGTGGTATCTCTCTCGAGACTTCCTCTGCAGGCACATTCCAGCAGGAGATGTGTGTCAGTCTCAAGCCCCACTGCAGCTGCTTTGAGGGCAGCATATGGTGGCGCAGACAGTCTGGGCATGCGGGATGGATGTCATAGATAGTGACCTTCTCACCACCAGCCAAGCAGGTCTTGGTACTCGTTGGGTCATGCTGGTGATGAGGTATTCTGCTGAATGACTTTGACAGTCTGTTCAGGGAACAACCCGACAGGATCCACCTTCTCCTTTTCCTCTCAGGGTCTTGACGATGCTATGTGCTGACCACTTCCTGATGGACTTGTGGTCAAAGGTGTTTTTCTTTCAAATTTCTCCATGAAAGACAGATGATATTGAATGGTCCAACTGCTTGGGGCATTCCATGGCAACGAGGCCAGCTCCATCCTTTGCAATGCTGGGGATAGGTAGAACATCACTGTGTAGTGATCCTTGGAGCTTGTGCATTGCAGATCTACGCTCAGCTTGATGCAACAACACACAAAGGTGGCCATCAGGATGAGGGCGGCATTGGACAGGTACTCCATATTTCACCCCTTATCCAGAGCTTTGTACATAGTGTCCCTGGAGACACGGTCCATCTTAAACCTCCAGATGAAGTGAAAGCTGGCTTGGATAATTGCAATGCTGCAAGTTTAGGGAACTGCCAAACCCGCACCATGTACAGCAAGTCAGAGAGTGTCTTACATCTGATAACCAGGCTTCAAAACCCACAATGGCTCCAAAATGCCTAGTTTCTGCCTAATCTTGGCCATAGGCTCCTCCCAAGTTGTTGCATATGCCTTGAACCCCTCCGTACTATATTGCTAGCACCTCCAGGTAATCTGTCTTCATGGTGAGGGAGATAAAGGATCAATTGGCCCAGTTCCCAAAGAACATGGCCTCACTCTTGCCTGAATTTACCTTGGCTCCCGTGGCCAATTCAAACCGGTTGCAGATGCTCATGATAGTGAATATGAGCAGAAAACGGCTTTGTCATCCATGTGCAGGGAGACAATGACCTGCAGGCCTCCACTACCTGGAACAGTCACCCCTTTCAGGCTCACATCCCGCTTGATGGATGCAGCAGAAAGCTCTAAGCAACAAACAAACAAGGCAGGAGAGGCTGTACAGCCTGACCTCATGCCAGATCTCATTTGGAAGCTTTCTGATTCCCACCTGTTGACTGAGATTTCACTAATGATGTTGGTGCAGAGCTGTTGGATTCAATTGCTGATTCCCTTCCCAAAGTCTATTTTGGAAAGTATGTCCCACATGTAGGTGTGCAACATCCTGTCAAAGGTCTTCTCCTGATCCAGGGTGATGAGGCAAATGTTCACCCCCTTGTCCTGCATGTAGGTGAACATTTCCCTGAGGACTGAGAGGCTCTCGGAGTTCATCCTTCTTGATACAGCACAAGTTTGGTCAGGGTGAGTTATCAATCCCAGAACAGGCCTGACCCGGTTGTCGATGACCTTAGACAGTATTTTGTAATCCACGCTCAGCAGTAAAACTGGCCACCAATTTCTAATTTCCTCCCTTTTCCCCTTCTGCTTGGAGATGAAGGTTCATCATACCATTCCCAATGGATTAGCACACAGAAGCATACTATTGTATACCTCCAGCAGGTCCTGCCAATCAAGTTCCACAACTTGGCTAGCAAACCATTGCATCTGGGAGTTTTATTCTTTTCGAAGGACTGGAGGGCATTGGCCAGCTTATCCAGAGAAAATACTGGTCAAGCTCCTGGACTGTTCCTGGGCTTAATGTTATACTGTCTGACACAGAAGGAATTACTGATCCTCAAGACATCAACCTGAGATGATGTTACTGAGCCATCTTCTTCCTTCAGGCTGTGAGCGCAGAGCTCTCCTTGTGCACCTTGAAGAAGGAACATGAATGTGTCTCATCCCGCTCCATGGTATGGACCCTGGGCCAGAAGATTATCTTGGAGGCCTCAAAGGTATACAGCACAGCTTGCTGGCTCTTCACTTCCTGGAGATTCTCCGTGACATTAACCATCATCATCATCATCTACTGCAGGAGTAGGTTATGCAGGCTTTTCTCGAATTTGGGCAGTTTTCCCCATCTGTCTTTCGCCTTCTGAATACCTTTAAGGCTAAAGAACCTCTTGATGCTCCCCTTGACTATTTCCCACTAGTCTTCTGGAGACTGAAAGAGGGATTTCATGGTTCTCCAACCTGTGTAATCCCTTTTGAAGTTCCTCAGTGTTTTCTGGAATCAACAATTTCACGTTCAGCTTCTACGTTCTGCTATCGGCCCACCAACTGTACAAATGATCAGCAGCATTGCGGGTGAAGCATTAATTTAACCCCACTATTGTGATATATTTCAGTTGTTTGTAGCACAATACTTTTACCTTTTACACTAAAATGTTAAGGAGTGCAGTATACAGTATGTTACGCAATCCTGTGGATGAAATATCATTGGAGCATCAGTAACATCCTGATGGATTAAAAAGGTAAGATGTGGAAAACAAATTAAAACTCTCTAAACATATAAAGTTCAACAAATGAATTGAGCATCAATGTTCCTTTCCGCTCTCGTACATCTCAGATGTCCTCGTTTTTCAAGGACCGCAACTCACCTCCCAACTCAGTGGTCGGGAACGCCCTTAACCGTGTCTCCTGCATTTCCTGCAATGCATCCCTCACATGCCCTGGCCGCAATAACAACCAAAACAGAATCCCCCTCGTCCTCACGTACCACCCCACCAAACTTCAGATCTAATGCATCATTCTCTGACACTTCCGTCATCTACAATCTGACCCCACCACCAAAGACATTTTTCCCTCCCCACCCTTATCTGCTTTCAGGAGGGACCACTCTCTCTGTGACCCCCTTGTCCGCTCCACACTCCCCTTCAACCCCACCACACCCGGCACTTTTCCCTGCAACTGCAGGAAGTGCTACACCTGCCTCTACACCTCCCTCCTCACCCCTATCCCAGACCCCAAAAAGACTTTCCACATCAAGCAGATGTTCACCTGCACAACTGCTAATATGGTATTCTGCATCCGCTGTACCTGTTATGGCTTCCTCTACATCGGGGAAACCAAGCGGAGGCTTGGGGACCACTTTGCAGAACACCTACGCTCGGTTTGCACTAAACAACTGCACCTTCCAGTCACGAACCATTTCAACTCCCCCTTCCATTCCTCAGACGACATATCCATCCTGGGCCACCTGCAATGCCACAATGATGCCACCCGAAGGGTACAGGAACAGCAACTCCAACTCATATTCTGCTTGGGAATCCTGCAGCCCAATGGTATCGATGTGGACTTCACAAGCTTCAAAATCTCCCCTCTCCCTACCACATCCCAAAACCAGCCCAACTCGTTCCCGCCTCCCTAACCTGTCCTTCCTCCCACCTATCCCCTCCTTCCACTCAAGCCCCACCCTCATCTCCTACCTACTAAACTCATCCTGCCCCCTTGACCTGTCTGTCCTCCCTGGACTGACCTATCTCCTCCCTACCTCCCCACCTATACTCACGTTTGCTGGATCCATCTCCGTCTCTTTGACCTATCTGTCTCCTCTCCACCTATGTTCTCCTCTATCCACCTTCTATCCACCTTCCCCTATCTCCCTATTTATTTCAGAATCCCCACCCCCTCCCCCATTTCTGAAAAAGGGTCTAGATCTGAAACGTTAGCCTTCCAGATCCTCTGATGCTGCTTGGCCTACTGTGTTCATCCAGCTCTGCACTTTGTTATCTCAATGTTTCTGATGAGGTTTTTTCACTCTCTTACACTCCATGAGCTTAACATGGAAATCACTTCAGATTTTGGACAGGGAAACCATAATGTGTGTTCAGTCTGTGCTTGGAGATGTTGAAACAGGCAGCTTTTACAATCTTAATGGTACCGTCTCATTTGAATAATTATAGCATTCAGCATATTGTTACAGTGTTCTGGCTGGCTAACTGCCCATCAATAGGAATGAATAGTATGAATAGCTAGTACATTTTTCAATATTATCAACACATAATGCAAATCATATCCTCACTCACTCAGCCAGCAGCATGTATAAACTTTTCAGGGATGTTGGGAGGACTGGCAAAAGCATTTTTGGTAGGCTGCTGGAAATCATCTGTTAGACTGAATTCCGACTAGTGCAGTTCAGCTGGGAGTCTGGTGTCAGGCATACAAATGATTTGTCCTGCCCAATAAAGCAGGTTTTGAATAATTAGCATCACAATACAGAGCAAGTTGGCTTGGAAAAGGCTGGACCAACTTTCTTGCTAAGAAATTTGAAGGCTCTTATGCAGATACTACAGGGGGTACTTCTCCACTCTAAGATGTCTGCTGTAGGTCATTGCAGGTCTCTGAAGAATAGCGGAGTGCATGAATCATTGCTGCCAGGTAAAACAAAACCTTAACTTCAGGTACAAAATGTTGGTATGCAAATATTCTTTTCCTCAGTCAGCTGCAAGCTAAACTATAGTTCATAGAACAACACCTATGTGTTGAATTCGCAGCAAGAGGCTTTCAGAGATTCCCAAGGGTTTTTATTACAAATCTATAGGTTAGTGCAAATACCAGTTTCCATTTTCTGTTATGGACTCGTTCCCTATCCAGAAGGCAACACCCTGCTGGGAAGGAGCCTTTCCTTTGAAAACTGTACCGAAAAATCATCCGTTTGACTGATTAAACTAGTAGCAATTACGAGTGCTGCCCTCCAGGCACAGTAGAAGGATAGGAAAAGAGAGGAGATTAATGAGCCCAGGTTTTGTTTTTGTAACTCCACCACCAATTCATCCAATTAACGCAAAAACACATTTCCAGCACAGTCCACCACAGAAGTACAGCAATCACAAAAAATGAATGAAGGCCGGGAAAGGAGGGTGATCACAAAATTCAAATGGAGTTAGAGGTGGAAATAATGCTCTCCAGCCCCCACAGTACTCATATCTCTCTAAAAGCCTTAAAAGGTGTTGGTGTTCCCTGCACAAAGGACACAAACAAAGAGAGGCAGGCAGTCGAGAACTATGACCCCTATGCGGCTCACTACCTGCACCTCCTAATGGCTACCTCAGCCAGGCCCAATAACAGACCAATAAGGAGATCCCTCAACTTGCTCACTTCACTCAAGAACCCATCATGTTTAAAAAAGAATGACCACTAAATCACCCAGTTAACAAATTAAACCGAGTAATTACAAATTCTGCACACCGAGGTCAGTGCGACAACAATAAAACCGAAGGAAGGGTAGGATAAGAGGTCAGAGATCAAATCAAATGTTGTCATCGTGTCACCATTCGTGAGCGAGGAGGCCCTGGTTCAAGTCCCACCTGCTCCAGGGGCACAAGTAACATTTCCAAACAGGATGATTAGAAAATATCAAGAGTTGTGTTCTTTTTGTTCAATTAATCTGCTTCAGAGATATTATTGCAGACAGGACTTGAACCCACGTCTCCCAGCTTAGAGGTAGGAACAAAGCCACTGCACCAAAACAGCCTGAAAATAATCCAGTTTTTTTTTACAAATGGTAAATCAATTTTGTTTATAACATGGAGCATCATAAGGATATGACTCTTATAAGTGGTGACAGTAGAAATTCTTCAACATAGAGCCAGAGCCACAGCAACATGGTGGACACTTAAGTGTCCTTTAAGCAATTAGAGATGGACAAGTGTATCCCCATATCCTATTGGGACTGCTTAAGTTGAACTATCATTCCAGATTAACTTTCTGGTTAGCCAGTGATGCCCACATCCCATGAACAAAAGAAGAGAAATCCCGAAAGGGTTTTCTGGCATTTAAGAGATGTAATGAAGCACTGCAAAATGCAAACCTTCTTTCACATATTTCTAATAAGACAGAATGAATAAGATATTATTCATTATGTTTGGGAATTTTAATCATTAAGGTCACTGATCTCCAAGCACATATAACTCATTTCTCTAATGGTTCAAGGTTCACCATATATGAAAGAACTATTAAGGATCTGTTACATTAACAGCGCGCTTAGTATATATATATTTTAGTAGATTTTTTAAAAATGCAAAACAATGAGAAGAAACTGAAATTCTTTGCTTACATTCTACATGCAAAAGTACTATACAGAGCTTTGTTTGTGTGCAGTGAAGTATGTCCCAAACATAAGCCAAATACACGCATATAATTATCATAAACATAAGAAGTGTATATTTCTTAAATTTACTTTATAACAGCATTCTGAAAAGGTTTCAGATAATATGGAAAGACTACTTAGTTAATGAAAGAAAGCACACCGCTGCCCCTTGATATTCAACAGCGTTATCATTACTGAATCCCCCACCAACAACATCCTGGGAGTTATTATTGATCAGAAACTCAAGTGCAGTCAACACAAAAGTGTAATGGCTACAAGAGCAGGTCAGAGGCTAGGAACACTGTGGCAAGTAACTCTTTTTCTGACTCCTGAAAGCCTGTCCACCATCTACAAGGCACAAGTCAGGAGTGTGATGGATTATTCCCCACTTGCCTGGATGAGTGCACCCCCTACAACTCAAGAAGCTTGACACCACCCAGGGCAAAGCAGCCCGCTTAATTGGCCTTGCATCCACACACATCTAAACCATGCACCAAATTTGTTCAGTAGCAGCTGTTTGTACTATCTACAAGAAGCATTGCAGAAATTCACTAAAGATCCTCAGACTGCGCCTTCCAAACCCATGACTACTTTCACTTGGAAAGGCAAGGGCAGCAGATTTAAGGAACACCACCATCTTCAAGTTCTCCTCCAAGTTACTCTCATCCTGACTTGGAAGTATATCGTCATTCCTTCACTGTCGCCGAGTCCAAATCCTAGAATTCTCTCCTTTACAGCATTGTGGGTCAAGCCACATCAGGTGGACTGCAGCAGTTCAAGAAGGCAGCACAACAGCACCTTCTCAAGATCAACCAGGGAGGGGTAAGAAATGCAAACCCAAATATAAAACCCCTGTTGAAGCAAGTGCCATAGCAATATCCTAAAAACAACTTGCATCTTATTTCCTAGGATGAAGGGTTTGTTTTGTGAGGGTGGATTGAGTATAGCAGCCTGTACTAATCGATCTTGTTGAAGCTTTCGATTCTGACAGAGATTGACAGAATGTACCCCAAGATGTTTCCCTCTCTGGGGTCTCTCAAACTGGGGGTCGGTGTGAGGGGTGCGCACAGTTTAGAAAAGGCATCTCCAATTTAAAGGCAGAGGCGCCTTGCTTTGCTTCAGTGAGAGGGACCTTGTAGTTGTGAGGACAGCATTAAATAGGCTGATATGCACGAACAGATTGGCGTTAGGAAGGAGGAGGTGCTAGAAATTTTGAGAGACATGAGGATAGATAAGTCCCTTGGGCCAGATGGGATCATAGATCATAGAATCATAGATCATAGAATTTACTCAAGGCTCCTACGGGAAGTGAGGGAAGAGGTTGCTGCAGCTTTGGTGATGATCTTTGTGTCCTCACTATCTGCTGGGGTAGTACCAGATGATTGGAGGGTGGCAAATGTTATTACCTAGTTTAAGGAAGGGAAAAGGGATAATCCTGGGAATTACAGACCGGTCAGTCTTACTTATGTTGTGGGCAAAGTATTGGAGAGGATTCTAAGAGATAGTATTTATGATTATTTGGAAAAGCATAGTTTGATTAGAAATAGTCAGCATGGCTTTGTGAGGGGTAGGTCATGTCTCACAAGCCTTAGTGAATTCTTTGAGGATGTGACAAAACACATTGATGAAGGTAGAGCAGTGGATGTGGTGTATATGGATTTTAGCCAGGCATTTGATAAGGTTCCCCATGGTAGGCTCATTCAGAATATAAGTAGGCATGGGATTCAGGGAAATTTGGCTGTCTGGATGTAGAATTGACTGTCCAATAGAAGACAGAGGGTGGTAGTAGATGGAAAGTATTCAGCCTAGAGCTCATTGACCAGTGGTGTTCCTCAGGGATCTGTCCTGGGATCATTGCTCTTTGTGATTTTTATTAATGATTTGGATGAGGAAATGGAGGGGTGGGTTAGTAAGTTTGTCAATGACACGAATGTTGGTGGATTGTGGATAGTGTGAAGGGCTGTTGCAGGTTGCAAGGGGACATTGACAGGATGCAAAGATGGGCAAAGAAGTGGCAGATGGAATTCAACCCAGAAAAGTGTAAAGTGATTCATTTTGGAAGGTCAAATTTGAATGCAGAATACAGGGTTGATGGCAGGATTCTTGGCAGTGTGGAGGAAAGAGGGATCTTGGGGTCCACGTCCATAGATCCCTCAAAGTTGCTGCCAAGTTGGTAGGGTTGTAAAGGAAGCATATGGTGTTGGCTTTCATTGGCTGGGGAATTGAGTTTAAGAGCTGTGAGGTTATGCTGCAGCTCTATAAAGCCCTGGTTAGGCCATACTTGGAATATTGAGTTCTGTTCTGGTCACCTCATTATATGAAGGATGTGGAAGCTCTAGAGAGGGTGCAGAGGAGATTTACCAGGATGCTGCCCTGAATGGAGTGCAGATCTTATGAGGAAAATTTGAGGGAGCTAGGGCTTTTCTCGTTGGAGTGAAGAAGGATGAGAGATGACTTGATAGAGGGGTACAAGATGATGAGAGGCATAGATAGAGTGGATAGCCAGAGACTTTTTCCCAGGGTGGAAATGATTTTTACGAGAGGGCATAATTTTAAGGTGATTGGAGGAAGGTATAGGGGAGATGTCAGAGGTAGGCTGCTTACACAGAGAGTGGTGCATGCGTGGAATGCACTGCTGGGGTGTTAGTAGAGTCAGATGCATTAGGGATATTTAAGTGACTCTTTGGTAGGCACGTGGATGATAATAAAATAAAGGGTATGCAGGTGAGTTTGGTCTTAGAGTAGGATAATAGATCAGCAGAACATTGTTGCCTGTACTGTTCTATGTTCTATGTGAGTAGGAATTTCTTCTCTCAGATGATGATTAGTCTTTGGAATTCTCTTTCAAAGAGAACAGTGGATGCTGAGTCATTGAATACATTAAAAAGGATGAGCAAATAAGGCAGATATTTGAACTACAAAGCAATCAAGGATTCTGGGGGTAACAAAGTAGAAATACTTCACATGCATATGGATGAAGATAATTTTTTAGCTCACCTGCAGCTAAATAGGCCAAATTCCTACTATTTTAAAGTTAATAAGCTGTCCAAAAGTCAAGAAGAAGCACTTTTGACACATACCTCAAGATTGCATTTTCTGTTGTTAACTGTGATGAGTTTGAAAACAATCTTAATATCTGTGATCAACATTTTATTGCCCGACACCATCTGCCTAAAGAGACACTAGTGAATTACTAATAATGACGTGGACCTGGAATGGCACTTCTTTAGACTGAGATATTTGACAGGCTCCCTTCTATAAATAATACTGGAAAACCAGTCAGCAAATAAAAAATTGAAAATAACTGAAAACACTTAGTAAGAACATAAAGCTCTATACAGCCTGAATTATATGTTATGATTAACGGATAATAAATTCTGTTTGAAACATAGAATACACGTTCTAGTATTAATTTACCACGAAAGAATGTAAATTCTTCGATCCATGTAAAAAGGAACAAATTTTCAAAGTATGATTATGCTGAACAGTTGTCTGGTATGGAGCAAAGCCGTAAATAGCGCAAAAATTCTGCAAACACTGCAGTGGCGTTCACAAAAAAGTCATTCATTTATTCAAAAGACTATCAAGTGACTACAATTTCCAAGCCCAGTTTATAACCACACTTCGAAATATTCGCTGAGGATGTTTTACAACAAAGTACTTTTTCATTAACACCCCCTCTTAAAAAACGAACACAACAAATAAATGATTGACTCCAAGTAACCATCTCTGAGCAATGCTTTACAACAACTTGTTCAAAGAGTTCCCACTAGATTTTTCTTTGTTGGGGTAAGAACTGAATTCAAACCATGACCGCTATACTGGTGCGAACTCCCAAATTCGCCTTAACCTCATCTTTTCCACACTGTGCTGTCAGTGAAATGACATCAGATGCAATAACGAATATTGAAAAAAATGCTGTACTCACTTTCAAGATTCCACGTCTCGGCTACTGCTGCAGCCGCTTAACTAATTCAATGTGCTATTATTCCCCTCCGTTAAACTTGCCAGGAGAAACTGAGGGTAGATGTCAAAGCGGACTTTGGGCGTGGGGCGAGCTGCGGTCTCCCCGGCGGCTGCTACTGCTATCGCCTTATCCATGCCGATGAGACTGCAGCGAGGAGGCGATGACTTTCCCACACTCAGCTGGCTGGCTGTCAGCGGATTCTTAGCGCAGTGTATCCACCTGGGAGTACGGAGAAAGGAACATACATGCTAACTGACATCCTCTGATTGACGTAGCCCTCCACCTATCGAGCGGCCGTCCGGACGTGCTTTTCTGTCAGTGAGAGTTCAGTCAGTGTGGGGGGCGGGGACAGCGTGTGCGTGTGTGCGTGTTTTTGTGGGGGGGGGGGGTTCAGTGTGGGGGCGGGGTCAGTGCGTGTGAGGCCGGGCCGGAGTATGTTGGGCGTGTCAGGGAGGGATCAGCGCATGAGGGCGGGGTCAGTACGTGCGTGGGGCGGAGCCCGTGTACGTTGGGACGTTGTGGGCGGGATTAGTGCGTGTTGTGGGTGGGCCATATGACCGAGTCTCGCGGAGAGACGCTTGGACGTGAAGGGATGCTTTGACGTTCACGTGCATTGTCGTTGATGCATGGCGGCGAAGCTCATTTTTAAATGCTTTTATTTTTACACTGTCGTGTCTTTCAGCCCCTCTTTAGAAAGCTGGCCCCTTGTCTGAAGTGAGCATAGAATAGGACTAATCTGAAGTCATTTCCAAGTGAGCTCTTGCCTTTCCCGTTTGTAAACTAACGTGGCGGCGATGGTTCTGAAGAAGAAGAAAGTCCGCGATGTTGGTCGAATTGTGCTCGACCAGCATCAACTAGCGAGATTGCGATGTGAGTAAACACGTGCCTGTCACAGGCAGCGGAATCCGGAGTCTGCTGCAGATGCAGTGCCCAGGCTGTTCCTCCCTAGGCCGCAGAGGCATATATTGGGTAACCCGGGACGATATGGGCAATTTGAACCCGTGTGCCTTACCGTGGAGGCCAGCAGACCTGGGCAAATCTAATATTTGTTCAGCAATGAAGCAGCAGCACTTTGCAAACAGAGCTAGGCCCGAAACGTCAGCCTTCCTGCTCCTCTGATGCTGCTTGACCTGCTGTGTTCATCCAGCTTTACACCTTGTTATCTCAGAATCTTCACATCTGCAGTTCCTACTATCTCTCAGGATTAAGAAATCAAGTTTGGACAATGTGTTCGTGCACCTGGGTTTCTGATGTCAACTTGGACAGTCCTGATATAGAGCCCGTGTGTTAAAGAGTATTTTATACTGAATTTGTAGCATCAGTGTATGTGGCGATCATAGATAACGTTCATAAAATAATTACACGAATGATTCTAGGTTTGGGGAAACTGGGCTTGAATTCCTTAGAAACAAGGTTGCAAAAACTTAAACTGAAAATCTGGAAGATTTTGTGCAGAGTAAATTGGGAGAAATTGTTTCCATGAGCTGAAGGGACAAGTGACACTCAAAACAAAATACTGCAGGTGTCAAAAATTTGAAATAAAAATAGAAAATGCAGGAGGAATTCAGGAGAAAGTCTGGCAGCATTTGTGGGAGGGAAGCAGAGTTAACGTTTTGATTCCAATATGCTGTCTTTTCAGAACTGATTGAAGCGTACACTGATTTAAAATGAATGGTAAAATAGCCAAAGGCAGTTGGAAAAGAGAACTTTTTTATGCAACATATTGTTTCGATCTAGAATGCACTGACTGAGTGTGGTGGTGGACATTTAACATTGACTTTAGAAGGGAGTAATTATCTGAAAAGAAAAATTGTTCTAGAGTTACATGGTAAGGACTAAGAAATGGGACTAGTTCTTTACTTTTGTAAAGAGCTGGCGTGAGCATGAATCAAGTGTCAACCACCTCTGATGTTGCTTGGCCTGCTGTGTTCATCCAGGTTTACACCTTGTTATCTGAGAATCTCCAGCATCTGCAGTTCCTACTATCTCTCGCGATTAAAAATCAGGATTGGACAATGTGTTAGTGCACCTGGGTTTCTATTTTTAACTTTGACAGTACTGATATAGAGCCCATGTGTTAAAGGGTATTTTCTGAATTTGTGGCATCAGGGCGTATGCGGAGATTTTAGATAATGTTCACAAAATATTTACATGAATGATTCTACGGATGAGCACTCTAATTCTGTAAATAAACTTCAAACATTGAGAAATGCATATATTCATGACACGTAATGAATCATTGTAAAGTGCATTTACTGTCGCACAGTTGTGGCAGGATATTTGTTCATAAGATCCTACAAAAAAGCGAAGGCATGAATTTGATTTTGTAATAATCTGAAATGAGGAATATTGGCCAAACACTTAGAATTTTCAATAGTGTCAAGCACTTTGTGTACTGAACCATTAGAATAATTATCATCTTAATGTTTGATTCAAAAGGAACCATTCCCTAAAATGAGGCAACCTACCTGTGCTCTGTGGAAGTTATGCTTTAAGTCATGTGATGAAGTCTTGTTGTGGCGTTTGGATGCAGTGTCATTTATAACTGAAATGCTGATATTTTTAACCAGTAAGGCCACCTTTTATCAGTGAGCTTCTTTGCAATGATTCATGATATGTACTTCAGACAACTGTAAGCTACTCTAGTTTTGATCCAGGATTTTAGAACATATTGTGCTCCTTAAATATATTACATGTGCAAAAAGGTTTGGCGTAATCTGAAAAGTTAAAATGCTTTTACATTTAACTCTGTAAATCATTTTATTCATTTTGCATTCAATTACAATATATTGTTTTGAATAATACGCAACCAGCTTACCACAAATACACTTGCAAGATACATTTAACCGTACATCACTATGCTTTTGGAGAATAAATGTATCTTTTTTACCCTTAGGCATAGTAAATGTTGAGGAGAATGGTCTTGCAAATCTTCTGCTGGAATGTGCGCAGCTCACTGATGGAATACAACAATTGTGTTTGTTAAAGAAGGTCAGTTTGTCTTGCTCTTTTGTTTGGGCTTCATTTCAACCACTTTGCTGAGCAACAGTATCAGAACAATATAGTCACAAAGTTGAAGAGGCAATTTATATTTTCAGAAAGTGGTGTTCATACCTTTTTCCATGACTGATTTAATCAGTTGACCTTAAAAAGTAATGTGTAAGGGTCTTAAAATAAGCAATGCAAATACACCACTCCATTTCAAATTTAACTCAAAAATTATTGGATTAAATGAGGGATTTGTAACAAACAATATTTTACGAAGACATGATCAGCAAATTGCCACTTCTAAAATGTTTTGTTTCCTTTTCTTGAGTTTGGGTTCGAGGTCTTGATGTCATTTTTAAAATGAATGCCTAAAGGACTATGAAATCATACAGCATGGAAATAGACCCTTCAGATTATCCAACTCTTTCTTGTTTTTTTTTCAATTTTCTTCTTTTTACATCCAGAGTGCTATTACAAGCAACCGTATGGCAATTTTCACACCCTCAAATCAGCCATGGTACTTTTCATCTATTATAGACCACTAGTAAATCACCGTCCCCAGTTAATTAATTTACATGCAAAGCCTGGCAAAGGAAATAAATCCAGGTTCTAAATACAAAGTTCAGCGAGCATCATCTGTTGCCGGTTGATATTGGAGCTGTATGATTTGACCCTTTTAAAGAGAATTGCTTTTCTAACTTGACAGTAAACAGAGAGGGTATATGTATCAGGTATGTCTGCTTGCTTTAGCTTAGAAGGTCTCTTTTTTTTATTTGCTTATGGGTGTTGCTAGCTCTCCAACATTATTGCCTATCCCTAGTTGCTGTTGAAAGGGTGGTGGTGAGCTGCCACCTTGAACTGTTGCAGGCCAGGTAGACTGCATGGCCATTAGGGAGGGAATTCCAGGATTTTGACCTGGTGACAGTGAAGGAACAGCAGTATATTTTCAAGCCAGGATTGTGAATGGCTTGGAGGGGTACTTGCAGGTAGTGATGTTCCACTGTATCTGCACCCCTTGTCCTTCTAGATGGAAGAGCTTGTAGATTTGGAAGGTGCTGTTTAAGGATCTTTGGTGAATTTCTGCAGTGCATCTTGTAGATTATAACACAGCGTCTGAATATTGATAGTGGATGCTTGTGGATCTGGTGCCAATCAAGCGGGCTGCTTTACCCTGGATGGTGTCAAGCTCATTGGGTGTTGTTGGAGCTGCACCCATCCAGTTCAGTGGGGAGTATTCCATCACAATCCTGCTTTGTGCCTTGTAGATAGCTTAAGGGAATCAGAAGGTGAGTTTGTTGCTGCAGTATTCCAGTCTCAGGTCTTCTCTTGTAACCACTATGTTTATTTGGCCAATCCAGTTGAGTTTCTGTTCAATGGTAACCCCCAGGATGTTGTTGATAGGGGAGTTCAGTGAAGGTAACATAAATGAATGTCAAGGGACACAAGTTAGATTGTTTCCTTTTGGAGATGAATATTGCCGGACATTTATGTGGCATGAATGTTACTTGCCACGTGTCAGCCTGAGTCTGGATGTTGTCCAGAATGTGTTGCATTTGAACATGACTGCTTAGTGGCTGAGGAGCCATGAATGTGCTGAATCATCCGCGAACATCACTACCTTTGACCTTGTGATGGAAGGAGGATGCTTACCATCAGATGATGAATAGTGTCAGGCATTTACTTCCAGGGACTGATTTCATAAATTAGAAATGACTGACTAACTGCTGTAGATATCATCCACCGTTTCAAATACGTCCAGTACAATTAATTACACCGTTATATATAAACTAAGTCTCTGTCCTATATCACAGTGTTTCTTCCACCGTAGCCGAAAGAGTATCTTTTTCTTTCTATATTATTTATTTTTCTTACTATTAAATATAATACTTCTTTTTCTATTTCATTATTATAGAAATCAAATACAAGAAATACTTTTAAACTGAGTAGCTTGATTAGCTTATTTTTCTCTGGGATTTGCAAGCTATGTGACTGCTCATTGGGAAAGATACAGCACCATTTCCTACTTAAAAATCTGAACACATTTTCGTTGGTTTCTCACTTGTTAATTGAAATTGAGTCAAATTTGAATTGAAAACGCTTTCTCTCCTGGTGCAGCTTTAATTGTTATATTTTGCACAATCTACATTTTCGCCAAACCACTTTATGTGCTTTTCTGCACTTTTCAGATTGGCTGTTTGTTAAGAAAACTAGGTGGAGATGATCTGCATAATTCCCAGAGTGCTACCTGTATGGAAATATTGGTTAGAATTTACTGGGGTCTGGAATCCAGAAGCCCCCTGAAAAGAGCAACAGCAAGGTAACTCACAGAATATTTGTTTCCTGTTTTCAGTACATTCATAAGTGAGCTAATAAATCGTGAGAGATTTTGTTACGGCCAGGTGAGGGCATTATGAATCTGCTCCTTTTTTTGTTGAACCTCCCTTGTTGGCCATAAAATGCTTGAAGTTACTTTTAGCTTTCTTCTCAGTCACACCATTTTAATTATAGTTAGCTTCATAATAACACTTTCCTGAGTAAAAGTGGAACTTCTGCTATCTGCAATCTGACCCCACTGCCAAAGACATTTTTTCCTCCCCACCCTTACCTGCTCTCCAGAGAGACCAATCTCTGGGACTCTCTTGTCCGCTGCACACTCCAGCCCCACCATACCCGGTACTTTTCCCTGCAACTGCAGGAAGTGCTATACCTACCCCTACACCTCCCTCCTCACTCCTATCCCAGGCCCCAAGAAGACTTTCCAGATCAGGCAGATGTTCACCTGCACATCTGCTAATATGGTATACCGCATTTGCTGTTCCCGTTGTGGCCTCTACATTGGGGAAACCAAGCGGAGGTTTGGGGACCGCTTTGCAGAACACCTACACTCAGTTCACGCTAAACAACTGCTTCAGCCAGTCGCGAACCATTTCAACTCCCCCTTCCATTCCTCAGACGACATGCCCATCCTGGGCCTCCTACAGAGCCACAACGATGCTACCCAGAGGTTGTAGGAACAGCAACTCATATTTCACTTGGGAACCCTGCAGCCCAATGGTATCAGTGTGGACTTTACAAGCTTCAAAATCTCCCCTCCCCCTACCACATCCCAAAACCAGCCCAGCTTGCCCCCGTCCCCACAACCTGTCCTTCCTCCCACATCAAGCCCCATCCCCATCTCCTACCTCCTAACCTCATCCCGCCCTGTTGACCTGTCCATCCTCCCTGGACTGACCTATATCCTCCTACCTCCCCACCTACACTCACCTTTACTGGCTCCATCACTGTCTTTTTGACCTGCCCGTCTCCTCTCCACCTGTCTTCTCCTCTATCCACCTTCTATCCGCCTCCCACTCTCTCCCTGTTTATTTCAGAACCCCCCTCCCTCATTTCTGAAGAAGGGTCTAGGCCTGACAAATCAGCCTTCCTTGCTCTTCTGATGCTGCTTGGCCTGCTAGGTTCATCCAGCTTTACACCTTGTTATCTCTGGAATTTTTTCTTACTCACTAATACTGTGAAGAATGATACATTGAACACAAATAAATGGTACAATGTTTTTGAAGTAGTATATGTTTGATGCACAATGAAGAAGTCAAAAATACATAGATTTTGAATAAAAAAATCAAGTCTTTGCACTCCTCGAGCTAGATTTTAACCCAAGAACTGATTGCTTAATGAATTACTTGTATCTTTATCAGTGATGAAATCCGTAAATAGCATTGAATTCGGGGTGAATAGATCTTTTTTCAATTTACTTAATCACAGCTTTTTTTGATGTAACTTGAGGGGAAACAAGCAGAGACAGTGGGAAAATAGAGACTTCCAGTTGTGTGGTTACTCATACATCTCGCATCACTTTGCAAAAGTTGTTTTTCTGAAATATATTTCTCTTGCATATTCCACATATGGCATCATTGTTATTTCCATTTGGACAATCTACAGGTGACCTTCATTACGATATGTGAAATCTCCACAAAGGTTTAAACTAAAAATAGAAGGCAAGGATTTCTCTAATTTCAAATAACCTTCCCACCCGTCCCTGGGCTTCCTTTAAGTCCGACTTCCTCCCTTCCGTTCTGCCTACTGACCCTCCCTTCTACTTACCAACGAGATTCATCCCTCCCATCGACCAATCAGGTTGTACCTACTATCAGGGTGCACCTATTACTACCATTCTGCAACCCTCCACGACATTTTTTATCTGCCGTTGCCTCTACCCACAGCCCGAAGAAGGGTAATATCCAAAATGTTGACTTCTCCTTTTCTCCAGATACAGCCTGACTTGCTGTGTTCTTACGGCCTCCTATTTGTCTATCAAGGATTTCTCAACATCTGAATGAGTTTTGGTGCCTTTTTATTAAATATCAATTTCAGTTCACACTTTCTTTGCTTAGTGCAAATTTGTATCACAAGCTGGGCTCAAATTGGTCACGTGACGACTGCAGCTGTCATTTGTCAGTAGTTTCTCCTTTTATATTGTTTAAAGCCATTTTAGTCCATGAAGATTTCAGGTATTAAAAATCAGATGATGGAAGGTGAAAATTGATTTACCAAATCTTGACATATCCTGGAAACCAGGGATATAACAGAAAATGCTGGAAATTCTTCAGGAACAAACAGAAACAAAGTTCATGTTTCAGGTCAGTAAACTTTCATGAGATGTTGCTGTTCTAATGAAAGTTATTGACTGAAACATTAATTTCATTTTCTCACTGCAATTGTACTGATGCTAGTGTGATTGTGGTCATTGTGAGGTACAATTCTATTTACTTGATCTGTGAGATTCCCTCTGTCTGTATGCCTCTTTCTTGTCTCTCCTAGATCAGTGTCAGGTGATCTATTTGTTTCATTCCTTTTATTTCTAAGACTTTTTAAACAATCTGACATATCTGAATTAAGCCATTTTAGAAGGTAGTTAAGCGTCATTTAAGAGTCATTGTTGCAGATCTGGAGTCACAAGTAGGCCAAACCATTTGAGAACAGCACTTTTCATTACTGAATACAGTGGGCTTTTATGACGATTGTAAATATTTTCACAGTCATCATTAAACTTTGAATTCCAGATTTTATTGAATTTGAGCCCAGATCCCTAGAACAGTCGTTTGGTTTTTAGATTATTAACAAGCCCAGCGATAATGCCACCATGCCATCAACCCATGGGGGAAGCATGAGATGTCCCTTATTTTGCACCAGTACTATTGTTATTGGGTGTATGGTAATTGTGTCAATTGAAATTAAATATTTGCAGATAGAAGGTATTGTCTGTGTAGTTATTTGTTCAGGTATAAACAAGCAGCTAATAGCAAAAGCTGAGACCTGTAATGATTCACTTTGTGAATATAGATTATTCTGGTTTCTTCCGTTTGTAGTCTGGCTATCAGGGTTTAACGTTGCCGTTTCTAATCTTGGCTTGAGTTTGAACTAGTATTGATCTTCAGACAGCCTATATGTGAACAAAAGTCTTGTAAGTAAGAGCTTACAAATGTGTAATTGCTATGATTCAGGCTTATTGTGCAAAATGATAAGGAATGTGCATTTTATGAGAGTCATTTAAAGTGCATTTTATTCTTGTTCACGGGTTCACATTTTTTACCTGTGCTATGAAGAAAAGACATTTGGGCTGTAACTCACTTAATTCCTGCACTTGGGTGACGAGATCTGCATTTATTGAGTAAATAGTATCTCCCTTCAAATGTCATATACCTTAAGACACAGTAGAGTTGATTGCTGAAAGGTTTCACCATAGGTTTTGAGAAAAGACTATTTGAAAATGATTGACTGCAATACTGGTCTAGGCTTCAACAGAACATAATGGGCTGAAATTGTGGTGCCATGTTATTATTCCATTCTTAAACTCCTCCTGTCATAAGGAACTGTGTTCATTTTGGTGGTTGTAGATAGGCATGTTAATGAATGGCCTAGCCTATTCTGCCTACTTGGCAGAACTCTGCGCAATTTCAAATCAATTTAAAAAGATGGAAAAACTGTTTGAGTGCTGACATTTCTTTTAACATCAAGAAAGCTAACTGCAGTATATATATATATATGTGCTACGTGTTGTAGACCTAATTTTAGACTTGTCAGCTAGAAATTAGCTTTGTTAATATACACAGAAGTAAATTTAATTAATTTTTTGCTAATCTTGGTGTTGATCAGTTTTCTACAGGATTGGTTAATCCCTCAAAGGAGTATGTTTCAAAAAGCAGGGACTTTGTCCATGTTGTAATGAGTAGGTTTGCAAAACTGTGGAATAATTGTTCATTGGGATTTAAGTCAAACAGAATGATAGAAGTCTAATCTGTGTGGATAACATGAACCATGAAATGTCAGACGATACACTTGTAAATTTGAGCTGTTTCCAGAGAAAGCATTGAGTGCTGTAAAACATATGAGTGAGGCAAGTATCAATTTGGTTCGTTTGGTCGTTTCTTGAGTCCAGAGGTAGCAAATTCAAGCCTCCAGAACTTGAGCACATGATATATACCAGCATTCCAGTGTTATATTGTCAGCATCCTGCCCTTCAAATTAAATGTCAAATGCAGTTCCGAGCTCTGTCCTTGTGGCTGAAGAACTCAAGAACTGTGGACTTAGAACTTACAAAGCGCTACTCCGACAAATATTTGCTAATGACGAGGACTAGGCCGAGGGGAATCTTTTGAAAGATCTAGTGTATGGAGAGCTTGATGCTGCCCTGAGCTTCAAACGAAACAAAGATTCACACAAATTCATGATTTCAACAGCTGAGAACATCTGAACATTGTAGAAGCAGGTGGCACTGAAGAAACCACGTTGGAGCACGTTAATTTGAAGAACCACATCTTCAAATTGCAACAGAAAAGTACTGTTACAGGAAAGAGCTCACAACAATAGCCCAGTATTCCAGTTGCAAGGAACGGTACTGTACTCAAAATGGGAAGACTCCACAGATGAGCAGGAGGTGTGAATTATCAGTGGTGATGCAAAGACCAAGGTGAAGGCTCAATGCAAGGCAGAGAGTTCTCTAGGTGTTCTCACAAACGTCCCAACCATGGCCAATACCAAACAATTGTTTGAACTGCACATTGACTGCAGCATTTGCCCAGTTAACAATAGTGTCTGCACTTCGGAAGCATAATTCATGAAATGGGACATTCTGATGGACACAGTGACACACCACACAAATGAGATTTCTTTCATGTTATTGACCTTGTGTCTGTGGTTGCTGATGGTGTTGGTAACAATATGAGATCAGCGTCATGAAAAAAAGCACTTTGTTACAAATGTATGACATGTTTCGAGGGCCGAAGGGCCTGTACTGTGCTGTAATGTTCTATGTTCTATGTTCAATCGCATTGTAATTTTTTGCTTTTGGCACTGGTAGCAATACAATGGATCAAGCTGGCGCTACTGCAGGGTTTAGATCCTAAAATGTGATGCTGAGGACATTCTCCATTAAATAAAGATTCTACCACTTACAGTGAAGAGCCAAGACTATTTTAGACCAAGACAAATGTCATCCATCTGTGTTACATCTAAATTTGCGAATATTTTTAAGTCTTAAAATCCTGGAAATCACAAGATGTCACTTTTTAAAAAATAATTGTTACATCATACGTTGCTATGGGAAATGCCCTGGACCCTAAGGCATAATTAGTCTATTGATACCAAAAGATTACAGGAAAAACCATATTGAAGTTTTATTGTTTTCCCTACTGTATGAACAGCAATAATGGTGCTTTAGAGGCATAATACACTGCTTGTGTGAAATGAATAATTTCGCCAACTCCAAATGTCCCCGACACCATAATTGCCAATGATGGACATTAACTGTATACTACTGAAGATGCATTCTCCAGTCACAAACACAAGGTTAGGATTAGACCCATAATTGTATTGCCGCATGTTCCTAATCGTTCAGATGTGAAACTTTTGTGGTGAAGGATTGCAGGATCTCTTCTGACACTATTGCTTGCTGTTTACGGTTTTCAATGCAAAAGCACCCTTGAAAATGTGCACTTATTTTAAAAAAGACTACATTTTCCACGGCAGTCAGTGTAATAGATAGCAGAAATGAATTGGTTACATTAAAAGCTGAAGGAAAGTCAGATGACTTGAACTCAGATCTTAATGAAATGATTCCCTGGTTTATTTTAGTGTTTTTTGCTGCAGAGTAGTGTTGCACAAAGAAAGATGCCTTTGCATCCGGCCTAATTTCCCCCTAAGGAGCAATCCCAGCCAGTTAGTAAGTAAATATCCCAATTATTGTTATGTACTTTGCAGATGGATCAAGAACAGGTGACTCCTTAAGTGTCTTTGGTTAATAGCTCAGAAAAACTGAAACAATGACAGACTTCAGGTCTTCACCTGCGCAAGGTGATCTTTAATCTTTAATTTGAACTGTGTATATCAACATCTCCATCTTTTTCAGCAGAGATGGAGTTTTAGAACTGCTGCTCCCAATTCACACTTTTTTTTGCCTTAAAATTATATTTTACCTGAAGGAGCTACTAAATCCTAATGTTTTGCATGCCTCAAATATATGGCCATGTCATTGTTTACAAATCCTTAAACAATAGATGAGCAGCTCAGGTTGATGTGTTGATCAGGGATTAGTCAAAGTCTCTGGTAACAACAGACGTTGGTTTGTTTTACAGACGGGGTAAGGAGTCAAAAATTGCTGGATTAGCACGGTGGGTCACTATCCGAAAGAGAAACAAGTTAATATCAGAGGATTAGACAGGGTGGACAGTGAGAGTCTTTTTCCGAGGATGATGACTTCAGCTTGTACAAGGGGACATAGCTACAAATTGAGGGGTGATAGATTTAAGACAGAGGTCAGAGGCAGGTTCTTTACTCGGAGAGTGGTAAGGGCGTGGAACGCCCTGCCTGCCAATGTAGTTAACTCAGCCACATTAGGGGCATTTAAACAGTCCTTGGATAAGCATATGGATAATGATGGGATAGTGTAGGTCGAGGGCCTTAGATTAGTTCACAGGTCGGCGCAACATTGAGGGCCGAAGGGCCTGTTCTGTGCTGTATTGTTCTATGTTCTATGTTTTAACATTGGGAATACCCTCCCGTAAAAGTATTGCTCTTGGATTATGCATGGGAGCAACTGACACCTTTGTATTTAATTGAGAATTTGTAGTTGCAATAGATGTCAGATTTGCATTGTCTTGAATAACTGTTAACTTGATATTTACTTTTACAACTGAGTATAGGTTTTCAGAAATTTTTAGTGTTCATGTTGTAATTTAATATTTTCAGTTTAAAACTGGATATGTTTCAATGTGTTGGCCAAGGAGTGTGAAAACAATTTTGATGTATATTTTTGGGAAATTCTATTTAAATTGTATTTCCACACTCCAGCCAAAAGTATGCTAATGTTACTCCCAGCGTCAAGAGATTTTATTTTCATCATTACTCAGCCCAACCTAATTTTAAATTTTCCATTATCACGGGAAGGCGATGGCCCAGTGATATTATTGCTGGACTATTAATCCAGAGATCTAGGTAATGCTCTGAGAACCAGGACTTGGTTCCCATCATTGGCAGATGGTGGAATTTGAATTCATGAAAAAAAATCTGGATCCTAAGTCTACTGATGACCATGAATCCATTGCTGATTGTTGGAAAAACCCATCTAGTTCACTAATGTCCTTTAGGGAAGAAAATCTGCTGTGTTTACCTGATCTGGCCTACTTGTGTCTCCAGACCTACAAGAATGTAATTGACTCTCAGCTGCCCTGGGCGCTTATGGATGGCAATAAATGTTGCCCTAGTCAGTGGTGCTGTCATCCAGTGAATGAATTTAAAAAAAAAATTCTGTTTTCTTTGTGTTTGAAATATGTACATTGCTACGCAAGAATTGACCAACTATATATGCAGAATGTGATTCAACGGTGCACTTTGTCTTTAATATCTTTTTGAGCTGGCTCTGTCTGAGACATACACATTGTTTGCATTGTTTGATTTAGTTGTTAACATGGTAGAAAAAATTAATGCAAGCCCCTTGTTTAGCAGCAACATATACGAGGCATCTGTTGTACAGTTCTTTCCAACAAAGTCATTTTTGTACTGTTAAAAATTTTTAAATGAGGCATACCGACACTGCTTATTTTTAACATTTTTTACATCAAATGCTTCATTCACAATTGACACTAATATCCTTCCGCAGTGCATTGAGTGGCATTCCTGAAAACTTGAAGGAAGAAGTCGTTAGTTGTCTCATCAGTTGCCTAAAGGAAGAAATTTTGATAGTGGATAAATCCCATGTCAGGAAAGTGATTGATGCCATTGCAGCATGCATGGAGAATTTTAGCCTGGGTAAGATTTGATCAGTTGCATAACCTTGAATAACTTTGTGTTCAGGACTTCTGGAACATGGGATTTTATTTTCCTCCTGTATCTTGTGTTTTCTGTTGCCTATGTAGCTGACTTGTGCATGAACTTTGAACTCGAGTAGTTAGAAAGAAGCTATTTAGCCCATTATATTTGGATTGGTTCTTCACTTGAAACAAGCCAAACTAATTCTACTATTCTACATTCTCTACTTACTGTCCTGGATCATATCTTTCTTCAAGTATTTATTCAGTTTCCCTTAAAAAGTGCAATGTTAATAATTATGTGATAAAACAATGCTCTGTGTAGATGACTTTCTTCTAACTGCTTTTTACTCTTTCCCTGTATGATAATTGGAAATTGATTATCCCTCAAATTTCCAGTCACTGGAAACAGCCATTGTTATGATTTCTATCATAATTAGCTTTTGGTAGGCTTTTGATTTTTAAAAATTTCATCCTCTTAAGAGAGAAAAAAAATGCCTAACGTCCTGGACAGGAATGAATAGGCAATTGATAACCTAATATCATTGTTTCTAATTGCAATGCATGCTCAATAAAGTAATCATGCTGATTTCTACCTTTAACACAGGTGAAATGTGTACACAGTGCCTCTGTTTGGATGGTAGGTTGTTCTGTTTTGTATTTGGGTGCGTTTATAGACGTTTACACCTGTGAGATGGAGCAGATGTGAAAAATCACAATGTTGTTTTTTCAATTAATTTAGTTCAGAATTGTTTAAGCTAACAGCTATAAATACTTAGAAAGTTTATTCATCATCATCATCATTTATTATTATTATTATTATTATACCATGTTTCACTTATCTCCTGTATTAACTATACTCTCAGTTGAAGATTGCAAATGTTTAAACTTTGTTCTCCTTCCCAAGTCTGTCGTGTTTGTGTAAGTTGTTAACAATGTTCAAGGTCTGGCAGCATCTGTAGAGAAAAAAACATCAGAGTTAATGTTTCGGGCCCAGTGACCCTTCCGCAGAACTGTATTCTTGAGGCATATTTATAATTTTTGAGTTATTCCTCAGATTCAGGAGCTGAAAATAATTATTGTTATTACTGTTGTGGAATGGTGTGGCATGATATCCCAGGTGCAACTGTGCAGATGTGGATGGTTCAGAGCACCATTTATTGTTGGCATAAACACTGTTAAAATGCTGAGTTTGGAATGTTCTCTTACATGTTCATTTTATTTTGTTGCAAACATTCCACTTGCTTTCAAATCTTATCTGTAAGTTGTACATGAAGTGGAATTGAGTGAACTGCTCCTTTCTTTATCAAATTTTTTTCACGATGTTTTAGTCTTTACTCACCATGTGCATACCTTGTCATCAGTGTTAAAATGATCAATTTTAAGTTGCTTAATCCTAACGTTTGTGTTCTCCTATGGGCAGTTGTTTAAGTGTAAATGAAATGCTTTACTTTGAAAATAATTTAAATGTGATTTGTATCATGTTTGGGTTGTGTTAATGCACAAAAGATTCCAGTAACATTGGCTACTTGCTGAAGTAGTCAAGCATTTTTCAAACTCAATCCCACATGTATCTACATAGTTTAAAAAAAATGAAGGATGTGCAATGCTATCCCAATTTTAGTAGATTATCTTTATTGCTCAATCAGAATGATCTCTTTGCAAGCCTTAGGTGGAATTTCTTACCCTTGTCTTTTGCTCCTTGTAGCTGCCCATTTCAGAAACCCTGACTATCTCCATGGAACCATATTTGTTCCTAAAAGCCTGTCACTATTTGGTAAAAGCCTTCTCCAAGACTGATCAAGGGGCTTTCCAACACCAGTGATAGTGCCGTTCTGAATCCTCATGAATTTTTTTGTTATTTCAACTTTGGAGAAGTAACCACTAATTATTCTTTATATACCAACCACCTTTAAAGCTGGGACACCTTTTGTAAAATAATGAGAGTACACACCTGTGATTAAGACATCCTGTATTCAAAGTAACCCTTTCCAAATCCAATGACCATAAATGTGACTGCTTATAGTTTGGCATAAAGAACGTTGAAATGATTTGTAAGTTTGTAACTGCTTCTATTTTACTTTGTAGTCCTTCAGTTTCTGTGCACGGCATTAGTGGATTATAAGCTTCAAAATAAGTGAGTATTTCTAAAATGTATCTTTGTTTCGGACTGCAGTTATGATAAGATGTCAAGTCATCTAAATTAAGCAAAAATCACCAATGGTTATGATTCGTGATTGTAAAGTTAATGAATTTGGTTGCAAACCTACAGTTCTTTTATTTTGCATTTGTGTTAAATGCTGTAGGTAGCCATGACTTAGTATAGGGTGTTACATTATAGGTGGGATGATTAAAAATGTCTTGACTAGGTTGGAGACTACTTCTTCAGGTATTATACATGTGCAGATCATATACATTGTGCTTGAGTAGCATGAACTGATGCAGTTTTCATGGCTGTGATGAGCTGAGTATTCCATTTTTACATAATAAATTGATTAGGGATAGTCAGCACGGTTTTGTGAAGGGTAGGTTGTGCCTCACAAACCTTACTGAGTTCTTTGAGAAGGTGACCAAACAGGTAGATGAGAGTATACCGCTTGATGTGGTGCGTATGGATTTCAGCAAGGCGTTCGTTAAGGTTCCCCACAGTAGGCTATTGTACAAAATGCGGAGGAATGGGATTGTGGGAGATATAGCAGTTTGGATCGGAAATTGGCTTGCTGAAAGAAGACAGAGGGTGGTAGTTGATAGGAAATGTTCATCCTGGAGACCAGTTACTAGTGGTGTACCGCAAGGGTTGGTGTTGGGTCCACTGCTGTTTGTCATTTTTATAATTGACCTGGATGAGGGCGTAGAAGGAAGGGTTAGTAAATTTGCAGACGACATTAAGGTCGGTAGAGTTGTGGATAGTGACGAAGGATGCTGTAGGTTGCAGAGAGACACAAATAAGCTGCAGAGCTGGGCTGAGAGGTGGCAAATGGAGTTTAATGCGGCCAACTGTGAGGTGATGCACTTTGGTAGGAGTAACCGGAAGGCAAAGTACTGGGCTAATTGTAAGATTCTTAGTAGTGTAGATGAGCAGAGAGATCTCAGTGTCCATGTACACAGATCCTTGAAAGTTGCCACCCAGGTTGACAGGGCTGTTAAGAAGGCATACAGTGTTTTAGCTTTTATTAATAGAGGGATCGAGTCCTGGAACCAAGAGGGTATGCTGAAGCTGTACAAAACTCTGGTGCGGCCGCACTTGGAGTATTGCGTACAGTTCTGGTCACCGCATTATAAGAAGGATGTGGAAACTTTGGAAAGGGTGCAGAGGAGATTTACTAGGATGTTGCCTGGTATGGAGGGAAGGTCTTATGAGGAAAGGCTGAGGGACTTGAGGCTGTTTTCGTTAGAGAGAAGAAGGTTGAGAGGTGTCTTAATTGAGACATATAAAATGGTTAGAGGGTTAGATAGGGTGGATAGGGAGAGCCTTTTTCCTAGGATGGTGAAGGCGAGCATGAGGGGGCATAGCGTTAAATTGCGGGGTGAAAGATATAGGACAGATGTCAGAGGTAGTTTCTTTACTCAGAGAGTAGTAAGGGAATGGAACGCTTTGCCTGCAACAGTAGTAGATTTGCCAACTTTAAGTACATTTAAGTCATCATTGGAGAAGCATATGGACGTACATGGAATAGTGTAGGTTAGATGGGCTTGAGATCGGTATGACAGGTTGGCATAACATCGAGGGCCGAAGGGCCTGTACTGTGCTATTATGTTCTATGTTTTATGTTCTATGTTCTATAAGTATGCAGGAACATCCACTAATATTGGGAAAAGCCCATAATCATTAATTAAATGCAGTTTATACTACTGTCAAAAATCTTTCAATCTGAGTCAGAAACCCTATTTTGAACCCAGATCAGACCAAAAAGTTGCCAACTTACTTTTTTTGAGTAAGTGTCTGGGTGGGGGGATTTTACATCTGATGAAGCACATGTGAGTCCAAGAACCCTTGCTGTCAGCAGCAGAAAGATCCGTTCTTTTGAAAAAAAGACAGTAAGTGCTGTTATTTACTGGTTTTTAAGCAGTTTTGACAGTTACTGTGAGACGTATGAAATCGAAGTCGGTGCGGGATGTGGGGGTGGGGGTGCAGGTGCAGTCTATGTGGGATGCGCATAGTGTGGAAGGTTGATCTGGTGGAGGATTTGGGTTTTGATTGAGAGTGTGGGTATTTGACCAGTGGTTTCAAACCAGGGTCAGTAGGGCGTTGTGCTGTTGGGACTAAGTTAGAGAACTTGGGTCTGTCAGGGGTTCACAGGTTGATGGAGCTGTTTGATCTGAGTAGGGATCAGGTGTGGTTGTGTTTGGAAGCCCTGTAGCGATTTGGAGGGTCAATGTAGTTGGCAGCTTGAGGCCTGTCTGGAGTCCCAAGGAGAGGAAAGCTGTTAATAGTGAGTCTGAGACGTCAGTTCTCTAGTTACCTAAAGGTTGGAGGAATTTACAATTTTTCTAATTTTTCCTGGTTAACTATTTTGGTCAGTGAGTTAGAATCATTTTGAAGTCTCTGCTTCCAGCTGAGAGTTGGAGAATTTTTTGGATGCTTCAGAATTTGGATAATTGCTTTTCAGAAGTTTCTGCTTCCCACTGAGTCAGTTTTGTTGGGATTTTGTCATAGCCCTGAATCTCAATTCCCCTCTACATTGCTGCAATTAATTTCTTCCTGTTGGATGATCTAGGCCACTATTGTATGTTTGATTGTTTTTATGCTGTTGCTGCTCGGAAGATACCTTCCCTGGTTCTTCAGACTATGTGAATAATCATGTACCAAGCTTTGCTTGTGGATCATCTGCTCAATGTAAATTTGCCACTACTGTGTTGAATGACCTTTGAGTTTCTTGGTGCATTTACATGAGAAGACAATTACCAATAATTGCAGAGTAATCATATTCAAGGTCAAATTCCAAATAAAATTTTAAATCACTGTGATCCAAGTTTGTTTAAGATCAGGCATAGTGTATTTTATTGCATTTGTTTCTGATCTGAAACACAGTTATTGGGGAAAGCCTGTAAATTTAGCATTTCTGCCTGATTCATTAAACCTAGACTATTAAATTAGAAATTTTTGGCAACAGTTATAATAATTTCTTAAAATTATTATTTGGGGTTAAAAGATGACTGATATTTAATTTTGCTCTAGGAACCTTGGTGGGCAGCACATTCTGCAAAACAAGCTGATGCATGATTTATTGGCAGCCTTGAAAACTGCTATGGTCCTTGTTCAGAAAGTTCAAGAGAAAATACGTGACATTCTCTGTAGAAATACTCAGCCATCTCTCCGGAAAACTATGTGTGGGCTGCTCACGTGCTTTATTGAAATACTCCTAGATGGTAAGCTTGGCAGTGGACAATAAATGCTTTTTCCTCTTAAATTAAAGCAGATGATTTATTACAGATATACAAGCCCTGTCCCTTTTCTCCCACTTCTTGTTTTGTTCCTGCCACTCAGGAGACTTTTTACAGACTGTTCAGAATACGGCAGGAATGGCTGCACTCCTGTTTATCAAGACTATTGTGGACCGTGATGAATTGTTGCCAAAATTGGTGAGTGGGTCTGCTGTTTAGAGACCCAGCAGTTAATTTTGTTCTTGACCTAAAGCTCTGGAGGGTGATCATTTGATGTTGATTTAGGCCATTAGGCCGGGTCTTTAGTTTTCTAGTCCAGTGAAATTACCACTATACTAATGTTTCCTCAAAGTGTGTCTTTATACTCTTTAATAAAAATACAAAATTTAAAAAAAATAATTCTTACAGGGATGTCATAACTAAAACAAAACTTCAAAATTCTGTGCCAAAATTTTATCTCTAGGTGAACTTAATTGTATATTGTGGTAATGGAGAATAATTTTCTGTATGAACTGAATGCCTTATCATACCAGATCATTCAACTTAAATCAATACATGATGATACAAGGGATTACTGTGAGCTAGTTGGGTTAAAGGTTGTTCTCCTGCCTGGTGGTTATCACGTTAACTCCAGGACAAGTTGGGAAATTGAAGTGATTTTTTTTTGTGTCGCGGTGTGCTGTTGGAGATGGATAGTTAATTTAAAAATTGGACACTTTGACCTCGACCTGGCTGCAGCTTGTTTTAACTGGGTTTAGCTTGAATGGGTAAAGGCTGCAATTGAGGGTGATTGGTCACGAAAACATTGTAAATTTGGAACATGATTGGAATTTCTGCCTTTTAGCGTAGATGCACTGTTGGTCCTACTGCTCACCATTGTCCCAATACCATTTTCAGCTTATATTCATAGCATATTATGACAGAGTAAACCTTTGAGCTGAAAGGTAGGGGGAAGATATTACTAACGTTGTATGCTGTGAGATGATCTATCCATTTGTATTTTTGACCATTTTAACGAAGTCTCTTTTATACCTTAATTGCTTTCCATCTTCTTTGAAGGTTCATGATCTGCTGTTTAATTCCATTCAAAGAGGTCATGATGTACCAGAATGGTTATTCCAGAGTTGTGAGCAACTTTATAGAGCTCCTCCTCCTGATGATGTGGTTCTTTTCCTAAGCCAGGGAGTCCTGGCCATGTTGGATTGGAAAGGTGGAAAAATGAGAGAAGGTGGTGAACATCTGCTGTTAGAAATATTGACTGTTCTCCTTTCACTTAGTATGCGGTAAGCAAAAGATAGGTAATTTGTATCCTGCAGTCAAATGATTTTCATGTGGATCCTTGGATTTCCTGTCTTTTTTTAAAGAAAAGTCAGTTTTTTAGTGCTACAAGACTGCTATCTCACCCCTTTTCTGCTTTTAGTCTTGATAAAGACTGGTAACTGCTTGAGAATTAATAATGCAAAAACTATGTCATCAATTAATACTCTGATGAAGGGTCTAGGCCCGAACCATCAGCTTTTGTGCTTCTGAGATACTGCTTGGCCTGCTGTGTTCATCCAGCTTCACACTTTATCATCAATTAATACTAATCTGTTTTCATTTCTGTAAATCATCTCGGTTCCTCTTCTGTCTCTGCTCATGAGCTTCTGAAACCCTCATTTATTCTTTGTTACCTCTGGATGTGATAACTTTAACACACTTGCCGGCTTTGCACTTTGTACACCCTAGAAACTTGACCTCATTCAACGCTCTGGGATAGAGCAGAACTTTCTGCTTATGTGGCCAGCCCTGTTCCAGTCAACCATCACCCCTGTACTCAGTGAGCCACATTGGCTATTGGCTAAGCAAACATCTTAATGTTTATACTCTCAACATTGTTGTCAAATCCCTCTATGGTTTTATCACTAATTTTCTTGATGTCTATAATTCTATGAGAAATTTATGTTGGTCCACTTCTGATCTTCTGAGCATCCTGGTTTTAATTTTGCACCATTTGTGTTGTGACTTCAGCTGACAAACTGATGTCGTCTGAAATTACTTCAAATTTTTTTTGCCACGCTGATCTTACCTCATTTTCCTTCTTCAACATTTTCCTGTTGGCCAAACATTTGGTTGTGTGTGAATATCCCATAGCTTGTTGTTAAATTTTGCTTGATGCTGTTGGGAAGCACCTTGACATGCTTCATTACGATACACAGTATAAGCTGTTGTCTATAATTAAATTTTTCTTTCATAAAAACAACATGCTAAGAGGAATTTTGTATCAAATGTCATATATATGTAGTTGCAGTTTTTGAAAAGGTTGTATATTTTTTGTGATGACAAGCTTTGAATTATCCGAGGTTCTGTTTTGTGCCATAGTTGATTTTTGCTTCATTGAGAAGGCATTGCTAGCTAATTAGCTAGCAAGACCGAATGCAAATAAGTATTTTAATTTAATAGAAATTTATCAGGCCAAAACAGGATGGTGGACAGTTTAATGGCAATATTGTCGTATGAATGAATCCATTAGCTGCCTTCACGTAACAATGTGGCAACCATTTTGTATCCTAATCTATTGTTGCAATTCTTAAAAAGTTGTTTGAAATTGTGAAGCAGTTGTCAAGTCCAGATGTCAAGCAGTTTCAGAGATAGTGGGAACTGAAGATGCTGGAGAATTTGAGATAACCAGGTGTAGAGCTGGATGAACACAGCAGGACGAGCAGGAAAGGTGACGTTTTGGGCCTAGACCCTTCTTCAGAAATGGGGTAGGGGAAGGGGGTTCTGAAATAAATAGGGAGAGAGGGGCAGGCGGATAGAAGATGGATAGAAGAGAAGATAGGCGGAGAGGAGACAGACCGGTCAAAGAGGCAGGGATGGAGCCAGTAAAGGTGAGTGTAGGTGGGGAGTTAGGGAGGAGATAGGTCAGTCCATGGAGGACAGACAGGTCAAGGGGTTGGGATGAGGCTAGTAGGTAGGAGATGGGGGTGGGGCTTGAGGTGGAAGGAAGGACAGGTTAGGGAGGCGGGTCGAGCTGGGCTGGTTTTAGGATGCTGAAGCAGGAGGGGAGATTTTGAAGCTTGTAAGTCCACATTAATACCATTGGGCTGCGGGGTTCCCAAGCAGATTATGAGTTGCTGTTCCTGCACCCTTCGGGTTGAATCATTGTGGCACTGCAGGAGGCCCAGGATGGACATGTTGTGGAATGGAAGGGGGAGTTGAAATGGTTCGCAACTGGGAGGTGCAATTGTTTAGCGCGAACTGAGCGTAGGTGTCCTGTAAAGTGGTCCCCAAACCTCAGCTTGGTTTCCCCGATGTAGAGGAGGCCACAGTGGGAACAGTGAATGCAGTATACCACATTAGCAGATGTGCAGATAAACATCTGCTTGATGTGGAAAGTCTTATTGTGGCCTGGGATGCCTCGGGGTGGGGTGGGGGGAGGTGTATCACTTCCTGCAGTTGCAGGGAAAAGTGCTGGGTGTGGTGGGGCTGGAGGGGAGTGTGGAGCGGACAAGGGACTCAGGGAGAGAGTGGCCCCTCTGGAAACCAGATAAGGGTGGGGAGGGAAAAATGTCTTTGGTGATGGGGTCGGATTGCAGATGGCGGAAGTGACAGAGGATGATGCGTTGGATCCGGAGTTGTTTGGGGTGGTACGTGAGGACGAGTGGGATTCTGTTTTGGTTTTTATTGCGGGGAGGGTATGTGAGGGATGAATCGCGGGAAATGCAGGAGACATGGCCGAGGGCATTCTTGACCACTGGGAGGGGGGAGTTGCGGTCCTTGAAGAATGAAGACGTCTGAGATGTCTAGGAGTGGAATGCTTCATCCTCGGTGCAGATGCGGCGGAGGCGAAGGAATTGGGAATAGGAGATGGTATTTTTGCAGGTAGGTGGGTGGGAGGAGGAATATCCTAGATAGCTGTGGGAGTTGGTGGTCTTGAAATGGATATCGGTTTCTAGGTGGTTGCCGGAGATGGAGACAGAGAGGTCCAAGAAGGAGAGAGAGAGGTGTTAGAGACGGTCCAGGTGAACTTAAGGTTGGGGTGGAAGGTGTTGGTGAAGTGGATGAACAGTTCGAGCTCCTCATGGGAGCACGAGGCAGCGCTGATATAGTGATCAATGTAACGGAGGAAGAGGTGTAGTTTAGGGCCAGTGTAGGTACAGAAGATAGATTGTTTCACGTAATCTCCAAAGAGGCAGGCATAGCTTGGGCCCATGCAGGTACCCATGGCCACCCCCTTTGTCTGTAGGAAGTGGGAGGAATTGAAAGAGAAGTTGTTGAGGGTGAGGACGAGTTCGGCTAAGTGGACGCGGGTGTCAGTGGAGGGGGACTGGTCGGGTCTGCCGGTCAGGAAGAAACGGAGGGCCTTTAGGCCATCTGCATGGGGAATGCAGGTGTATCGGGACTGAGCGTCCGGAGTAAAGATGAGGTGTTGGGGACCAGGGAATTGGAAGTTCTGGAGGAGGTGAAGGGTGTAGGTGGTGTCATGGACATAGGTCGGGCGTTCCTGGACCAAGGAGGAGAAAAAACATCCCGCCTCCTTGATCTGTCCATACTCCCTGGACTAACCTATCTCTTGCCTACCTCCCCACCTACACTCACCTTTACTGGCTCCATCCCCGCCTCTTTGACCGGTCTGTCTCCTCTCCACGTATCCTCTCCTCTATCCATCTTCTATCCGCCTCCCCCCTATTTGACTTGCTATTTGACCTGCTGTGTTCATCCAGCTCTACACCTTGTTATCTCCGATGTAAAGCAAATTATTAATTATTTTAAAATGTGCCAGAATACAGTGGTAATTTTAAATTTGCACACTTTCTTATTTTTGAATCTGTTTACTGTTATTTGACTAGCGTTTGAACTTTAACAAAGCTGTACTCTAATTTACATCCTTGTGAACATTTTCTGAGTTTGTAGTTGGTTCACAGTAAATATCCCATTTTCGCTCTTAATAGGTCATTTATTCTGATTTTAGAATTAATCAACTTTTTCCCATTTATAGGAGTCTTATTGTCTTTTTGCATGCTTTGAATGCAGTAGGGTTTCTACAAAGTTTAGGATTGCCAAACTAACCAAATTTTGTAGAGAGTTTATTGCAATTTTTAGTTCACGCACCATTTGCCATACCAAGGAAATGTTTTATGCCATTTCCAGGTTTTCTTTGTTCTCTACGTGATCCAATGGAGTTCAATGTAACAGAAACTGTCGTGAAAATCTAGTGTTAAAAATCTGTCAAGATTGTCACTCAAAATCAGCCTTGCAATCAAAAATCAAAAAACAAGTTATGATATCGATTTAGATTTCAATCACAAGCTCTGGCTCAACTTGTCTCGATATTCAAGTTTATCTCGGTACCAATTTCTGACTTAGATGATTGGTTACTGTTATTTTTCAAGTTTACTTGCTATTCAAAACAAGAGAAGAAATTGGTTTGTACCTCAGTCTAATTGTTCATAAGTCATTCTTGGATTAATACTTTCAGTTTCACATATTTTTCAAAGTATTTTGTTTTAAAAGAAAACACATAACATGATCCTCACCATGAGTTGTGTAAGTTATTGTCAGCTATTAAGGCAAAATGTGAATGCATGTGCATGTACACCAGACTTTTACAATTAACTTTGCTTTACTTGTTAGACATCTTGGAGCTGATTGTAATGTAGTTAACTGATGTTAACCAAAGTTTAAACGATTGAAAATACGTTTGAACTCTGCCTGATTCGATAAATACTCAGATTTACTTAAATTATCTTGCATAATAATTTGTTAATTCAACTTGAAATTTCAGGAATGTGAGAGTGTCTATCATAGAGTTAAGTTGCTTTAGGGAAACAAAAATAAAATCGTGGAGCAAATGATAGAATCTGTACTGAAAAAAACACATGCTGGAAATCACAATGGGTCAGACAGCATCCATGGAGAGACAGCAAGCTAATGTTTCCAATTGTGGGTGGTGGTGGGCTGGTTGGCGTGCTCGAGGAGAAAGGATGTTGATAGTTCAGATTAAGTGGTCAGAATGTGAGAATAGCAGAACAAAGATGCGTCTAACTGCCAGACTTGAAAGAACGGTTCCTCTGGGGTGGGGGAGGGGAGAGAGGACACGATGACGGAGAATATAACGGGTAAAGCTAAAAGAAAGGGAAAGAATAGGAGTTGGTTCACAATTTGAAGGTGTTGAACTCCATATGAAGTCCAGAAGGTAGTGATCTGCTTAATCTGAAGAGGAGATGTTTTTCCCCCGGTTTGCACTGTGATTCACTGGAGCACTGCAGCATGCCAAGGACAGACAAGTGGGCATGCGAATCGAACACTCTATTAAAATGGCCAGCCGCAGGAAGGTTGGGATCATGCTTGCACACAGACTGGAGGTGTTCTGCAAAGTGGTCATATTGTCTGCATTTGATTTCTCCAGTGTGGTGCAGGGAATACAGTACTCAAGATTGGGGGAGGTACAGGTGAAATGTTCACCTGGAAAGACTGTTTAAGCACTTGCATGGTGAACAGGGAGGAGGTGAAGGAGCAGGTATTGCATCTTCTCCACTTACATGGGAAGGTGCCTTGGGAAGGGAGGTGTGGTGTTAATTGATGAATGTCCTGGAGGGAATGATCCCTGTGAAAAACAAGACAGGAGATTGCGGGAAAGATGTGTTTGGTGGTGGTGTTCTGCTGGAGTAGTTCAAAATGGCAGAGATTGATCTTTCGAATGTGAGGAGAAACTGTTGAGCGAGAGAACAAGTTCAGCTAAGTGGAGGAGAGTGGGCTGGAAAATGAGGGAAAGGGAGACCCGATTGTGCAATTGAGGGCCCTTTCAACCACAGTTTGTGGGAAACCGTGGTTATGGAGGAAGCAAGCCATGTCAGCAGCACTGTTTTGGAAGGTGGCATCATTCGATCAGTTACAATGTAGGCGAAAGAACTGGGAGAATGGGATGGAATCCTTGCGGGATGTAGGGTGTGAAGAGATGTAATGAAAGTAGTTACGGGAGTCAGTGGCTTTGTAATGGATGGCTATGGCTAATTTATTCTCTGATGTGGAGGCTGAGGTCAAGGAAAGGAAGTATCGGAAATGGATGATGTAAAAGTTACAGAGGGGTAGAAATTGGAGGCAAAATGAACAAATTTTTCAAGGCCTTGGCAGGAGCATGTGGCATCAAAACAGTCATTGATGTACCGAAAAGACGGTTTTGGGAGGGAGCTGGTGTAGGACTGGAACAAGGATTGTTCCATGCATCCAAGAAAGATGAAGGTATAACTGGAACCCATGCGGGTGCCCATAGCTACTCCTTTGACTTGGCAGAAATGAGATGAATTAAAGGAGAAACTGTTCTGTGAGAGAGCAAATTCAAACATTTGGAAGAGAGCGGTGGTGAATGGGGATTGTTCAGGTCTCTGGTCAAGGAGGAAGCCGAGAGCTCAGACCATTCTGGTGAGGGACAGAGGTATAGAGGGATTGGACATCCATAATGAAAAGGAAGCAGTTAGGACCAGGGAACTGGAAATTTTCAATATGCTGGGAGGTATCAGAGGAATGGTGGGTGTAAGTGGGCAGGGTTTGGAAGTGGAGAGAGGATAGAGTCAGGGTAGAATGAAAGAGCTCATTGGGGCAGGAACAGGCTGATATAATGATCTTACTGGGACAGTCTGTTTTGTGGATTTTGAAAAAGTAGAAGTGAGCTGTTTGGGCTTGGGAGACTATAAAGTTGGATGCAGGGCGGAAGATCTCTGTAGGTAAATGACATCAGTAACAGACCTGGCAACAATGGCTTGATATTCAGATGTGGGGTCATGGTCTGGAGGAGTTAGGAAGAAGTGTCCTAGAGTTGGCGTTGAGCCTCTGCTAGGTAAAGATCAGAGTGCCAGACTAGAATAGCACTACCTTTTTGTAGGTGGTCTTTATAACAACGTCACGGTTGAATCTGAGAGAATGAAGTGCGATAAGTTCACAAGGGGACAGGTTACAGTGGGTGAGAGGCGCAGAAAAGCTGACACAGCCGATGAAAACTGCCAGTGTGACAGTGAAGAGATTGTGGGCAGTTAAGAGAGCAGAGGAAGGGCTCCAAGTGGAGAGTAAATACTGAAGGTGGGTGAAGGGATCAGTGGATTAAGAGGGAGAGAACTCCTGCCTGAAGGAGTGAGCACCAAGATGGAGGTGACGGAAAAAAACTTCCATGTCACGGCAAGCCTGCAATTCATGAAGGTGGGGGCGAAAGGGTATAAAGCTGAGTCCTTTGTCGAGGATAGTACGTTCGTCCTCCGAGAGGGCAAGATCAGGAGGAATGGTGAAAACATGGCAAGAGCTGGGGTTGGAAGAGTGACATTGGGAACAGAAAACGATGGCGTCTGAGAGCTAGGTGCTAGGGGACAAGAAGGGATCAGTCCTGAGCAGTAAGTGGGAATGGGGTCCGAGAGACATCCAGACACACAACATTAGCTTGCTGTCTCTCCAAAAATAAAGTCTAAATGCTTAAACACAAAAGGCTTATCTCCATCCACTAGCAAATTTTGCCTAGATTGAAGGAGAAAGGATTAAAATGCAAGAGCAAAACTGAATGCAAAGGAACTCTGTTCAGGCATATTCTTCAAAATAGCTACAGATCACTTCAGTACCATATACCTATTTTATAACTGTTGGAGTCAAAAGTGATGCTGTTGGGATTTTTGCTGAGAGGGTCACCGAGTGTCAGTGCTGCACCACTCCCATAAATCTGCACTACAGCATTCTTGTGATCAGAGAAGAGTCCTTGTTTGCTTTCTTTTGGATTGAGAGATTTTTAAGGATCAGTTAGGTGTAGTAAGTAAATTTTATACCCTTTTTAAAAAGTCTTGTTTTGCTCTTGTTTTAGCTTAAAGGAATCCAGTATGACAATGTCAATTTCCAGAAATCTGAGTCTTTGGACCACTTCTGCACTGGATGCACTCCATGTGGATACGTGCTCTTGGTATCTGAAAAATTCTCTGAATGGAAACTCTGAAGCCATTCAGAAGCTGCTTGAATACATATGGACACATTGGGAACATCCTTTGGATGGTGTGAGACATCAGACTAAAACAATATTTAATAACATTTTAAAAATTCACCAGAAGACCATTGATGATTCTTGTGTACTGACAGATCCTTTCTTCTTAAATATGACACAAAACTTGTTGAGTGTGGAATGGCATATCAAAGGAAAATATGTTTTACTAGGTTGTTTAGTGGAATATCTTGGTACTGAGCATATGTTAACTGTGGACAACTCTATTCCTGAACAAATTCTGGGAATGAATCTTGAACAGTCTCTAGCTACGTATGCAACCAATTTATTGGAAAAAATGTTTGAGAGTCATAAAAATCAGTTAATGTCTTCTTCTCAATCTGATGACTGGAATAAACGATGGCATGAAATCTGGGTATCTCCATTTCTTATGAAGCTGTGTGAGGAAAATCCCAGCCAAACAACTTATATTATTGAAAGTTATCTTCCCAAACTATTGAAATGCAATCCTGATAGCCTGACCTACATGATCAAAGAGCTTCAATCTTCTGACAAAGCTAGCAACATTGGTGAGTAGAAGAAAAGAACAATAGCAATCACACCTAGTTCTGTTTAGATAATTAGTTTACCTATTGTCTTGCATATTAACTCTTAAATTTTCAATTTATAAATATATTTTAGAAGTCTTAACCCTCACCTGTTTAATTCATTTATTATGTTGTGCAAAGTGTGAACATTTACTTTATTGAAAGGGAGAATAACCCACTCTTGTCTGTGGACTGACATTTTTTTAACTGTACTAAGAAAATCTAACCCTCTTGTCAATCTGTGTTAGATGCATCTTAACATTTTCTCGTTTAATATTGTTGAATATTATTTGTTCTGCCTCTTGCATTAGGAGTGCCAAGACTACGGTTGGCCTTTGATGCAATTACTAATTTTTAACATCGTGATATGAGGGCAAGTGACTCAAGATTTGGTCAAAGAGTTGGGTTTTAATGATTGTCTTTACAGGAGTGTAGAGAGATAGAAAGATTGAGGAGGGCACTCAAGGGCGTAAGGTCTTAGCAGCTGAGGACTTAGTGGCCAGTTTTGGTGATGAAAATCAAGAGGCCAGAATTAGAAGAAAATAGATATATCAGTGGATTGAAAGGCTGGAGAAGATAATAGAGAATTGGAGGCTAAGCTGCAGACACTATGGGTCATTAGGGAGGGTGGAAAGTTGGGTGGCCCCTTCGTTTGCGAAGGTGGCTACTTCCCTTAGTACAGAGTCTTCAGATTTAATTAGTGGCCAGGGACATGCTGGTGTGACTCCATGTCAGACAGTTAAGTGACCAGAGGGCAGGATTCTCAAGCCTCTATGATTGTCCAATATGTATGAAGTTTACTTAGCTTGTTTGGATGAGAAAGTGGGTTGCGGAGTGGATGCACGAATTGGCATGATACCATGGTACAGACAGCCATTCAAATGTAGTGTTAATAAGGTCAGTACATTGAGAAGAATTGACACTGCTTTTCTCTAGCAAAAGCATGAGTCCATCAAGCTGTGTTGTCTACTCAGTGTCACGGTGCAAGATATCTTCTGTCGGCTGGGGCAGCTTGCAGTAGATGGGGGAGGATGCATTGGTCGTGGTCCACATAGGTTCCAACGAGAAGACGTTGAAAAGAAAGAAGCTTGTTAAGGGAATATGAGAAATTTGGTGCTAAATCGAAAAGCCGACCCTCCAAAGGCAATAATCTCTGGATTACTACTTGAGCCATGTGCAAATTGGCATAACATTAGTAAAATTAGAGAAGTGAATGTGTGGGTAAAGTGGAATCTGTACATTTGATAAAGTCTACATTTGAACCCTGTGTTAGGATTGATGTTCTTGCGAACTTCACTAATAGAAGACTGGAGAGAATTTTAAACTATACAAAGCAAATGAGGGATCAAGTTTGATTATATTAACAAATTGAAAGATAGAGTGAAGGTAGAACATCAAAATATAGAAAATAAGGTTGGAGAATGGTGGGAAGACTCATCAAATGAATCTTAGACTATACTAGCATTCAAATTAGATGGTACAAATATAATTGAAAAGCAAAATTAAAAGTTCTGTATGAAAGTGTGTAGCATTTATCGCAAAACTAATGAATTGATAATTTGTGGGAAGTGAATGAATATGATTTAATAGCTATTCTGAAAATGTGGCTAAGGGATTGTAAAGATTACAAGTTCTGAATGTTGAGGACATTTTAGAAAAATAAGATAAGTAAAGGTGGAGGTCGCACTTATGGTCAATGGTGTTATTGATGCAGTAGCTAGAGTCGGCCTTGGTTCGGATCTAATTGTGAAATCTATTGGGTGGAGGTGAGGAATAGCAAGGGAGAAAATCATTGTGGGAATGATGTACAGGCTCCCAATGTAAGGTGACTTGTGAGAATGACTATTAAATGTTTGTTATGGAAGAAAAGCAATAATTGTAAGTGATTTTAATATATGTTTAAACTGGAAAAATCAAATTGGTACTGAGTACTTAAAAGAGGAATTAATTAAATGCATTCAGCAGAGGTTCTTGGAGCACATATTCGACAGGAATAAAGGTACCTGCAGGTGGCATTGAGAATAATGTGATTGAACTTTATATCCAGTTTGAAAGGGAGAAGTTGGTCTTAGCTAAGTATTTTAAGTTTGCAAAAGAGCAACTGTGTTGTTCTGAAATTGAATGAGCTAAAGTAAACTGTGATTATAAGCCAGCAAAAGCATCGCAGAATTCATAGACCGCAGTGTGGAAGCAGGCCATTTGGCCAACCATATCCATACTGACTCTCCAAAGAGACCCACCCCCACCCTGTTTCTGTAACTCTGCATTTCCCATGGCTAATCCACCTAGCCTGCACATCCCTGGGCACTATCGACAATTTCGCTAGGCTAATCTGTCTATCCTGCATACCTTTGGACTGTGGGAAGAAACAGGAGCACCTGGTACAAACCCATGCAGACACTGGGAGAATGTGTAAGCTCAACACCGGCAGTTGCCAGAGGGTGGAATCAAGTCTGTGTCTCAGGCGCTGTGAGGCAGCAGTGCCTCTGTGCTGCCCATATAATCAGTGTTAAAGAAACATCATAGTGCAGAGTGTATACGTTTCACTGTTATATTTTGATGTCAACATAAATTACTTAAATAATAATGCAACTTAGTCGGTAAGTTTTATTTAAGGCAGAGAACCTTCTTGCTTGCACCCTCAACTTACTACTTGGAAATCAGAGTTTGCAATAAAACAGTAAACTTCTTGTTTTTCAGGTATACAATTTTTGATGGTTTATTGAGAGTGCCAATTCATAAGCTGTCAGTAAAATAAAATTAGCTGTAATTGCCCAAAGCTGGTTAAATATAATGTAAAGAATAGTAGGAAGTATTAAAAGTTTAATCAGCATTAATAAATTAAACTATGAGAACAAGCTAGCTAGAAATGTAAAACATATGGCAAGAAATGCTGGCCAGCCAAAGATGCCATATCCCACAAATGAATAGAAAAGGTTCCATTAAGTAGAAAGAATAAATAAAGTGAGTATTTGCCCTCTTGAATGAGAGAATGGCTGTTAATGGTAGATCATAGAGAAATAGTGGATGTAATGAATAAATATTTTGTCTTCACCGTAAATTATACAATAAAAAGTCCCAGCAATACCTGGAAATCTTGACCTTATAGAAGGAGGAATTTAGGGAAACGAGGCAAGAAATGATGAGAAAATTAACAGAACTGGAGGTGTTTTTAAGTCTCTGAAATGTTTCCCCCTGAAGTTTTAAGAGGCAGCTAATGAAGTCATTGCGTTAGCATTAATTTTCCAAAATTTGTTAGAACCTTAAAGTTCCATTTGACTCAAATAACAAATTTAATCTCTTTATTCAAGAAGGGAGCCAGAAAACTAGAAACTGAAGGCTAGTTAGCTTGGTGTCTGTTTTGGGGAAGCTATTTGGGGGAAAAAAAACTCAATAACTGGAAAGAATCAGCATGATTTGTGAAAGGAAAATCCTGTTTGACCAATTTTTTGCAATGCTTTGAAGGAGTAATGTGTGCTTTGCACTTCTTTGCACTACCCTGGTTAAATTCCTTCTGGAAATTCACATTTCTGTCAAAGGTTATTGTGGAAAGTGGGAGACCATTGGAAAGAGGATAATATTCTAGCATGTATAGAAGATTGTTTTCTACCAGCCAGCCAGCCAGCAAACCAGAGTTTGCATAAATGGATCCTTTTCAGACTTGCAGGATGTAACAGTTGGGGCCATGCAGAGTTATGTTTGGCTGTCAACTTTGTATAATTTATACCAGTTACTTGGTGAAGACTTGGAGGTTGAATTTGTAGATGATGTAACGATAGACAGGAAAGTGTGTTGTGAAGATGATTTAATAAGGATGGAGATTAATACAGATAGGTTAAGTTAACAGGCAAATCTCTGGCAGATGGTGTATAATGCGGGATAATGTGAAGCTGTTCACTTTGGCAGAAGGTTTAAATAAAACAAAGCATTACTCAGAGAATGACAGAATTCTGACATGCAGAGGGGTCTATGTGTTCTCGTGGATCAGTCAGGAAAGATTAGTATGTCGGCACAGTACTGAATCAGGAAGGTTAATTCCTTTTGTAGTAATCAAAAGTAAAGATTTAATGCTTCAGTCGTACAGGGCATTGGTGGGACCATGTCTTGTGTGCAGTTTTGTTCTCATTTAAGGATGGATATAAATGTGGAGGCGGCAGATCGTTGGAAGTTTACTAGATTGATACCTGGAATGAGCAGGTTGTCTTAGGAAAGATGGACTTGTTTTTGCTTGAGTTCAGAATAACAAGGGATGATTTGATTTGAAGTGTATGAGATTCTGAATCATCATGGCAAGGTTGATATGCAAAGGATGTTTCCTATTGTGGGTCAGTCTAGAAGTGGGAGGTGTTGTTTAGCATTAGAGCTGATCTTTCAGGGTAGAGATGAGAATTTCTTGGAGGTTGGTATGACTTTGAACTTCTACTTTAGAATGCAGTGGTGTTAGGAAGAATATTATTAGATGGGATCAGCAGTTAGAGGGATAGATGGAAATATTGATTTGGTGAGCAAGCAAATCAGTTGTGACTTACTGAATGGTGGAGCAGGTTTGAAGGATTTACTTCTGCACATAATACATGTGTTTGTATGTAGTATTGCATTTGATATGGAGTTGTAATATTTAACTTGAAGATTTTTAATGTAGTGCAGTGGATTTTTTTTCTTCATTGTTAAAATCATAACTTTTGAGAAGATGATTAGACCTGGTTTATTGCAGATGTGTAGAGCATGAAAGGCCTTTGCACTTACTTAGACAGTTACTTTGTGGTTGCAATTGATGATAAGGAACCTTGGTGTGGAACTTTTTCCCCCATTTTGTGATTGCATGTTTCTTGCTAGTGTACATCAGGAAATGAGTAAAAGAAATTAATACAGAAATATTCTTTATGAAAAATGCTTCATAATTGGGAGTTATAATATTAGTACCATTCCTCATTTTGCAGCTTGTACCTTTTTGTGCTGTCGTTGGGTGTCACGTAAAGAAAAATAGCTGAACTTTTCTTAGTCTTGCCTACAAATTTCCCACCTTCCGGAGGTGTGAAGGTAGAATGTTAGAGTACCTTCCCTCAAAAATACGAAATTAATGTGAGTGTCAAGATTCCAGTTGGAAAATTCTGCACAATTGAGTCGTTTTAAATAGAAATGGAAAGCACAGAATATTAAATAATTAATAGGACCAGAGTCATGATAGGCTAAAGGTAACTGATTAATCACTCTGTTTAACAAGGCAGCACAGAACTGTCACTTCACTGTTTTAAAATGCGTATGCTGAAAGTTGGATGTTAATTCACGGTAACAAACTTGTTCAAGCATTTAGTCTGCTTGGATGGCTGTTATATTGTTACTGATGCTTATATTTTTGAATTGTATTGTGTCTCTTAAAAGTGCACTTTTTAAAATTATGGAAAAGAGAGATTTCAAATCTTTTTGTCTCGCACTCTTTAGGACACACTGGAATATAAATTTAAAACAATTTTTATTCTCTAAGTTTGTTGCATCATGTAAATCAATGTTTAATGATCATTTAAATATTACTTATGTTTTCATCCTGAATGATAGATCCATTTGGCATCTTGGGTACGATGGTATCAGTATAGCTTATTTCTCTTTCCAGTATGAAATGCATATGATTTGTTTGTTTATTTTGCTGACTGTAAACTGCTGGCACGAGAATTTGCTTTTATTGAGTTGCTTGAGTGTGCTGATGAGTGATTTGGAAACTTCAATGTTAGGTTGCTTGTTAAATCTTTCTGTTAAATCTGTTTTGCTTGAATTAGGTCCTTTCAACAATCGAGGTGCTCTTGGAGCACTCATGACTTGCTTGAGAGCAGCTAGAGCTCAAGGACTGTGGAGCACTGCTGAGGAATCTTCATGGGACCAACTGATACCCATTAGCCTGATAAAACAGGCTTTAGTTCATAAACATGAACAGGTAAGTACAGCAATATTGAATAAGCTCTTAAATTGTCATCTGTGATCTTAGGTTAAACTGTTGCTCTTTGCAGGTGATTCTGAATTTATAGTAGACCTTCACTTTAATGCTGCTGAAGTTCATGAATACAAAATAGTCTAGGAAAGTAGTGCTAGGAACTGCGACTGATCAGGACTAATAAGTTGTTTCCTTTTGCTCCCAAAAGATGAACGAAGCATAACATTGTTGATTCTACTAATCTTCATGCCATCACCAGCTGAGTGCAGTGTGTGAGGCCTTAGGATGCTACTTGAATATTTCAAGTTTCAAGTGAGGAGCATTGTGGTTAAGTTGGAGTCCCACCCCTGTAACTGATCAGTTGAATTCTATAAAGTTATGCATTTGTTTGGGAAAATGATTAAATAGGTTTTGAGTATCTATTCTATTCATTTTGAGCAATGAGCAATAGGCTGATCCCTGCCAAAATATGGTATGTATCCTGAAGTATTGTACTTTGACTCTACTGTTTACGAAGCGATATTGAATGTGTTAAGCAGAGGATATGAGTAGAGGTCCTGGGTGTATGACGATTTTATTGTGAAGGCAGGAATTGACAACACGTTTTGGTCTTTTCGATCTTTCTCAAGTGATTGAAAAATGCTATTGAAAGTTTGGTTTACATCATACAAAATTGTGCTCAAACAATTTTCAATTCACCAACCCGGCTTCAAGTATCCTTGAACCTCATTGCATTTTGTTAGTACTCTGTGTTGGGAAATTGGGCAGTGTCACTAGGTTAAATTTCAGCACATAAATGAGGCCAAAGAATGTTTGGGATCTCTAAGCATTGGCAATTGCTTGCTTTCACCTAAATTCTTTGGCCAAGTATTAGGCCTCTTACTTTGAGGAGAGGATGTGCACTGTTTATTAGGCAGATAGCAGCTCCATAGGTGCTGATAGCTCATTCGTTTGGAAACTTTAAAACCTAATAATTTTCTGTGCATATTGGGTACTTGACTGACCAAAATTGAACACGGTTTACGATGATGAGATTAATAATTAGAACTTAATGTTGTTTTTTGTAAAATGAATGTGTATTTATTTATGGAATATTTTAAAATATTTTTCTCTGTTTTGATTAATGGCACTTCAGTTTCTGAACCAGCCAGCTTCAAACTATTCTTAAAGCTGGGTGTGCGATGTATTATTTAAATTGTCACAATTCATATGTAACATCGTTGGAAACAGAGGTTCGCCTTTGTACTTGATAAAGGTTATCAATTGGGAAGAGTTCCCTTTCTTCGGTTACAGGTAGAATAACAAGGTTTGTACTGTGGAAATGTGTAAATTGTATCAGGCTCAAAATTGAACATTGAAGAGTATGTACATTGCCAGGACAGCTGTTTATTTGAAGAAATGCTTGTTTTGAGGAGAGTAGGAATGATTGCCACTGGGCTCTCATTACTGTTCTTAATTAAGGTTTTTGATATTGCAGTACGAGCATGAGGTGCTGGTGTGGACCAGGACGATTGACAACTGTGAATCTTTCCTGAGGAGTGGTCACATAGGTGTAGATGGTACAGTGTTTTCAGGAAAAGGGAAAAATGTAAAAAATAAACATTGCAAAAAGCTTTTTAAAAAAAACTATATCTTTATTGCAGGTCCGTTTAGATGCTTTGGGTTTGCTATGTGAGACACGCTGTAGTACAGAAACTCTATCACAACAAGAAATAGCTTTAATCAAGTATTTTCTTCCATATAACATGAACAGTCAGTCTCCTGCAATGAGGCAGCAGATTGTATGGTTAATGAAAAAGGTGGGTCAATATTTTTGAACTGATTTGCTTATTATTTATAGCATAATTGTATTTACAGTGCTTTTGATTTTGCCTGTATCTTTTTAAAATTTTTACACAGCTTTTTTCCAGACTACGGGACAGTTCCCAAGTGCTTCATAAGCAAACTCAGACTGTTAAGCAGAAGAATACCCTGTGTGAAGAAAACACAAAGTCTCAGCATGCAGAACATCAGCTTCAACAATACAAGGTTCAAAATAATGATTCAATTTCAGAGGTGTATATAATTAAATAACTAGTTTTGTGTATAATAAAGATGGGGTGAAAGCGATGTACTCCATACGTGCAAAAAGTACAACAGGGGACCGTTTGGCCTATCTTTTCTATTTTAGCTTGCTGAGGGATTCACCTACTGTCACCAGGATTTATTTTTCCAAGACTAGGTATTTTCCCAAAAATCTTTGGACTCTGGAAGAGTACCAGAGAATTAGGAAACTGCCAATGTGACACCTCTGTTCAAAAAGAGACGGCAGCAGAGAGCACGTAATTGTAGGTCAATTAACCTGTTATCTGTTTTTGGAAAAATGTTGAAATCAATTATTAAGGAAGTAATAGAACGTTTGGAAAATTAGAATATAATCAAGCAGAGGTTGGCATGGTTTTGTGAAAAGGAAATTATATGTGACAAATTTATTTGAGTTTCTTGAGGAACTCTCAAACAGAGTGGATAGAGGGGAACCAATAGATGTGTTGAATATAGATTTCCAGAAGGCATTCAACAAGGTACTTCACAAAAGGTTAAGTCAACTGTTAACAATATGTATTAATGTCTTGGAGGAAGGAAGCAAATTACTGTAGGTAAATTTGCAGATAACACAAAAATAGGTAGAGACACAAGTTGTGGGAGAGATGTAAGTAGTTTATAAAAAGATTTTGATAGGTTACGTAAATAGACTACAAATGTAAAGTTGTGATCAGAGATAATGGGAACTGCAGATGCTGGAGAATCCAAAATAACAAAGTGTGGGGCTGGATGAACGCAGCAGGCCAAGCAGCATCTCAGGAGCACAAAAGCTGACATTTCGGGCCTAGACCCTACATCAGAAAAGGGGGATGGAGAGGGGATTCTGAAATAAATAGGGAGAGAGGGGTAGGCGGACTGAAGATGGATAGTTGCAGTGGGAGAGAGATCCCCTGAGGTTGGTCCGGAGGGCAACTTCTTCAGGTTAGGCCTCTTCCCTCCGGACCAACCTCAGGGGATCTCTCTCCCACTGCAACTATCCATCTTCAGTCCGCCTACCCCTCTCTCCCTATTTATTTCAGAATCCCCTCTCCATCCCCCTTTTCTGATGAAGAGTCTAGGCCCGAAACGTCAGCTTTTATGCTCCTAAGATGCTGCTTGGCCTGCTGTGTTCATCCAGCCCCACACTTTGTTATCTTGGGAACTGCAGATGTTGAAGAATCCATTATCTCTGATCACAATTTTAACCTCACTGCGAAGCCTCTTCCAGGATGCCTAACCTGAAGAAGTTAGCCTCCTCCCTCTGGACCAACCTCGGGATCTCTCTCCCACTGCCACTATCCATCTTCAGTCTGCCTCCCCCTTTCTCCCTATTTATTTCAGAATCCCCTCCCCATCCCCGTTTTCTGATGAAGGGTCTAGGCCCGAAATGTCAGTTTTTGTACTCCTAAGATGCTGCTTGGCCTGCTGTGTTCATCCAGCCCCACACTTGGTTATCTACAAATGTAAAGTTGTTCAGTTTGGAAGGGAGAACAAGAAACATTATTATTTATAAGGTGAAAAAAATGCAGAAACTTGCAACAGAAAGGGACTTGGGAGTACTTGTGCTTGAAATACAGAAAGCTAGCACACAGGTGCAGCAGGTAATCTGGAAGGTTAATAGAATATTGGCTGTCATTTCAAGAAGCTTGGAAGACAAGAGTAGGCAAATCTTAACTGCAAAAGTATAAGGAGCTGACGAACTGTGAGCAGCTTTGGTCCCCTTATTCGGGACAAGATATCATTTCATTGGAGGCTGTACAGATAATGGCCCCGAAATGTCCACCGAAATTCCTTTTTTTTAAACAATTTAAACAAATCTGTCAGCGGTGCTACCACGCTACTAAAGTTTGCTACAAATTTCCTGCAGAATCTGCTCAATCCTAAAAATCGTAACACTTCCTTCTTCGAGAATGGACTAGGAAATTCCTCAGTGGCCTTCGTCTTCATGTTCCTCAGTGTCATCCATCCATATCGGATGTTGTGCCCTAAGAATGTCATTTCTGTCTTCGCAAATTCTGTTTTTGCAAAGTTTATGACCAACTTTGCCTTCTGTAGCCTCTCAAAAGAGATCTCCCAAATGCTGCATGTGATCTTTCCATGAATGGCTAAAGATCACTAAGTTATTTACAAAGACAGCACAATTAGTTAATCCTGCAACAACTCTGTTCATAAACCTTTGAAAAGTGGCTGGTGTGTTTGGTTACAAAAGCAGAAACTTTTTTTGATCTCTCCGACAAAAGGTACTTGCCAGTAACTGTGAAATAAGTCCAATTTTGTGATATAAGTGGTTTATTCCACTTTTTCCAAGCAGTTCTTTAGCCTTGAAATTGAGTATGAGTCAGATTTGTTTGTGACATTGACCTTCCAATAACCTATGCAGAATCGTTCAATACCATCACGTTTGGGAACCAGCATGATTGGTGAACTCCACTCACTTTGACTCGGTCCTATGATGTCCTGTTGGAACATTGTTTCTACTTCCTTCTGAACTTGTGCTGCTTTGAGAGGATTTAGTCTGTAGAAGTGTTTTATTGGAACAGCATCCCCTACATCAACCTCATGTACTATGGTGTTAGGCCTTCCCATTCTATTTCTACAGAAGTCCTGGTAACACTGGAACAAGTCTTTCAATTCAGTTCTCTGTTCCAGAGACAGATTGTTGACTACCCTATCCCATTCGTTAAGGATTTCCTCGTTATTTAAATTATTCTGAGGCACATCAAAATGCAAATCATCTGGATTTGGTTCCTTTATTCTAAGTAACTAATACCTGCTTCTATGGTTCTCTTTCCCTGTCATAGTAACATTTCAGGGTGTTCACAAAACATACCTGATAATTTTTTTTCCCTATCTGGCCTCTCTACCAGATTATTCACTAGACTTCTCAATCTAATAAGGACCTCTAAGCCTTGCTTTGAGGAGATCTTCTACCACTGGTAACAGCACTAATACTTTCTCCCAATGGGCAAGCATATGTATTTTAGATTTCTCATCTGCTTCTTGCTTCGTTAGTTGCGCTGTACCACTTCATGTTGTCTAGTTAATTCACCTACTTTTTTTTAATATTTCTCTAATGTCAGATACATAGTCCAACTGTGAGATCTCTGACTCCGGACCTATCAACTTTTCTTTAATTAATTTTAAATGCCCACTACTTCATGTCTGATTTTTAACTCAAATTGAGTAAATTGTGTTGATTCATTTAGGGCATCTCTCAAAGCAAATAATATAAATGGGATACCTTTATCCCAATCATTTGAATAATCCTGGCAATAAGCCAGGTCTTTAGGGTCTGATGCCACCTTCCCAATGTTCCCTGGGATTCAGGATGGTATGCACCTGATTTAAAGTGCTTGATGCCTAAACTATCCAAGAGACCTTGACTAATTTGGCAGTAAAATTGGACCCTTGATCTGACTGAATTTCCCCAGATAATCCATAATAAATAAAGAAAACAAGTAACTTGCTCACAATTTTTTTTGCCTTGACATTCCATAATGGAATTGCCTCCAGAAACCTGGTAGACACATGCATTGTGGTTAGCAAAAACAGGTTCCCACCTTTTGGTTTTAAGGAGGGGACCCACACAATCAATTGGCCTGTGTAGCTACACTTGCCCGCACACCACCTCCCTCACCCCTATCCCAGGCCCCAAGATGACTTGCCATATTAAGCAGAGGTTCATTTGCACATCAGCCAATGTGGTATACTGTATCCATTGTACCCGGTGTGGCCTCCTCTACATTGGGGAAACCAATTGGAGGCTTGGGGACCGCTTTGCAGAACACCTCCGCTCGGTTCGCAATAAACAACTGCACCTCCCAGTCGCGAACCATTTCCACTCCCCTCCCATTCTTTAGATGACATGTCCATCATGGGCCTCCTGCAGTGCCACAATGATGCCACCCGAAGGTTGCAGGAACAGCAACTCATATTCCGCTTGGGAACCCTGCAGCCCAATGGTATCAATGTGGACTTCACCAGCTTCAAAATCTCCCCTTCCCCCACTGCATCCCAAAACCAGCCCAGCCTGTTTCTGCCTCCGCCTCCTTAACCTGTTCTTCCTCTCACCCATCCCTTCCTCCCACCCCAAGCCGCACCTCCATCATTCCTACCTACTAACCTCATCCCACCTCCTTGACCTGTCCGTCTTCCCTGGACTGACCTATCCCCTCCCTACCTCCCCACCTATACTCTCCTCTCTACCTATCTTCTTTTCTCTCCATCTTCGGTCCACCTCCCCCTCTCTCCCTATTTATTCCAGAACCCTCACCCCATCCCCCTCTCTGATGAAGGGTCTAGGCCCGAAACGTCAGCTTTAGTGCTCCTGAGATGCTGCTTGGCCTGCTGTGTTCATCCAGCTTCACATTTTATTATCTTGGATTCTCCAGCATCTGCAGTTCCCATTATCCACCTCCCTGTTTGTATTCTATCGGCAACACAATCTGGTGAATGTCCGCCCATTTCTCATCTTCGGTAACCTGCTGCGGTCTCCATTTCCACCTTAAGATTTTACTTTAAAGGCAAGAACATTCTAGAATACATTTCAGAGCAGGCTTTATATAAATCCTTTATCGTCTCATCTTTTTGTTGTAACTCCATTCATCTTTCCAAACTAAACATTTCTGCTGGATTCTCTACCTGCTTAGGTTTTACCATCTCATGAAACAGAGTGTCAGCTAACTGAACTTCAACTCCTTCGTTCTCTTTTGTTTCCCTTTCTTCTTTTAACTTACGGCTGAGGGATCTTGTCACCACCCAGTTTAGAAAAATTCCAGTGACTTTTTCTTTTAACTCCTCAGTTCCCTGGTTTTCTTTTGGCTTTTCCACTACAGTGGGCAGCACTCCCACCTGTGATCCAGTGACATCACTTCCAAGAACCAACTGTATTCCTGGAATAGCCACTTTTTTCATAACTGCCACTATCACTTCCCCAACCTTAATTGGACTTTCTAACCTTATCTTACACAGGTAACCTTATTTTGTAATTCTCCCACCATTTATTCCACAGATTATCATTCTGTCTTGGGCAATATTTCAGAAGGAGTGCAGATATTTTCATCTGTTACTATTAGAGACTGACCAGCTCCCGTATCTCTCAATATTTTAACTTCTTTAACTACTCCCACAGTTCTACCTGAGTAAACCCTCACAGGTGAAGTCTTTGAAAAGATTTGTGCTATCTTACTATCCAACCCGTGACAGGCAATGCACGCTCCTGCAGCTCCTCGACTTCTCTTCGGATTTCCTTCACTACCTCAACTAATCCCACTGGTTTAATCTCTTTTACCACATCCTTTTTCCCAGTGCCTTTCTTCAACAATTCGACTGTGACTTTGTATGTCCCACCTATTGCAGTGAAAACACCTGAGGTCTTTCACCTCTTTTCCACTGTCTTGGGTTTCTTTTTTCAACTGTGGTAAACTGTTCTCAGTGTGGTTTATTTTTTGTTTTTCATTGAAGCTGCCTCTTTCCCAGTTTCAGTCCTTCACAGAATGAAATTGTTGTCAGAAGCTAGATTTTAATTTATGCACTTACACATATTCATCTGCCATCTTTGCAGCTCTTCTCACTGTTTTAATTCCCTGTTCCTCAACATGAGTTTTTTATCACTTCTGGAAGTGAGTTTTTAAACTCCTCCAGCAGAATAGCATCATTAAGATCCTCATATGTCTTTTCTGTCTTTAATGCTGTCACCCATCCGTCAAAGTTGCTCTGTTTAATTCTTTCAAACTCGTTGCAAGTCTGACCTAGTTCCTTTTTTACATTTCTGAGCTGTTGATTGTATGTAATTTTTTTATGCACACTATTATCTAGCAAAAGTTGTCCAATTGTGGAATTTCACCAAATGTTTGACATTGAGATTTTCAGACTCGCTCAGTATGGTAAGTACTTTGCTTGTTGTGAGCCACTGAGTGGATATGCTATTTCATATCATCTTTTAGATGTATGACCTATATACCTAATATCTCACTGGTTCTGAAACTGGTGCAGCATTACTCATTTCTGTAATAGGTAGAATGACTTTTTGGTTTGACTGCAGCTGTTAGTGACAAACGTCATTCGCATCGTTGCTATATAGGAGCAGCATTTAAAATGTAAACAAGCTTAGCAGTTAACTGTCAGTTGTCATTAATTGGTGTATTCTCTGTGGCAATGCATCAACCATCAGCATACGCTTATCAATCAATCTGTGCTATCTTCCCATCCAATATGAAAGGTGTTTTCACTTTAGTTTGTTATTTCTTCTTGATTGCCCGGATGAAAAAAAGTGAAAAAGCTTCAACAAAATATCTTCCTCACCAATACTTAAGTTCTGTACTACCAAAAGAGTGTTTGTATACCCAGCTAGTGTATTTTCCAACTTTCAAAACTTCCATGTTTTTGTGCTGTAATGTAATATTGATAAAACTGAGGATGCTGTATCCTTTTATTTACTTGCTGTCTCAATGATTTGTGCACATAATACTTGTCCCCTCCCTCTGTCCCTGCTCTCCCTTCAGAATGTATCCTTTATTTCATACTTCTCTGTATGAAATTTCATGTACTATCCACTAACCTCCCCATGTCCCTTTGAAATTTTATATTACATCCACCTGGCAGTTCGCAACACTTCCAAATATTGTATGTTCATATACTTTAAAATTATGCTGTCTATACCTGAGCCTAGATGATTTAATATGTATGAGGAAGTACAGGAGTCGTAAGTCTTCAATTTTTGAAAAACAATCATGAACAACTACTGTACTTCATGTCACTCAGCCAGTTTTGGATCAATATTGCTGTCTGTTTTATTCCATTAATTGTAGAGGTTTTATAAAAGAAAAACTCGAAGACTGAATAAAATCAAGTCAGAGAAACCATTTTTAAAAATTTGACAATGCTAAGTTGAATAGCTTATGTTCATCTTTGCCTTCGTAAAATCCAATAGAAAACTTCATTTTCAATTTAGTTTGTGACAGATTTTAATTCCTTGTTAAAAGTGTGTGAGAGAGAGTGTGTGTGTGTGTGTGTGTGTGTGTGAGAGAGAGAGTGTGACCAAACAAGTAGATGAGAGTAAACCGGTTGATGTGGTGTATATGGATTTCAGCAAGGCGTTTGATAAAGTACCCCACCATAGGCTATTGTACAAAATGCGGAGGAATGGAATTGTGGGAGATATAGCAGTTTGGATCGGAAATTGGCTTACTGAAGGACGACAGAGGGTGGTAGTTGTTGGGAAATGTTCATCCTGGAGACCAGTTACTAGTGGTGTAGCGCAAGGGTCGGTGTTGGGTCCACTGCTGTTTGTCATTTTTATAAATGACCTGGATGAGGGCGCAGAAGGATGGGTTAGTAAATTTGCAGACGACACTAAGGTCAGTAGAGTTGTGGATAGTGACGAAGGATGCTGTAGGTTGCAGAGAGACATAGATAAGCTGCAGAGCTGGGCTGAGAGGTGGCAAATGGAGTTTAATGCAGACAAGTGTGAGGTGATGCACTTTGGTAGGAGTAACCAGAAGGCAAAGTACAGGGCTAATTGTAAGATTCTTAGTAGTGTAGATGAGCAGAGAGATCTCGGTGTCCATGTACACAGATCTTTGAAAGTTGCCACCCAGGTTGACAGGGCTGTTCAGAAGGCAAACAGTGTTTTAGCTTTTATTAATAGAGGGATCGAGTTCCGGAACCAAGAGGTTATGGTGAAGCTGTACAAAACTCTGGTGCGGCCGCACTTGGAGTATTGTGTACAGTTCTGGTCACCACATTATAAGAAGGATGTGGAAGCTTTGGAAAGGGTGCAGAGGAGATTTACTAGGATGTTGCCTGGTACGGAGGGAAGGTCTTACGAGGAAAGGCTGAGGGACTTGAGGCTGTTTTCGTTAGAGAGAAGAAAGTTGAGAGGTGACTTAATTGAAAGATATAAAATAATCGGAGGGTTAGATAGGGTGGGTAGGGAGAGCCTTTTTCCTAGGATGGTGACGGTGAGCACAAGGGAGCATAGCTTTAAATTGCGGGGTGAAAGATATAGGACAGATGTCAGAGGTGGTTTCTTTACTCGAAGAGTAGTAAGGGAATGGAACGCTTTGCCTGCAACGGTAGTAGATTCGCCAACTTTAGGTACATTTAAGTCGTCATTGGATAAGCATGTGGACGTACATGGAATAGTGTAGGTTAGATGGGCTTGAGATTGGTATGACAGGTCGGCACAACATCGAGGGCCGAAGGGCCTGTACTGTGCTGTAATGTTCTGTGTTCTATGATTCAAGCCTTGGGCGACTGTCTGTGCGGAGTTTGCACGTTCTCCCTGTGTCTGCGTAGGTTTCCTCCGGGTGTTCTGGTTTCCTCCCACAGTCCAAAGATGTGCAGGTTAGATGGATTGGCCATGCTAAACTGCCCGTAGTGTTCAGGGTTATAGGGGATGGGTCTGGGTGGGATGCTGCAAGGGTCGGTGTGAACTTGTTCGGCCGAAGGGCCCGTTTCCACACGGTAGGTATTCTGTGAAAGTTAAAATCAGTACAATATAGACATAAATAATAAAATGTTGTAACCACGTATTTTGTAACACTTTGTTGTCCAGAAGTAGCTTCACTAAACTCTACTATGTGTTACTCGGAAGAAATTATTTTAAGAATTTTTTTTGTGAATTCATGATATGTGTATGATACTGGTGGCACCAGAATTTTAATGGCCATCCCCAGTTCCCCATACAAACATGTTGCTGAGCTGGTATCTTGAATTGCTGTCATCTATAGGTACACCCATAGTGCTGTTGGGATAAGTCCTGGCATTCCCCTTCTAAATGACTGAAGGTACAACGATACATTTCCAGGTTTAGGTATTGTGTGATTTTGAGGAGTGGAACACTGGTGGAAACTTGAGTGAGCCTTGGTTAGTGATTTCATCCACCATTCTCTTTGTTCTTGTGCTTGGATGTGGGTTTGGGAAGTACTGTTGAAGGAGTTTAGTGAGTTTCTTTAGTGTGTTTTCCACTGGTTACACATCCACATAACTATTGCTAACGGTTAACATTGGTGCCAATCAAGTGAGTTGCTTTGACTTGGATGGTATCAATCTTTTAGCATGTTTATGCAAGTGGGAAATGTTTTATCGCATTCCTTATTTGTGCCTTGTCAATGGTGGACAGGTCTTGTGCAGTAAAGAGATTATATATTTGCTGCAGAATTCCCAACTTCTCACCTGCGCTTGTAATCACAATATTTATGTGGCTGGCCCAGTGAAGTCCTAGTGTGTGATTAAGCAGTTGTAATGTTTTGGAATTTTTGGGGGATAATTTTAGTTTTTGTCTTGTTGGAGTTGGACATTGTGCGATGCAAAAGTTAACTGCTTGATATCAGCCAAAGTCTGAATGTTGTCTTGGCCATGCTATGCATGGGTACAGACTGCTTCTAAATCTGGGGAATTGTGAATAGAACTGAAAAGTGTGTAAATATCGGTGAACATACTCAGCCTATGTCGGAATGAAGATCATAAGAGATTTTGCTTTGTGCACTGATCTGATGAACTGCTGTTATGTTTTGCAGCTAAAGCTAGGCTAATGAAACAGCCACAAACTCATTTTATTTGTTGATGGTTTCTCAGTCCCTCATTACTATGGGAAGGTGGCACACAAGAATTCTCAAGACTTTCCCTGAATCCAATTTTTGTTAAGTTAGAAACACCAGAAAGCAGAATTAGATTACTGCAGAACAGATGTGATGTTACAGGGAATTTTTAAAAAATAAATAACTGAGACAAATAGCAACAATAACAAAGTTGCTGGAATAGCTCAGCAGGTCTGGCAGCATCTGTGAAGGAAAAAACAGTTAACATTTCGGGTCTGGTGACCCTTACGCAGAACTGAGACAAATGGCATATTGCAATTGCAATATAGGAGCTTTGAATAGACCTTTCATTTTTATTTTCCAGGATTTTATGGTCTGGATATGTGACACACTGTTAGAAGCTCTGTTTCCAGGTGCTTCGTTTCCAAGGAAATTCATTGTCTTGAGTCTCTTAGGAATAATTGCTGAGATTTTTGAAAATTTGGATGGTAAGTTAGATGAATTTACTTATGTGGTATGCTTGTGTCAGAGTGCTATTGAGTCCTGAGTCCTGAATCCTGAGTCCCCCTGGCTGTATTACATGTTTTGTCATATTTTGAGCTGCACTGTCTAAAACACAACTGCATTGCCTTTAACGCTCATATACCTCATTTTCTGCAGTGCTACTATAGCAATCCTTGCGAAGCCTCGCACTTTGATATTTGCACTCTTCCGTTCTAGTTGTTTGCCCATGTTTGGCCTTTTCTCGTCATAGTCATCTGAAACACAACTTGTTTTGTCATTGTTTGCCACAATACCTGCTGTTATAGTTCACTCTCTTGCCAAAAATTACATTAATCCAGGATCATCTTGGAGAAGATAAACTTTTCTTCCTTTTGGTGTCACTGTATCTCCTTTCTTTTGCCTGCCGTATCCTAATTTTAAACAATTGTCAGGAACTTCTGAACCTCTGTATAGCTAATTTGAGACGACAGTTTCAACTGCCTTTCTTGCTTCTCCCATTTCATCTTGTCACAAAAGCCATTCTGCTTGCCCTAACTCTGAACTTTCGCATTTTTCTCAACATTCTCTTTTACTCTTCCCTCATTCTTTCCAATTTATTTTTCCATGAACATGTTCCTCAATTTATTCCCATTTAGGTAGCCACCACCTAACCATATCCAGACCACTATGCTAACAGATATTGGAAATAGTTTCCTCTCTTCAAGGACAGTTGCTTGATTTCAAAACTGGGAACACCTCTGTCTTTAAAAAAAACAGCACTTCCGTTTCTAAATATCCAGAAGTTCAACTCCGAAAGTGCTGTGTTAGCCATATTGGGAAATACAGTTATATACATGGTAGTGCAAAGTTTCCAGTGTTTTTAACCTACAAAAAAATGTTCACTGGCCTGATGATGGATTCAGTAACATTGTTTTAAATGGATATTCGACAGGTCAGACCTATAGAGTGGTGCAAATAACTGATGTCTTGCGGCCAGCCAATGTTGATGCTTTACTTGGGTGTTTGAGCAGCACTTTTGAAGAATTGAAATTACTGGCCTATGACATTTTGAAGAAACTTCCACCTACAGTTTTAGGATTACAGGTAACACTCTCCAGGCAATGACTTGGTAATGGTTCAGCAAGTTTCTAAGCAAAGCAGGTTCTGTTTAAGATTTCTTGGTTCTTTTTTAATGTATTAATAATATTTTGATATTTTGTATGTTATTAATTAAATACATATAATGAAAAAATATTGCTTCTTGAATATTTGTCTTACCTCAAAGTGTTACAGTTGAAATACTTGGAAATGTTCATTTTTTGTTCGATCTTGGCTTAACAATAAGAAACTGAAACCGGATTAAATGAATGTTTACCAATAAACACTAGATCAGATTTTGCTTTGGTGGGCATCTTGGAGAATTTGCTGTTAATTACGCTTCGTGCATTTTAGATTTTAAAATGCAGTTCCCTCAAAATTCATAGAATGATAAAATCCCTACAGTGCAGATAGAGGCCATTCGGGCCATTGAGACAAAGAGCAATTGGTCGAAAACACAAATTTTGCATATGCATATATGACCATTTGTGGTGATTTCAATGGTTTTTGTCTTGATATTCAACGGACCATATGAATAGACCATGTGGGTAGGCAATGGCTTAGTGGTATTATTGCTGGATTGTTAATCAAGAGTCCTTGATAATGTTCTGGGATTGTGGGTTCAAATCCCATGACAGCAAATGGGTGGAATTTGAATTCAATAAAATATCTGGAATTAGGAATCTAATGATGATTGTGAATCCATTGTCAGAAAAACTAATCTAGTTCAGTAATGTCCTTTAGAGAAGAAAATTGCCATCCTTACCTGGTCTGGCCCTGTAACTCCATGTAACTCCAGACCCACAGCAATGTGGTTGACTCTGAACTGCCCTCTGGACAATTAGGGATGGGCAATAAATGCTGCCTAGCCAGTGATGCCGTCATCCTGTTAATGAATAAAGAAAAAATATTTCTCTTATAGGGAACGTGAGAATGAGGAAGTGGCTTGCTTATTAATGGTGTCTATGTTTCTGTCTGCTCTCACTCACACTGTCTGAGTATCTGTTTCCCTGTCATGCCCTTGCCCTGTCGCATGCACTCTGCCACCGCCACTGTGTGCGCCAGTGTGTGCGCGCGTGCGCGTGTGTGTGTCTGCCTGTCTGTCTGTCTGTCTCTTACACTTAGCAGTGAACAACACTCCAGTTTTCCTGACATGATGTACTTGGTATGCGAGGGATTCAACCTGTACTTTCTGCCACTGTTGTTGATTGTCAGTGCACACCCATCTTTTAAGTAGCCACTGTGCAGTATTTTACAGAAGCATGGAATGATCCAGCATAGAAATATTAAAAAAAAGGACAGGACTAGGGCATTCACTGCTTTGAGCCTGCTTCACCATTCAGTATGATTGTCCTGCTTGCACTCAGTTCCTGGTTTCACCCAATATCTCTTGATACTTTTAGCAAGAACTATATTGATCTCCTTGAAAACATTGGTAGTCTTTGGTTCCAGCCCGAATACTTTAACTCTTTTTTCCTAACTCCCCCAAAACTTGTCCATCATCCACAAGGCACAAATCTGGTGTCTGATAGAATACTCGCCATATGCCTAAATAAGTGCACATTTGTGCATTTGGTGCCAGTCTCTTCACGACTGATGGTCAGTAATGACAGTGTGTACCGATTACGAGATACGCTGCAGAAATTCAGCATGCTCCTTTAAATGGCACCTTCCACACCATCTAGATCATTGAGCACGACCATCTAGAAGGATCAGGACAGCAAATACACAACCACCAGCAAGTTCCCCTCTAAGCCGCTCACCATCCTAACTTGGAAATATATTGTAGTTCCTTCAGTGTTGTTTGGTCAAATTCCTTCCTTAATGGCATTGTGAGTCTATGGATTGAAATGGATTAAGAAGGTAACTCGTTACCAACTACCATCTCCTCAAGGCCAACTAAGGTTGGGTAATATGCCTACATCCTATCAGCCAATTTAACACAAATAAAGTGATGAACAAATGTTAACTTTGAGGACTGTAAGCTACCATTTTTTGTTTAGCAGTCTGGTTTTATCTTTGACCTTTCAATGAATCATATGAACAAATACTGTATTTAGATATGCTTTGTTGTGGGTATCTGTTCACACTACCTTGAGAAATTGTTCATGTTTTCCAGATTTTTGGGCAATACGTAACAAGAATAATGTCTTACTACTTTAATATTGCAAGCTCTGTTTGCAAGATCCGAAACGTCAGCTTTTGTGTTCCTGAGATGCTGCTTGGCCTGCTGTGTTCATCCAGCTTCACACTTTGTTATCTTGGATTCTCCAGCATCTGCAGTTCCCATTATCACTTTATTATGTGACACTTGTCACAGGTCTTTGATTTTAGTTTCAGGAATTTTAAGTGACTTTACCTGATTTTCTTCACCTTTAAAGTTACCCCATTATGCCATGGAGTGTCTGCCTATGTAGCAGTGTCAGTGCTATATAGCATATGTTCAGAAATTTAGAATCAGACCATGTTTAAAGTACTTTTGGCAGATTTACTTGGCTGTTTCTTTTAGCTGGAAACGTTTATTAAATGTCACTCTGCACCTCACCTTACAGGACAGTGAAAAATTGCAAACACTTTTACAGACAGCTTTGGATCTGTCAACCAGTACCAAACCTTATGATTGCATCACTGCTTCATATCTCCTGGCTCTTCTGGTACGGCAAGAAAGCTTGATGCTGGCATTAAATGCTTGCTCTTTGAAACAGCAAACTGATTACCATTTTGATTACCTCGGCAAGTTTCATGGAAGGCAAGCAATGAATAATGAAGTACTGGAAACCAATGTTTTAGAAGGTTAGTGTTGATTTGCAATTCAGTGTATTTTGGTTTGTTTTCTCTTCTGCTGCCCTACCTTCCAACCTGTCTGGATTAATGCTGCAAAGGCACAAATCCAATCCTGCCACTGTAATAAATCAGTAATAAAAATTCTTATGGATTCTCATTAATTAAGACAGTTGATGATTTATGAGGGTTAGATAGGAATGTAGGATTCAAATCAAATATATCATTTTGACTTTACTGAAAGGTGGAATTGGCTTGAGGGGCTGAATGGCCTACTTCTGCAGCTAATTTGTACACATGTTCATATGACCCGAATATATGAGACTGAGAGATGTTAGGGAGGGTGATGGAGCCAAAAACGGTTTGGAGGGCAGCTGCTTTTATTGAGGAATGACATTTAGTCCAAAGAAAGATCACCTTAGTTCTGAAAATCAAGTTATGAAATTTAGTTTAGGTGAGGAGAGAAATACTAAAGGTACAAAGTCACTTTAAAGAGTGATTTATACAGTAAGCACTCTAAATGGCATGGTGCAGGAAAGAATAATGGATCTTGTGGAAATGCTCTGGTAATTACCTTGTGTTATTTTAATCTACTGTATTGTGGAAAAGTCAAATTGGCAAAGATAGCTTGAATGGTGAGTTTATGGAGTATTTTCAGGATAGTTTCGTAAGGCAACATGTTCTGGAGCCAGACAATAGTAGGCTTACGCCGATTTCATGCAACATGATTAATTTATGGCCTAATTGCTGTCTGGAGATGTGATGAAAGTGTAATTGAATTTTATATTTGGTTGAGGGAGAGTGTGTTGGATCTAAGACTATTGTTTTAACCTATTCAGAAGAGAGAAAAGAACTTAAAACAATTACAACCACTGGGGGTGAAAGGGTACTGAGTAAATTATTAAAACTAAAAGCTGACAGGTCCCCAGATCCTGATGGACTGCACCTTGGGTTTTAAAAGAAGTGGCTGCTGAGATTGTTGATGTATTGGTCTTAATTTTCTGAAATTCCACAGATTTTAAAAGATCCCATAAAAGTGGAAAATAGCAAATGAGGCTCCTTTATTTAAGAAAGGATACAACCAAAGGCCTGTTTGCTTAACATCTGTTGTGCAGAAAATACCGGAACCTATTAAGGACGTAATAGAATGGCAGTTTGAATTCAAGCAGAATCACATGGCTTTGTGAAAAGGAGACTAATTTATTTGGACAGACTTGAGGATGTAACAAACAGTGTGGATAAAAGGGAACCTGTAGATTTGCTGTTTTTGGATTTCTGTAAGGTACCTGGCAATGTGCCATGTCAAAGGTTACTACGCTAAAGAAAAACAGTGTAATCCCTGTATTAGCATGGATAGAGAATTGATTAGCTGATAGGAAACAGTATACAGGTATGAACAAATCGTTTCAGGTTGGCAAGATGTGTTCAGAGTTTCATGGGCATCAATGCTGCAGTCTCTCATCTCAATCACTTGAATGCAGGACTGAATGTATGATAACTAAATTTTCTGATGACACAAAGATACATAGAAATGTGAGTTATAAAGAAGAGGTAAGGATTCTACAAAGGGATATAGATAGGCAGGCAAAACCTTGGTAGACTTATTGTAATGTATGTACATGTGAACTTAATCATTTTGGTAAGAAGAACACGTTGTATCATATTATTTAAATAAGTTTGTTGCCTGAGGTATAGGGGAGCTGGTTATCCTGCTATATGAATCAAAAGTTAGTGTACAGGTGCAGCAAGTTATTAAAAAGACATAGCTGTTATATTTCTTGCCTTTGCAATAAATTTGAAAAGTGGGGGTATTTTATTACCATCATCTAGGTGTTGTTAAGGCCAACTCTGGGATATTGTGGATCTCTCTATTTAAGAAAATATATAAATGCATTAGAAGTAGTTCAGAGAAAGTTCTTAGAATCGTAGAAACCCTACAGTGTGGAAACAGGCCCTTCAGCCCAACAAGGCCCAACCGACTCTTAGAGCATCCCACCCAGACCCACCCCCCTATAAATCCATCTAATCTACACATCACTGAACATTACAGACAATTTAACATGGCTAATCCACTTAGCCTGCACATCTTTGAACTGATAACTGGGATGGAGATTTTGCTGCTTTAGAGAATGTTGGAGAGGCTTAACCTACATCTGTTGGAATTTAGAAGAATTGATAGAAGAGTGAGAGGTGACCTTCTTTAGGCATATCAAATCCTGAGGGTACTTGAGAGATGCTGGAAGTATGTTCGTCCTTGTAGTGGTTGAAGGTGGTTGGTGAATAAAATCAAGGTGGACAGTTGAAAGTAACAGCTTTACTTTAAAACAGAGGCCACAATCCGATCAACCATGATCTTGTTGAATGGCAGAGAATGCTCAAGGGGCCAAATGGTTTGTATGCTCTGATGTTCAGTAAAGCCTCAGTACTTTCTGAGAGGACATTTACTGATAACACATTTATTTACGGGATACATCGGGCTGCCTTCCATCTGGAACTTCACAATAAACAACAAATTCCTTCCACCTGTCTAGCTGGTATTGTTTTAACCTCCCTTTTTCTAATTTATCTTCTGATTTTTGGTACTGACCAAACCTTCAGGTCATGAAGGCCTCTAATTACCAACAATATTTCTAGATTATTCTGTAGACTTTATTTTACTGCTTAATCAATTGAAGCTACAGCCTCTGTCTCATTGGAATTCAACATCTTTGGAAACTGAAAGAACTGCGGATGTTACAATTTACATTCTGGATCCGGTGACCCTTGCTTAGAACTGATGGTAGCTAGGAAAATGTCGGTTTACATGCAGAAGCTAGGATGGGGGAGGAGTCAAGGAGTAAATGATAGGTGGGGCTAAAGCTCAACGCGAGAAAAAAACAACATCAGGAGCCGTTTTGGGCCTAGATGTAAGCCTTCCTGCTCTTCTGCTGCTTGGCCTGCTGTGTTCATCCAGCTCTACACCTTGTTGTCTCAGATTCTCCAGCATCTGCAGTTCCTACTGTCTCTGAGAGGAGAAAACAGTTGGACAAACAAGGAGCGGATAGCGATCTGTCATTAATACACTTGTTGCGGAACAAAAGCTGGCTATGCATGCACGTTTGCCTCAGACTGATCATCGTTATTAGTTAAATTTTGAATTCATTGTATCATTGGTTGGGCAGTTCTTTGGATAATTGTATTGATTCCTATCTGAAGCGCCTGGTGTCTGTTCCAATTCCATTGTCTATTGTGATCTGCTATAAGTACCTACATCCTGAATTTCAAGGCTGAGTTAATTGATTCCTCAACCTTTGTCACACTGCAGTATGTCCTTATTTGCACCTTTTAAGGCTGAGCAATGATTGCTTTTTGTCTTTCAAAATCTGTTGCAAGTTTTGCTGTGCTTTTAGGTAGGTAACACCCTATCTTTCTTGAAAATGTTTTCCATAAAAATTGAGAAAAATCTGAACTTCTATCAACATCCAACTAATGGACATCGACCCTCAAAATACTTCAGCTATGATGTTATTTCTGTTTTGAAAGCAACATTGCCGAGGCCTTGTCTTGTTTTCCTTTGGTAGGATGTAACCTGTGTCCATATATGCACTTAATTTGAACTGATTACGGAAAAAAATTTAGTGAAAGTAGTGGGAAATTTTACCTTGACAATTTGCACTTGCCTTCTGCTGTTCTTCCTCAGAATAACTCAGAGTGCAGTCTTTAGTCTGTAAAAATTATCTTTGCTTTCGTCTTAATTTTTAAGCAACTGCTCTCGGCCACTATGTTAAATTTCTGGCAGGGAATTATCAAACCAGATGCTAATTTCTCATAAATTTATTTGTAGAATGTAGCATTACAAATCTCTGCCTCCTCCTCAAACATTGTGTCCCAGAAGTGTCAGTGTAATTAAGGCATTTTATTAGTGCTCTCCACCTGTATAACTTTAAACTTAATGATACGTTGACATAAATTTGACAAGTTAGTGGTCAAGTAATTTAATCTGTCATGTTGGTTTGCTTAACATTTGCCACAGGTAAGTAGCTATGTTCTTTAGATATCGCTTAGTTTAGTTAGTACTCAGTACCAATCAATTCTCTGTGTTGGACATGGACATTTGCCCATCCAGAGTACATCCTGTGCATGCTGTCTTGGCTAGAACTGTGCACTAAAGCTGATTAGCTCTAATTTTCTGAAGTTTAGTTACAGCGCAAACACTCATTTTCAGTTTCCTTTTCATGGATGCAAGGGCTATAAACAGAATAATTGAAAGCAGAAACCAACAGTATGTATTTATTAAATAGTTACTTTAGTCTTTTGGGAAAATACCTTTTCTGCATTCTTTGTAAAATGTAATATGCTCAAAATCAAAAGCTGTTTATTTAAGTCATTTTTCAGCTTTTGGTATGGATTGCTGAGGAATAGGATTGTACGTTTTTGGCAGCAGTTGGCTTTATGTTAATAACCGTAAAAAATCTTTGCAGAATTTTGGGACAGATAAATGTGCAATATGAAAACTATTTCAAACATGAGGGCAATTTCATGCAAAGAGATAGCTATAAAACATAATCCATCATAGCTGTAAAACGTAAATGTGAAATCTTAACAGATGCCTGAAAACCCTTTTGGCTTAGTTTAGAGAAACAGGCTGTACAGAAAAGCCTTTGGTATATATCAATAATATTGTTTATTTTAATTTAATCTGTATTTACTTTTCTTCCTAATTTTTTTTAGTTATTAAATACCTGCTAATCTGTCTGTCAGATGAGCTCAGACAGGCTGAAAGATCACTGGTGCACACAGCTGCCTCCAACCCCTTATATGGAAGAGTCCATTGCATTATTGGAGCTTTGCAACAACTGCCCCTGAAGTAAGTGATCTTTCTTTTTAATGCCACCTGGGGTTGCAGCACTTCATGGTCAAATATGTAGAAGATACTTACATTTGTGGTAGAATCTGCAATAGCAGTGCTGAGCGGCTCTCAGCGACTTTTACACCGTGGAGCACTTTTACAATGTCTGCCGGCGCTAGGATCGCCGCAGGTTCGGTTTGACTGTGCACCGTCCACTTGCCGCTGCTTGGCGACAATCTCCTCACAGCCGTAGCAACGACAGCAGCCGGCTGAAGGAGAGGCCTCCGGTGGACGCGAAGATGGATCCCCAGCAGCTGGAAGATGCTGTAGTGATGTATCTTGTTGTTTGCTGACATACGCCATTGAAACCAGCAACAAGAACAAAAAATAACCATGTCTGCCAAAGCAGAGCAGTCCAGCCTAGGAGAAGGACAACTCTGACTCCAAACTTGGGTTGAGAGAACTCGTCAGCCTTGGCAGGCAGTCCCTCTAGGAGAAGGAAAACTCTGAATCTCAACCTACAGCCTCGCGGTCACCGCAGTCGTCTCAGCTTACTGTGCCACTGTGTAACGTCCCCTGGCCTAAAGAGTGGCGTCAGTTCGCACGCACCAACTGTCACTATAAAACTACGCAGCGCAGGCAGGAAGAAAAGTCCTACAGCGATGGAGGAGGGGCGTACCGGCAGGTGTTAGATGACACTGGAAGTCACAGTCTCAACTCTGCATGTAGGCGGCTCAGACCAACAGGTCGTCCGTCTGTTGACTCGAGGCAACAACAGCATTCGGCAGCCCTCTTCAGGGACAGCACTGCTTGCTCCGAACGGTTACGGACCTAGAAAAGGCGGTTCAAAGAAAGCTTGCCTTACCATCACCTGGTTGGTTTGTCGCGGCCAACAGGCATCTCCCTCAAGCAGCAAGAACAAACAGATACCATAATTGCCAATGATGGACATTAACTGTATACTACTGAAGATGCATTCTCCAGTCACAAACACAAGGTTAGGATTAGACCCATAATTGTATTGCCGCATGTTCCTAATCGTTCAGATGTGAAACTTTTGTGGTGAAGGATTGCAGGATCTCTTCTGACACTATTGCTTGCTGTTTACGGTTTTCAATGCAAAAGCACCCTTGAAAATGTGCACTTATTTTAAAAAAGACTACATTTTCCACGGCAGTCAGTGTAATAGATAGCAGAAATGAATTGGTTACATTAAAAGCTGAAGGAAAGTCAGATGACTTGAACTCAGATCTTAATGAAATGATTCCCTGGTTTATTTTAGTGTTTTTTGCTGCAGAGTAGTGTTGCACAAAGAAAGATGCCTTTGCATCCGGCCTAATTTCCCCCTAAGGAGCAATCCCAGCCAGTTAGTAAGTAAATATCCCAATTATTGTTATGTACTTTGCAGATGGATCAAGAACAGGTGACTCCTTAAGTGTCTTTGGTTAATAGCTCAGAAAAACTGAAACAATGACAGACTTCAGGTCTTCACCTGCGCAAGGTGATCTTTAATCTTTAATTTGAACTGTGTATATCAACATCTCCATCTTTTTCAGCAGAGATGGAGTTTTAGAACTGCTGCTCCCAATTCACACTTTTTTTTGCCTTAAAATTATATTTTACCTGAAGGAGCTACTAAATCCTAATGTTTTGCATGCCTCAAATATATGGCCATGTCATTGTTTACAAATCCTTAAACAATAGATGAGCAGCTCAGGTTGATGTGTTGATCAGGGATTAGTCAAAGTCTCTGGTAACAACAGACGTTGGTTTGTTTTACAGACGGGGTAAGGAGTCAAAAATTGCTGGATTAGCACGGTGGGTCACTATCCGAAAGAGAAACAAGTTAATATCAGAGGATTAGACAGGGTGGACAGTGAGAGTCTTTTTCCGAGGATGATGACTTCAGCTTGTACAAGGGGACATAGCTACAAATTGAGGGGTGATAGATTTAAGACAGAGGTCAGAGGCAGGTTCTTTACTCGGAGAGTGGTAAGGGCGTGGAACGCCCTGCCTGCCAATGTAGTTAACTCAGCCACATTAGGGGCATTTAAACAGTCCTTGGATAAGCATATGGATAATGATGGGATAGTGTAGGTCGAGGGCCTTAGATTAGTTCACAGGTCGGCGCAACATTGAGGGCCGAAGGGCCTGTTCTGTGCTGTATTGTTCTATGTTCTATGTTCTATGTTCTATTAAATCTAAACACTTGACAAACCTCAAGCTAGCCTGCTGGAATGTATGCAAAATGCAAGACTTGCCAGCAAACGAATGCCCGCAAAGGCCCTCGTCGCATGCGAACTGTCCCGGCTGAACATCGATATCGCTGCTCTAAGTGAAGTCCATTTCGCAGACCAAGGTTCGTTGGTAGAACATACTGCAGGCTACACTCTGTTCTGGTCCGGCAGAAGCAGCACTGACAACAGACTCTCAGGAGTAGGTTTCATGATCAAGAAGACAATCGCCGACAAGCTCCAAAGCCTACCAATTGGCCACTCGGATCGCCTCATGACCCTGCGACTCCCACTACAAGCCATCCAGTTTGCTACTCTTTTGAGCGTCTACGCCCCCACACTGCAAACTGAGCCTGCAGTCAGAGAAGCCTTCTATGACCAGCTCAAGTCTCTCCTCCTGAAAGTCAGCACAAAAGACAGTCTCATCATCCTAGGCGACTTCAATGCGAGGGTGGGCAACGACTCAGAGGCATGGCCTGGAGTCCTGGGTTGGCATGGCATTGGAAACTGTAACGACAACGGGAGGCTGCTTCTGGAGCTCTGTACAGAACTCGGACTGGTGGTAACAAACACACTGTTCCAACAGAAAGCAAGATTCAAGACGACTTGGAAGCATCCCCGATCCAAACGTTGGCACCTCCTGGACTACGACCTAGTGCGCCAAAGGGATAGATCGGACGTCCTACAGACCAGGGTTATGCTGAGTGCGCACTGTTACACGGACCATAGGCTGGTACAGACGAAAGTAAGACTAGTAGTCATACCAGTGACAAAGAAGAGGGTACCATGTAAGCAAGCTCCGCAATCTTTGTGACGAATTCCAGTCCAAGCTAGAGGAGAGACTGAAATCCAAGGACTCATCGGACACAGATGGTAACACAGGAAAGACATGGGATCACCTGAAGTCTGCACTGCGCGATACAGCCGTTCAGGTGGCTGGAAACACTTCTAGGAAGAACAGAGACTGGTTTGATGAAAATGACAGAGGTACAGACTCTCCTCCAGAAGAAATGCTCTGCCCATCAGACCTTGCTCTCCAGATCTGACGACAAAACAGCTAAAGCAGAATACAGAGCTGCATGCAGTACCCTGCAAGCCAACCTCAGAACGATGCAAAACGACTGGTGGTCAAAACTGGCAGAACAAACACAACAGTATGCAGACACTGGCAACATCAGAGCTTTTTATGAGTCTCTGCGCACGATGTATGGACCGACCCGCCAACTTCAGGCCCCTATGCGCTCTGCTGACGGTGCCAGTTTACTTACTGACAAAGAAGCCATTATGGAGCGATGGACAGAACACTACGAGAACCTCTTCGCGGACAATCGCCAAGTACAAACAGCGTCCATCGAGAGAATCCCACGGCAGGACATCAGATCTGAACTCGACCGTCCACCAACGCTGGATGAGGTTTAATCCGCCATCTCTAAGCTGAAACTCCACAAAATCCCCGGTATCGACGGAATCCCTGCAGAAGTGTACAAGTTAGGAGGAGCTTCGCTCCTGAACGAACTCACCAACCTATTTGCACTCTGGGAACAAGGTAAGGTGCCAGCTGATCTACGTGATTCTGTGATAGTCTCCCTGTATAAGAACAGGGGTGAGAAATCGGACTGTTAAAACTACAGAGGTGTCACTCTCCTGTCTACAGCCGGGAAAATTCTCTCCAGAATCCTCTTGGACAGACTGATTCCCACCATTGCGGAGGACAACCTGACAGAAAGTCAGTGGTTTTAAAGCGAACAGAGGCACATCCGACATGATCTTCGCACTACGCCAACTTCAGGAGAAATGCCATGAGCAGAACTTTGGACTGTACACGACATTCATTGACCTCATCAAAGCCTTCAATACTGTCAGCCGCGACGGTCTATGGAAAATCCTGGGGAAGCTCGGATGCCCTCCTAAGTTCTTAACCATTCTACAGCAACTACATGAAGGTGAGAACGGCAAGGTGAAATGCAACGGTGACCTATCACACCCGTTCCCCATCAGCAACGGTGTGAAGCAGGGCTGCGTCTTGGTACCAACACTCTTCGCCATCTTCTTCAACATGATGCTGCAGGAAGTGAAGGAGGGCATCATGAACAGCATCTACAATCACTTCCGCCCGGACGGCAATATCTACAATCGGCGCTGCTTCCTCGCTCGCTCGAAGACAACACGGGAGCCCATCATAGAGCCGCTGTATGCGGACGACTGTGTCCTACTCTCACACACGGAAGATGCGCTACAGACTGCAGTGACGCACTTCTCTGAAGCTGCAAAGGCTTTCGGGCAAACAATCAGTCTGGAGAAGACGGAGATCCTGTACCAGAGGCCACCATGCAGCGCATACAACCCACCTCGGATCTCGATCGATCGGCCACCACCTCAACACGGTTGAACGCGTCACGTACCTGGGAAGCATAATCTCCAACGATGCTACGGTCACAGGAGACGTCGACAATCACCTTGCGAAAGCAAATAGCGCCTTCGGGCGACTGTGGAAGCATGTATGGAGAAACCACTCGATAAGCATGTCGACGAAAATCCAGGTTTACAAGGCCGCGGTCGTCACCACACTGCTGTACGGCTCCGAGGCCAGGGTTCTGTATTGGAAACAGACGCGGTTGCTGGAACAATTCCACCAACCTTGCCTGTGCTCTATATTGGGCATCACCTGGCAGGACTGCATCTCTAACAACGAAGTGCTGGAAAAGGCCCGGCTCCCCAGCATCGAAGCGACCCTTCTGAAGCAACTTCGATGGTTGGGTCACGTATTGCGGATGGACAACACCAGAATACCCAAGACAGTGTTCTTCAGGGAACTCTGCAACGGCAAAAGAAACCGTGGTGCCCCGCGCAAGTGCTACAAGGACCGACTGAAGCAACAGCTGTCTCAGGCCGGCATCACCTCAACGGAATGGCAAAAGCTGGCCTCTGACAGGGATGCATGGCGGAAGAAAACTACGATGGCGACGGAGCAGTTCGAATGTTCGAGGAGAGCAGCTGCAGAGGACAGACGGAAATGCAGGAAGGAGCCCTCATCTCAAGCCCCACTGTCCGGAGCATTCCCCTGCCCGCACTGCCCCAGGATGTGCAGGTCCAGAATAGGACTCTACAGCCACCAATGGTTGTGCCAACGAAATCGCTGACAAATTTTTTCGCAGCTGATCTTGGCAAGCGAAGAATCTGCCTGATGATGAATGAGCAATGCTACATGAAAGCTTCCAGTTACATACAGAACTGTCTACTATTGTTGTAGTGCATGCTTGGATATATAATTTAGTTATATACTTTACAAAGAGCCCAATTTAACATTTAAATGAATAAATATGATGATTCAAAGTACACTTGGATTGAAAAGAGCTGATTTTCTACTTTATATACCTGACACTACTATCCTTAAAATAAACTTGACTTGTTTAATATAACCATTTAATAATAGCCAGCTTATTTACACACTACATTACTGTTTATACTAACAGTCGTTTTAATGTCTTTTTTTAGGTCAGTATCAAAAATAGCAGAGTGGAGGGAGACTGTAGCAGAATTGATTTTAATGGCCTTCCGTCTGTCTGCAATTGTATCTCCTATTTGTCAAAGTTCCTCACCTGAAGGACTAATTCCAATGGATACAGACCCTGGTAAGGCATTGCATTCAAAATCTGTAGGATAGCAGAGCAGAATGTTGAGTGTAGTTGCCAGGATTGAACTTCAATTGAGACCAGAAGTGTGTGACTTCTTTTGCTTTTTAAGCTTGATTAAGGGGAATATGAGACTGTAATAAAGCTTTGACCCTGTTCAGCCATTCAATAGGTTCATGGCTGATCTGACATTCCTCATGCCAACTTTTTCCTATCTTTTCCCCGTAACCACTGATTTTCCCCACTTAATCAAGAATCTATCTCAGTCTTAAATATACACAAGAACTCTGCCTCCACAGCTCTCTAGGGCACAGAGTTTTAAAAACTTGCAACTCCGAGGAAATTTGTCCTTATCTCAGTCATGAATTGGTACCCTTTTATTAAGATACTATGCCTTTTGAACCTGGACTCTCCCATAAGGTGAAACATTTCTCTCAGGATTTACGCTGTCAAGAAGCTTCAGAATCCTGTATGTTTCAATGAAATCACCTCTCTCATTCTTCAAAACTCCAGTGAATAGAATCCTAATCTGTTTAGCCTTTGCTGGTAAGACACTCCCTCCATACCAGAGATCATTCTAGTGAGCCTTCTGTGAACTGCATCGAATGAAATGGTAGCTTTCCCTGAAAATGGGGACAAAATCTGCTTACAGTACTATGGATGTGGTCTCATCAGCACCACTTCCCTACTCTTATACTCCGACTCCCTTGAAATGAGGGCCATCTGTCTATATTAGCCTTCCTGATCACCCGCTTCACCTGCGTGTCAGCTTTGTGTTTCATCCACAACTACTCCAAGTCCCTTTCTGTTGCAGCCTTTGTTGCAGTTTTTCTTGATTTAAATAATATTCTGTTCTTTTTGTTCTCGCTTTCAAATTAACAACTTTTGCATTTTCTCAAATTATGCTTAATTTGGCAAAATGTTGGCAAATTACTTTGCCGATTGATATCTCTTTGTAAACTCAATAAAAACCGAAAGAACTGCAGACGCTGTAAGTCAGAAACAAAAACAAAGTTGCCGGAAAATCTCAGCAGGTCTGACAGCATCTGTGAAGGCACAAAAAGAGTTAACATTTCGGGATCAGTGACCCTTCCTCAGAACATTCTACATCACCCCAACAGCATTCACAAAGATATTCCATACTTAGTTAAAAAGTTCAGAGGTAGAAGAGTGAAACCACAAACCAATGGTTAATCTCTTTCTAAGTTGCTTGATAAAGACAGTATATCTATAGTTTATAAAATAGTTGGTTTAATTTATTCATGTGGGTCCCAGAGGAAAGAGCTTTGAAAGCAAAGGGTAAATAAGTAAAGGTATTGAACTATCTATGTGCTTCTACGAGGAAAGGATAAGTTTGGAAATCAAAGGTGATCAATGAAACCTATAACTGAGCTATCATAGATGTGCTGTTGCTGTGGGGCTGGAGAGCAGGAAGAAAGTCTTTTGTTAGAGGTTTATCAGTGTATTTTTATGACATAAATAATTGATTTGCTTGAAAGACCATGCAAGGCTGTTGTGTATTTGCCAGAAGCCAGAACAAGGGGCATAAAGAAAAAAAAGGGAGTGTAAAGGCCATTAGGAACCAAGGATGTTCCTGATCCAAAGTTACTCAGAAGTAATTGAGAGTAGGCTCATACTGTACAAGAATTTCAAATTAATGAGGATTTAAAATGATCAGGTTTGCTTGATAAGAGTTTGTGGAAAAGATAACCAGTGGAGTCTTAACAGAGAGCGTTCCAGAAGTCTAAGCAACAGACTGGACGGCTGAGGAGAGTTACAATGAATTGTTGAAAACAATGCCACACCTTGGTTTGGGCTCATGTGAAATGAAAGAACCCTTGAAATCCTGGAAATTATCAGGAAACTCTCACGTTTTACAAAATGCATATAAAAATGTTAAATTAGTATACTTGCTTCATTTAATTTGTGTACAATAAGAAATTTTGTTTAAAACGTGAAATTTGTGTGGTAGTTCTTTCAGCTGACAATAGAGCATGGAACGAAGAACAGTACAGACCAGGAACAAGCCGTTCAGCCCATCTGTGTCTGCATTGACCATGACGTCATTCCCATCTTTCCTACTTGTTTGCATCTATCTAAATGACTCTTAAACATTGCTATTCTATCTGCTTCTTTGCTGTCTAGTAATTGACATTTACAGCCTGTGAAAAAGACTCAGACAATCAACCCTATCCATGCCTCTCATAATGTTATGTACTTCTATCAAGACAACTGGAAGTTCAAAGTCCATGTTAGTGGATATCCTTCAAATCTTAATTATACTTCAGCTACCCATTAATCGTACTACTTTCTTTTGTGATAAAGAACAATACATTGCAAAAGATGCGAGGATCAAAATATATAACAACTATTAATGGAAGGATACAGATAAGGAAAATAAATTGTAATGCCAAAAGGGAGAAAAAATGCAGATCTGCATTTTGTGTAGAATTTCTCCACTTACAATACTACGGTTATTCCTTTTGGTAACTTTTAAAATATCCTATTGTGTAACTTTGTAGTAAAATTAATTCTCCCAATTAAACTTAAATCACGCTTGTATAGTTTTTAAAATTTTGGGGGGTGGAAAGAAGGCGTGAAGACTTTTAGGGTGCATGAAATGAGTATTTTATGAAGTTTTCCTACGAGAAGCTTAAGCATATTTAATGTGAAAATAGACACGTCACACAAATATCCTTCAGGTTTTGAAAGGACCAAAACATTGGGGTGATACAATGAGAGTTCAATTCAAAAAATTACTCCATGTGACAGCTGACCTAATTGCTCTTGTTGGTAGCAGCTAATGCAAAAAGTTTTTCTATTTCAGGGCAGTTTTTGTTTCCTTGCTTGTTACATAGCATTCACCTGTAAATAAAGCAAAAGGTCGTCTAGTAATATCTCCATTTTTCTTTAGAGACAGCCAGAAATCTACAGAAGATTTTAAATGAAATAAAACCACGGGACACAAATGATTATTTTGCACATGCAAAACTGCTGATAAGTGACGAAGACCAAGAATTGAGCAAAGGTGCCTTTGAAGATTGCAAACCTTCTGAAAATTTGAGCATGGCAATGATGGGTAAGGGTCAAATATTCATATAAACATGTGCACATTTAAGTATGCCTTAAATATTCAACAAATGCACAAGGAAAATAAATTTCCCTCTTTGTCCCGCCTTCACCCTCCATCTACTTTCGTGCTGTCCCTCAATTCCTCCATCTGTCCCTCCTTGCTCAGTTGCTGTCTCTCCCTGCCCTCACTCCCCATTACCCCCTTGCTTCTGTTTCTACCTATCCTCTTCACCTCCTGCTTCTGCCCTCCTGTTTTTGCCCTCCCTTATTCCTGCCCGTTTTCTGCTTGTTTTCTCCCTCCTGCTCATTCTGCTGCACTCCGACCTCTCCTTCCACTCGTTCATCACCCACCATTTAGTAACTGAAACCTGTTTTTCCAGTTCAACGGCTCTCAAACCCTACTAACTTCTAACCTCAATGTTACACTAAATTTGAGATGTAAACATGGTCACACAGGGGAAAAAGACTGCTGGTTACTGCTTTAGCCATGTCAAAATGTATTCTTGCACAAAAACCAGACTAATTATAGTGAGGAAGCTAAGTGATGTAAGTGTCTGAATACAGTATACACTAAATCTTAACAGATTGAAGAAAATCAAAAGCTTAAAAGAATGTTATTCTTTACCGCAACTTCTGAAATGCAAATTGGTGGATGACGTAGTGGTATAGAGCTCTGCTTGGGCTGAGACTGAATACTATGTTGTCTTTCTATGTACAATATCTCAGGAAGGATACCTCGATCTTAGATGAGAGCAGAATGGTACCAGAACGCTAGTAGGCTAAAAAAAGTAAATAATAATAGGGTGCAGAGGAAAGGCATTTATTTCCTTAAGTGCAGAAGTTTGAGGAGCAGTGTAGTTGACATCTTTAAGATGCCTAGAGTTCATAGGATAAATGAAGAGAATGTATAAGTCCTTCAGTAGGTTGGAAAAGAATAAGAGGCATAATATTAAATTTTCAGGAATCACTTAGTCAAAGCAAAAATAATGAAACAATACAACAAGACTTTTGGTTCTGAAAGAGGAGACCCAGGAGAGATTTCTTGCACGTGAAGAGAAGTAGTAATAATTCGGAGTGTCACCTGTCTTTGGGATTGCATACCAGCATTGGACACAATTAATTGGCCAGATGAGAACAGGAAAGATGAGACTGATTGTTTTCCCTTTTTATCCGAGAAAAGCATACTGTTAACTCTTTAAAATGACCACCTTCACTTCAGCCTTCAAGTTGTACCATGTGGAAAGGGGTGAAGAATTTGTTAATTTGATATTTTGCAAATTGTGTTTCTTTCTTCAGTTACTGTCTCACCAAACATATTGGTTATTTTACTGGGCAAGTATGACATAGAATGGTAATGCACAGAAGAAGGCAGTTTGGCCCCCTGTGTCTTTGATTGTTTGCAAGAGCAATTTATTTGGCCCTGCAATTGCTTTTCCCCATTCAACTAGCAATTTGTGCACATATCCCAGCATCCTCTGCTCTTGCGCTCCCTTTATAATTGTACCCTTTGTTTTTGTGATCTGTGATCTGCATATTTTAAAAATCCATTTATTGTTTTTTTTAGTTTGTGAGCATTTCAATATGAGAAAACTTGCAGTTTTATGCCTTAAGCAAGATAAAGGTTAATCTTATATAGCTAATGCTGAAAGTTATTTAAACAAAACTTAGTAAAGTACAAGTAAAGTTTGAAAGTAGATATGGATACAAGAAATTTAATGTAGTATCATTCTCTAAGATTCTTGCCAATGTGGATTGCTGTAAAAAAAATTTTCTGAATTAGAGATTAAAACTTGAAGTCAAATTCAGAAGTTGCTATTAGTTCCGTATTTGATAAGTCAGTTTTTGCTAAACAGGTTGACTCAGCATTTCAGCAGGATTCGAGGTGTGGGAGAGAGAAAGCTTCTTGTTCCTCACTAATCCTGCAGTTACGGCACATGCAGATTGTCTGGACTTTTGCAGCATGGCTCCAATTGATTTCTATAGGTCTTTTACCAAGCACTTTGTCAAGAAGTTGGTTCTCGGCTGAAACAATGTCTTGGAATTATTCCTGTGGTAGATGTTACATGGCCTGTTTTATACAGGTTAAAATGTAAAAATGGCAGTTATCCCAAAAGATGCAAATCAGAATTCTATATGGGGGTCAGGTTGGCCTACATCGTCTTTTAGTTGAGGTAATTACATTTTAACTGCTAATTTGATTTTACCTGTTTTGGCTACTAACCCCAATCTCAGGTTGCATCGAGTTAGGAAAAGCTATTCAAAACTCCACAGAACCATTAAGAAATTTCCATTTGTGCTTGGGAATGTTCATTGAATTTAAAAAAAGTCTTTTTGATTTTTCTGTGTGATATGTTTAGTCCCAACAGTTACTCAAATCACAGGGTAGCTGTCTGGTTTCTGGTATCCTTTTTCTTCATGTTTTGTCCACTTTAACAATAATTTACCTTTGTTTGACCTTTCATCATGTTAAGCAGTGACTCTATTTGGAGACCACAAGTCTGCCTGTGAAAGTCAGCTATATGCAGCTGCTAATCCCTTTATGGCCATCTTACGACAGCTTAAAAAGCCTCAGATGGCCATTTTATATCAACTTCAGTCATGGGCAGTTGCAGCATCTACAGATCTGTTGTGAAGTAAAAATTATAGTCAGATGCCTTCTGGATGGCCATGAGCCCCTCACAAGCAGCATTACCTTGCTGAATGCCTTCTTACCTCATCCACAAGCTCTATCAAATTAGTTGAACACTATTTTTCCTTAAGAAATCCATGTTGGCTTTCCTTCATTAACCCAAATGCATATTAATTTTGTCCCAAATTATTTCATAAAGTTTGCAGAGCAATGAAATTAAACTCAGTTACTGGACTTATCCTTGCACCCTTAATTGAATTCAGTTTAACATTTGCAGTTCTCCAGCCATTCTGCGCATGACATTTCAGTGAACTGTGAGCCAATCTTTACTATCAACATCAAGGTGGGGCAGAATTATGATTCACAGTCAGACTAAGAATTGGACAGGGTTGTGGCCTCTTGCCAAACTTGCTCAACACCTCAGCAGATGCAAATGGGAGAGACCACTTAATGATAAGGCTATAAGAAATGGTAACAAGAGGGGGCCATTCAGCCTCTTGAACCCACTCCATCATTCAATAGGATCGTGACTGATCTCACATTCCTCACATCCATTTTCCTGCCTTTTCCCCATTATCGTTAATTTCTCCAACTGATCAAGAACCTACCTAACTAAACGTTAAATATACACAAGGATTCTGTCCCACAGGCCTCTGCGACATGGAGTTCTAAAAGGCACTCAACTCTCTGATGGAAGAAATTTATCATCTAAATCTTAAATTGATGCCCCTTAATTCTGAGACTATACGCCTGGTCCCGGATCCTTTTCTCCCTGAGGGGAAACAGCCTCTCATTAAATTCCCTGAGTAGACTTCTTCCTAACCTATTTAAATCGTTAGTAACAAGGCAATCTCTCCATACCATCTGAGTGAATCTTGTCTAAACTGCTGCCAGTGGAGTTATATAATTTCTTAAATAAGGTGACCAAAATTGCTCTGTTCACCAGGTGACAGTTATTGGACACAAAGGTGGGATTCAGATTGTGGATGGTGAATTTTGAATCTTTGATGTAATGATGATATCAATCTACACACTAATTCGGAGGAAATTGTCTAGGCCAAGTTAATCAGAGGTGAAGTCTCCGAATCAATGTTGATGAGACAAAGGTGGAAAGACCTGCGAGGTTGACACCTGCCTTTATTTTGAGTCACTCATTATGCAAGTTGTAGTGTCTCTCAAAGAAATTTTGGCTCCCCTTAAGAGGTGTCATGGCATTGTGAACTTGCTTATGAGTATGCAGTAGTTGCAGCACGTTAGTTGCAACAAAAAAGTTGGCCTCTGAAAGTCCTTGTATGATTAGTGATAATAAATGGTTGTCAAAGCTGATGTGAGAGATTCAGTGAGGTTTGCTTTTTTTTTTGCAGAATATTTGTCCCTGTATACTAGCGTACCCTCAAATCGCTTTAAGAATATCCCATGTGATCTTGCAAAGATAGTAACCTTGTGATCAGTTTTGAGGATGCCTGTTTTATTTTGGCTATTCGCTACCACAACTACAGGCAGTTCACTTACTGCACCCACAATTGCAGTGTTCATGATGCTGCAGGTTGTTGCCCTCATTTGAAGCACATTGAAATTGAATGAACTGTTTACATTGAAAGCACAGTTTGTTTAATACTTAGATACATGTTTGATGTCCAAGTTTTGTTGATTGAAGTGTTCAGTTTTCTTGTGTGGAGACAAGTGGGGCTGCAATAAGAGTGTTGAACAGGCTGGCATATGGAACAAACAAGCAGCTGGTGAGCATTCAACGGACAATGAATGTAGACTTCAGCAAAACCACACATGCATCCAGAGGCAGAACTGTGGCTGTTCTGAATGCACAACATTGCTGTGAGTAGCACTGACTTCAGATTCCATTGCGATGGCAGGACATTGATGCTGGAAGGCTAGTGATGGGAGATAAGGAAATAGCTGAAGAACTTAAGTACTTTGCATCAGTCTTCACAGTGGAAGACATGAGTACTATGCCAACAATTAGGGAGAGTCAGGGGGCAGAGTTGAGTATGGTAGGCATTACAAAAGAGAAAGTGCTAGAAAAGCTAAAGGGTCTAAAAATTGTTAAATCTCCTGGTCCTGATGTGCTACGTCCTAGAGTTCTAAGGGAGTTGGCTGAGGAAATAGCAGAGGCTTTGGTTGTGATCTTTCAAAAGTCACTGGAGTAGGGAAAGTCCCAGATGATTGGAAAATTGCTGTTGTAACCCCCTTGTTTAAGAAAGGATCAAGGCAAAAGATGGAAAATTATAGGCCGATTAGCCTAACCTCGGTAGTTGGTAAAATTCTAGAATCTATTGTCAAGGATGAGATTTCTAAATTCTTGGAAGTGTAGGGTCAGATTAGAACAAGTCAGCATGGATTTAGTCAGGGGAGGTCGTGCCTGACAAACCTGTTAGAATTCTTTGAAGAGGTAACAAGTATGTTAGACCAGGGAAACTCAGTAGATATTATGTATCTAGACTTCCAAAAGGCCTTTGATATGGTGCCTCACGGGAGGCTGCTGAGCAAGGTGAGGGCCCAGGGTGTTCGAGCTGAGCTCCTGGCTTGGATTGAGGATTGGCTGTCTGACAGAAGGCAGAAAGTTGGGATAAAAGGCTCTTTTTCGGAATCGCAACCGGTGACGAGTGGTGTCCCGCAAGGTTCAGTGTTGGGGCCACAGCTGTTCACCTTTATATATTAATGATCTGGATGAAGGGACTGGGGGCATTCTGGCGAAGTTTGCCGATGATACGAAGATAGGTGGACAGGCAGGTATTACTGAGGAGGTGGGGAAGCTGCAGTAAGATTTAGACAGTTTAGTAGAGTGGTCCAGGAAATGGCTGATGAAATTCAATGTGAGTAAATGTGAGGTTTTGCACTTTGGAAAAAAGAATACAGGCATGGACTATTTTCTAAATGGTGGGAAAATTTGTAAAGCAGAAGTACAAAGGGATCTGGGAGTAATGGTCCAGGATTCTCTCAAAGTTAACTTGCAGGTAGAGTCCATGATTAAGAAAGCGAATGTAATGTTGACGTTTATCTCAAGAGGGTTGGAATATAAAAGCAGCAATGTGCTTCTGAGACTTTATAACACTCCAGTTAGGCCCCATTTAGAATACTGTGTCCAATTTTGGACCCCACACCTCAGGAAGGACATACTAGCCCTGGAGCGTGTCCAGCAGAGATTCACACGGATGATCCCTGGAATGGTAGCTTTAATGTATGCTGAACGGCTAAGGATCCTGGGATTGTACTCGTTCGAGTTTAGAAGGTTGAAGGGCAATCTAATAGAAACTTACAAGATAATGTATGGTTTAGAAGGGGTGGATGCTGGGAAGTTGTTTGCGTTAGGCGGGGAGACTAGGACTCGTGGGCACAGCCGTAAAATTAGAGGGGGTAAGTTTTTAAAACGGAAATGAGACGACATTTCTTCAGCCAGAGTACGGTGGGCTTGTGGAATTCATTGCCCCGAAGTGCAGTGGAGTCCGGGACGTTAGATGCCTTCAAGGCAGAGATCGACAAATTCTTGATCTCACAAGGAAGCAAGGGCTACGGGGAGAGTGGAGGGAAGTGGCGTTGAAATGCCCATCAGCCATGATGTAAATGGCGGAGTGGACTTGATGGGCTGAATGGCCTTCCTTCCACTCCTACGTCTTATGGTGTTTTATTTCTGAGTGAAGCTCCATCTGGTGGCACATTTGAGAATTCAAATGAAAGTACTTAAGTAAGATTATAGATAACAGATTGTAAGATAACAAAGTGTGGAGCTGGATGAACACAGCAGGCCAAGCAGCATCTTAGGAGCACAAAAGCTGACGCCCGAAAAGTCAACTTTTGTGCTCCTAAGATGCGGCTTGGCCTGCTGTGTTCATCCAGCTCTACACTTCATTATCTCAGATTCTCCAGCATCTGCAGTTCCCATTATCTCAGACCTAGATTGTAAATTGATTCTGTTGATTTCAGCCTCCATTATTTTGTGCCTACTGTACTGCTAAGTAGTATTCTGCTTCTTGTGAAAAATGTTCTGTTATTTGCGCTCTGAGTTTTGTATATAAATAGTGTTGAGTTCATTTTTCAGGAACTCATGAATTAAAACCAAATGGCCACTTAGTGGCGCTGTAATACAATTAAGCATCTCTTGTTTATCATCCCTCATAATGTAAAAGAAAATTTTGCAAGAAAATCTGCTATTAACCACATATTATATTGCTTCAGCTGCTGAAATAGTTCTCTGCCATGTTGACCACACCAGGAGGATGCTACTGAGGGTGACATCGGCACACAAGTTAGCTATAGAGTAAAAGGATGCCAACAAATCAGTTCTGCTATGTCCAGTTGTGAATGATGGTCAACAATTTAAAAACTCACGAGAGGAGGCTTATCACATATTCCCATTCTTAATGATGGGCGAGCCCAGCACATCTATACAAAAACATGTAACTCTTTGACTGACTCATCAGACCCTGTACATCATCTGTAAAGCACATGTTAGGAGTATGGTGGAATGCTTTTCATTTGCTTGAATGAATGTAGCTCTAAAACATTATAGGATCTTAGACACCTAACATGACAAAGCAGTCCTCTTAATTGACGCCTCATCTAATGACTTCAGCATTCACTCCCTGCACCACTGACTGATGGTGGCAGCAGAGTGTACCATCTGCAAGAGGCACTGCAAACAACTGACTAAGCCTTGTTAGATAACAATTTTCAATCCCATAACTTCTGTCACCTGTGAGGACATGGACATACACAGGGTAAAGTCACATTTAGGTTCCTCCCCAAGCCACATTCCATCCTGACTTGGGGTTGTGGGGGGGGGGGGGGGGTGCTTGGGAGATGGGCAGTGAATGCTGGCTTAGTCAGTGTCATCTACATTCAATGAGTGATTAGTTAATTGGGTTGTCTACATTTCCAGTATTAACCTATGAAGCAATTTCTCAGTTAACTTTGTTTCTATGTATAGTGATAACTAATGTATTTTTTCTGTGGCAGTACAGTTTGCCATGTGGTGGGTGCCTTCATTTTCTTGCACCCAGAGCAACCTGATAAGACTTTTTGCTCATAGGATACCATATATGAGGTTGTTGAGATTGAACGTCTTATTGAGAAGATGTGCAAGGAAGAGAAATAAAATGTGTGAACTGATCTTTATACATTGTGGTTGACTTGATCAATTTTGGTAGAATCCTGTTTGCTTTCTGGTTTAGAAGTATATATAATGTAGAGAATGCAAACAAAAAGACTCTGAAGTGTTTTGCTTTTAGGATAATACGTAGAAATTATGTTGAGTATGGGTGTCAATAATTGTTTAGTTTAAAAAAAATCTTCTTAAAAATTGGGCAGGGGATATCAGGCTTCCAATCATGTTATTGGCAAGTTAAGCAATGTTTGATTCATATACTTGTCTTTGTTTACCGCATGCAGATCAGGCAGGCCAGTCTTGTCACGTCACTGCCCAAATGGTTCTTGTATGTTGCTGGAGAAGTATGAAGGAAGTTTCCTTGCTTTTAGGCTTCTTGTGTCAAAATTTGCCTCTTCAGTCAACACCTGACTTAAAGGATGGGCTACTGATGCTGCACCAGGTATTATTCAGATTTCTCTTTATATTTGATTATGTTGTGTGTGATATTTCCATGGATATGTCTTTGAAAGTGGCAAGACAAGTTGAGAAAGCTGCTAAGATGATAACATTTTTAGCTTTATAAATAGAGGCCTAAGATTGGAAAAGCAATGATTGTTTTGGTGAACACTTATTTGCTAGGCTATCTTTCTCAATTTTAGGCACCACCCATTAAGGTAGGATGTCGTGGCCTTTTGAGAGGGTGTAGAAGAAATTTGCTAGAATGGTATCAGGGTTGAGGAAGTTCAGTTCTTTTGGGATTCCTGCAGTGCAGAAGCAGGCAATTCAGTCCATCAAATCCATATTGACCCACCAAAGGGTATCCTAAACCAAACCCAAACCAGTCCCTGTAGTCCTGCATTTCCCAGCTCATCCACCTAACCAGGACACTATGGGCAATTTAGAATAGCCAATCCACATAACTTGCACATCTTTGGACTGTGGGAAGAAACTGGAGCACTCAGGGGAGACTTTCATAGACATGGGAAGAATGTGCAGACTCTACACAGACTGTCGTCCAAGGTTGGAATTGAACACAGATCGCAGGTGCTGTGAGGCAGCACCACTAACCACTGGGCTACTATACCACCCTGTTCTGTTCTGTTGGAGAGGTTAGATAAATTACTCATGTTTGTCTAATATGCGAAACACATTTCATTAGCTTATATTATCATAATGTTAATTAGGAAAAATATTGACACGAACCAAATCCTTTGGCATTTAAATATGTTCATGGAAACAGAACTTAAGACCATCAAGTGCAGCATAATGGTCCATTGATGGAATGGTGGATGTGGGTTAATTCTCTGAAGGTTTTTCAAAACCAGTCAGAAAGCAGTTTGAACATTGAGCTGAATGCATTAGTTCCAAGAAGGCATATGATTACAATCAAAGCCTGGAATAAATTATTGTGGTCTTAATGGAGAATATGTTTATACTTCTGAGTTTGACAGGCAGAGAAGACAGAGTAAAACCATTAATTTTGTTTTGACATCAGGTCAGGAGAAAGTAAGAGTTTAGTTCAAAAGGAAAAGGCGTCTCTGTACAGGAGTATTTTCTGTTCCTTTCAGGTGATCCAGGAACCTTAGTTTGTGAAGTTTCCAAGCCAGGAGAGTTTGGAATAGAAATGTTCAAATTGTTAGAACTGGGAGAAGTTTGTAACTTAAGAATTAAGAAAGTTTTATGTCATCAGACTCTGGAAGGAATAGTGAAGTTGTTTCAGCATTTCAAACTAAAGAAACTGGAAGCCCTCAATATGGTAAAGATTTCAAAAGCTGAGATGGGAGTGATATTTCTGAGATTAAGTCTCTATATCAGATGGTGTTGGGAAACATTGAAACTTTGTGGTAAGATCTTTCTAACTGTAATTATATGCCTTAGATTATTTGTTTTCTTTTGTACAGTAAACTTATTTTCTGTTGTACAAGAACATCTGTAGCATCACTGAAAAATATTCAAGTAGCTAACCACCAGTTTAGCCAATTGAAAAAATTGAACATATGATGTTCAACCCAGGTTTCATTCTGCGATGTGACTTATACCATTTACTAGGTTTCCTAGCAACATGGATAAGCACAGTCCATGACCCAGATCCCATATTTTTTGGGGATATGTTGTGCTTTGCTTTTGAAGTATCTGTTCATGTTTTTGGAATTTTGGGTGTAATTACTGATGTGGAAAATATCATTGGTACAACAGCATTCTGATTGCATTCGGACTATGTGCAGACTGACTCTGGAGTCTCTCAAGTAATAGTTAGTGTACTGCGAGAACAAATAACAAATATGGATATTGTGTAATCTGCATCAGATGTCATTGGCAGGCCAACTGTAGAGAATCATGTGATTATTGTTGTCATATTGTTCATTCGTTTAAATAGGATCTGCAAGTACCTGAAACTTGAAGCGTGAGATCCAGTTTGCTTTGCTGATATAAAATGTTTACATTTAAAGTGTTATTCTGCTAATGCAAGCTGTCCAGTTTCACACAAGTTTTGATGCCTTGTTTAATTTTATGCTAGAGCTTTTAAGATTTTTGCTGCTTCCATTATAATGGACTGCACATCTATGGGTTCACTGGCTGATAACATTTTGGATTAAATAAATTTGAATTGTTTTACAACTTAATTTTATGCCTTGACTTGCAATCATATCCAATTTAAGTTACACTGAATTAGCAAACGTAATTCCAAAATTAATATACATAGTCAAAAATGTATATAACTCACGGTCTGGAAATTGGCTTAAATGTTTCATTAGATTTAACTCCTTTAGCTCCTGGAATGTCATATTATTAGACTCTTAAATGTTTGTCACTTTGTGCAAGCGACTGTGATCTTAGTTGCATCAATGCAGTTATGAACTGCTAATACCTACTGATGGAAGGACATGACTTTACTGTTTTCTGTTAATGTCCAATCTGATATTCCAAAATATTGCATGGTGTATTTTTCTGAATACTGCATTGAATTATGGAATTCAACAAATCAACTATTTTATTTGAAGGACCTAGCGTTAATGTAAGTTTTAATGGATATCAGTTATATACATCCTGGATTAAACATTTATTCCTCAAGTCACAAAATGGGAGACCAGCTCTGCCCGTGAGCTATGACTTTTGGTATGAATTTTGCAAAAGTCCTTCGATTCCAGAAAAGACCCAGTGGATTGAAAAGTGCCAATGTAACACCTTTACTTAGAAGGGGAAGGCGACAACAAAAAAAATGACCATGGGACAGTTGGCTTAACATCTATTATTGGGAAAATGGTAGGGCCGCTTATGAATGATGCAATAGCATTTAGAAATACATACTATGATCAAAGAAAGTCAGCATGGCTTGAGGAAAGGAAAATGATACCTAGCAAAGTTATTAGAATTCTTTGAGGTAACATGCAGGATAGATAAAGGGGAAGAAGCAGTGGAGACAATATATTTAGAAATTTCAAAATGTGTTTGATAAGGTGCTACATGTTAGACTATTTAATAATTTAAAAGTGTTGGATGTAGTATGCTAGTATGAAGAGAGAATTGGCTGACTAGTAGAAAACTGAGTTGGTAGGAGGAGCGCATTTTCAGGATGGCAACCTGCAATTAGTTGAATGCAGTAGAGATTTTTTCCGGGGCCACAGTATTTATAATTATTTATTTGCATCATTATCAATGACTTGGCTGAGGAAAGTGAATGTATTATAGCCAAGTTTTCAGATTACGTAAGAATAGATAGGAAGGCATGTAGTGAGGATGACTGAATCTGCAGAGGAATATAAAAAGGCTAAGTAAGTGGGGAAAGACATGGCAGATGGAATATAATGTGGGAAATGCACCTAAGCAGGAAGAATAGAGGAGTTGAATACTATTTAAACGGAGACAGTCAGCAAAAAGCTGCATCAGAGATTTGTGAGTCTTCTTGCATAAATCACAAAGGGGCACTCATATAAAACAGTTGAGGAGGAACTACTTCTGATAGTGAATTTGAGGAATTCTTTTCTGCAGAGGGTTATAGACGATGGATCATTGAGGACTGAGAAATTTATAATTAGTAAGGGAATTAAAGATTATGGGGAAGGGCAAGAAAGAGGAGTTGAGGATTATCAGATTAGCCATGATCTCATTGAATGGTAGAGCAAACTCCATGGACTGAATGACCTACCGCTGTCTTGCATCTTATGGTTTCACTGTTGATTGCTGGTACCTTTTTTATGTGAACTAAATTAATTAATTAAATTGATTAGCTTAACTCATTTTATATTTTTTAAAATAATGTTAGTTAACGATTGTTCTGCATTGATTAGCTGAAATACACAATTTCTCTTCCTAATAATTACTAGAACCAGTCATGAAACATTTCCAAGATACCAAGTTGTAGAGCTGGATGAACACATTCTGAAGATGGGTCTAGGCCTGAACCTTCAGCCTTCCTGCTCCTCTGATGCTGCTTGGCCTGCTGTGTTCATCCAGCTTTCCACCTTGTTATTTCAGATTCAACAGCATCTGCAGTTCCCACTATCAATGAAACATTTTCTTTGTGGAAATTGGACTTGCTGCAGAAGTGAATATGCTCAATAACTGAAAGTTTCAATACCCAAAAGGACCATTGGATTCAATGAAGACTAACTGATAACACAACTTCAGTTAAAGAAATGTCAGAATGTCAATTCAAGGGACTTTTTTAATGTTAGCCATGAGTCCCTTGATTTCATAATTTCTTGTGAAATATTTTTGGCTAAACGTCACAGTCAGTTATTTAATCTGTTTCCAAATGTCCTTGCAACATTGCTTCAAACTGTCATTCACCTTGTGAACAAATGTGCAGATTAGGTTAATTGGCCATCCTAAATTTGCCACGATGTCCAGGATGTTTGGACTAGGTGGATTAGCCATGGGAAATGAAGGATTCAGAGATGGGGTGGGTCTGAGTGGGATGCTGTCTGGAGGGTGGGTGTAGACCCAGTAGGCCAAATGACATGCTTCCATATTTGTAGGAATTTTGATTCTCTGAACCCTAGTTCAGTGAAGAGTGCAAAAGGACATCCCATGAGCCATACTGGACATACCTAAAACAAGGGGTCAACTCAGTGAAGCTACAAAGCAGGACTATTTGTTTGCAAAGCAGCATAACAGCTAAATGATAAACAGAGTTAAATGATTCCACAACCAACGGATCAGGTCTAAGCCCAGTCATCCTGCCACATTCAGTTGTGAATCGTGGAGGGCAATTAGACAAACCCCAAGTGGATGAGTCTTGGCAAACATCCTCCTCCTCAATGATGTAGAGCACCGCACATCAGTGCATAAGATAAGGCTGAAGCATTTGCAGTAATCTTCAGCCAGAAGTGCTGAGTAGAAAATCCATCTTCACCTCCTCCAGAAGTTCCCAAGATCACTGATGCCAGTCTTCAGACGATATATTCATTCCACGTGATATGAAGAAGCAATTGGCAATATTATTGGATGCTGCAAAAGCTGTATGGGCCTGAACAGCATTCTGGTAATAGCACTGAAAGCTTGTGCTCCAGAACTTGTTGTACCCTGGGTCAAGCTGTTACAGTATAGCCATAACACTGGTATCAACCCAACAATGTGGAAAATTGCCCTTGTATGTCTTGCAGGTCTAATCTAACCTGGCCACTTACAACCTCAATGGTCCCTTTTTGATTATCTGTAAACTGATGAAAGGTGTCATCAACAATGCTGTCAAGCAGCACCTGCTCACTGATACCCAGTTTGGGTTCCGCCAGGGTAGTCAGCTCTTGACTTTATAGCCTTAGTTCAAACATGGACAAAAGAGCAGTATTCCAAAAGTGAGATGGGAGTGACCACCCTTGATATCAAGGCAGCATTTGTCTAAGTGTGGCACCTTGGAACCTTTGCAAAATTGGAGTCATTAGGAATCAGGAAAACTCCCTGCTGTTTGAAATCCTGTCTGGCACAAAGGAAGATGGTTGTAATTGTTGGTGTAAGTCATCTTAGCTCGAGGACATCTCTGCAGGAATTCCTCAGGGATACATGGAAGCATCACGACCTTCAATTTGCCTCCAAGTTACTCAACATTTTGATTTGGAAATCTATCACCATTCCTTCAGTGTTGCTGTGTTGAAATTCTGGGAACTCCCTCCCTTGGGGCATTGTGGGTCTACCTATAGCACATAGACACAGCGATTCTGGAAGGCAGTGTGTCACCACCTTCTAAAAGGACAACTGGAGAGGAGCAGTAAATGTTGACTCAGTCAGCAACACTCGCATCCCGTGAGTGTATTTGGAGAGGTTAAATTATACAGCAATTTCCATAATGTTTTGCATGGAGACTGATTACTTCCATTCCATTCTGCAGAATGGAATTTTTCAGAATAAAATGACTGTGTTATGTACTACATTTGTCTTGAAATAAAACACAATTTTTGGACTTTTTCTCTTGCAATATAGGTTGGAGAAATTGGAGAGCACTTTAAATGCCAGCTACTACAATCCAGACATAGAGGTGCATTTGAATTAGCATATGTTGGATTTGTGAAGCTCACTGAAATGCTTACCAGGTAAAGTACAACTAAAAAAAGTGTTTCTTTTCATTCTGATTCAATGCTTTTCTTTCTGTGAAAGTTAACAGTTAAAGTAGTTTGTTTGCAGTGGTGTCAGCTGATTACATTTTGTAAATAATGGAATTCGTCACAAAATTCTCACATTATAGATGCGTGTTGGGTGATTGAGTTAATTGAAACTCTTTTCTGCATTAACTTTGGTAAAGGTGCACTTATAGGCTGGTGAGTGTTTCATTGGCTAACACGTGCAGACTCTTTAAAATTAAAGATTTTAACCTTGTTTGATGGTCAGGTATGGAATGGTTAGAGAGGTTAAAGTTGTAATTAGACTCTTTGCTCAGTATCATTTGAAATATTCCTCTTTCCACCCATTTTGCTGCTATTTTAACTCCTGAATATTGTGGTTAACTGCCTTAGACTAATGGAGACCTTTATTAATATGCAAATGTGTGAGCACCAACTATTTCATTTGGGCTTCTGTAATTATTGAGCCATAAGGCAGTGAAACCTCCATGGAAAGTTGCCACAAACACAGTATGCTGCCTGCCCAACTCTAGTAAAAGATTCCTTCTACATTTTAAGGGATTCCTTATGATCAAGGAAGAACAGGGACTCTTCTTAAGATTCCAGAAGGAAACTTTGGATCTCTCTTGAGCAGAGGGAGTTCAAATTGCCTGGATTTGCCTTGGGTACTTGGATAAGAATTTTCTTCTGCTATCTACAGATAATACGTCCATGCCTGGTTAAAATTGAAGCTGCAGCATAGAAATATGTTGTGTTATGATGTCTGTCCAAATGGAGTAACATGATGCATATTTAGACCTTGAGACATGGGAGCAGAAGTAGACCATTCAGCTCATTTGAGACTGCTCTGCAATGAGATCGTAGCTGATCTGATAATCCTCAACCTCACTTTTCTGCTTTTTCCCTGTAACTTTTGATTCCCTGACTGACTCAAAAGGCTGTCTCAGCCTTGAATATATTTAATGATCCAGCCTCAACAGACCTCTGTGGTAAAGAATTCTACGGATTCATAACCCTCTGAGAGAGGAAATTCTTCCTCATTTCTATTTTAAATGTGCAACCCCTTATTTTGAGATTATACACTCTGGTCCTGGATTCTCCCACAAGGGAAACAACCTTTCCACATTTATGCTGTGAAATCCTCTAACAATCTTGCTATGTTTCGATTAAAACCTCATTCTTCTATATTCCAATGAATATGGGCTCAATCTACTGAAGTACCCTATTACTCATAAGACAGTTCTTCCATACCTGTATCAGCCGAGTGAACTTCTGTGGACTGCCTCCAATGTCAGTGCATCTTTTGTTTGATAATTGGCCCAAAACTGTCTACAACGTTTCACAGGTGGCCTGACAAGTTTTCAGCAAGGCCTTTGACAAGGTCCCATATGGGAAACTGATAAAGAAGGTAAAATCTCTTGGGAACCAGCGTAACTTGGCAAGCTGGATCTGAAAATTGCTTGGTGTCTAGAGACAGGTTGGTGGAATGTTACTTAGGTGATTGTAGCCTAGTGTGCATTGGCATATATTGAGATTAGCACTGGGTCCATATTGTTTGTGATATTCATAAATGAAGTAGAGGAGAATGTGGGGTTGGGTGTGGTGGTGGGTGTGATAAGTAAGTTTGTGGATGACACAAAGGTTGGCCGGTGACTGACGGAGAGGCAAAAGTTCCGAGGTTACAGGAGGAAACAAGTGGATTGGTCAGATGGGCAGACCTGTGGCAGAAGGAAGTGAAGACTAATAAATATGAGATGATTTTGAACAAAGAACAAGACAAGGGAGTAGTCAATGAATGACAGGACAAGAGGAAGATCAGAAGATCAGAAGAACAGAGGGATTTTGGAGTGCTTGTTCTCTAGAGGGTGCTGTCAAAGTACCACCAACACATCTCTTGCCGTACTAGAGGACTGAACATTCTGGGCCACTGCTGCACAACCATCAAAGACATCTACCACTCCAAATCCCCCACCCGCATTTTGGAGAATCAGACCATAACACTGTGCTCCTCCTCCCAGCTTAAGCAGAAGCTGAAACGGGAAGATCCTTAATAGAAATTCAGTGCTGGTCTAGGCAGTGGGAGAGTGCCTCCGTGATTGCTTGGATGGAGTCCTTGGCTGGGCACTTGGATCCTGTGCGTACCAGCTGGCGAAGGTATTCGTTGACGTCTTCAACCTTTCTCCCCGACAAGCTGAAATCTCCACCTGCATCAGGAAGACCACCATCATCCCAGTACCTAAGAAAGCACCTGCAACATAGTTTAATGTCGAGGTGCCAGTGTTGGATTGGGATGGAAAAGGTCAGAAATCACACGAAACTGGGTTATGATCCAACCGGTTTATTTGAAATCACAAGCTTTCGAAGCATAGCCCCTTCGTCAGGTGAAGTGAGAAAGGAGCACACAGAACACAGAATTTACAAGTAAAAGATCAAAGGGTCACGAAGACGATGAATCGTGAACAAAATACGATGTATCTATAAATACAAATTCACCTCATAGAGCGCGCGTGTGGCGGGGGGAGGAAGAGAGCCTCGCTTTGTCTTGCTCGCTGCCTCGCTCTCGTTCTCTTTTTCTCTCTCTCGCTGTCTCGCGCGTGCGCGCGCTCTCGTGCCCTCCCTCGCGCGTGCGCGCGCTTTTGTGCCCCGTCTCGCGCGCGCGCTCTCCCGTGCCCCGTCTCTCGCGCGCGCGCTCTCCCGTGCCCCGTCTCTCTCGCGCGCGCTCTCCCGTGCCCTGTCTCTCTCCCTCTCTCGCGCGCGCGCGCTCTCTCGTGCTGTCTCTCTCGTGCTGTCTCTCTCCCTCTCTCGCGCGCGCGCTCTCTCGTGCTGTCTCTCTCCCTCTCTCGCGCGCGCGCGCTCTCTCGTGCTGTCTCTCTCCCTCTCTCGCGCGCGCGCGCTCTCTCGTGCTGTCTCTCTCCCTCTCTCGCGCGCGCGCTCTCTCGTGCTGTCTCTCGCGCGCGCGCGTGCGCTGTCTCGTGCTGTCTCTCGCGCGCGCGCTCTCCCGTGCCCCGTCTCGCGCGCGCGCTCTCCCGTGCCCCGTATCTCGCGCGCGCGCTCTCCCGTGCCCCGTATCTCGCGCGCGCGCGCTCTCCCGTGCCCCGTCTCTCGCGCGCGCGCGCTCTCCCGTGCCCCGTCTCTCGCGCGCGCGCGCTCTCCCGTGCCCCGTCTCTCGCGCGCGCAGCGCTCTCCCGTGCCCCGTCTCTCGCGCGCGCGCGCTCTCCCGTGCCCCGTCTCTCGCGCGCGCGCGCGCTCTCCCGTGCTGTCTCTCTCCCTCTCTCGCGCACGCGCGCGCTCTCCCGTGCCCCGTCTCTCGCGCGCGCGCGCTCTCCCGTGCTGTCTCTCTCCCTCTCTCGCGCGCGCGCGCTCTCTCGTGCTGTCTCTCTCCCTCTCTCGCGCGCGCGCGCTCTCTCGTGCTGTCTCTCTCGTGCTGTCTCTCTCCCTCTCTCGCGCGCGCGCGCTCTCTCGTGCTGTCTCTCTCCCTCTCTCGCGCGCGCGCGCTCTCTCGTGCTGTCTCTCGCGCGCGCGCTCTCCCGTGCCCCGTATCTCGCGCGCGCGCTCTCCCGTGCCCCGTCTCGCGCGCGCGCTCTCCCGTGCCCCGTCTCTCGCGCGCGCGCTCTCCCGTGCCCCGTCTCTCGCGCGCGCGCGCTCTCCCGTGCCCCGTCTCGCGCGCGCGCGCGCTCTCCCGTGCCCCGTCTCGCGCGCGCTGCGCGCGCTCTCCCGTGCCCCGTCTCGCGCGCGCGCGCGCGCTCTCCCGTGCCCCGTCTCGCGCGCGCGCGCGCTCTCCCGTGCCCCGTCTCGCGCCAGCGCGCGCGCTCTCCCGTGCCCCGTCTCGCGCGCGCGCGCGCTCTCCCGTGCCCCGTCTCGCGCGCGCGCGCGCTCTCCCGTGCCCCGTCTCTCGCGCGCGCGCGCGCGCTCTCCCGTGCCCCGTCTCTCGCGCGCGCGCGCGCGCTCTCCCGTGCCCCGTCTCTCGCGCGCGCGCGCGCTCTCCCGTGCCCCGTCTCTCGCGCGCGCGCGCGCTCTCCCGTGCCCCGTCTCTCGCGCGCGCGCGCGCTCTCCCGTGCCCCGTCTCTCGCGCGCGCGCGCGCTCTCCCGTGCCCCGTCTCTCGCGCGCGCGCGCGCGCTCTCCCGTGCCCCGTCTCTCGCGCGCGCGCGCGCTCTCCCGTGCCCCGTCTCTCGCGCGCGCGCGCGCGCTCTCCCGTGCCCCGTCTCTCGCGCGCGGCGCGCGCTCTCCCGTGCCCCGTCTCTCGCGCGCGCGCGCGCTCTCCCGTGCCCCGTCTCTCGCGCGCGGCGCGCGCTCTCCCGTGCCCCGTCTCTCGCGCGCGCGCGCGCTCTCCCGTGCCCCGTCTCTCGCGCGCGCGCGCGCTCTCCCGTGCCCCGTCTCTCGCGCGCGCGCGCGCTCTCCCGTGCCCCGTCTCTCGCGCGCGCGCGCGCTCTCCCGTGCCCCGTCTCTCGCGCGCGCGCGCGCTCTCCCGTGCCCCGTCTCTCGCGCGCGCGCGCGCTCTCCCGTGCCCCGTCTCTCTCGCGCGCGCGCGCTCTCCCGTGCCCCGTCTCTCGCGCGCGCGCGCGCTCTCCCGTGCTGTCTCTCTCCCTCTCTCGCGCGCGCGCGCTCTCTCGTGCTGTCTCTCTCCCTCTCTCGCGCGCGCGCGCTCTCTCGTGCTGTCTCTCTCGTGCTGTCTCTCTCCCTCTCTCGCGCGCGCTGCGCTCTCTCGTGCTGTCTCTCTCCCTCTCTCGCGCGCGCGCGCTCTCTCGTGCTGTCTCTCGCGCGCGCGCTCTCTCGTGCTGTCTCTCGCGCGCGCGCGCTGTCTCGTGCTGTCTCTCGCGCGCGCGCTCTCCCGTGCCCCGTATCTCGCGCGCGCGCTCTCCCGTGCCCCGTCTCGCGCGCGCGCTCTCCCGTGCCCCGTCTCTCGCGCGCGCGCTCTCCCGTGCCCCGTCTCTCGCGCGCGCGCGCTCTCCCGTGCCCCGTCTCTCGCGCGCGCGCGCTCTCCCGTGCCCCGTCTCTCGCGCGCGCAGCGCTCTCCCGTGCCCCGTCTCTCGCGCGCGCGCGCTCTCCCGTGCTGTCTCTCTCCCTCTCTCGCGCACGCGCGCGCTCTCCCGTGCCCCGTCTCTCGCGCGCGCGCGCTCTCCCGTGCTGTCTCTCTCCCTCTCTCGCGCGCGCGCGCTCTCTCGTGCTGTCTCTCTCCCTCTCTCGCGCGCGCGCGCTCTCTCGTGCTGTCTCTCTCGTGCTGTCTCTCTCCCTCTCTCGCGCGCGCGCGCTCTCTCGTGCTGTCTCTCTCCCTCTCTCGCGCGCGCGCGCTCTCTCGTGCTGTCTCTCGCGCGCGCGCTCTCCCGTGCCCCGTATCTCGCGCGCGCGCTCTCCCGTGCCCCGTCTCGCGCGCGCGCTCTCCCGTGCCCCGTCTCTCGCGCGCGCGCTCTCCCGTGCCCCGTCTCTCGCGCGCGCGCTCTCCCGTGCCCTGTCTCGCGCGCGCGCGCGCTCTCCCGTGCCCCGTCTCGCGCGCGCTCTCCCGTGCCCCGTCTCGCGCGCGCGCTCTCCCGTGCCCCGTCTCGCGCGCGCGCTCTCCCGTGCCCCGTCTCGCGCGCGCGCTCTCCCGTGCCCCGTCTCGCGCGCGCTCTCCCGTGCCCCGTCTCGCGCGCGCTCTCCCGTGCCCCGTCTCGCGCGCGCTCTCCCGTGCCCCGTCTCGCGCGCGCTCTCCCGTGCCCCGTCTCGCGCGCGCGCGCGCTCTCCCGTGCCCCGTCTCGCGCGCGCGCGCGCTCTCTCGTGCTGTCTCTCTCCCTCTCTCGCGCGCGCTCTCTCGTGCTGTCTCTCTCCCTCTCTCGCGCGCGCTCTCTCGTGCTGTCTCTCTCCCTCTCTCGCGCTGTCTCTCGCGCGCGCGCGCGCTCTCTCGTGCTGTCTCTCTCGCGCGCGCGCGCTCTCTCGTGCTGTCTCGCGCGCGCGCTCTCTCGTGCTGTCTCTCGCGCGCGCGCGCTCTCTCTCGTGCTGTCTCTCTCGCGCGCGCGCTCTCTCTCGTGCTGTCTCTCGCGCGCGCGCGCTCTCTCTCGTGCTGTCTCTCGCGCGCGCGCGCTCTCTCGTGCTGTCTCTCTCTCGCGCGCGCTCTCTCGTGCTGTCTCTCTCTCTCTCTCACGCGCGCGCGCTCTCTCTCGTGCTGTCTCTCTCTCGCGCGCGCGGCGCGCTCTCTCTCGTGCTGTCTCTCTCTCGCCGCGCTAGCGCGCTCTCTCTCGTGCTGTCTCTCTCTCGCGCGCGCGCGCTCTCTCTCGTGCTGTCTCTCTCTCGCGCGCGCGCGCTCTCCCGTGCCCCGTCTCTTGCGCGCGCGCTCTCCCGTGCCCCGTCTCTCGCGCGCGCTCTCCCGTGCCCCGTCTCTCGCGCGCGCTCTCTCCCGTGCCCCGTCTCTCGCGCGCGCGCTCTCCCGTGCCCCGTCTCTCGCGCGCGCGCTCTCCCGTGCCCCGTCTCTCGCGCGCGCGCTCTCCCTTGCCCCGTCTCTCGCGCGCGCGCTCTCCCTTGCCCCGTCTCTCGCGCGCGCGCTCTCCCTTGCCCCGTCTCTCGCGCGCGCGCTCTCCCGTGCCCCGTCTCTCGCGCGCGCGCTCTCCCGTGCCCCGTCTCTCGCGCGCGCGCTCTCCCGTGCCCCGTCTCTCGCGCGCGCGCTCTCCCGTGCCCCGTCTCTCGCGCGCGCGCTCTCCCGTGCCCCGTCTCTCGCGCGCGCGCTCTCCCGTGCCCCGTCTCTCGCGCGCGCGCTCTCCCGTGCTGCCTCTCTCCCTCTCTCTCGCGCGCGCGCTCTCCCGTGCTGTCTCTCTCCCTCTCTCGCGCTGTCTCTCTCCCTCTCTCGCGCGCGCGCGCTCTCTCGTGCTGTCTCTCTCCCTCTCGCGCGCTGTCTCTCTCCCTCTCGCGCGCGCGCGCTCTCTCGTGCTGTCTCTCTCCCTCTCGCGCGCGCGCGCTCTCTCGTGCTGTCTCTCTCTCTCTCGCGCGCGCGCGCTCTCTCGTGCTGTCTCTCTCGCGCGCGCGCTGTCTCTCTCGCGCGCGCGCTGTCTCTTTCGCGCGCGCGCTGTCTCGTGCTGTCTCTTGCGCGCGCGCGCTCTCTCGTGCTGTCTATCTCTCTCGCGCGCGCGCTCTCTCGTGCTGTCTCTCTCTCTCGCGCGCGCTCTCTCGTGGTGTCTCTCTCGCGCGCGCGCTGTCTCGTGCTGTCTCTCTCGCGCGTGCGCGCTGTCTCGTGCTGTCTCTCGCGCTCGCGCGCTCTCTCGTGCTGTCTCTCTCGCGCGCGCTCTCTCGTGCTGTCTCTCGCGCGCGCGCTCTCTCGTGCTGTCTCTCTCTCTCGCACGCGCGCTCTCTCGTGCGCGCTCTGTCGTGCTGTCTCTCTCTCGCGCGCGCGCGCTCTGTCGTGCTGTCTCTCTCTCGCGCGCGCGCGCTCTGTCGTGCTGTCTCTCGCGCGCGCGCGCTCTCTCGTGCTGTCTATCTCTCGCGCGCGCGCGCTCTCTCGTGCTGTCTCTCTCTCTCGCGCGCGCGCGCTCTCTCGTGCTGTCTCTCTCTCTCGCACGCGCTCTCTCGTGGTGTCTCTCTCGCGCGCGCGCTGTCTCGTGCTGTCTCTCTCGCGCGTGCGCGCTGTCTCGTGCTGTCTCTCGCGCTCGCGCGCTCTCTCGTGCTGTCTCTCTCTCGCGCGCGCGCTCTCTCGTGCTGTCTCTCTCGCGCTGTCTCTCGCGCGCGCGCTCTCGCGTGCTGTCTCTCGCGCGCGCGCTCTCTCGTGCTGTCTCTCTCTCTCGCACGCGCGCTCTCTCGTGCGCGCTCTGTCGTGCTGTCTCTCTCTCTCGCGCGCGCGCGCTCTCTCGTGCTGTCTCTCTCTCTCGTGCGCGCGCGCTCTCTCGTGCTGTCTCTCTCTCTCGCGCGCGCTCTCTCGTGGTGTCTCTCTCGCGCGCGCGCTGTCTCTTTCGCGCGCGCGCTGTCTCTTGCGCGCGCGCGCTCTCTCGTGCTGTCTCTCGCGCTCGCGCGCTCTCTCGTGCTGTCTCTCTCGCGCGCGCGCGCTCTCTCGTGCTGTCTCTCTCGCGCTGTCTCTCGCGCGCGCGCTCTCTCGTGCTGTCTCTCGCGCGCGCGCTCTCTCGTGCTGTCTCTCTCGCGCGCGCGCTCTCTCGTGCTGTCTCTCTCTCGCGCGCGCGCTCTGTCGTGCTGTCTCTCTCTCGCGCGCGCGCTCTGTCGTGCTGTCTCTCTCTCGCGCGCGCGCTCTGTCGTGCTGTCTCTCTCTCGCGCGCGCGCTCTGTCGTGCTGTCTCTCTCGCGCGCGCGCACTCTTTCGTGCTGTCTCTCTCTCGCGCACGCACGCGCTCTTTCGTGCTGTCTCTCTCGCGCACGCGCGCGCTCTCTCGTGCTGTCTCTCTCTCGCGCGCGCGCTCTCGTGCTGTCTCTCTCTCTCGCGCGCGCGCTCTCGTGCTATCTCTCTCTCTCTCGCGCGCGCGCTCTCTCGTGCTGTCTCTCTCTCTCTCGTGCGCGCTCTCTCTCGTGCTGTCTCTCTCGCGCTGTCTCTCTCGCGCGCGCAGCGCTGTCTCGTGCTGTCTCTCTCGCGCGCGCGCGCTGTCTCGTGCTGTCTCTCTTGCGCGCGCGCTCTCTCGTGCTGTCTCTCTTGCGCGCTGTCTCTCTTGCGCGCTGTCTCTCTCGCGCGCGCGCTCTCTCGTGCTGTCTCTATCGTGCTGTCTCTCTCGCGCGCGCGCGCTCTCTCGTGCTGTCTCTCTCTCGCGCGCGCTCTCTCGTGCTGTCTCTCTCTCTCTCGTGCGCGCTCTCTCTCGTGCTGTCTCTCTCGCGCTGTCTCTCTCGCGCGCGCGCGCTGTCTCGTGCTGTCTCTCTTGCGCGCGCGCTCTCTCGTGCTGTCTCTCTTGCGCGCTGTCTCTCTCGCGCGCAGCGCTCTCTCGTGCTGTCTCTCTCGTGCTGTCTCTCTCGCGCGCGCGCGCTCTCTCGTGCTGTCTCTCTCGCGCGCGCTCTCTCGTGCTGTCTCTCTCTCGCGCGCTCTCTCGTGCTGTCTCTCTCTCGCGCGCGCGCTCTCTCGTGCTGTCTCTCTCTCGCGCGCGCGCTCTCTCGTGCTGTCTCTCGCGCGCGCGCTCTCTCGTGCTGTCTCTCTCTCGCGCGCGCTCTCTCGTGGTGTCTCTCTCGCGCGCGCGCTGTCTCGTGCTGTCTCTCTCGCGCGTGCGCGCTGTCTCGTGCTGTCTCTCGCGCTCGCGCGCTCTCTCGTGCTGTCTCTCTCGCGCGCGCGCGCTCTCTCGTGCTGTCTCTCTCGCGCTGTCTCTCGCGCGCGCGCTCTCTCGTGCTGTCTCTCGCGCGCGCGCTCTCTCGTGCTGTCTCTCTCTCTCGCACGCGCGCTCTCTCGTGCGCGCTCTGTCGTGCTGTCTCTCTCTCGCGCGCGCGCGCTCTGTCGTGCTGTCTCTCTCTCGCGCGCGCGCTCTCTCTGTCGTGCTGTCTCTCTCTCGCGCGCGCGCGCTCTGTCGTGCTGTCTCTCGCGCGCGCGCGCTCTCTCGTGCTGTCTATCTCTCGCGCGCGCGCGCTCTCTCGTGCTGTCTCTCTCTCTCGCGCGCGCGCGCTCTCTCGTGCTGTCTCTCTCTCTCGCGCGCGCTCTCTCGTGGTGTCTCTCTCGCGCGCGCGCTGTCTCTTTCGCGCGCGCGCTGTCTCGTGCTGTCTCTTGCGCGCGCGCGCTCTCTCGTGCTGTCTCTCTCGCGCGTGCGCGTTGTCTCGTGCTGTCTCTCGCGCTCGCGCGCTGTCTCGTGCTGTCTCTCTCTCTCGCGCGCGTTCTCTCGTGCTGTGCCTCTCTCGCGCGCGCGCTCTCTCGTGCTGTCTCTCTCGCGCGCGCGCTCTTTGGTGCTGTCTCTCTCTCGCGCGCGCTCTCTGGTGCTGTCTCTCTCGCGCGCGCGCGCTCTCTCGTGCTGTCTCTCTCTCGCGCGCGCGCTCTGTCGTGCTGTCTCTCTCTCTCGCGCGCGCGCTCTGTCGTGCTGTCTCTCTCTCGCGCGCGCGCTCTGTCGTGCTGTCTCTCTCTCGCGCACGCACGCGCTCTTTCGTGCTGTCTCTCTCGCGCACGCGCGCGCTCTCTCGTGCTGTCTCTCTCTCGCGCGCGCGCTCTCGTGCTGTCTCTCTCTCGCGCGTGCGCTCTCTCGTGCTCTCTCGCGCGCGCGCGCTCTCTCGTGCTGTGCCTCTCTCGCGCGCGCGCGCTCTCGTGCTGTCTCTCTCTCTCTCGCGCGCGCTCTCTCGTGGTGTCTCTCTCGCGCGCGCGCTGTCTCTTTCGCGCGCGCGCTGTCTCGTGCTGTCTCTTGCGCGCGCGCGCTCTCTCGTGCTGTCTCTCTCGCGCGTGCGCGTTGTCTCGTGCTGTCTCTCGCGCTCGCGCGCTCTCTCGTGCTGTCTCTCTCGCGCGCGCGCGCTCTCTCGTGCTGTCTCTCTCGCGCGCGCTCTCTCGTGCTGTCTCTCGCGCGCGCGCTCTCTCGTGCTGTCTCTCTCGCGCGCGCGCTCTCTCGTGCTGTCTCTCTCGCGCGCGCGCTCTCTGGTGCTGTCTCTCTCTCGCGCGCGCTCTCTGGTGCTGTCTCTCTCGCGCGCGCGCGCTCTCTCGTGCTGTCTCTCTCTCGCGCGCGCGCTCTCTCGTGCTGTCTCTCTCTCGCGCGCACGCTCTGTCGTGCTGTCTCTCTCTCTCGCGCGCGCGCTCTGTCGTGCTGTCTCTCTCTCGCGCGCGCGCGCTCTTTCGTGCTGTCTCTCTCTCGCGCACGCACGCGTTCTTTCGTGCTGTCTCTCTCGCGCACGCGCGCGCTCTCTCGTGCTGTCTCTCTCTCGCGC